>NC_138550.1:137420701-138035209 GCF_964273705.1 Natrix helvetica
ATTACTGCTATTGTTGTAATTAATGTCTACTATAACTACATCAATGTTACATTGGAATAGAAGAACATATCAGCAACCTTATACAGGAATATCATCTCTGCATACCAGTATATAGTGTCCCTAATATGTAAATGTCCAGGAAGGTCACACGGTTACTATGAGAACCACTTTCCAGAAAATTTGAAACACTTTATTGCTTGAGCAATAGCTAAATTCTGTGTTGCCATGATGAAAATTTTGCCGGCATAACTGGTCACAGAAATAGCTACTTCTGTTTTATTCATCACTTCAAGTTTGGTTCATGTTAGCTATCTTGTTTTATGTATCATATCTTTTTACTTCATAGATTCCATTGTTTTAGATTTATACTTGCATGAAATAAACACACACTTATAGTAGTATATGTTACATTTTTATTTCTTATTTTATCTTTATTGTGCTGGTATTTTGTCTCATCTACTTGATTTTACCTTTGTGTTTTATTTCTTTTTTTAAAAAAATTCTGCAGGTCATTGATTAAATAAACAGTATTACATATCAACAGAGTATTTTTTTGTACCTTAGGTGTTAAATACAGTATGATTGTGTATAACATTCTACAATGTATACAAGTCTTAAATAAGAATAATCTATTTCAAAAGATACCTTTGTGTCCCTAGTTCTCAGACCAGCCCAACAAGGCAGCATTTCTCACTGCAACATTTCTTTGTCTTCATAAAATATGACATAATGCAAGCATCCATATTTTAAAGACAGGGTTTCACCACAGGGCGGCAGTCTTTGAATATCTCCAAATAAAACTTCTTTTCAAGGTGTTAAAAATGAGCTGAACAAAATATTTTATAGGGTTTTAAAAAAATCAAAATAAGAAAAAGACAACATTGCTTTTAAATCTATGTTGCAAGATCATTTTGATTTTCACCCATGAGAAAGGGAGCATTTTCCTTATTCTTAATTAACCTAATTCAGTTAGACCTGCAATTTTTCTTCTCTACTAAGGTTCTCGATATTATTTTTATTTTTATTATAACTATTATTATTATTGTGTAATATTTCCAAATTTACCTGTCATTGAGACTTGAAGGAATTTATTATTTGCTGATAGTAGGCAGTTTCAAAAGAAGTGAATGTACCAGTGGTGGGTTTCCAAAGTTTTTACTACTGGTTCGCTTGTGCACACTTGCGCACGCTCCCGCCGCCACTACTACCGGTTTGCCTGCTCCGGGTCGAACCGGAGCAACCCACCTCTGGAATATACATAGTTCAAAAACAACTAGAAAAAGGAAGAAAAAGACAAGAACACATCTGTTCCAGCAGCCAACACCCAAATAAGCGGGGATTAACCCCAGACAAACAATTAAGCAGAAAACAGTGTCCTGTTTATCAAGGACAAAAATCACACTCCCATCAAAAGTGGCAGGGTAAGATAGTGAGAGTAAATATCACTCCCTTCTAGCACTGATGATATCACCTAGTTGGGTAATGATGCATCTGCAAGGAAATAATAGAGCTCAGAGAGCACCAAGGATTATACAGTATACAATTTCTTCATTGCTTTATTCTTAGAAATCTATAATTATGCAGGCATGTTCTGGTGTGAGAGGGGATGCTCAAAATATAACAGGCATGACTGTGGGATCAAAACTCTTCACTTTTTTTGCACATGTCATGCTCAGAACATCTGTAAAATAGAAAAGGCTCCAATCATACAGTAGGAGCTGCCATCCTGACTTTTTTGATATGTTCCTTCCATGGATGTCTACTTTTAGGAATAAGAATTTTATGAAGTATTCAAAAATAAATGCATTTTGTATAGGTAAGGTAAGATAAAGGTTCCTCCGCACATATGTTCTAGTCGTTTCCGGCTCTAGGGGTGGTGCTCAAAACCATTTCTAAGCTGAAGAAACAGCACCAGAGGTGGTATTCTGCTGGTTAGCACCGGTTCGGGTGAACTGGTAGTAGCGGCGCACGAGGCTCCGCCCACCCACTCAGATATAATCACGGACCTTCTTTGCATGCGCATGCCAGACGTGTGCTCCCGCTACCGAACCAGTAGAGAATAAAAGAGGATACCATTACTGGCCAGCACTTTCTGAAGACATTTCCATGGTCATGTGGCCAGCATGACTAAATGCCGAAGGCGCATGGAATGCTGTTACCTTCCCACCAAAAGTGGTTCCTATTTTTCTACTTGCATTTTACATGCTTTCGAACTGCTAGATTGGCAGAAGCTAGAACAAGTAACGGGAGCTCACTTTGTTACATGGCGCTAGGGATTCGAACTGAACTGCCGATCTTCTGATCGACAAACTCAGCATCTTAGCTACTGAGCCACCACATCCCTTTGTGTAGGGAGGACAAATAAATAGTTATTGATTTCTATCTTAGAGATTTTAAGAAACATGCTAAATTTCATTTTTTTTCCCATTCATATAAAAAAAACCAGAAATTTTCTTTTCTTTTGGTTTTTTGCAGTTTTTCTAACTTGGTAACCCCATCTTTGACTATAGTTTCTATTATAGTTCTACAAAAAAAAAGCATGTCAACAATTCCAGTTTGCTTTTTTACAGGTGTCTCATGTTCACATTTATTTTATCACTGCTATTCTAAAAATTGTTACACATTCACTTACTTTGGAGAGGTTAGTATTAATCTTGTTTTATTCTGATCACCTTGGGTAAATTATTATCAATAGAAATGGCTGCAGTCACTATTTGATGTATTGGCCAGCAAAAAGGGCATTAATATGTGTTTTCTTTCTGCTTTCTTTGACCATTTGTCTCTCTATCCATTAAAAAGTTCTTTCCTTCACCACCCTTTCTCTCTTTCCTGTTTCCATCCCAATTCTTTCTCTAGTCGAAGAATGCCCTAACCTATTCAATTATTATATACTTATATTTCTGTAAAAATATTATAGTCATTTTATTTCTAGATATCTATTGCATTTCCCATATGTAGGTATCTAGATCCACCATTCAAAAAAATAAAATGACAAATTAGGTGTTCAAGGGAGAGCTACCAAGATGGTGAAGAGCCTGGAAACCAAGACTGCCAGACCAATTTTTCCCAACTTTAGTCATTTTAAGATGTGTAGACTTCAACTCCCAGAATGCCGCAGCCAATATTAGGAGTTCTGGAGTTAAAGTCCACACATCTTAAAATGGTTAAGATTGAGAAACACTCAATCTATACTGTCATCTTCTATTGTATGGTTCTAAATCTGGGCACAAAGAAAATGTCCCCAGAATCCTGTGACAAATTGCAAAGTTGTGTGAGTATCTCTTGGATTCTGCAGCATAATTATTAGAGATGGATCGTGTCATTAATTAACTCTACAGACCCACTTTATATTAAAAATAAAATAAAACCATGTTCTGCTACCTATACCATTCTTAAAGATACTATCAAACTCACAACATTCTTTAATAAAGCCATCCTGTTAAATCTGCATGACACTAGTGACTTTTTGCTGTATTTTAAATGCCAATCCACAATTTTAGTAAGGTTTGCCACAATGAACCAATAATGTAAATCATATATTTTGGTACATATCATTTATATTGGTACACCCTGGAGCAATAGTGCTCTAGACAATGCATGAACTGTCTGGTCATTCATTATATTGTCACTGGAGTAACAATAAACACATTGTAAAGAAAATACAAAGAGAAATAGAACTCTGAAAGCTGTTTTAAAGGAAATGCTTAAGCAACGTGATACGGTTTCTGCATGGTTCTGCTAGACACATAATGGATCATAGAGAAAATTAGAAGCTTGATTTGAAAGCAAAAAAAATCCAATATTCTGGTATTGAATATTGTTAAGACTGATTTTGAAATGAAATAGTGTCCAAGTGATGAACATGTGATCACTAAAATGTGAAATGTTTAATGGAATTTGAAACAAAAGAACAACAAGTGAAATAATGTATGATAAAGTGGGCTAACTTTTTTAGTTATAATGTATAGATGGAACAGTAGGAAAATATATGGTTGAAAGACTGACATTTACACTATGTTATAATCTTAAAGAGAACTGTGCCATTGATATAGAATATAAATTAATGTACCATTGAACTAGAATTACCTAGAACAATTATGCTGGCTGGGGAATTCTGGGAGTTGAAATCCACACCACTTCAAGTTCCTAAGGTTGAGAAACACTAGTGTAGAATGTCTAAAGATACTTCAAATCTAGGTCGTAACCATGAGTTTTTCACCTGAATCTGATTACTGATTATTTTTTTCCACAGAGGAAGCTTTACGATGATATTCCATGAACTACTGTTTTATCAACTATCACTGAGAAAATTCCTTGCCTTATTCTCATAGTGTGACACTTGTTGCATATTTCAACTCTTGAAGTTTTTTTCTCTGCCATCAGCCTGTAAGGAAACCATATTGCACAAATTTCCCAACACATATTTGATAAATACATAAATATCAAACCGTATCAATAATCTGACCTATATATTCCTGTAAAATGCCAAGTTTGAGACCAATTTTCCTTTGAATGATCCACAATAGACCATAATCTAACCTTTGTCATGTACAACTCACTGGCTATTGTCAAAGGTTCTCCACTTTGTTCTTGATTACACAAATTAGCTCTTACCAGAAAGAAATATTTCTAGAAATGGATAAACCATTTCCAAAGTGATCAGAACAGCCTATTCTCTGAGGAAAGCATAGTGTTCTCGAAACAGACTATTTTGCACATATAAGGTTAACCAACTGACATATATAGTTAACTACCGTATACATCAGAAAAAATTCAGCCTATTCATTTAATCCAACCTATCACACCTTCAAGCTCAGAAATAAATTGGATTGATTCATTCCAGATTCAACTAAAGCTATAGCGTCTGTTGCTGTGCTCTGAATAGTTTAGTCTGCAATCTTTAACCTTATTCATCTGCTTTCTGAGACATAAGGAACATTTTCTACTATGGCAGTCATTTTGTTTTTGTATTTTTAGATGGATCCTGAAACAAGAAGCAGCTGAAAATATGAAATAAATATGGGGAAAACTCTCTTTTCAAAACAATGTTTGAAACTAGACCACCAAAAATAATCATGACCTTAATCTATACTAAGTGAATAACTTCAAAAGCTGTGTTTAAGTGTGTTTGTGTGGCTTGATGTTCCTGAGCTGATTCCACCTTTTGGCTAGAGCACCAATGAAAAGCTGACTTCATCCATTTCATTTGTCCTGGTAACATTCAAAACACAGTTGCTCCTTCTTTTTATCTTTAGAGTTGGCTCAATGGAACTAGTGTGTGCTGTATATAGCACCACTGGAAAAGTTGCATTCTCATAACTTTGGTTTTCATGGGGGTTTTATTTGTTATTCACCAGGTAAGACATATTTCATTTATAGATGTTATGAAGTCCCCAAGAAACATTTGGAAACACACAACTATTATTTCTGCCACTCTTTCCTCCCTCTTTCTTACTCACACACATATAAACACTCATTTTGGTTGAATGGCCCTTCCAGGGCTGCTTCAGCAGCAAATAGAGGAAATTCATAAAACCTTCTTGTCAGGAACTCATTTTGTATATTGATCCAATAATAAAATGGTAACATGAAATTCTAAGAATAGCTACTAAAATAGCAGGTTTGACCATTTGGGCCTTTTAAGAACTCTAACATGGTTGAAAATGGTTATTCCCAATAGCATTTTTATGATATCATGTGATGCAGTAAAGTCTATTTGGACTGGCAATGACTCTGCAACAGACTAGATAAACATTCTCTACTTCCTTTGCCAGGGAAATAAAAGAGGTGCAGCTGGTGACATAATTATGTCATTGGAGTGAACAAGATCAAAATGTTCAGACTTCTTTTCCTGAGAGCAGATATTAAAGGATTAAGGCACAAATGTTCTGGGTTTTTTGTCTTCAGGCCTCCCAACATCTGAAGACATAACAGGTTCAAAATTAAATCTCATGTGAAATTCTATTTTATGAGCTTGTATTTCCAGAATACCTTTTCCTTGATCTGCTGCTCCAAGGCCCATCATGAGAAATACTAGAACGCAAAATATGGAATATGCACAGTATATATAGTCGCTATTTTTTGCAAGCAATTAAAAATAATTGTATAAAGTCATGTTGGAAGGAACACTGACATTTATAATCAAAATCACACTATAGGTGTGGTAGTAAGAGAACAAGATAGGGCAGAAAACATTAAATATAGTGCGTAGCAATAGGAGACAAGAACAATTCTCTTCAGATGGTATAATGGGATAAAATCTATTAGAAAAAGACTGAAACTATTTTAGTTCAGGAATAGCATGTTGATACGTATTGAAAGCTATACATATAGCAAGCTGGAAAATACATGCTTATGTTGACTACTATATATCAGGTAGTTATAATACTAGCCTGTGTCTTATTCTAGGGGTGTAGTTATTTTATGCAGAGAGACAACAACTCTGAACATGTTGAAAGAAACTCATTAGTACACTTGCAGGTCTAGCATCAGAAATAATATTACTCTTAGAAATAATATTACTCTTATTCTTCTTCAACTTAGTGCTGTCCATGTTAGCAATGCAATGGGAATTAACCAGTAGGTAACAGATTAGAAATGTTATTGTAAATTCTAGGCAATCAGAAAAAGCAAAATCTAACCTCAAGCATTTAGATTGGTTTATAGTCTATCAGTCTAGCAATTGAAATTCATTCTAATTGAGGTACAGTAATAAATACTTCTGATCCTGAAGACATAATACAGACATCATCACTAGTAAATACTGGGAAATGTTCTGTCTCCTTGCTCTACCATTAAAATGAAATAAAAGTTTGTTTACTTTTTGATCTAAGGGCACCACAGGGACACAGTATAAAACACAGTAGCCTAAGAATTCAATTCTTTTGGATTTAAATCATGAAAGATATAATAATACCTATAACAGCTGTGTATATTTGATGAGTACCAGTGAGAATGAAGTTGCTGATATATTGACTTCTGATGGTCACGTGTAAAACCATATACTGATAGTTCTTGACTGATAGCCACAACTGGGACAAAAATTTTGGCCACTAAGCAATGCAGTTGTAGTAAAACATCATGTGACCACTTTAATTAGGCATAAAAATATTTCTACCAATTGAGGTGGAAAATAGCTGTGGAAATTACAATATTAGGACATGGCATAGTATAATAGAGAGCTCTGTTATGAGAGCGCAAATAAGGAAGGTGAAAATCCCTCATTTGACGAAGAAGATACTCTTATTATTAGACAACTTCTGCCTTTTATGATCAGCCATCAACAGTAAAAGACTAAGAAATCCAGAAATACTAGAGTTGGGAAAACGAAAGTCCTGAAACTAACCTTGGCAGGAAAAACAACAAATGGATCATTGAATAAATCAACCCAGAGTTTTTACTCAAGACACAAATGACCAGGTTTAAATTATTCCAACACATTATCAAATATCTAAGTATCTGAAGAAGGTTCTAAATGCTGGGAAAGATGGAAGGAAAAAGAAGAAAAAGATTACTAGCAGCAAGTTCGACAATGGTAATGGATACACCATTAGACGACCAGGTTAAGGAGACATCGTCATGAAAGAAAATCTGCCTGTTGGTAGATAAGAGTTGACATCAACTTTCAATAAACAATATTCCTCATTTATGATTCATTCTACTATCTCCTTTGAGAGCAGAATTCTTCCACATCAGGAGGAAGATGGCTTCTTCTATAGATGGTCTTCTTGCTAAATAGAGTCCTTCTTCCTACCTCACTTAAGAAGATCTGGAATGTGAAGCAAAATATGCAGATGTGCCACAATCAATTGTCTAACCCAGGGGTGTCGAACTCAAGGCCCACGGGGCCGCCCTGGAAACAGCGAAGGACCGGCCCAGGGTGCCTCTGCCAATGAAAACGGAGCTCATGAGGGCTGTGTGCGGCCCTCACAAGCTGTTTTCCCTGGTAGAGGGCTCCAGGAGGCCGTCCTAGCTGAAAATGAGGGCTGCACGTGGCCCTCCTGAACCCTACTTCGCTGGAAGGTTGCATGAGACCTTCTCAGCCAGAGGTGGTATTCTATCGGTTCGGACCTGATCGTCCAAACCAGTAGCGGAAATAGCGGGTGGCTCTGCCCATCCATGCCCGGCTCTATGGCATCCCAATGTAGGCCATTTTTTTTGCCAAAAGTGCATGCGCGGAAGGATCAGAGGTGGTGCGTGCGCTCACATTTGTGAACCTGTAGGGATAAGTGTATACCAAACTGAGCTTGGGAGCCCATTTTCACTGGCAGAGCACTCAGGCCACCACAGGAGCCCCCCTCCCCTCACCCCGACATGACGTCATGCTGTCATGCCCACCCAGGCCAGGCCATGTCCTCCTGGGCCTTCCAAAGTCTAACATAACCCTGATGAGACCCTTAACGAAATTAAGTTTGACACACCTAACAGTAACGCAGTTGGAGGTCATTTAGTACAACCCCCTGCTAATTCAGGAGACCTGTACTAGGGATTTGAACCACCACCGACCTTTCCGATCGACAAGCTCAGCGTCTTCAGCCCTGAGCCACCTAGTCACCTGGGCTAACCCTTTCTGGATGACTAGCTGAAAGAATATGCAGCAGAAATGGTTCAGATTGGGTGCTAACATTATAGTAACCAGGGGAGCGAGTCGAGAAGAAATGCTAAAACAAAAATAGAACGTTATTTTTTCTTGCGTGTATTCGAGTATGTATCTTATAGATGCACATATCCATGTGTACGCACACACACCACTTATTTTCTGCCCTAAGAAGCTGAGAGTTGTAGACTCCGGGAGACTTTTCAGTGGTTGCAAGGCAAAAGAAAAGCTAGGTTTTCGTTTGACTGCCTTTCAGCCGGTTCTGTCCAAAGGAAAGCGGTAACGCAGGAGCTCCCTCTCCACATAAACGCCGAGCCTTCAGCACAGCAGAGTCGGCCCTTGAAGACAAATTCGAGGAGGGGGGAAAGAGGCGTTCTAGTGGGTGGGAGAATCCATTCAGCCTCCTAAATCGGGGTCGGAGCCGAGGGAGGTGGGGAATTTCCCTTGGCCTTCCAAGCGTCCCCTGTTTCCAGGAAGGCCGGTTGGTACGCGCGAACCTGCAAGAGAAACGGCGAACTCCTCGTCACCTTCCAATCCAGGAAAGCGCATCCTCGACCCAGCCAGCTTTCCACGGAGAAGGGGTGGGTGGGAGGGAAACCTGTTTGCCACCCCTCCACTCCGTGGTGTAGAAGCTGAATGCGGTAAGCTTATAGGGGAGGAGCAGCAGATGACTTCATGCAGCAGGACTGCCGTGAATTTGGTATCAGCAGCTGCAAGCTGTTTGCTGGGCAATGACTGACAGCGGGAGTCCCCCCGGGCATCTGCCTGGCAAGCCCTCCTTTCCTGGCGTTCTTTTAAAAACCTCAGCCGCAGGGGGCGGCTGGGCCATAAGCTGCTGAAAACAAGCGCCCATCGCGCCGCTTAAGCCGCAGCCAGAGGCCAGGCAGATGCGTTAAATAAATCGGTCGTCGGAAAGGTGAGTCGACGCGCGCACGTTGTTCTCCTCCCGAGGCGTAACTAAACGGCCTGGGGTGGGGGTAGGAAAGGAAAGGGAGCTCGCGGGGGACGGGAGACAGGGAGGGCGTAGCACGTGCTTGGCCAGAGACGTGCGAATGTGGTTCGTTAACCCGCTCGAAAGAGGTTGCTGGAAAGCGGGAGCTAATCGAGGAGCGTTTCACTGTCGGAATCCAAGCCCGGATCCCCGCTACCTTCCCTCGGGCCTGCCAGCCGCCTCCGCTTTTGTAAAGGGGGTGAGGGGGGTCGGCGGCTGGCTCCCCCGCAGAGCAGCGGGTGCCTTTGCAGCCGAGACGCGCGTCCTTCGGTTTTCAGCGGCGAGGAGCCCCCCACCTCGGCGACTTTTCGCGCGCAGAAGGCGCCTCCCCGCGCCCGAAGGGTCAGCGCTTGTTTTCTCGGCTGCCTAAAAATAGTAGCGAGTCGGAGGGGCGGCGGGAGGAGGGGGGGAAGGGAGGAAAGCCGGGAGGAAGGTTAGTGGGGCGAATCCTGGATTGCGCCTCCTCGGAATCTCACGTTGCTCCGATGAAAGGCATCCGAGGTGGTCGGTGGGATCTCGGCAGGCAAAAATAAACTCCACCGGGCTGGCTACGAAGCTTAAACTGCGTGACTTACGTTAACTCTACGTTGATAGAAAGGTAGGCTGTTTACAAGGGTCGGGTTCAGGTTTCGGGGGTGGGGGGTTATTCTTAATCATTCCTCCTCGATCTCACTGTTGTTTTCTCTCCCCCGGCCCCGATTTTTTCATTTTTCCTGCTACCAACCCGAGAGTTGCTCTTAAAGGTTACCTTACCTCCATTTTTCTCCTGCACAAGCAGCCATTTTAATTCATACACATAAATTTGCAGTGCTGGTGGATATAAAGTATCGGTGAGTGGTTGATGGCGTGTGTTTAAGAACCTGTTCTCAAAAAATGTAATTCCCCAGACCCGTGGTTTAGCAAGATAACTGTAAATGTATTGGTTGAATGGGAGCGAGCATGGGATATGTGCTCTCCTTTATTAGATATACAATGCTTCATCGACCCGATATAGAATAGATAGAATATCAACCTTTTGTGGAGGAGGCTATCTGTACATTTGGAAAAGCGAGCCCTACTCCTGGGTGCTGAAGAGCAGATCTGGGCTGCATAAAATCAGATGGCCACTAGGTAGCAACAAAGAGTTGACTTTTGTGTCTCTTTGTTGCCTTCTAGCGTTCATCGGTGGGTTTTTTCTCTCTCAATAACCTTAATCTGCCTTGAAAAAAATTCCTGAAAGCCCTGTCAAATGTAAAATTGTCATATATTCAGTTCTGAGTTGAATAATTTTGTCTAGGCTGGGTTGGTAGCCATCCATTTAATTTAACATAATAATTCAATTCATAGAGATTCTCACCAGCTACTTTTCTATAAAGATTTCTGGGCTCCTGATGCTAGCTGTATTCAATTACAAAAAATGTGCCAAGAAGCAGCCCCCATATTTATTGTTGGATCTTTCAATATTGAAAGCAGTTGGATTAGCCACCGCCCCCCTCTTGGTGGTTGTCTGGATGATTTCCCTTCAATAAATGAAACTGTTTCCAGCTTGAAAATGCACTTTGTGCCAGAATGTGAAACGTGTTATGCCAATAGTCTGCTGAGCATCAAGGAAGCTTCCTCTGTTTGTTGAAAGCAATTAACTAGGAATAAATAATTAGCATTTGTTCTGGTTAGCAAAGCTAGAAAAAGGAAATGCTTACTGGAAGGCATTGCTAATACTGCCTAAATACCACATTTTACTATTCTTTCAATAGTGAAACCCTCTTTCATAATTTTCAACCCTCTTTAATCCAAGGAGAATAAATCAAATGTTATCTTGATAAAAATGAGAATTAATATGATACAGAAATGATTCATGTTCATAAATATATGCTTAAGTATCTTAACCTTCCTCCTATGGTGCCAAAGACATGGGACTCTACATGTAGACTATTACAAAGCTTTGGTTTCACACCAAAAAAAGTATTGTTCATTATTTATCCTTAATATAGGTGTTTTCTAAATAATTGAGAAGTTTTAACATGAGTGCTTATAATGGAAGCCTACATTGAGGAGTATAAATCTTGGCTATTGTGCTTAATTGTCCTTCGTTCTTCAGTATACACCATGGTTCAGCTGATCTCATTAATTTACTATTAGCTCAGATAGTTGACTAATGAAACTTTCGTTGGAACTGGGGTGTTTTGTAGGAGTTTATGTAGTTAAAAAAGAGATGAGGAAAGAATAGAGAGGAAATTCAGATGATGAGAATCCTGAATACATAAGCTCAAATAAAAGGAGGCAAATTTTAATTCTAAAATGAAAGGAGAAGCTGTAAAGCAGGGGTGCCCAACCCCCCCAGGCTATGGTCCACTACCGGGCCTTGAGTCATTCAAAACTGTTACATGGAAGGAGTGGGCGAGACTGTGAGTGCACACATCCCCACTTGCATGAGTAGTGAGTGTGCATATGCACTCCCATTTGTGTGTACAGTGGGCATGCGTGCCAACCATTTGTGCAGAGCCATTCCCTCTTCCCACCACCTAGCTGGCCAGAAAGGTTGGAGAACTCTATGATAAAGAAATAAACCCAGGGCTGCCAGAATTTATATGGAACCCTTGTGCTTCTAATTGTTGCACTACATGCAGAAAATTCCTGCAGTATTATCAGTGAGGTGATCTAAGGTTATTTCATAAATATACTTTGATTGAGGGATGAACTATAGATGCACACAGATTAAGTATGTGTTCAGTTAGAATACCTTGCCTGACCCAACTTTTAGTTCTGTACCAGAGTATTTAGAATATATATTCTGAATTAGGTATCATGACTATTACAGCGTACCTCCTACATTCATACTTGGAATAGGTCAGGGATATCCTAAGCCACCTTTTTGTGTTGTGGAAACACTAGGATTGTTGAGACCATACGTGGAGAACCCTCATAAAATGGTTGCCCTAAAATTATACGTTACACAGGACAGAGATTACTTGAATGCCAAGTGATTTCCTTGATCAGCTTCTCTAGGAGGAAGTTCCCTTCTATATCTGCTTACCTTTGTCCTATTTCTGGATAGGCAGACATATCATCAAATTAAGTGCTAGGCACTGCAGCGTCCTATTTTAGGCATAGCATTTGAGGAATTATTGGGGTGGAAATTCTGCAGGCAGATGCTTTGTTTCATACCCTGCTACTTTCCTTTTAAAAAAGAAAAAGAAAAGTCATGTGGAGTAGGAAGCCTGGCCAGCACTAAATAATTATTTACAGACACAGTAGCAGCCAGACATAGGAATCCAACAGTAGCTTGTCTATTTGGAGATTCACCTTGTGTTATGAAGATAAAGGTAGCACTGGACAAGGCGAGGAACATAGATACGACCGAACTCTCCATATTAGATTCATTGCCTGGCCTCACTTAAGAGACATAAAAATAACTTTATCTGCTAAAAAAAACATTGAGAATATAACTCCTCATGGGAAACGTGTAAGGAATTTCAATATATAATATTGCATATATTAACCGCAGCTAGAATCGCTTTTGCTCAAAATTGGAAAGAGAACAACATCCTCTCCGATCTAATGATAATAAGAAAGGTACTTGAATGTGCAGAGATTGATAGGTTAACCTTGGAATTAAAGGATAGAGAAGAATTGGAATATTATAAAATCTGGAATATATGGTAAAATTGGCTGGAAAATGGACATAAAACTACTATATAAGGATTTATATATAAGTAAGATATATAAGCCTTCCATCTTTTGAGGTCACTGAAATGAAGACCCAGATGGTTGGGGACAATGTGCTGATTCTAAACTGCTTAGAGAGTGTGGTAAAGCATAATGAAGCGATAAATAAGACAAAGTGCTATGCTATTGCTATATAGCAGTGATGGCGAACCTTTGGGGGGGGTTGTACGCGGGCATGCCACACCCATAATGCCTGACACCTGCACGCATGACCAGTGTTCCCCCTCATTTTTTGCATGCTTTTTTCGCCCTCCCCAGGCTCCAAAGGCTTTATAGGAGCCTTGGGAGGACGAAAACAGCCTGCCCCCCCCCCCAAGGCCCTCCGGAGGCTTCAGGAGCTTCCCTGAAACCTCTGGATTGCAAAAAACCTGGCCCTATGGGCAAACTGGAAATTCAGGAACGGACTTCCACTTTGCTGGTAGGGCCGGTTTTAGCCCTCTGGAGCCTTCAAGGGCCTTCTCCTACGAACAAACCAGAAGTGACTTCCAGTTTGCTGGTAGGGCCATTTTTAGTCCTCCGGAGCCTTCAGGGACCTTCAGGAGGTTTCCCTGAAGGCTCCGTAGGACAAAAAAAACAGCCCTATGGACAAACAAGAAGTGATTTTTGGTTTGCCCGTAGGGCTGGTTTTTTGTTCTCCAGAAGGGGCGGCGGAGGCTGTTTTCACCATCCCCAGGTTCCTGTAAAGCCTCTGGAGCCTGGGAGTGTGAAAAATGGCCTCAAAAAAAGGCTGAAGTTAGCTGGCCAGCACACACATGTGCGCTGCCAGCTGACAGGGCAATGCCTCACGTCCCCTGACAAATGGCTCACGTGCCACCTCTGGCACACATGCCATAGGTTTGCCATCCTGGCTATATAGTATCAATATACTATAGAAAGAATCATCCTCATCCGCTGAGTTCCTAGTTTCTAAGGAAAAAACTAATGTGTCTGACATTTACCCTTTTCTTATAAGTGGCCTTCCACAGTTAACGTGTATAGCAAAGGTAGTGTAGGGTTTTTGGACTTGGACAAAGAAGATTCGGCTTCAAGTCCCTATTCCCTTGAGTTTCTTATATGGCCAGTCACACATTCTCTCTTGAAGCAACAGGACAACAGCCTTTTCACATTGTTAATGGTTTTATTTATAAAATGAAATAGCCATCAAACTTTAGTGTTGTTTTATTCAGACTCCCTTTATATATTACTAGACTCATAACAAGCCCTGATAATATTCAATGTCAAAGAGGCAAAAATTCAGAATATCCAAAAAAGGACACTTTTTGACTAAAACTGTAGTCTACATTATAGAAATATAGCTATAGAGAAGCCAAAATCCAAGTCAAATATACCACAAAGTTGAAATACAAAGCTATTTTGAGTATCATAGGCATACCAAGAAAAGATGACTTTTTTAGAGTCTTTGAAATTAAATTAGTTACTTGATTTTTTCACCTATTTTGGTCATTTGTTGACATTGATTAATACACAAAACCAGAGATTAAAGTGAAAATTGTGCATTATTTCTTCTATAAATTCAATCTAGGTAAATTTCGGGTGTCAGCCCATCTCATGATTCTTGTGGCCAGGTGGATAAGCTACAAATTCAGGTGCTTATGCATGCCAAGTCCAATAATAGCATTGAGAAAGAGAGATTGGATAGAAGTTTGAAAAGCTATTATTCATTTCTGTTTTTAAAAGCAGGCTTCATGTTTTCTTGCTACCTTTAACCAACGTAGCATCCTATGTCATGCTTGACAGATAATTTACTTGTCAATTACATGTAGATTTTGTACATTGTGCTTAAGGAACTGAGACAACTGCAAGCAAGCACAGAAAAAAGGTTATTTTGTTAGTTTTCTTTCCGGTTTACCTTGTAGTTGTGGTCTATGAATCTGGATTTATCAGTCTGCTTATGCTATATTGTTACTTCTATTTTAGTGGAACTTGGGAGTTGGGCTGAGGTAACTGTGAAGTTAATTGCCATTGGCTACAGGCACATGGCTCAGTGGCTTAAAGATGCTGCATTTGCCAACCGGAGAAAATTGGCTTTCTCTACTCCAGAGATTTGAGTCCTGCCTCAGGTACTGCCAACATAGCAGTTCAAAAATGTGCAAAATGCAATTAAACATGTGCCAGTCTGATGAGTAAAAAACTAATAGTGTTTCATGCAGAAGCAAGGAAGTAAGTGGTACCAGACCTGACTGACTGAGAGGCAAAATTGAAGGAGAAAACCCCCAGATGACACCAACTCTCCTGCAGAATGCTCTTAGTCACTCTATGCAGAGCTAGTTGTCCCCCTGTGGTGAACCCTTGATAGCATACAGGCGCAAACTGAACAAGCTAGCAATCTTAGGCAGCCAAATATCTACTCTGTGATAGCATTGTAGGTTCCTGGGTTTCAGTGCACCACCTCCCTACGCTAAGTAAATGCCAATTGATTCCCAAGTTCAAGTCTCAGATATTGTTTTTAACTCTTTAAATTACTAACGGCTTAAGGCTGGCTAAAAAAAATACTGCCTGTATTATGAATCTGCCAAATTAATATAGTCTCATTACATGAAAAAAACATTTCATGAGCCTGCGGGAGATGGCTTTTATTGTGTTGATATCAAATTCAACATGTATGTGTGTGTGTATACACACACACACATGCAGTTATAGATAGATAGATGATAGATAGATAGATAGATAGATAGATAGATAGATAGATGATAGATGGATGGATGGATGGATTGTTGGATGGATGGATGGATGGATGGATGGATGGATGGATGGATGGATAGATAGATAGATGATAGATAGATAGATAGATAGATAGATAGATAGATAGATAGATAGATGATAGATAGATAGATAGATATGTAACAACTACTTCACCAGTGAGCAGAAACACAGATAGAGATGTTTGTGGGAGGATAAAGAGACAGAGTCATTTTGCAGGAGAAGAAATGAAATAATTTTCATGTGGATATTAAATTAAAAGGTCAGTTTGGCTCAAACTATGTCTTGAACAGAGGCTTACTATTTATGTCTGTAACACCACTTCCTAGATGTTTTAGGAATTCTTATCATTTGGGTTAAAAAAACTTATCTCTTGTTACATGTTTGTAATAAATATGACATATGATTTCTATTAGAATCTTACTTTAATAAAGATAAGCATTGATTATTAAACCATAGCTATTAAGTATGACTCATCAGCTCTAAAACATTTCTTTTGAAAGAACTCCAGAATAGTAGAAATCAGAAACCAAGTAGTTGATTTCTTCTCACCTAGATTTTCCTGTGCTATCCTTAAACAGAGTAAGTTTTAATTAGATGTATATTATTTTATATTATTTATATTAGTTTTAATTGTATATTATTTATTGCCATCTGTACTTAGCTGTAGCTATTCCTAAAAACTTCCTTGATGTCTGAGAGCATAGCTGGATGCCTCTCTCTGCATATTGTTCACACATTGTGCATAGTTCATTTGATTTTCTGCTGACCAGAATACATTGTTGGAATACTTTTCTCTTTTTCTTTGTGTAAAATGCTGTATGTAGGTGCTGATGTTGACGCAGCATTTGGGCAATCAATGGAATCATTGTGTTCACTAAAGAATAGAAACTAATGATTCACATTTTTTTTTCTTCTTAGCATTTTCTCACAAGTGCAAGGTCTGCTTCCCCCTCCCCCCATAAATTGAATATTAGTCCATTGCTTATGACAAAAAATGACCAACTGACTTGTTGACGGAATCTGGCATGGGCTGAGAAAGTGACTGACTCAAAGTCACCCAGTCGACTTTCATGCCTAAGGTGAGACTAGAACTCACAGCATCCTAGTTTCTAGCCTCAGGTTTTAACTATTGGACCAAACTGGCTTCAAATGATACAAAGTAGAATCTGCACCCCAAAAAAATCTTATAATGAGAAGGACAATGAACTCCTTAGCAAATGTTGCTATGAAATCAAAAGAGCAGATACAGTTCTGTAACTAGAGACTTGGTAAAATTGAGGGTACATAATCATAGCACAGTAGTTATCATTCTTATCAGTATAATCACAGACTCACAAAGTTGTTAATTCATTTAATCAACATGAACCATGTGTGACAATAGTCTTAAACTAAAATGATATGATCATGTTGTTTGTTATATGCTTCAGTGGCTATACATAATAATTTGTCCTGTTTCATCAAATATTTAATTATCTGCTCAAAGTGACAGTCAGAAATCTACATATTACTAAAACTCTCATTGTCTTGACCTTTATCTCGGCAAAATGGTGTTGTTATAGGCTCACAATTTTTGAACTATTTGTACTTCAAATGGGTTGATTTGTAGAATGTGTCCAAAATCAGGAGACCCATGTCTCCTGATCATGGTCAGAACATTTTGGGAAAGTTGTGGCTGCTTCATTGTTACTGGCTGCTGCTGAGATCACGTGATCTTCATTTTCAAAATTCTGGGTCTGTTTCCCAGTCAGTCTCACAATCTCTTGTCTCCCGCCCCCTCCAACCAGCTGCAGTCACTTACTTGCCTGTTGAAAAGGAACGGAGAATGGAATAAAGGAACACAGAAGAAGGAACACCCATAAACCCTTCCTGAACCATGCCACTCTCCTACAAACTTCTCTGTGCCACTCCCATGGTTTCTGTGTCAGTCATCCCCATGCATGCCTTCAATGACCTATGAAGCACCTATTTTCACATATCAGTGCAATTTTCTGACTCACTCCACCCCCCTGTGCATCTTTCCTGACTAAAGCGGCACCTCTTGTGCACCTTTGCCAACTGACAACCCACTATACCCAAACCAATTGTAATGCCTCTTGGGCAGCCCCACACATCCTTACAGCCTGCACTGCCTCCCCAGGGATGTCACATCCCTGAATGGCACGGAACCTCCTCCCTTGCTGCAGCCAACTCGCCATGAGACAACTTTCCATAGCCAAATCGCTGTGGCAAACACACTGCAGGACAAGAGTTATACTGATATCAAAGAAATGGTGGAATAGAATCATTAAAGAAAGGATATAAAAGGTGGGGCAAAATGAAATCTGAATAATAAAAATTAAAACATTTTTTATTTATTTTAAATAATTAAATTGAATTGATAAGTTGTCCTGCAGCAAGTTGGCCATGGAGTGCTGGCCATGATGAGGAGTACACAACAAGAAGCAACTAAATGGGAAAGTGGAGATAGCAGGATTCTATCCAGTTCTTCAACTATCAGGCTTCAGGACCTTGGAGAGCAGATATCTATTCCTTCATCTCCTAGCACAATTGAGATGCTTTGGGGAAGAAGTCAAAATAATCTTTATTCCTGAGATGTCCTAAGAGAAGTATCAGCTTCCTCATGATGGGAAGCATTCAAGGCATGATAGGAAGTAGGGTAAGTGCACCCAGGATCTTTCAATTCACTATAGTTCATAATAGGCAGTTATTCAAGAAGAAAAGATAGAAACGGTCTCATTATCAACAGAGACTACCGTAATATGGTGAGTCTATGAGACAGGTTTCTTTGTAATAGCATTCAGAAGATAGAACTTCTTTCTGAGAGAAAATACATTGATTCTACTGCATGCTTATAGGTCCTTCCATAGATTATAATACTATTTGGTTTACTTTTGTTATGTGACTGTGATAGTATTATATTTTAAATTGTATAGTCCTTTGAGGGCTTTGCAGCAAAAACACAATTTATGCAAATTCAGAGCAAGTTTAATTTGCTTAAATGTTCTTCATCTGACACACGAATTAATAGTTAACTGATAATAGCACACCTAATTTTTTGATCCAGGCATAAATTCATAATTTCCAAATTACACATTGTTCTAGACTTACAACTATTCATTTAGCAATTCTTTGACATTACAACAGTTCTGAAGTAGTGACTTACAGCTGGTCTTTGTGCTTACGACCATCACAGCATTTACATAGCTATGTGATCAAAATTTGGTTGCCCCGTAACCAGCATGTTTCAGCCTTCCAAGTTCATGTGATTGTCATTTGCGATCTTCTCAGCCAACTCCCAACGAGCAAAGCCAATGGTGAAATCTGAATTTACTTAATAACCATATGATTCACTTAACAACAGCACTGATTTATTTAAGAACCATGGCAAAAAAAGTTGCCAAATTGTGTATGACTATTAACAATCCTCTTGCTTATCAGTAAAAATTCTGCTCTTAATTCTGCTCCTAACCGCTCCTAACTACCAGTAGTATTTAATATGTATTCAAACAGATCCTTAATCTAGAGGGAATGGTACAATTCAATCCACTCATAATCTGAACCAAAACTTTAGCATGTCCTCCAAAGATGACTGAACTGGGAAGTGGAAAAATATTTCTTAAGGGTCAGTCACTCCAAGGATTTGTTTGTGAGAAAGTTGTTTTCTTTTTCCTGAATTTATTTCAATGTAATTTTTGTGTTGATTGCCAGGCTTCAGATCACAATCAGTAAATTAAAAAGTCTCATTTAAATCATAAAATAGCAAGGCATGTGAAAAATACAATCTTTCTATTTTTACACTTGTCAAAAATGCACTTGGAGAATGTGAAATGAACAACAAGATCAAGCTCAGAATTTTAAGTAACCTCCCTTTGTAATAATTTCTTCAGGCAAGTTCTACCACTGGAAAAAGATTAAAAGAGCAAGACCTGGATTTCATTTGGCCTTTTTTTAAAAATATGCAAACATAGATGGTGTTGATAGCTTTCATGTGCATGAAATAGTGATCATAGAGTCTGCGTCTTCATGCTTTAATAATTTTAGTCCTAGGAAAATGGGCAACGTTGATGCATTTCTCAAGCTCCGCACAGTTGTCCCAAAGCAGCCTATTTTCTCATTTGATGCTCAGCCATAATATTCTGTTTGAATCACTCAATTTTACTACATTAATTACTACATTAATTCAAGCATTATGTAAGCTCATCTTTTAGTGATTCCAATTATCAGTAAAGAATTGAATATAGTTACGTCTCTCAATAAAAGGGGAGGGTATACATTTAAGTAAACACCAAATGGAAGATGCTGGAGGATTCCAGATCACCTTTAAAATTAGAACGTTAGTTTTTGAAATTAAAGATTTCAAGAGTACAACATACTATCCCTCAAACCCCACATTTCTCAATTGTTATCTCAACATACCTGGAAGTTGAGAGAGTTGGTTGAAGAAGTCTGAGGTGAAAAGGTAAGAACTTGAACCTACGCACCACCCATGTCAGATTGGCTAATCATTATTTCAGAATACAAATAACCTCTGTTGGCATTGTTGTACTATATATCTTACCTTAAAAATTTAAGAAAATTCAGTAGAGAATTGTATAAGGTAGTTTGGTCTACTTCTCTTTACTCACTGAATTTCAGATTGACTTTGGAACCATAATTGATTTGAGTTCTTCCTGTATTGGAGAGGTCTTAAGCTTTCAGCCAATCATGGAAATGTTAATCATTTTCTATTTTTAAGATAATGTTTCTTCTGACAAAATATACATTATTTGGTTATGGAATTTTCTGTATTAGTATGTGTTGTATGTTTATATATTGTACACATTAGTGTACTTGTTATAAACATATAGCATGAATGCATTGATAGGTATTATACATACAGAGTTAAATATACAAATTCTGTATAACATTAAATTCTTTTTAGACTTTTGATAGTGCTAAATTTTAGGGTGAGTATAATATGTATAAATGGTTCTATCCAAGTAATTACCATCTGGATACATGATTCTGTTTATTTTTATTTTCGGAATTAGTTTAAGATCTTTTGTGTATAGTTTGTTGAAATAACGTTGTTGATATTATGTAAAACAAGTCTGACATTGATTATGCATTCATATTTTGCTGCTGAATTAGGTGAGATACTGACATTTTTTTATTTTCTTAGGTCTTTAGACCTGCATTAAGCAAAGTCATGCTTGTGGAGACAGTAATTCAATTTATTTGTTCCAATCCACGTCAATACATACAAATTTCTGTTAAAAATGTTTTCTAGTTTAAAAAAACAGTGAACGAAGTATAGGAACCATATAAATCAAAACAGATAGTTCAAATCTACATCAATAAATGTGTTATATGAAAAAAATATCTGGTTCAGGTGGTTAATTCCAGAAGGCTTGTTGATTTTCTGGGAGGGGGGTAGAGTGAGAATTAATACAGTAGTGGAGGCAGAAGCCTTCATGGAAGAACACGAGAACCTCCTAGATGAAACAAGAGACAGTGCACAAGACATGAAGGGGGGAGGAGCCATGGCTCAGCCAACAGACAGGGGAGAAGAGACAGCAATGAGACTTAGGTCACAGAAATGATTAAAAAACACATTGCAATTGTCAATACAATGAAATGGTTAGAAGTGATATAAAGTATGGTTGAAGATGTTAAAGAATTTAGTATACCTAAACTGCTAATATGTATGTAATAATGATATTTTGATATATATAAAATAAGAGAGAGAGATGTAAGACCCCGGGGAAGTATCACCTTCCGTATGATGTAGCTGTTAAAATCTTTCTCCACATTTATGTACCCTTTTCCCCAAAATACTTGAAAAAACCAATAGAACATTTTTTAAAATAAAATAAAATAAATGTGTTCTGTTATTTTTGGAAAGTTGTCTGATTAACCTATCTGTCAGGCTTCTCCTAGCCAGTTTTTGAAGCCTCAGAAGCAATAATTGAGGAATTCAACTCTCTAATAAGTATAAATACTTATCATAACTGAAGAAAGCTCTTAAGAAAGAGAGAGAACCAAACTTACCTACGAGATAGCAGAAATCTTTCCATTTTGATTGAGGAGGTCTAGATCAGGAGCAGTTTGTAGGGCTCAAGGACCTATAGCGATGCATATGATTGAACTGCACACCAGTTGTAATGTGTGACTATTCAAGGGTTATTCACTTATTAGTTCTGATATATCTGTCAGACATATGAATATAAAGATATTTTTTAGAAAGCAGGTTAATGAACTGCTTATTTCCTTTCTATACATACAGCTCTGTACAGCTTTCCAACAGTTCCAGATACTTTTGTTCAGTTTCCTTTTTTTTAAGGTATGGTTGTTGAAAAGGTGGTCACACTATAACTCCAGAGGTCCCTGGAGAAAATTATTTGGACCTGTTGCACTTGGATTTCAGACCAGGGCATAGTTTACAGCCAACATTGAACTTGTCAATGACATTTGATAGAGACAGATTGAGGTAGTGCAGTCACCCTAGATCTTCATAAATATAATCTTTATTGTCATTGTACTTAAATACAATGAAATTGATCTCTCAATAACTTCCATTACTATCCATCAACCAAATTTTACAAATAAATAATAATAAAGATCCAGTCATTAACACTTGTTCAGCACAGTTGTAAGTTCCAACAGTTGCTGAACAAGTGGTCATTAAACAAGATCACCTGTAATTATATAACATATCACCCAATATTTGTGCTATTACAAACAAATAAGTGAATCCACTTCCCAAATGAATCAGATTTACTTACAGTATCCATTTTAAGAGAGTATGTTAAAAACTACACACATTGCTATTATTCTATTCCATATAGCAGTAACATAGAATTTTAATCCCGAGTCTTAACTAGTGTGCTTTTAGATATCTGATTCATTAACTTTTCATTTTGTGACATGGTTAAAACTTCCAGTAAATTACTGTTATCAAAATGAACATTACATCAAGATTAATGTGTATCTTAAAAATGATTCCAGTGTTAATTCCCGGTAGATATTTTAGACAGGTAGGTAAGTTAATGAGAAAATTTTTATAGCAGGCTAAGATCCAAGAATGTATTCAGCTAAATTTTGATTACTATATAATTTAACTTACCAGATTCCCATGCCTTTCAGTCTTTCCTCCCTCCCTCTCCATCTCTATGTCTGTAGGCAGTGGAGAGGATGGGTAAAGATATATACTTATATAAGATATTACAATTTCTGTCCTCCCGTCTATTTGGAGAACATATGGCCCTATTAAAATTATTTATGTATTTATAAATGTTAAAGATAACAATGTGATATTGAACTATGTTCCTAAAATACGGATTTTGCCACTTTGTGGCAATTTTTATTTATGGCAAGCCTGAGATATGATAGTGAGGATAATTTTAGCTAATTAGAAAGTTATTCTCCTGATTTTAAGTAGTGTGTCTAGGATATACCGTATTTTTCGGAGTATAAGACGCACCTCCCCCTCCCCCCCCCCCAAAGAGCATGGAAATGTTGGTGCATCTGATACACTGAATACAGCCATTTTTTGGCTCTCTGAAGCCCGGCCCCCGCATCCCAATTTTGCAAAAAAAAAAAAAAAAAAACAACTGGTGAAAATGGGCCACTTTTCACAAAAACAGGTGTTTTTGCCTTTCCCAAGCCCCCAGAAGCACTCTGCCGGCTGCAGCAGGGCTGGGGGAAGGCACAAATACCCCCATTTTCCACAAAAACAGAGGAAATTTTCCCTTCCCCCAGCCCCTAGGAGGACTCTGAAGGCTTCAGCAGGTCTGGGGGAAGGCAAAAATGACACTGTTTGCAAAAAAGGGTCCGTTTTCCACCCATTTTTTTGCAAAAATGGGGATGTTTTTGGCTTCCTCCAGCCCTGCTGAAGCCTGCAAAGTGCTTCTGGGGGCCGTGAAGGACAAAAATTATTTTCTTACTTACCTCTGAAATTTTGGTGCGTCTTATACACCTGTGCAGCTTATAGTCTGAAAAATACGGTAAGTTTGTTTAAAAAATTCCATTTTGGAAAAGTCTTTGTTCTTAAAATGACAAAATAGTATACTATGTCTAGATTGCTTGCCAACTGAATTACCTGTACAGTTATTTATAGTTTATGGATATTTTTGTTACATCATTATTATTTTCACCTTTAGTTTATTTTAATAATGATAACATATTTATATATTTTCATCACTGAATAAAACATTATCTTTTTTACATTTACTTTTTCCTTTTGTGTTTTTAATTCCTCTAAGTGGGTGATAAAATGCACAGTCAGTATATGATGATTGCTGGAACACTTTCTAGCATGCTATGTAAGGCCATCAGTAAGACGAACAAAGGAAGCAAATGTTTAGAAGTTTTTTCCCTTCTGAAAGAAGAATTGTGTGAAGTTCTTGAATCTTCAGACATTTCTTTATCACACCCAGATGCTTAATTCAAACCTGTATCTCATTTATCTCTGCCCCTTATATTTACTTTATGGCATTTTGTATTTCTGTGATTTTTAGAAACTAGCTCTGTCATTGTTCACCATAAGCATTCTTTCTCAAAGGAGATTGGTTGGCCCTACTCATTTGAGAGATCGTCCACTGTAACTAAGAATACTTATCTTGTCATTTTTATGTCATTTCTTTCTGTATATACACATTAAAATCCTTTATTATCCCAGTAACAAGAGACTAAGATTAATGTTGATTTATTTTTTACTAACAATATGAACAATATAATTAATGAATATTGATCAGAAACCATTAATGCTGGACTGCTAGCATTATTCAGCCACCAAAATAGGGAATGTATTGGGCAAGATGATGGTGTAATATCTCCTAAAGAGGTCAACCAGGATTTCATTGCTTTACAGTATGTATAGGCTTGATAAAATAAGTGCTAATTTCTGTCCCCTTTAGAGGTTGGAAAGCCAGCATGCCAACATATTTATATCCTGTGGATTGTTCATAATAAAATTATATTTTATGCTCAAGATTTCCAGTAGGTATCCCATGAGGCTCCCCACTTTAGAAATCTTTATAATCTTCTAATTTCTGGTAAGTGCAACAGTCTATATCTGTGATGGCGAACCTATGGCACGCGTGCCAGAAGTGGCATGCAGAGCCATTTGTCCTGGCACGCGGAGCCATCACCAGTTGCTCTTCCGGGTTCAGGCGCAGCAGCCAGCTGGTCTTTACGTGCATTGGCGTGCCTGAAAACAGAAGAGGAGCCACCTGGTGCGCACGGACATGCCAGGAAAATGATCTTGTTTTCAGTGTGCACATGCACGTTGGCCGTTTGGTGATCTGGTTCCTGGCGCATATGCGCACGCAAAAAACACCAAAAGGAAGAGCAAGGGCCGCGCTTGAAAAAAGACGTGGAGAGGGGATCCCGGCCGTCGCTTAGTAGAGCAGAGCTGTGGTCGGGATTGCCCTCCCTCCCCACCCGAGTGGGCTTCTTGCATTGCCCTCGCCCTCCAGCCCATGGCTCATCTGCAGTCCAAAGGGCTTGGCCAGCTCGGGCACTCCAGAAAAGCAGCAGCAGTGGCAGCCACAAGGGGAAGGGCAGGAGCGGCCAGCCAACCCCTGCAGCCACTCCCACATCAGCCAGAAGCGGCATTGTGATAGCCGCCAGGGACGAGGAGGAGGCGGTGGCAAGGACAGGGAAGGGCTTCCCTCTCTCCCCACCCAAGTGGGCTTCTTGCACGGCTCCAGGCTGCGGCTCTGATGAGGATCCATGGTCCGGAGTGCTGCCGCTTCCAGCGGGATACATTCTGATTTCTCCCCGGCAGCGATAGTCTCGCGCCGGGGCAAGCATGGTGGCTCCCAAAGAGAATGAAATGGGCGCAGCGCTCTTCCAACAGCTGAGGAAGGAAGAGGATCCGGGCTTTAAGAAAGCCTCCGGAGACTGGAGAGGACAAAAAATGGCCCCAAAGGATCTGTTTCTGGCTTCCAGAGGGCATCTAGGAGGATGGGGGAGGCCATTTTGGCCCTCCCCAGGCTTCAGGAAAGCCTCCGGAGCATGGGAGAAGGGTGTATGCGGTGTACGTGCGTGTGTATCACGTGTGCATGCACAGTTCGGTGGGGAATTGAGTGGGCACGCGGGGGGTGCAGTAGCGAGCATGCACGCAATTCTGGCATGCCATAAAAAAAAGGTTCTTCATCACTGGTCTATATCAAGGGTAGGATATCCGTTCCTTCACTTTCCCTTGCTAGGGGATGCAGAATCAGTAAAAGAAAACGTAGAGAGGCAATTAAATGGTGGTTGGGAAAAGATATGAGCCTGAGAAGAATTGGCACTTGTATATAGTTTATCTTTTGAATATTATAAAGTTTATTTCCTACACTCTCATATTTGAATACTAAAGTATACAGACATCTGCATTTCTATTTCTGTTTTATTTTTATGTTACCCCCACCCCCAAATTGAGGCTTAGAAAATATTAAATTGGGTAATTTGAATATGTTTCCATTCAAATTAATTTATACACAAGGGCTCTTTACAAAATATTTTATAAATAACTTATGTTTCTCAATGAGTTCCAAAAAAACCAGATGCATTCACCAATGCTATCCTGAAGAAAGCAAGAAATATTAAATGTAAAAACACAATATGTCATAGTACAAAGCCAAATGCTTGGGCTGAAATATGCTCATTTGTCATAAAGTGGCAAATTCTGTTATTGAAAAGTAAACTAGTCCAAATTAGAATTCTACGCTTCTAAATAACTGTTTCATCAACTCATTCCTATATCACAGTGCATTGAATAAAAGAACTCAGATTACGCAATATTTTTGCAGAAATTTTTCTTTATCTAAAACTATCACAAAGAAGTTGCACATTAAGACAGGGTACAAATCTCACTTTTGGAAACAAATCTACCTTATGAAGGAAATAATTTCTTGGATACATACATAACCTATTAATTTCTAGTAATTGCAACAATCTATGTCAAGACGTACATACATGAAACCACAATTTACTTCATTAAGGATTGCTGATTAAATCACAATTGGTTGTGTCCATTCAATGCACATTATAAACATGCTTTACAATATAAAGTAGCCGGGCTTGCATAACACCAGATAACACCAGAACAGGCCATTCTTGCATTATACTTCCTGGAAGGCACTTGGCTATTGTCAGGAAGATATGAGGAAGCTCTGTCTGCAGATATTACAGGAGAGAGTCAAAGTACATCCAACAAATCATTGCTTGTATCTTGGCAACCAGAATGAAGGGAAGAAATCAGTCTCATTCTACTCATTTGTCAGACCATTAGTGTCCTAGTGCTGTGATCTTGCATACTTGTCTTGCATACTTTATTTTTATTGCCAGTATTGGTGGACAACTGGTTAGAGCAAGACAGGTTGATAATACAATTGATGCAATACATAAAAGACAGAAGAGTTATATAATTTTTCGTCATCTACTTTGAGCCTCTAGAAATAACAAGCTACAAATGACTGACCAACTACAACCAATTTGTATTTGTTAATCATAGAGCTATGTAGAGACTAATTCTGGACTTTAATTGAACAAGGAGTTAAATACTTTCAACAAACATCATTTTTAAGGTGCACTTATAAATGTGATAAAATAACTGCCTGAAATACTTGAAGGTTTTCTCTGATTTCTTCATGTATCAAAGAAAGGGTGAAAGATGTATTTCATCAATGGTAAGATTTTAAATAACATTTCTATTTTAGCAACTGTTGCTAAAAGTGTCTAATAAAGTATTCCTTGCATTCTCATTAAATAAGCATGAAATCTCTATAAGTTTACACTTTATCAGAAATGTTAAGTTTCTCGTTGTTTACTAAAAGACATTAAAACAAATCCCTTTTTTCCCCCAATGTGATTTAAATATAATTTCATAATGGCTTTTGTCCTATGCAATGAGAAGAACTGTAATGATCCGTGTAATAAAGCTGGAAACAGCAAAAGGCCTTTCTGATGAAATAATTGCATAAATTATACCACAGAGTTGCCTAGCAACAGAAGCAAAGGCATTGCTAAGCTAGCAATAAATAAAAACCTCAACAGTATAACTATTTGAGTTGGGAAAAGACTGAGAAAAGCATGTAGGATTTTGCTCCAAAAAAGCTTCTTATCTTAATGGACTATCTTATTAATTTATTCTTGAAGGAGACTTATCCACTTACTTCTTTAAATGAGCTTTCCTTTAGTCAGTACCTCTCAAATGTATTGGACTTTGCTGTACTTTGAATGCCCTCTCTGAGGAAAGTGGATAATGTTAGTGGTATCCAATTCGATTAGTTAATCCCACTTCCCAGGGCGTTTTGTACCTTATATGCATACTCCTAGTCAATTCAGCTACAATATGTCTTTTCCCCTGCTGCTGGTTTTCATTTTTCTGTTTTGTTCTTCAGTGTGTGGGTTTTTAATCTTGCTTCTATTTTTTTGGGGGGGGGGGACATTTGCCCAGATAATCCAGTTAACAACAAAATTAAATCACTCCAGGTAGCAGATCTGTTAACTATAAGTAATGTTCATTATTTAGCAATTGGATTATAGTTGATCTGGAAAACATTAGGATGGTCAGACTTACTTGAAGGATTATTATATTATAGATAATTCAAGGTAGCCAGCATACCTAATATTCTTTTCTTCTCCTATTTTCCCCGCAACAACAACCTTATGAGGTGAGGTGGGCTAAGAGAGAATTACTGGCTGAAAGTTACCAAACTACTTTTCATGCATAAAGTAGGACTAGAATTCACAGTCTCCTGGTTTCTAAGTTGGTGCCTCTACCCAGCAGGATCTCTTTTATAGTGGAAATTTAAAAAGAAACAGCTTTGATGAATCACTTTTAAATAGAAAATTACATGGACTATCCATGTAGAAATCAGAAACTGAGCGTTAGCATAACAAAAAGTTTATTTTCCTCAAATATTTTATGAGACGATCAATAAAAACAAATGTAGCTGATATGACTGCAGTAGCTTTTGATTTATTGCCTTTTTGGGATAGCACTATAAATAATTATTCTTTGTGTTATCTTTAATCCTCTTAATTTATATTCTTGCTAACCTAGAAAATATATAGTTTTTTCCAGTGAGGAAAGTGAATGTGGAAAGACTGCTATATTGTATGTCTTAATTTATACTTTATATCAAAATAGTAAGGTACAGCATCTCTTTAGTTCAAATCTGCCACACATTACAGGGCTTAATGTAAAGCAGGGGCTCTCAGATTGTAAATTAGGATACACCATTGGGCAGCAAGCAATGTATATGTCAGAGGTGGTATTCAGGTTCTGATCAGTTCTGGAGAACCGGTAGTGGAAATTTTGAGTAGTTCGGAGAACCGGTAAATACCACCTCTGACTGGCCCTGCCCCCATCTATTTTCTGCCTCCCGAGTCCCAGCTGATAGGGAGGAAATGGGAATTTTGCAGTAACTTTCCCCTGGAGTGGGGAGCGAATGGAGATTTTACAGTATCTTTCGCCTACCACATTTTTGCCACAAAAATGCAATACTCATTTGAAGGGATAGTGATCTTACAAAGTTTGAAAACTCCAGATCTAGTGCAGGTGCACTGGAAAGCATATCATGAGGAATAGAGACAACTGTATAATGTCATTGCACACACTAAATTGTAAGTAAGGAGATTAATTTAATTTGATTAATTTAAACAAAAATACTTCTCCTTATGTAAAGCCACTAATCTTTGCATTTTAATCTGAATAGATTAAGGACTTTCCAGCATGTGCAACTTTTGAGTTGTAATAATTGGGGCAGGTCATATATCAAACCATATCAAATACTTGTTAACAGTGGGCCCAGAAGTTAATTTTAATAGTATCTGCCTCTATAGATAGATTATTTCTAAAAGATACTATGAAAGAGGAAAAGATTTTACCTGACAAGATTGAGGCTAAATTGAAAGTGGTTTTAAAAATGACAGGTTATAAGAATAATATGGAAAAAGATTTTAAGAAAAAGTGATAAGTTACTAAAATTGTCCTTATACTTGTGATGAAGAAAAAAGTCATTTATTTACTGAGTTATTTCAACTACACTCTCATTGACTTCAACAGTACTCAACTTTTACCTGAGGTTCTTATTTTCAAGTTTCTTAACAGGATGAGTTCAATCTATTAGTAAGTCCAATATTGCTATCCTTGTGAAGTGCAATTAATTTCTTACCGGCAATTTATCTGGGTAGTGCTGACCATGATTTCAGAAATAAAATATCTTCCATTGATACCATCTGTATAGCAGTTGCTGTGCCGTATTTTTTCCCCCTTCCTTCCTTGACTGATAACATGGATAAAAAGAAATCTACCTGAGCCTGCACGTTCTTGAACTTCCAGTGCTATATTTGTTAGCACACATTTGTGCACTTGTGTGCATTTAATTCATCTGTTGATGGCAGTTCTTGTCACACTAAGTGATTTCATATTTTGGATGCATTGGGCTTTATTTCTGAGTAAGCGAACATAGAATTGTGCTGTAAAGTTGTGCTTTTCAAGATTTTCTATTGTATATCCTATCAGTCACACTATCAAAGAATTTCAGTCTTTGCCTATATTTGAGTACATATACAAGTAGTCCTTGACTTACGTACAACCAATCACTTAACCGTTCCACGTTACAACAGATTCCCCCAGAAGCTACCTATGACCCAGTTTCAAAGTTATAGCTACTGTGGTGCTCCTGCACTACATCCTTACAACCAACCATAGGGATGCTGCAGCACCCATCTCCCTACCCATCCCAACAGGTCCCTTACATGCCTTTGGCCTGCTCCCAATCCAGCCACTCAGCCAACCAAGTGAGCCTAAAGTTAGCAGCAGAAGTTACCGGTGGGAGTGGGGCTATTATAGTTTGTAGGCTGATGCCTGCTTCCCATTCAGACACCCAAGGGACCCTAAAGCCTTACTCCTATGTTTCGTTAAGATAATTTGCAAGAAATATACACATAATCCTCCATTCATAACAACCATTCATCTTGTGACCTTTAGAAGTTACAACGACACTGCCAAAAAGTGAGTTAGGACTAGTTTTCATACATGACCGTTACAGTATCGCCATGATCAAGTGAACAAAATTCAAGTATTTGACAACCGACATATATTTTGATGGCTGTAGTGTCTCACAGTCATGTGGTCATCATTTGTAATCTTCCCAACTGACTTCCAACAAGCATAATCAATGGGGGAGGCCAGATTTGTTTAACAACGGCATCATTCATTTAACAACTGCAGTAATTCACTTAAGTGTGGCAAAGATGGTCATAAAATGGGGGCCAAACTCACTTAACAATTGCCTTGCTTAAGAACAGAATTTTGGGATTCATTTGTGATTAATAGTTGAGGACAACCTCTCTTACTAGTTGAGAACCATTTTATTAAGTGTATAAATTCTATCTTCTGGTTTTCCTTACATATTTCATGTTTAATTATGTTAATGTATCACTAAGGATTTCTAATAAAGGATTTTTCCTGTCTGGCACAGCAAAGTTTAAATTGCTCTAGGGTAGAATCAAATAAGCAGCAACAGTGTCATCTCCGGGGCTTTTATGAACTGATGACAAATGACTTTGTTCTCACATACACATTTCTGTATCTACATAAGTGCCATGAACTGATTAACCAAAGGCATGATGACAAGACAGTACCAATGATTGCACAAATATAATATTATAAGAACTCCAAGAAGTAGATTAAATGTCAGACAGTCCTGGTAATATTATATTTATTGGGCCATGAAGAATTAGAATGTGCTAAACAGGTAATGTGATCTGTAGGCAGCAAAGCAAGGACATTTGGTGCTTGAATTCTCAAATAAATTAGAGGTAAGCTGGGGTAGAACCTCAGAGTTCTAAGAGTATTGTTTTGAGGATATCTCAGAATGATATCAACACTTTAGAAATAGGCTATTCTTTCTTTCTGATTGTGGCAGTTTTTCAAACTTTCAGAAACATACAGAAATCTTGGATGATGTCTAAGCAAAATCCAGGTTGCTAAACAATATCTCAGCAAAATGTTAACAACTGCATGTGGAGTCCTCTAAAGATTTTGTGGTGCAATTTGATACACTGAGTCTTAACAAAATCTGTTGTGATCAATTTCAAATGATCACACAATAAATTGGGAACTGAATCCAGCCAAAACAAACACACTGTTGGTGAGTACAATGTTTGGTCTTAATCTGGTTTGAATGCATTTAACATTTCTAGAAATTGGGAAGCCTTTGAGATAGCATGAGAAAATTAGTATTTGTTTCTGGAAAGAAATGGAAAAGCTAGGAGAAATTGTAAGCACATTTGCAAAGATTCCATATAAAAAAAGTAATTCATACAGTTTTCGGAAGTCTCCGGAGTGCAAAAAAACAGTCCAAGGCGCAAATCGGAAGTTCGGGAACAGACTTCTGGGTTACCCGTTGGTTTTTCTCCCTCCCGAGGCTTCAGAATATCTGGAGCATGAAAAACATCCCAACGCACAAACCGGAAATCAGTTCCCAAACTTCCGGTTTGCGCATTAGACCAAATATCAGCTGACCAGCACACAGGCAACGTCTCGTGTGCCTTCAAAAATGGCTCCGCGTGGCACAGGTTTGCCATCATGGACGTAACACAAAATGTGGGCTTGGATAATAATACCAGTTTTTAAATTTTATTTCTCAATATCATTTTAATCCTTAAACCAGGATTATAGCTATAGTAGAAAAACAGGCTGTGTAAATCCTAGATTTACCAATTTATGTGCAATTCTACTGTATCTGTTCCAAAACAAATGTGAATTTACGAAGTTGTGCAAAATTAAATATAAATATTGCATTGTTTGCCTTATGGCAAGATAAATGTTAGCTTAGCATATGACAGGTAAATGATCAACTCAGTGAATGTCAGATAAACTCCAAATACGGGGGCAAAGAGAAGCACTTTCCTACAACTCTGCTGCATTAGAAAACCCTGATATTATTCCTGTTTCAGCTGTTATTTTGTATAGGGAGGCTTAGCAATATAGTACCAACAACACACTACTTTGACACTACCTCATCCAGGGCCCAAACTGAAATTTAAGCTAATTTTAAAAACCACACACAGTCAAATGCATTACCATTCTCCCAAGGTAGTATCATATTTTTTGGACTATAAGACGCACCATGATTTTGAAGAGGTAAGTTTTTTTAAAAAAGTTTTTGCACTCTGCAGGCGTCCCAAGCTCTCTGCATGTCTTGTTTTTTGCACCAAAACAAAAAAGAGCATGCAGAGCTTTGGGAGGCTTGGAGTGCTGCTGTGGGGCCAAAAATGGCCCTTTTTTGCTCGTTTCTGCCCTCCCCAGCCCCCAGGAACACTTTGCAAGCCTCCCAAACCCTCTCCACATCCATTTTTGCAAAGCGGGTGGGGTTTTGGTAGGCCAAAAATGCTGTATTCAGTGCATAAGACGCACCCAGATTTTCACCCTCTTTTGGGGGAAAGGGGGGGAAAGGTGTGTCCTATACGCTGAAAAATATGGTAGTTATTTTCCCATAATGATGATTGTTAATATTATTAACAGTTATTGTCTACCCAACTCTATAGGACCCATATTGTCTATGCAGTTTTCTTGACAACATTTTTTAAAAGTGGCATGACATTGCTTTTTTTCCCTTAGGCCTGAAAGAGAATGACTGGCCTACAGTCACCAACTGATTTCATGTTTAATGCAAAGCTACAACTCTTGGTCTCCTGAGTTCTGTCCCAATACCTTTAACCAGGATGACTATGGTCAGTTTGTAGTCAATAAGCTATTAATGTGGGATTTCTTTTTTATTCAGGACTTGCCTGTGTATATTTCCTTATAAGGAACAATGGATTCCAAAATACTGATGAATTCCATTGTATTACCTGTGTGTGTGTGTGTGTGGTGTGTGTATGTGTATGTATATGTATATGTATATATGTATTTGTGTTACAACCCCTGGTATGCCTAAATATGGGAGGAAGGTCACTACTCCCTCTTTCTGTCCTTCATATCCCAGTAAGGGTATGGCTTGCTGATGAGAGCTAATTAGCTCGAAATAGATCTATACTAGTCTCCCTTTATTTATTTATCAGTACAAATACAACATATATATATATATATATATATATATATATATATATATATATATATATATATATATATATATATATATATATATATATATATATATATATATATATATATATATATATATATATATATATATATATATATATATATATATATGTTGTATTTGTACTGATAAATAAATAAATTGTACTAATTGAACTCCTTTCCCATTTTCTATAGATTATCATAATGAGAGGAAGTTCAGTTTTCACTTATTTTTGTATTAATTACAGCTTGCTACCTAGGCAAAATGTGGCTAATCTTTTATTGGGATAAGGAAGTAGGACATTTTCATAATCCACAGGTTTAGGATTTCTGATTTCTCTGTGCATATATTTAAATTCATATACTCAAGGCTGTGCCCATTGTTTTAATATGATCAGTTTCATCATTTTTTTTATTTATTTAAATGATTTTATTTTTTAATTAACATAGAGATGTGGGTGTGGAAAGCAATAATAACATGCAGCTAGCGTGAAAAGGCTTTAAAGCATCTTTAATTGATTAATACAGAATATTCATTGCCACTTAGTGATTACAATTTTATGTAGGTCATGAAAACAAGATTTATTGTCAGCTTCCACCTTAACAGATTGCTGTAAATAAGCAATCTGATAGGAATAATTAGTATGTGACATTGGAATAAATTAGTATCAAGAGTCCCACTGTTGTTTGCTTTAAAGGAGTTGTTTGCTTAGAATTATTTGCTAAGTTACCCAGTTCTTTTTTACTTCATCTCAGAACTCAGCTGTGGAGTTAAATTTTAATTTAAAAAGTTGCCTTTGATTCCCAGAGGAAAAGTGGGATATAAATTTAAAAATAGTAGTATAACACTATTGTATATCTTTATATTGAAAGAATCAGAGATTTTGATCCAGAAAAATAACGTTGGTCCTTACCTGAACGTGTCTTTTCTGTAGAGGAGAGGGAGGGGTTACACATGGGTATCATCACAGCCTGATTGGTCCATAGACTGAGGAAATTTTCTTAAATATTCTACCATTCCTTATTGGCTCCCAGTTTCCTCAAGGTTGAAGGACGACGCCTGCAAAACACAAGCAGACCACAGGTCCAGCCGGGCCTCCCCCTGGTGAACCCTATAGCTAACTAGAGCGGGTTGTGACCCCTCTCTCTCCTCTACAGAAAAGACACATTCAGGTAAGGACCAACATCCTTTTTCCTATAGAATCGAGGGAGGGGTTACATGTGGGACGTATCCAAGCTCAGTCCCAGGGAGGGAATCTAAGAACCAGGAGGAACGATGGTCGCAACCTCCTGTAGAACCCTACGTCCAAAGGACACTTCTGCAGATGCGAACACATCCAGTTGATAGTGCCGGATAGAGACGACCAAGTGGCTACCCGACAAATGTCTTCAAATGGGGCCCTGGTGGCTCATGCTGTGGTGGCGGTGCTCCGTGTAGAGTGGGCCCTGATCCCCGAGGGAGGAGTCTGACGAACTGCCTCATAGGTGGTAACAATAAGCTGTCTCAACCACCTGCCAATATGGGCTGAAAGGAAATGAAGAGGGCCTCAGACCTGTGCACCTCTAAGATGCACCTAAGATAGATGTGCAAGACTTGGGTGACGTCAAGACGGTGCCAGAGGCTCTCCCTGTCGTGAGAAGGGGACGGACAAAAATTAGGCAAAATGATTTCTTGCGCCCTGTGAAAGGGGGAATAACCTTTGGGAGAAAGGTAGGATCCAGTCTAAGAACCACCCTATCCTGGAGGAAGTGGCAGAGATCTTCTTTGGAGGATAGGGCTCCCAATTCGGAGATGCACCTGTCCGACGTAATAGCGACCAGGAATGCCACCTTCAATAATAGCAACCTAAGGTGTACTGTCTGCAACAGTTCAAAGGGGGCCCTGGTCAAGGCTCTGAGAATGAGGGGGAGATCCCATGAGGGGAATCTATGCACTGGTGGGGGTCTAATATTCGCCGCCTCCTTCAGAAACCATTTTACCAGAAGGAGTTGAGAAAGGGGAGTATGACCATTCCCCCCCCCCCCGAGGACCGAGGACAAAGCCGCCACCTGGCGGCATAAGGTGCTATGTGAGAGTTCCCCATCCAGTCCCTTCTGCAGGAAGTCGAGTATCTGGGCCACCGAAGCCTCGGTTGGCCTTACTGAGGAGTTCACACCACCTGACGAACGCCGACCATGTAGAATTGTACATTCTGGTGGTCGATGGTCGTCTGGAAGCCTCTATGGTTGCAATGACCTGGGAGGAAAGGTTGGCCTTCCTCAGGAGGTGCCGCTCAAGTGCCAAGCGTTCAAGTGGAGCCATTGGGGCTCTGGGTGGATCAGGACCCCCTGGCACAAGGAGATTTCCTCCTGGGGAATTCTCCATGGGGGAGAGATGGACAGTTGGACAAGGTCCGCAAACCAAGGCTCCCTGGGCCAATATGGGGCCAGCATGATGATGTGAGCCCTCTCTGCTACTACGTTCCTCAGGGTCCCCGGGATGAGTGGGAGAGGGGGAAAGGCATATAGTAGGCTGAAGGCCATCTGCTCCGTGCCCTCCGTGGCTCTGGTCTGGAGTCAGGAGAAGAATCTCGGTAGTTGGGTTTTGGCCCGTGTGGCGAAAAGACCACCCATGGAGTACCAAACCTGAGGCAGATCTGTTGTCGACTGTCATGCGACTCAACCAGTCGACCTGGTGGTTGGCTTTGCCCGATATGTGCTCCGAGGTCACAGATATTAAGTGTCTCTCTGCCCAATGTCTGAGTTTCAGCACCTCTAGCCAGAGGCGCCGAGAATGGGTCCCCCACTGACGATTTATGTGGGCTTTTGTGGCAACATTGTCTGTCAGGAGAAGTACGTGACGCACTACAATCAAGTCTTTGAAGTGTTGGAGGGCCAGGCGGACCGCCTTCATTTCTAGCCAGTTTATGTTGTGGTGCAGATCTGAGACTGTCCAAGAACCCTACGCCAGCTTGGAGCCCATCAAGGCTTCCCCAACCGAACAAACTCGTGTCTGTAGTTATCATCATCCATTCCAGCTCCCAGAACATGCAATCCCACCTCAGGGTTGGAGAAAGCCACCAACGGATGGACAGCCGTACGGGTGTTGGGATGGCAGAGGGATGGATCGTAGGGAGTTGCTCTTCCTCTTCCGCTGGAATGGGATGAGGGCCCATTGGAGGGAACGGGCATGGAGACATGGGGATGATCCCTATGCACAACACCATCTTGCCAAAGAGTTTAGACAAGGTCAGGATAGAAACTGACTGACTTTTGTGTACCCGGGTTGCCAGCCTGTGCAGGCTGAGCAGGCGCTCTGGGGAAAGGAGAACCACTCCCACTACCGAGTCTATCATCAGCCCCAGATGGAGAATCTGCGTGGAGGGGGAAAGGTGACTTTTGGGGAAGTTGACAGAGAATCCCAGGGATTGGAGGGTCTGGATGGTGAGTTGGGAGTCGAGGACTACCTGAGGGAGGGACTGGGCCTGAACTAACATGTCATCGAGATAACATTGGAGTCTCACCGGGGAGGATCTCAGATGAGCTGCCAATGCTGCCAGAACCTTTGTGAATGTGCGAGGGGCTGAGGCTAGGCCGAAGGGCAGAACTTGGTACTGGTAATGGCGATCACCGTGGGAGAACCGTAGGTATCTGCGATGGGCCGGCAGAATTGGGATGTGAAGATAGGCCTCTGTGAGATCCACGGAGGCCAGGTAATCCCCCCGATGGATCCCTTGAAGAATGGATCTGAGGGGGAGAAAGGATCTAACATTGCGATGACACGATGTGCGATCTCGGGGCTCCGAGATCACAGTCGATACTTTTGCCGCTGGACGGTCCATCTGGACCTAAACCGTCCCAAAGAGATGGTGACTGGGAAGAGTATGTCTTGCTAATCTCAGGGACATCGCAAAGTCTCTGATTGATCCAAGAGAATCTCTTCTAGCTGGCAACAAAAAGCACAGCCTCAAGCTGCTGAAGTCGGGACAGCTCCGCAATGGAAGGAAAAGCGGAAAGAGAAAGTTGACCATCTGGTGAGGAAATTTTATTTTTATAAAAGACTGCTCCAAAAATATTGAAGTTAAATTAAATTGGTAAAGAAAAGGAAATAGGCAGCAGAATTAAGGATTATTGGACAGTGTGTTATCTTTTTTTTTCTATCGATGGAAGTTTTGTGAATATTTTTTACTTTTTAAAGTGAAAGTTTCGGATTTTCTTCTATTTCTTTTTTATCTATGGATTAAATATTTTCCTTTACTTCTACGATATTGGTTGGGATGGATTTTTTTCTTTTTATTTGGTTTCATTTAAGAACTTTATTTCTTCTAAGCCTGAAACAGAATTTTTTTTTAAAAGGTATATAAAGAGGGTAGTAACCTTAGAGGGAAAAGAAGATACACTGCCACTTGGAGGTTGAGACCTGGAAACATTGCTTTTTCTTTTTTCCCTTTGATCATTTTGACCTTCCACTTCAAAGGCTTCAGCTTGTTTATAATGAAGGGCATGGATTGTTTATGCAGGTGCTCTCTGGATGCTTGTTGCTAGCTGGAAAGAAGTGAAAACAGATTTGTTTTTAAACTAGAGTGGCACTGTTTATTAATTGCAAGGATGACACGACTTCAAAAAGAAACCATAACATTACAACAGATTATGTCAGGAATTCAGGGATCAGAGCAGGGCTCCCAGCCCCACGAGGTAGGAGAGAAATGCCAGATAGGCTCTCCTACTTCGCTACGGGACAGAAACAACGGTCCCTGGGGCAGCAGCTATCAAATTTAGATAATTTGGAAATTTTTTAGAGTAGTCAATTATAATTAAAGTTATTCCAATGAATTTAAACAAATTTTAGTAATGTCCTACCTAGGAGCCAAAGCAGTGCTTGGACCAAAAGACTGAGAGGAAACGGGCCAATAGGGAATGGTGGAATATTTAAGAAAATTCCCTCAGTCTATGGACCAATCAGGCTGTGATTACCCACGTGTAACCCCTCCCTCAACTCTACAGGAAAATATAGCCTTTCCCAATTTTACTGTTCTACTGTGTTAAGCTCATTGTGTTTGATGTGTACCTTGGTTTTTAGTTTGGAAAACCATACCTTGTGGTGGTAGTTTTAATTTAAGAGACTGTGAGAAAGAATTATTTCTTTATGTATCTCTTTTCTGGTATGTTCAAAATCTCTTAAATAATCCTTGAAAAATCTTCCTTTCCATTCCTCCCTCACCCTTTCTTCTGCTTTTCTTGCTACTTCTTTCTTTTCTTGCCTGTCCTGTAGTGGAATGTGTTATCAAAAACATACCTAGAACATGAGATCACATGAGAAATTAACACTATGGTAAAAGTCAAATTTGAACATAATGGGAAAGATGTTCTGCTTGAATGCTTGGGTTTAATAAAGAATTAATATGGTTTACCATTTTAACAAATAAAATAAAATTTAAAGCTCTAGAAGGCACTTTTGACAGCTTAAGGTGCAACTTAACTTGTTCCTCTCCACAGCTGCAGTCCAGAAAATTAAAGGTTTGTCTTACTTCTAGGTCCTCCATCAGCCACAGAGTATGTTCTTTTCTAGTTCTCCTGTTGCTTTGCTTATTTGTTTGGCCGTGGAGACTGGTAGCTCCCTGAAGTGCAATTCAAATATCTAACTGTGGCACATCTGCGGTTCCTTGTTCAAAGACTCGGCTGAAAGCATATGGCCTTTTGCCAGCTGGCAGGAGATTGGATGTAGCCTGTGATACCCCTTACTCTATGCCTACTTTTCTGAGTTTTCCTCTCTCTCCCCCACAAAAAAAACCCTCTGCACTTTTCTCCTTTTGTCTACTTCTATCATTCTGGCTACTCTGTCTGTGTGTGTGTGTTTATAACCCACCATATCTCTTCTCTCTACCTCTTCGGGTGGCTTTTCTCTTTTATGTCACCTTATACTCCTCCCTTACACCTCCCCACCCCATCAGCAGCAGACCATCTGCTGTCACCTTCCCACTAAATCTTCCTGGCTTCCTTCACTGCCTTTCTTAACCCATCATACTCAACACCTGTTGAAGCTGCAATTTCTCTTAATTCTTCACAAAAGGGGAAGCTATCTGCAGCATTCAGTTTCAGTAGAAGGCCATAACAGTATGGTGGTGTCTCATATACAGTTCTACTGATAAGAAATAACATGCTGCCCCCTGCACTTTTGCAATTGATAAGAACAACACACTGGAGAGGAGCCTAGTGCTGGGAAAGATTGAGGGCAAAAGAAGAAGAGAATAACAGTGAATGAGGTGGCTGGATGGAATCACTGAAGCAGTAGGCCTGAGCTTAAATGGACTCCAGAGGATGGTATAGGACAGGAAGGCCTGGAGGAACTTTGTCCATGGGGTCACGATGGGTTGGACACAACTTCGCAACTAACAACAACAAAGAGCAACTTTAAGGGGAAAAAAACTATTTTAAATTTATAGAGGCCATGAAACTATCTTATGACATTGCCCTCTGGTGCAGCTTTTTAAGAAAAATCTATTTCATTCTAAAATATAGTAAAAATAATACAATAAAAATAAAAAATAAAAGTGATCCTACTGATGATTTGAATGTGTGTTTTGAAGTGCTGCACAAAATTCAATTCTTGCAATTACTCCATTTTTTAAAAACTTTATTCTTCAATGGATATCTTTCCTCATTCTTAGAGATTTCCTGTGAGCAACAGGAAAAATAGCCAAATACATGTTCAAATGTGTACATATTGATTTATTCTGTGGACAAGAGTTGATGTAGTAGAGAAATGAAATCATATAAAGTTGCTACACACATCTCCGTTTCCCCCTCCCAGCAATCATTTGGCTTCCAACTATTTTTGTTTATGGCATGAGAATATTCTTTTTTCTTCTTCTTGAACATCTTAGCTCTTTATGATAGGAATAAGGGTGAACTTGTAAAGGGAGTGATTGATAAAATTGTTTGGGAAGCTGTATGATGTGGGGAGTATTTAAGCTTAGGTCTTCAAAATCCAAGATCAACCATTTCACTCATCAGGGCTGTGCAACATCTTACAGATGCACTTTTTGGGTAACATTTTTTTAACTTGTAAGGACTGTAAACTATGTATAACAATATCATTAAATGGGCAAATAGCAGTAGGGTTTTAAAGAGGAAAGGTGGTTTCCTTAAGCTAATCCTACTTCATTTCTTCTCCCCCTCCACCCCAAAAAAACTCCCTTCAACCATTTTGGCCCACCTTCTCCAAGATGTTCTCAGGATACAAAAATGAAGTGCTGGGAGACTACAGATAGTCTGAAAAATTTCAGCATCCTGACCAAAATATGTTGAAGACCACAGTTTCTCACTCTGGGATAAGGGCTATAAGTTATAGTGAAGGTGAATTAAAAAGTATGTTGTAAGGAGCTTCCTTTTAAATATTTTCCAGCTGAGGAAAGGTCAATATCTACTCATGTCCTATAAGGGACATTTGGACTTTTTAAAGAGTCCAAATGAAGCCCTGCATAGGAATGAGATTGCTAAAAGTGAGTGAGAAAATTCTATGCCTACAATAACGAGAAGAGAGTAACATTTAAGGAGTAGTTTGCAAGATTATTCTATCTCCATTCTTTTTTTTTTTTTAAGAATTTGCTGTGATACAATTTATTTTGGCAGACAAAGGTACCTGTGAAGTTGGGATATCATTCTCTTCATACCAACTGCTCTAGGCTTGGAAACAGCATTGCGCTGGAAAAAGAGACCCATGCCATTCTTGCTGATGCTTTGTGTCCCAGAATGGCATGTGCCCCCTGAGGTTGATCTGGATTTCAATGGAATTTAAATGCAGTAAACAAAACCAACCCCAAACTATCTTCTAAGGATAAAATAATATGATCTGGTAAAGGTTAAAATTATAGTTTCTAAGCTTACCTCCTTCTAAAGATGATGAATTTTGTCTCACACTGGAATCACAATTTTGCAGTTTGAACATTACATCCCTGTCCTAGAAATAGGTCTGTCAGATATGAATTATGGATGCATGAGACAAGCTCTTGTAAGTTTGAAGATTTCTTGAGGTAATTCTCTTGTGGAGAGTTTTAATGAATTCATGAGCCCCAGTTTAGGTTCTTTACTAGATTAAAGTAGTGTGTTTTGAGCAGATGGCTGTGTCACATGCCGTTTATATATAAGTTGCTTGGAGATATTCAATACAGCTATATTTAGCTTGCATAAAATGTTGTACCTAATCCCTATCCTCCTGCTTGTCAAATAACTCTTCTAGCGGCTCCATGAAGACTCTTATCATTTAGATTTAACTTAGCTTGAGCAAAGGAAGATGGGGAAACCACACAAGTCAAAGAGGTTAAGCTAAAAATATCCAGGTATTGTTAAGAGAGCAGGTCTGCCTCAGGAGTGTTCTTCCATCTGAAAGCAGAAGCTGATTAAAAGGAACCAGAGTAACGTTTCCAATATCCGTATTCGACCTAAAATCCACTCCTTCAGTTCAGGAGGGGACAGCATAAGCTGCTAGCCAAGTGCTTATTAGAAGCTGTTATCACTACTGGCATAACCTCCTGTATCAGTGATGGCGAACCTTTTTTGCCTCGGGTGCCAAAAGCACATACGTGCGCGCTATCACACGAACTCAAGTGCCCACCCACATAACTTAATGTCCCCTCTCACCTGTGTGGACTGTGCATTTTTGCACAAGGCTTCCTCGCCACTCCCTGCTCTGGCTGCTTCCCCTTGGATAACACCCAGTGAGGGGAGAAGTTGCTCTGCCACTAACGGGCAGAGATTGGGGTGGGGGTGGGGGGATGCTCAAGTGTGCTCCTGTGTCAAAAAACCTTCCCTTATCATTCTCCTGTGTAAAGGTTGGACCCTTTTTACAATGGCAGGTGTGAGTCCAGTTGCTAAATCCTCCCCTTCTATTAAAGAGGATCCTGGGCACTACAGTCAATAGACAAATGAGGAAGGGAGCTGCTGGCACAGGGGAAAGAAAAGCGGCAAGAAAAGAAGAAAAAGCAGCTTTTTTCCCTCAAGGTGGCTGCTCTGTTTCCCCCCCTCCCCTGTGCTAGCATAGAGGATCCTGCCTGGTTGCTGCAATCCAAAGAGAAATGAGGAAGAGAGCTATCTGCATGAGGGAAAGACAAGCAGCAAGGAAATAAGGAAAAGCAGCTTTTTTCCCCTCAAGGTGGCTGCTCTGTTGCCCTTTTCTCCATTTCAGCACCACTCCATGGAGCCTGCCCCACCCCACCCCACCCCACCCCATCGCCCAGGTCCTCGCTTCTCCCAAGCATTTCTTTGCCTATTTAATTTCCCCTCCGTAGCATTTTTCCATCGTGTTTCTTGCCGTTTTGGACAGGAAAACAAAGTTTGTGGGACTAAAAAAAACTCCTTTCAATCAATCAATTCCAACTTTGCGAGATCTCCCCCCCCCTCCCCCCAAGTTGTAACTGAAGTTTTGTTTTAGTCCCACAAACTTTGTTTCTCTGCACACGATGGCAAGAAACGCGATGGAGCTGGAAATCAGGCAGGCAAAGAAATGTTTGGGAGAAGCGAGGACCTGGGCGATGGTGGGTGGGGCAACCTCGATGCCGTAGCACTGAAATGGAGAAAAGGGCAACAGAGCAGCCACATTGAGTGAAAGAAGCCTCTTTTCTTCTTTCCTTACTGCTTGTCTTTCCCCCCTGCTGGTAGCTCTCCTCATTTCCCTGTGGATTCAAGAGATTGGGCAGGATCCTTTTTAGTAGCAGGGGAGGGAGGGGGGAACAGAGCAGCCAGCACGAGTGAAAGAAGCCTCTTTTCTTCTTTCCTTACTGCTTGTCTTTCCCCCCTGCTGGTAGCTCTCCTCATTTCCCTGTGGATTCAAGCGATCGGGCAGGATCCTTTTTAGTAGCAGGGGGGAGGGGGGGACAGAGCAGCCAGCACGAGTGAAAGAAGCCTCTTTTCTTGCCGCTTGTCTTTCCCCCGTTCTGTGGGCTGTTTTTCGCCCTTTGGAGGCTTCAGGGAATCCTCCGGAGATTTAAAAAAAAAACTATCAAAAATCAGCGGGTGCATGCGTACTGGAGCTGACAGGGCAATGCCTCGCATGCCCTCAGAAATGGCTCCACGTGCCGCCTGTGGCACGCGTGCCATAGGTTCGCCATCACGGTCCTGTATTAACAATTGCGGAAATTTTGGTGGGAGTGTGGGGATGATATTTTAAGTAACAAAAATATCTTCACTTGACTCAGTTTTAAACATAATGCATAGGTCTAAGTACCAATTCTTAAGTGCCCTACAGATGGATATCTTAAAATTTTCCTCCCTTTTTTTGATTATAACATACATATTATACATAAATATATACCATATTTTTCAGAATATAAGACGCACCTCTCTCCCTAAAAAAAGAGGCTGAAAATCTGGTTGCATTTTACACACTGAATACAGCATTTTTGGCTTACTGAAACCCCACTCCCTTTGCAAAAATGGACGTGCAGAGGGTTTGGGAGGCCTGCAAAGTGTTCCTGGGGGCTGGGGAGAGCAAAAACAAGCAGAAACGGCCCGGTTTTTGCTCATTTTTGCCCTTCCCAGCCCCCAGGAATACTCTACAAGCCTCCCAAAGCCTCTGCATGCCCTTTTATTTGCAAAAAAATGGGCCCATTGTTGTGAAAAACGGGCCATTTTTTGCTCATTTTTGCTCCCCTGCCCCCAGAAACACTTTGCAGGTCTCTCAAACTCTCTGCATGCCTGCAGAGTGCAAAAACCTTTTTTCAAATTTACCTCTTAAAAATCAAGCATCTTAAGCTTGAGCTGAGCTGCCGCCGCTGGGGAATACTAGAACCTTTGCTGCTGAGCAGCTGATTGATGGTTGGATTGGCTTCCTGGAATACCGTCGATCAGCTGTTGTAGGTGGTGGGGATCACTGCTGCCTATTGCTAGTGATTGGTGGTGGCAATCACCGCTACCTAGAACAGCTGATTGGGGATATTCCGGGAAGCCAATCCAGCCACTGCTCGGCAGCAAAGGCTCCATTGTTCCATGGTGGCGGCGAACGGCAGCAGGTGTGACAGACAGCAGTGTGAACTGCACATCTCTCCCTTCCACTGCAATATTCACTCTATAAGACGCACAGATGTTTCCACCCACTTTTGGGGGGAGGGGACTGTATCTTATAGTGCGAAAAATATGGTAAATGGTTCTTTCAAGGCTTGCACCATTGTGACCTTCCACACAACATAATTCAAGGAACACTGCTCTGATATACTACACAGACAGCTACATGCTCTCCCTGTAGTATGCACAGGAGATTTAGTTTCCATTTCTTTCACCTCTGGTGAGATCTGTGAAGAAAGACTGACAATCTTCTCAGCTATCGCATCATTGATGTGGAACTTTTCCAACAAAGGTCTCCCAGAATCCTCCATGTCCTAAAATCTTATTTAATAACACTTCTGCAGTGCAGTGGCTCAGCAGTTAAGACACTGAGCTTGTCAACTGGAAAGCTGGCAGCCTGTTCATTATGTGACAGTGAGTTCCCATCCTTGTCCCAGTTCCTGCCAAATCTAGCAGTTCAAAAAGCATGCAAATGTGAGTAGATGAATAGGTTCCAGTTCAATGGGAAGGAGCAGCACTCCATAATGTCATGCTGGCCATATGACCACAAAAAAATTTTTCGGACAGCACTGGCTCATTGGCCTTGAAACAGAGATGAGCACAGTCTCCTACAGTTGGCAACGACTAGCGGAGTAAAATCCGCAGGGATTCCTTTACCTTGCTTACCATTTCAGCTTCGTGACTGGGCAGTTTTCAGTTATACTGTTTATTTGAAAGGCATTTGGGCAATGAAATTGTAATCTACATAGCTTTTCTCTATTTGGTGTGCTTTGGTACTATTTATCATTCATGTTTTTCATTTGACCTTTATTTTATCTCAGCCTTTATTTTGGAGACAGGGTATATCAAATAGTCACTAAGAGCATTGAATATAATCATATATGGTACACTCAAAATTATTGTTTCTGCTCTGTTCCTGCTTAGGGATTTTATGTCCAGTATCCTAGTGAATAACTATTCCAAACCCTTCATCTCATATGAAATTTCATTGTAAATCAAGTATATTGTTTTTATATTAAAACATTTCAATTTTTCTCTTAACTGCGTGCCCTTCTTTGCAGTAAAGAGACTATTTCTCTGTTTTCTTTAAGATACTGCTATGAGGATACTTGTTAGCAATGACTGATGTGGAATCTACATATGCAGATTTCATTGCTTCGGGAAGAACTGGAAGAAGAAACGCTCTTCATGATATACTTGTGTCTTCATCAAGTGGGAATTCCAGTGAACTATCCCTGAAGTTATCTGAACTTGATATAAATAAAACTGGTAAATAACAATATTTTAGCCAAAAAGAAAAACTATACAAGGGGAATCATTCTTGAAAACAGTGTATTAGGTTTTGATATCTATGCACTATTAAATTTATACTTGGCATACACTCGCACACATGCACATATTCCATACACATTATATATTGATCAAGTATAATTTGTGTGTATGTGTTATATATGCATATTTATACATACACATATTTCATAAGCTATGAAATGATAAAACGTTTGGTGTACTTAGGATCTATCAGTTAAATTTTCAGGAACCCCTTTGTTTCTATAGTCATCGTACAGAGTAGGTAGGATTCATGGCCATAGTAGAGATCATCAAACAATTTACTTATAAGCTAAGTAAGGTCAAGAGGCAATGATCATAAGCCAAGATTAATTCAGGTCACAATTTAATAGTTGTGATAATTAAATTCTCCCTACATAGAATTCTAATTCCTTGTAGATATATTTCCTTGTTGATACTATATATATTCCTTGTAGATAGTATTTTAAGAAAGGCAAGAACAGTGGTACAGATGATAGTCTATCCCCTTCGTATCTCAAGGTTACCATTAGATTAACTAGTATACCATAATTATGAAGTGTGGGAGAATGAATATGAAAAACCATTACATACATACTACACCATACATTGTATTATGTATATTATTAAATTTGCTCCTCTGAAACACTAAAATCAGTTTCTGTAAATAGAAGGTTAGGAATGGCTAGTTCTTTGGCTATAGAATGCAATTCAGTCACTTCTAACGCAATGAATTAAGCCCCATCTAAGCAAAAGAAGAAAGCTGATGTTTTAGGTTGACTGACTGTCATTTACAAGATAAACTTTTAACATAAGTAATGTACAGTCAGTTTTCTGCAGCATTTTTGCATTTCTTAAATGGCAATCTGCCTTTATATTTTGAATCTCATTCTCTTCATTATCTATAACTTAGGTAACTAATTAGTGTTGCTTAAAACCAACCCAGACCTCTGTATGCCAGATATGAACACAGTGGAATATGCAAATATCAGTTGCATTGTCCATGCTATGTTTTACTAAAAATTACCCTTTGTTTCTTGTAGAAGGGAAAGAAGATGCACAGAGAAATCCCACCGAACAAGCTGGGGAATCCCAGGGGGAAGCAGCAAAAGAAGAAAGCTGATGTTTTAGGTTGACTGACTGTAGAAATATTTTCCAACTGCAAAAGGCTGCATCTTGTGAGCAAGCCCCTTGAACAAAAAATTAATTTAAAATGGACGAATCTCGTTACCAGAACCTGCACAATGCACTACAAAAAGTGGGGATGAAGGTGGTAACAGTAGACAGAACTTTTTCTACCTTTGTTAGCAATGGTTGAGACCTGGTTATTGATCAGGATACTTTATTGAGAGATGGATCGTATAACAAATGCCCACATTGAAATACAAAATGCAAATGATGTAGATCTTGTAGCAAAAATAGCACTCAGATGGAAAGAAGCTTGAATTGGATTGTGTCACAATGGCTTCAGTGATCTTCTGAAATTGTCTGGCTTGAGTATTCACCTATTTAAAAAATCACTTGTAAAGGAAGCACTGTTTGTTTTTAAAGAACTCTGCTTTTCTGTTTTCAGCCACATTACTTAACAATGTTTTATATTGTACAATTTAGATGCTCCACACTGCCCTTTCTTGAAATGCTCATGAAAGCAACTGTGACTATGAATTTTTCTACAACTTGTTTTGAAAGGGCTAGCTAGGGTTTTGTTGTTTTATGCACCATGTGTTGTGTGCACATGATCATCAAATCAATTGCTAAACTGATCAAATTGCTCATTTAGTTATGAATCAGCATTCTTTCATTTACAAGATAAACTTTTAACATAAGTAATGTACAGTCAGGTGTGTCTTGTGTTTTCTCAGTGCAGTTCTTTGCTTGTGGGTAGTTGGAAATCCAAAAATCTTTAATTCTTTAAGGGGTATTTTTGTTGTTGTTCAGACAACTATATAACTGCTAAAGCATAAGAGTAAGCACAGTACATATTAAAAGATATGAGCTCATAGCTGATGAGAGATAAAATATCCAACACTTTAGTAAAGACCTACTTCCTAAAATGAAGAAGGATTTATTATAGCTTTTAGAATTGGAGTCTTCTCACTTTTCAATCAATATTAAAGTAAAAAGTTATTTTGTTGTGGCAATCAAATGGATATCAATCACAATTTTTCCCACATTTTGATGTTTGTTTATTTATATTTCAACTTTATTTCAAATGCCATGCACTTTTCAAACACTTGTAATTTTATTAAAATATTAGTGTAACTTTGCTTTTTAGTAAATCTAAACATTGGTTAACGAAACATACATTACTGTTGTGACTATGGTTGTTGTTTTTACAATATTACTATTTTACGGTTGTCACATGGACATTGTTGGTGTGAGGTCTGTAAATACTTTAATTGGCATTGAATTTGGTAATTGGTGTTAATAAATAACAACCAGCAGAATATTTATGGCTCATTAGCATAGTTTGCTTCTCTATGCCTTTGCTTGTATAGTTCATTGGTTATATACATATTTTAGTGAAGAACCTTCCACTTTCAATCAAATGTTGACTTGAAGTTTCCATTCTGATCACCTTCATCATTTAATTTTAGCTCTTGACAGTGTGCCTGTCTTCTACAGTAAGAACTATATGTCTAACCCATCTAACATACTTCAGGAGCTCAGAAATATAACCAAATCTGATTCACCAGTTTTGTATCTTCTAGGACTCATTGGAGATATGTTATGCAGGGATGGGTTTCTATTGAGAAAAAGTGCATACTTGTCAATTGTATACTTAAGAAGTGTGCTCACCCCTAACATATCTATGACACCTGTTAAAGCGGTCTTCTCAATAGTTCCGTTCCCAGAATTCTCAGCTAGCTTGGCAACAGGCAGCCTCCAGTTCCTCCAGGGAATAAGTTAAGCATGGTAGTCTTTCTAATTACACAATATGTGTATCTCCTCTACAGAGCTTACAGCCTCAATTTCATCCTGAATAGCACTTTTCCCCTAACAAGGTACACCGTGCTATCTGAGAGAATAATAAAGTAAAAAATGGAATGAGAGCTGCCAAATGATATGTGGAAAAAAGGCAAGAATCAAGCATTTTAAAAGTTATCAAAAGTTATTTATAAAAATAGTAAAGGTGGGATAAATATCTAATAGGTAAATAAATAAAATGTAGGATTTGAAAAACAAATCACCACCACTGCCTAAATTTAAAATGCAGAAGCCCTAGTTTCAATAACTGTAATTAACTTTGTTTTATTTCCTCTTTATTGCTTAGAAAATAGAATTTTCTTTTCAGGTTTTACCTGAATAGTTGGGGGTTTTGATCTGCTTTCCACCAGAAATTATCAGCATCCTTTTCTCTCATAAAAATGTATGAACTGAACCTCTTCATCCGTCACAGAATTCTGTGTTACTAAGTGGCCAACTTAGTAACTATGTGCATTTTCAAAACTCACAAGACTAGGATGAAATAGCTTCTTCGTGTTATCTTCCGATAACTAGTATTTTTCATGAACATTTCCAGGCATCTTTAAAATCATGCAAGTTGCTAGCAACATATACCATTTAACTATCCCTATGTGAAAAAGTATTTTCTCCTGCTGGTACCATGCATTCTAGTTTAACATACAACCTCAAGTACTAGCATTATGAGAAGGGAAGAAAAACTTCAATATTCATTCCACGTATGGTTTTATATAAGTCTGTAATGTAGGAAACCTTGGAGGTAATCAAAGAGGCCTGATGGTTAGAATGCAGTACTGCAGGCTAACTCTGACCACAGTCTGGAGTTCAATCCTAAAGAGGCTCAGCCTTCTGTCCTTCCGAGGTCAGTAAAATGAGGAACCGGATTGTTGGGGGCAATATGCTGACACCATACGATGCTCAGAGTGCTGTAAAGCACTATGAAGCATTATATAAGTTCTATTGCTATCAGATATCCTGCTAGGCATACAATTAAGATGCAGGACCTGTAATTAAAGCTCACAATTTTGAGCACAAGTGCTTCTCATTCTGCTACCTGACAGCATCTCTGTCTTGATTTTATCTCAGAACTAATGTTGAGGTTTCCAGTCAGATGGTCTTGAGGGATTTAAATCCCATGAACTGAGACAAAATTTCTCTAAGTGTGTTATAAGTCCAAATCTGAGGATAGTTGTAATTGGGGGTATCATGTATGCAAAGAAGAATTTTGTGAGAACTCTATCACATAGCTGTCTAGCAAGAACAGAACCAGGTTCTTGTATGACTCATCTTTGCATGCATAATGTTGAAGTCCAGAAAACACTGGCAGTCACATTGCCCCACTTATTTGGCATACAGGAGTTGCAAGGATGGATCTCTTATGTGGCAGCCGCCAACTAATCGACAGCAAACACAACAAATCAGTAGGGAATGGGAACAGTTGTTTTGCTGTTGAGAGCAAAAAGTATCTCCTTGATTGGCTCAACTTGTAAAAGTAAAAGTTCTGTAAGAATTCTTGTTTTGCACATGCAATTTTTTTACTGTGTTTTCAGAAGGCAACAACAGGACAAGTCCTGAAAGAGTTCCAACTCTGCATACATAAATGGGACAACTGATAATAAAGAACGCATTTAATGTTAAACAAATGGCACATTCACTGCTACCAAGGTGAGCTTGTTAGATTTATTCATGAAGGGAAGGAGTTTATAAGTGTATTTACCATTGTATAGCGTCATGAAATTACAAGGTTTGCCAATGTTGTGCTAAGTGTGCTATAGAAATCCTACCATCCACAGAGAGGATATAGTGAATGAATTTGCAATTGTAAGAAAAAAGATGAAGTTTGGAGATGCTGTCCTTGTTGGAATACCTACAGTGTCAAAAATGCTAGCCAGTCATACCACAGTTTTGGACATGATCTTAGGACTTTGATAACAAAGCTACAAGTAACGTACAGAAATCCAATGACAGATTGTAAATTCTAAATCTGCAACATATTTAAGTTTCTAGCAATATTTCCTTTATTATCAAGGTACATCAGTGGCATCAAAACAGGATGAGAGTCTTGGACAAACATGTAAAAAACATATCACATTTCAAGTTGCCTTAAATGATAACCGTCCCTTTCTCAATCTGGTTTCAGTTTTCAGTATTTTGAAAAAGATTTTAATGGTCTTCCTCAAAACTTAAAACAAAAGTACTTATCCTTGCCCTCTTATTCAGTCTCCAGATCATATAAAAAACACATATCAAAGGAGAAACAGATGACCAGTGACAGATGTGACTGAGTTAATCTCACTGTTAAACCATGAATAAGTTACAATTCTTGGCTTTGCACCCTACTACACTCAAAATCAAATTTTACATAAATCTTAATTAAGATAAATACATTTTAGATAATATGGGAATTCAGCCTATGTGTAGGAGGTATACTTTGTCAGCACTGAGCAACAGGTTGGGGGGGAAAAGCATTCCCATACATCATTCTGGAGCTGTAGCACTTTCCTCAAATTTGAAAGGGAACATTGAAGAAATTTCCAATTTTCTTCAAATAACTAATTTTTACTAAGAAAACATGAACAAAGGAAAACATTCTAAAGCCTGAGCATCCCCTAGCAGAAGTATGCATCTAAGCCATTCTAGGTATTTTTGACAGCTCTATTTCTGGCCATGAACTTGTGGGTTATGGTATTTGTATTCCAAAATTTCAGCAAAACATCAAATTCTTCCTCTATTATTTAACATAGAATCAAGTTGACACCTAGGCCAATTAAATTGTAAACAGTTGTACAATATTGATCAGGGATCTCCAGGGATTCCCAACCCCTGATGGCTGTGGAAGCAGCTCCACTTGCAACCACAGTGGACAGGTGAGCGTGGGCTCACCAACATTAGGCAACACATCATGTGATCACCCTTTGCAACCCCTGCCTGCAGCCCTGTGACTTTGCTTCTTGGAAGCTAGCAGTAAAGATAATAGTCAATGGCAATCATATGACCAGGGGATAGTCTCACTATCATAACTGTGAGCTGGCTGGCAAGGAACCAAATTGTGACTACATGATCACAGAGATGCTACAACACCCACAACAATCAGAAGTCCCCTAGTTCAGCAATATAACTTCCAAAAGACAATCTACTATTGCAAAATTTTGCAGAATTATTTTTCAGAGCCACCAGGGGGAGTTCTAACACTATGTTTTCACCATTATAAATTTATTTTTAAAAACAATGGTTCTAAAAAAAAAAAACCTTGTTGACAAATGTATGTTTTTGTGATTTAATTAGAATTTGCTTATTTGTTCATTAATTTTGCATATCTGATGAAGCACTGAACCTTTGACTATGTCATTGTGGCTATAATGTTCATAGCACATATTTGTTTATGATGAATAGTTTACTTAAACATACATGTGTACATATTCATTTTATTTCATCTCACATTTTACTGTATTAGAATTCCTTAATTAAAAATGATATTTGCATTGTGTATTTTTTTCAAAATGTTTCTTTTCCCTGTGAAAGGTCATTCTGCTTTTGAACCTCATTTAAATACAGTGCTTTAAAATTTCTTGCAAACGTTTTTAGTGCAAGATTACTATACCAGGCAAAATGACAGAGAATGCTTCCTTTGAAAAAAAATCCCAAAGCAGAATTTTGTTCATTATGTACTTCCTGGGATTTAACCAAAAAATGGCAAAAGAAAGACCAGAGATGACTATACAGAGTCTATACAGCAGACTAAACCCTCGTAAATACTGACCCCGTCACTATCAGTTTTAAGAATAAGTACAAGAACTGAATCTCTCCCTTGGGAAAAGCTCATCAGTTCTGATATTCTTAAAAGTGAAGGCGGGAAAACAAAGACACATTCCACCAAATGAAGAGTAAAAAGAATGCAACACAATGCTGATGCAAAATTAGCAGGCATGTTACTGTTTTCAGTATCCATTTTCAGATGCTGCCAAGTAAGTTTCCAATGGTTTTTAAATCTCGACTATCAACTATTAACTCTTTAATGTCAAAAATGGCAATGCTGCCTTTTTATCTACAACACTCTATTTTTGCTAATCTTAAAAATAACAAATGCCAATAAACAATAAATCCAAGACTATAAAAGACGAGATAAACAAGGAATAGAGGAAGAATGATTTTTGAAGACTGGCAGGTCATTGGATAAGCTACGCAGAAAATAAGGGAAGAGAGTTGAGGCATACCCATTTTACTCTGCAAGACCTCTAGGTTTATTTCAGCTTCAATTTGGATCAAGAATAAAATTTAAAGAAATTACCCTTTATTTTTATTCAAAAAATACACTGAATCTATAAAGCGTTGTGTCCAGTTGTCTCTGCCTATCCCATCATCTGACTGGTGGACACACTTGTTTCCTTCAGTTAAATAATGGCAACTTGTGGGACTGCAGAAACATGCCTATTACTACTCCTGCCCTCCAAAATAGCATCCCCCCCAAACCCATCCCTCCTCTGCTTTAGAAAGGCATTGAAAAATTGTCTTTTAAAGCAGGTCATAGACCCAAGTGATTCTATGACCGCTGCTGAGTGATGAATGATGAGGGATGTTGTAAACTATGCATTTTTGTACTTCCCTTTGGTGAAAATATTGTTTGACTTTTTGCATCTTGGTTGTTTTTACTGAACCGCTAACGCAGGAGTGTCCAACTTTGAAGTCTTGTGGACTTCAATTCCCAGAAATCTCCAGTCAGCCATGTTGCCTGGGGAATTCTGGGAGTTGAAGTCCCCAAGTTTTAAAGATGTCAAGGTTGGAGAACCCTGCTCTTAATGTGGCCAGCTTTAACTTCATCTGATCTGATATTCATTCATGTCCCATACATCATTAGGAGATCCAAAAGGCACTCCTGCGGCCACCAGGACTCCAACCACACCCCCAACTACTGTGTGAATCCTTCCCTCCCTGCAGAAAAGCAAAAACAAAAAAACATAACCAAACCCCACCGTCTTGTATTTCTGCTAGGCCCAGTGCAAAAGAAAAATATTCTGCCAGAAAGGGGGGGGGGGGGATTCCTTGGAAGATAGGACCAATTCACAAGAAGTCTTCCCTTCCTCTGCTGCTACAGAATACCTTATGCCACAAGACTTGAAATGTTGGGTTTAGACAATTTAGAACTACACCGCATTCGGTCTGACCTAAGCGTAGTACATAAAGTTATCCTACTTGTCAATGACTACTTCAGCTTCAACCACAACAATACACAAGCACACAATAGATACCAATTCAAGGTAAACCGCTCCAAACTCAATTGCAGAAAATACGACTTCACCAACAGAGTGGTCAACAAAGATGATTAGGGGACTGGAGACTAAAACATGAAGAACGGTTGCAGGAACTGGGTATGTTTAACTTAAGAGAAAGAAGGACTAGGGGAGACATGATAGCATTGTTCCAATATCTCAGGGGTTGCCACAAAGAAGAGGGAGTGAAACTATTCTCCAAGGCACCTGAGTGTAGAACAAGAAGCAATGGGTGGAAACTAATCAAGGAGAGAAGCAACTTAGAACTGAGGAGAAACTTCCTGACAGAACAATTAATCAGTGGAACAGCTTGCCTCCAGAAGTTGTGAATGCCCCAACACTGGAAGTCTTTAAGATGTTGGATAGCCATTTGTCTGAAACGGTATAGGGTTTCTTGCCTAGGCAGGGGGTTGGACTAGAAGACCTCCAAGGTCCCTTCCAGCTCTACTATTGTATTGTATTGTATAGATCTTACAACCTGGAATGCACTACCTGACACTGTGGTCTCTTTCCCAAACCCCCATAATTTTAACCTCAGACTGTCTACTGTCGACCTCACCCCATTCCTAAGAGGTCTGTAAAGGGCGTGCGTAAGCGCACCCAGCCTGCCTACCCTCCCTATCCTAAGGTTTCTTTTCATTCGTATCCATTTCATGCATCCAAAACCATGTTTATACTTATATATGTTATCTAATACATGCTTGACGAAGTAAATAAAAAAAAATTAAAGCTATCGGCAGCAGGAAAATGGCCAGGCAAAGACATTAGACACCGAAAAGCCCGCCCTTTTTCACGCCAGGGCGGCGACCGCGGAGAAGAAAGAAGCCGCGGCTATTCCGACAGAGCCGCGGCCCATCCGCACTGCGTGCCGCGCCGCGTCTCCCTCCACCCCCTCCTTGTGCCGGGAAACCAATAGAGGCCGGGGATGTTAGCGGCTGGGAGGTGGCCGTGTTGCTACAGCAGCGGCCGGGAGCCCGGAGACTGGCAGGCAGCGCCATGGAAGAGCTGGAGGGTAAGGGCGGGGACTGCGAGTAGGAGCCTCGGGACCTTCGCTCCTCCAGGCTGGCGGGAAGAGGGGGAGACGCCAGGCCCCGGGGAGGAAAGGGTGGAAGGCGGGAGGACTCTTTTGATGCCGAAGCCCCCCGTCCCGGAAGCCGGGAGGAGCCTCTCTTCTCCCGGGAAGGGGCCGAGGAGGAAAGACTGGGGTCTGCATGCTCCCACCGCCCCAGCTAAGGCGCCTCTCCTTCGCATTAGTTACTGGGCGTGTCGGGGCTGACTTGTCTATTCCAGCCGTTGCCCCGTCCCTCCTGCGGCGCCTCGCTTAAGGCCGGGGTATTTGGGACCCCTGCGGTCATTTTGGAAGACGGGTTGTTGGAGGAGGGATGGCTGGTGAGTTCCAAAACGGGCCTTCATGCCAGTCAATGTCATTCAGTCCTCATCTTTTGCGGAACCATGCAAGTCGGCTGAAGCCCCAGGCCGGGTTTTGAACGCCGGTTGTACTAATTAGATGATTAAGGCAGTTTATTAGCTACCGCTCTTGGGGTACAGGGAGTCACGGGGAGGGGGGAGGCGGTGAAAACGGTGAGTGGATGCCTGTGAATTCGCTTTCTTCTCTCTTTTTTTCCTGCCTATTTGTAATGTGTTTTCAGAAGTGATGCTAGGGAAAGTTGGGACTAGCATGCATCATATGATGAATATTAGCATGGAAATCCTGAGAGAACTGTTTTTAATGTAAGTATGTATTTGAGCCAGTTGAGGGTTTGCATTCAATTAGTGATGCAAAGAGGGGAAAAAGAAGGGGGGGAAGAGGGATTTTATTGTCATTTGTGGAAAAGGCCTACTAAACCGTTTACTCTTTGGAAAGAGCCCTTTGTTGGTTTTGAAAACCTACCCTGTAGTGCAGTTGGGTTTGGCAAAGCTTTCTTGCCACATTTAGTCAACAGAATCCTCATTTAATCTTGCTGAGGATGATGACAGCACTATTTAAAGTGTGTTGGCATCTCTGTTGTTCTTTGTGTGGATTGGCTTGAGTTGATTTCCGGCCTCTCTTATTTCATGAATCAAAATCAGCAATGTTTTTTTCTTATTAATTATGTTTTTTTTATATGTAGTGCAGGAGAAAGTATTTTATTTAAAAAAGCAGTCTGTATAAACTTCTTTTAAAGTGATGCACTGAATGCAGACTGAAAAACTAACTGTTATTTTGGTACACAGGATTACTTTAGGTAAGTTTGTGTTTAAAATATATGGAAATTTATGCATATATCTATTTGTGAGCAATAAAATGAATCCCAAATGTATATCTTCAATCTAAGTGTGTATGGATGTTAAAATATTTATACTAAAAGCTAAAATGCATGTTTTATGAATCTGACTTATATTTTACATTGATTCAATATCAGAGAATCAGATCTAATTACAGTATTTCTGGGTTTTCAACTGTTTTTTTTTAATATTCAGTTTGACAAGGAAAAGGAATGTTAAACTGATCTCACTATGGTATCACACCAAGTATATCTAACAAGGCTGTAAGCCTATGAATTTGATTTGGGACTAAATTAATACCATTTTAATAGCCTGCTCTTCAGTTCTCTTCAGAACTGTTGATATTAATTATATGCCAATTTAGGTAAATTAGTTGATTAGCAGTGCACCTCTATTCCATCTTATGATGCCATCCAGATGTTTTGTGTTGTGCTTCAATTCTGTTAACTGCCCAGCATGGTTGATGTCAGAATTCATACATAGAATGTATGAATTGTGTGTTACAAAATAGTTTTTGTAATATGTTCACATTCCTTGGTGAAATTATTGTTGTGATTGTGGGGAACATATATAATAGTGATTGCAGGAGAAGAAATAGTAAGCTGGACTTGGATTCTGTATAATTTTAAGTTTTGGTGTCCACAAGACCATGCATGTCATGGAATATTGCAGTCTAGGGCCTTTATCTGCTGCTGTGGCAGAGGACAGAATAACAAGACAGATGAGGAAGAAAAGAAGATAGCATCAAACAGGATGGGTAAATAGAGTGGGCAGAAGCAAACCCAAGAGATCAGGGAAGCCTAGGCCCTGTCCAAAATAGTACACTATATTGCCAAAAGTATTAGCTCACAACTGAGTCTGATTATGTGGATGGGTGAGCCAATATCTTTGGCAATATAGTGTAGCTACTTTGTGACAGCCAAAACAACTGACCAGAGAATAGAATAATTTGTCTATTGTATTCTAAGCTTGTCTAGAAAGGCCTGGTGTAATCGGACACAGCTTTGTATATGGAAGCCTGATGTCTTGTGCATACAAAATATGTGTCACCTTTGAGTGTACTTTCTACTATTTTGTTTGGAAAATTGTTAAAACCATGAGTTTGTCAACTGTTGAAACCATGCATGAATCCCAGCATTAAAAGGAGGATAGTTTCCTGCTTCCATTGTGACATCTATCATAACTTAACCTTTGGTGTATTTGTGAAATAAAAGTCAGTATTAATGAAATTTTAGATTTCTAATATTTAAAAATGGAAAAGTTTGAATGTATTAGAACAGTTGAAGACAACCAAACTATCATAAGTACAATTAAAATAAACCTAAGTCAAGAACATAGGGTGACTGTTAGATATTGTTTTTATTACTGGACAAGAACAGATTCTAGTGTGGTGTTTTCAGAAAAACCTGTCTACAAAGAATAAGGAGCCAAACAAGCTGGAAACAAACTTAGGAAACAAACTTCAAGATACCATACTTGAATTTGTTTTTGTATACAGTTGTGCTCAATGCAGAAAGCCATAAAACCATTTGAAAAACTCTAATTTTTTTCAGTCAATTATACCTATATTGTTTATGTTTTATGGCCACGGACAGAGTTTTGGTCTAACTTCTCTGTCAAATTTTATCCTGTGGATTTACAGGTATTATACAGAAACAAAACAAAGCATTCACTGCCCAACATCACTGGTTTGAAATAATGATCAAAGATGTTCAGTGTGTTCTAAGGAAAATCATTTATTTATACTGCTTCAGTTTAAACTAAGTTATTCACTTAGGAACATTAATCAGATGCACAGGTATAAAAATAGGGAAACCTAGCTGGCAATAACTTACATATGTATAACCAATGTAACCTGATAGCTTTTAAAAAAAGGTAAATACAGTTCTGTCAATAAAAGTATCATTTCTAAATTCTAGTAATAATGCCACTTTAGAAAAGAGTCAAAGAGATTGGAATTAATTCAGAAAAGGGCAATAAAGAGGATCAGTGAACTAAAAATTCAGATTTTGAAGGAGAAATTTTATTTGTTTGTTTGTTTGTTTTATATTGCCGCCTATTCACCCATGGCAACTCAAGGCAGCTTAAAGAATATAAAACCACATTTAAAACAATAAAACTAATAAAAAGAATCAAATAAATTAATATAGTATAATAAAATCACCCACCCCCCACCCTGGCAACAGCAGATCACATGAGCCATTGAATGGGCTCCATCCTGCTCTGGCTTTCCCAGGCCTGCTGGCAGAACCAGGTCTTCAGCACCTTCTAGAAGAGTATTAGAGTGGGGGCCGTTCTACTCTCTGGGGGAATGATGTTCCAGATAGAGGGAGCCACCACGGAGAATGCCCTTCTTCTGGGTCCCACCAGGAGTATCTCCCTTGGGGATGGGACCCGCAGCATTCCCTGCCTCCCCACTGATGTGTTGGGTAGATATGACCGGCAAGAGATGATCCCTCAGATAACCTGGTCCCAAATTAAACAACTGAAGAGAACAAAAAAGCCCTTTCCTACTATTTGAAGAATATGACACAGAAAACGATCTGATCCACTCATACTAGAGTGCCAAATGATTTATTAATTTCAAATGATTTATTAATTTCATTTTTTATAAATACTCAACTCAAATGCACTCATAAGAATGATTGTGTTATACAACAGAAAAGTGAATACTGCTTACATATTAGAAAAACCTATTGAAAGAAACCAAATTTAAACCATCTTTTCAATTTACTACTTTCCTTTTCATGTTTCTTACATTGTATTTTTAAATATTTATTATTATTATTTATTATCTATAATATTAGAACATTTTTTTAAACACAGAGCCTGCTAGAGAGCGTGATGAACCTCTTTGCTGGATGTATTCAAACAGACAACCATCGGAGAAAGTTTTTAATTTGGACTGCTGCCTTAGGCACAACTTACGCTAAGTGGTCTAAATTGCCCATTCCAATTTGATGGTTCATTATAGCTTTTATTTCGGTTCTAGAATTAAATATAGATTGTATGGAATAAGCAATAATACCCGGCACGTACATTTCTGTGAATGACATCCTATTATTTCTCAGAAAAATGATATTACATCTAATAAATATTTTGATTAGTAAAACGGAAACAATTTCCACAGAGTTTTTTTTTTGTTGTTGTTGGCAGCTTCTCTGGTCCTCAATTTGATCCAGAGGATTTTCCTATTCCGCTGACAGAAAGTCTACTAGATCAAGTATCATATAGTCAGAGAAAAACTCAACAAATGCATGGAGATACTTCCATGTTATTTAAAACCATACCATTTAACGAACCAAAATTGTAGTATAATAAAATTTGTGCTTTACATACTACTGAGTTAAAACAGCCACCAAAAATAACAAAAATAAATGAAGGTAAATCACTATAATTTTCCTAAACCCGTGATGGTGAACTTATGGCACACATGCCAGAGGTGGCACCCAATGCCCTCTCTGTGGGCACGCGAATTCAGCTCCACCGCGATGCTGGTCTTTAGATCTCTGCCACGCATGCGCAAGGGGCGGGGTCCACATTTGGTCTGGAAAAGGTTAGCTATCATTGCCCTAAACCATTATAATAAGGACTCATCTAATATGTTGGCCCAAGGCCTGGGAGGACAGCCAGGATTTTATGGCCTCATAAAAGACCAACAGGGTCAAGACAATCAGGACATGGGTGGGACAAAGGCTGCAGCAAAAACTGTTTCGTTGAAAGGACCTGGAACATGCCTACCCTGTCAGATTAAAAATAATCAGAAATAGACCCACAAATAACATGTCCCTGCGCTATGCAGAAATGTATAGGTGGTAACCAGCACCTTGAATTACACCTGGAAGCCTGCTGAGAGTCAAAACAGTTGACAAATTAGTGGTGTCACATGGTTCTGAACCAGTTATATCTACTACATAGCATTCAAGGAAAAGCCTATGTATACACTTAGTAGTCCAAGCAAGGGGCAACCAAAGCATGATTGTGAACAAGGCCTTTCTGGTTTGTACAGGGAGGCGGAGATAATGATAAACGAATGTAATAGATAAAAGATGCTGTAAATGAAATCTCAGGTTCAGGAGAATAGTAAACAAAAGGGGGAGAAATCATCTGAAGTAAAAGAGTAGACAAAAGAAGACGGGCAGAATATCAGGACCAATATCAACCCTTCAAAGTGTACTGGGTCAGGAAAACAGATACCGCAAAGATTACTGGAACTTTACAGTAATGTATTGAGTGTTCTGCCAGAATTTCTCTTTTTTTCTCTTATACCAATCAGAATTAAGGTAGGATTATTTAAAGCTTTTTTCTTACGCTTACTCTCCTAGGATTACATTTCCTTTACAGACCTTTTATCCATTAGCAGCCCTTGCTCTACTGCGTGTCTGGAAAAATTATCAATATAAATTAAATGATAAGATACCAATGTGGATAGTGCCCAGACACGCAATAGAGAATATAAGTATAGAACAAAAACAGGATGTAATTATATAGAGAGAGCTTCTTAACATAGAAAGAGGTGTACTACAATTAAAGACTTTGAATGTACTAAGATAGGAAAGGATAATTCAAACCTGATTTCAGTATGGACAGTTACAGGCCAGATGGAAAAAAGATCAGAAAATTGGTATCATGCAAAATGAGGATAATTTGGTAAAACAAATTAGGGACCAGGGTCAAATGCATATAAAAAGGTTGTATAATATACTGACAGAAACCGATTCTGAAACAGAGTTAGTTAAAGATTGTATGATAAAATGGGCACAAAACTTTGAAGAACCAATAATGATGGATACATGGGAAAAGATTTGGGTAAGGAATGTAAAATTTACATAAGCTCAAAACTTGAGAGAGCATTTCTATAAGATGTTTTATAGATGGCATTTAGATCCTAAAAAGTTAGCTTGCATGTATCCGAATTTACAACCTAAATGTTGGAGATGTGACTCTGCTGACGCTATGTATTACCATATATGGTGGACTTGCAAAAAAGTTAAAGCATTTTGGATAAAAATATGGTGGATTATTCAAAATATTCTTAAAAAGAGGATAGAGTTCACCCCCCAGCTGTTCTTGTTAGGGATAATTACAGACTGTACAATTATAGAGACTAATTTGATTCTGAATTTAAGAACAGCAGCAAGATTGCTGGTGGCGCAGTACTGAAAGAAGGAAGAGTTGCCTACTACTCAAGAATGGACGTTAAAAGTAGTAAACTTAGCAGAGATGGCCAAAATTTCAGCATATCTCAAGGACCATTCAGATGAGAAATACAAGTTGGAATGGAGAAGATGGATTGAATATATTCAAAATAAATATCGGACTAAGAAATTCCAATTAGCTTATGAGTGAAAGAACAAGGATTGGTATAATTTATCTAAAGTTAGCTTAATAGAAGAAGAGTTAAAGTACAAGAGGAGGAAGATGTTAAAGTTAATTAGCTTATGTTAGCGTATGATTGTTAAATGTTTATACCCTGTATTTTGCTCTGGGAGATTGGGGGGAGGAAGGGTTGGAGGGGGGGATCGGGGTGGAGGGGAAGGGGATATACTTGTAAAATTTATTAAAACTCTTTAATTAAAAAAAAGGACGAGGATGATGACACTGCTCCATTCTGACTCCACCAGAAATTATTCACAGTACTGTGCATTAGAACTACATTTGTGTTTGAAACCCATTTCAATTTTTATATATTAATTTATTTGTGTTTTAATATATATATATATTATGTCTGTAAGCCACCCAGAGTTACCTTATGGTAAGATGGATGGTCAAAGAAATAAAGAAATCGACCTAACTTGAAAAGTCCAGGGTTTTTAAGACGTGTTGTGAGTACTTAAGATACTTATTTTACCCATTCATGACATTAATAAAATTTTCAGGTCCATCTTTCCTGAGTAGGCTGTAGGAGCTGTAAATGGGATAACTGAAGAACTTTGCCTACTTTCCATCAACAGTTGGCTGTGTGTTGCACATTCCCGCTATAAATAATAACAACACATTGAATCCAATGGGATGTTAGAGTTTTCATGGTGGAACAGAAGGAGTTGATTCAAGATTTCTGCGCCATCCAGATACCTTTCAGTGCTACTCGAGGGGCGGGGCGGGGGAGGTGTCCCAATCTTCACACAAAGATAATTGGGGTAGAAGGGAAGGAAAAGGCAGACTGTTACACAGATTATTACTCTCATAATGCTGAATTCATTTCATTATACAATGTTTAGTCATATTAAGTAGGCAGACTGCCAGTATTGATTATGTGCTGCAATAAAATGCATAAATAGATAATGCAAAGAGAAAAGCTTTATGTTAGGGAAATCAGTGTGGGTCTGGATTCATATCACTTTTCCAAATACTGGTGGCCACTAATATTTTCTGGCCTGCTGATGTCATTGTATATGTTTGCATGATGACTACATTGAGGGAATTAAATGAGACCTCATGCAAGATTTCCAAAATTGTAAGAGATTTTGGTATTCATATGCAAAGTTTTATAAGACTTAATTTATTGATTGCCTGCTTTATTTTTCTTAAAAGGCCAGTATAACTTCTTGATCAGGATGGTTTGATTCAAATTTGAAATTATATTCCCTCATTTAACTTTCAAGATTTACAACATCCTGAAATTGGAATTTTTAACCAAGTATGCAAGAAGTTATCAATTATGCCATTGGTGTGGTATAGTTGAAGAAATAGAACACTTTCTTAGGTAATTATATGATCATCAGGATGTTTAAAAAGTGAAAGCTGGAAGAGAATTGTAGATTTAAACTAGAGACCAGCACACCTTCGTTGAAGTGCTTACTAGAGGTAAAAACAAGTCTAAAAGGGAGAGATGTTACAATCCCTCTTCAGATTTATGCCAGTTATACAATTGTATACATATAATCATGGGAGCATTATAGCTCAGTGGTTAAGGACACTGAGCTTGGCAGATGGAAAGTTGACAGCCCAATATTTGAGACTCGTGCACCACTCAACAGGGTTAGCTCCCATTCATGCCCCAGCTCCTGCCCACCTAACAGTTCAAAAGCAGGCGAATGCAAGTATATTAATAGGTACCACTTCAGTGGGCAAGTAACAGCATTCCGCCTTTAGCCAATAAACCATGCTGGCCACATGACCATGGAAAATGTCTTCAGCCAACACTGGCTCCATCAGCCAAGAAATGGAGATGAGCAACGTGCCCTAGAATTGGACGTAACTGAACAAGGATACCTTTACCTATGCACTTAATCAGTATAACAAAGAGTTGGGTTATGGCAATGTGTGTATTTTTGAGCTTAGGATGGTGAGGTAATGGGGTGAATACATTAAGCTACTTGAATTAAACAAAGAGGCCTTAGAATTTGTTTTGTTGAGCTGTTAGTTTTTCAAGTGCCCTTGTCAGTACCTCTCCTTTAATCAGCATTCTTTGTGTTGAATGTTTATGGCTGAGTTCACAGTTTATCTGCCATTGAGAATGTACCTATAGAGATGCTATGGATGAATGCCTTTGAGAAAGTGAGGGAGGGACAGGATTTACTTGCCTACCGGAACACCATTTTCCCTTTCAGTCAAATGTTTATTGTGTCTAATTGATTTCTAACTGTGTTACTGCTTTATTTTCTTTGGAAAATATACTTAGATTAGTAGCTTTTTAGTTTGCTCCCACAAACTCCAGTTCAACTCAAAACCGAGCTATTGTAATAATAGGTATGCCATTAAAAAGTTTAAATTTGTTCTAATTTAAGGTTATTTATTCTAATTTGAGGTTCATTTACAACATTATCTACGATTCTTTAAAAATATGTTGAGTATTCTTTTTGCTGCTTCCATTTTTTCTGGGCGGTGAGGGAGGGTATTCTTAGATCTTTTAAGCCAAAAATCATGTGACCCCAGAGAAGGTTATTCCTATTATTTCTTCCATGCATGACCTACTTCAAAGTGTTGGCAAACATCTTATGTTGTGAATTGCGAATAAAAATATTTGCCTGCTTCCTTTTCTATATGTACATGCAGAAATCTATGACTGAAAATATCCCAAATGTTCCAGCTTCGTTTTTAATAGCTTTTTTAAAAAGTGTGTGGTTATACGCATGTGATGCAATTGTGTCATTTATATTTATGCACATAAATCACTATACATGGAAAGATTGTGCATATAAGATCATTCATGATTTCATTCTTTGTATTACATCATTAAAAAACAAAGGAAATATTTAGCCTCCTAATAGATTACTTGTTTTTGGCAAATAAAACTGCAGCCGGATGGAAATATGCCAACGGTAGTAGTTCAGAGATAGGAGATTGTTGAAAGCAAATACAGTAATGCTGTTGAATATTGTGAAGTAGTATCTGTTACCATTATGCCAAAAGAACATAATACAAACCCCTAGGTTGGTTGAAAATCATTAGAAGCAATTAGTTTCTTAAAACAATCGTGATTTTTATTTGCAGAAGTGGTGAACATTGTAAAATATAAGTTTATAAACAATTATTTTCTTAACATTCTTTCGAAAATCTAAGATAAAAGCATATACTCAAGATCCCCTGAATATGAGCAATAATTGGATGAGCTATTTATTAAATAATTATTTTATTTCAGAATATACCCTGGCAGATCTGAGTATTACCACAGTTCCACGTTCTTTTCGGGGAAATAATAGCACTGAAATTCCCTTGAAATAAGCTGTGAGTCACAGCTTCTTTGAATGCCTGTGAAGCTTTGTTTTCTAGTCAATTATTTTATTTATTATTTTATTATTATTTTATTAAATTTGTTAGCCGCTCCCTCTCCACAAAGGGACTCGGGGCGGCGTACAATAAATAAAAACACATATTATAAAATTACACATTGTACGGAGGAAGTATAAAACACAATACAATATTATAATAAAATAGAAATATTAAAATAAGTTAAATTAAAACCCCAATAGAAATTACAAGTTTAAAAATTGCCAGGAGGAATAAAATGGAGCTATGGTTGAGCCAGGCCTGCTAGTTGAAAAAGGTGGGTCTTGAGTTTTGAATGGAAGAAGCGGAAGTCGGTGGTAATCCTAATATCCGGGGGGAGGTCATTCCAGAGGGCTGGGCCCATCAGAGAAGGCCCTACTCCTGGGCGCCGCCCTCTGGCACTGCTTAGTGGACGGCACCCGGAGAAGTCCCTCTCTGTGAGAGCGGATTGGTCATAGGGATGTATGGGGCAGGATGCGATCCCGCATGTAGCTAGGTCCTGTGCCATGGAGCGCTTTGAAGATGGTAATCAATACCTTGAAACGCACCCGATAGACCACAGGAAGCCAGTGCAGCTCGCGCAGGAGAGGTGTTATATGGGAGTATCTCGTACTCCCCATAATCACCCGCGCGGCCGCGTTCTGGACCAGCTGCAGTCTTCGAGTGCATCTCAAGGGAAGCCCCATGTAGAGAACATTACAGTAGTCTAGGCGGGACGTCACCAGCGCGTGAGTGACTGTGCGAAGGGCATCCCGGTCCAATAGGGGGCGCAATAGGCGCACCAGGCGAACCTGGTGGAACGCCCCCCTCGCCACGGCTGCCACATGGTCATCCATGGACAGCCGGGCATCCAGGAGGATGCCCAAATTGCGCGCCCGTTCCATGGGGGCCAGTTGCTCGCCCCCAATGGCCAGTGTTGGAATTAGCTGGTTGAACCGGGGGGCCGGAAGCCACAGCCACTCCGTCTTGGAGGGGTTGAGTTTGAGTCGGTTGTTACCCATCCAGACCCGTACGGCTTCCAAACACCGGGACATCATTTCAACGGCCTCGTTGGGGTGGTTCGGGGTGGAGATGTACAGCTGTGTATCATCAGCGTACAGATGATATCCCACCCCAAAACCACGGATGATCTCACCCAGCGGTTTCATATATGTGTTGAACAGAAGAGGCGAGAGGACCGACCCCTGCGGCACCCCACAAGTGAGAGGCCTCAGGGACGACCTCTGCTCCCCTGCCAACACACGCTGCGTCCGGTCGGAGAGGTAGGAGCAGAACCACCATAGAACGGTGCCCCTTACCCCCAGCCCCTCCAGCCGGTGCAGGAGGATACCATGGTCGATGGTATCAAAAGCCGCTGAGAGATCTAATAGGACCAGGATAGAGGAACAACCCCTATCCCTGGCCCTCCAGAGATCATCTACCAACGCGACCAAGGCCGTCTCTGTGCTGTGCCCGGGTCTGAAGCCGGACTGGCGCGGGTCTAGATAATCATTCTCCTCCAGGTGACGTGGGAACTGTTGGGCCACCACACTCTCTACAACCTTCGCTAAAAAGGGAAGGTTGGAGACGGGACGGTAATTGGCTAGCTCCGTTGGGTCCAGGGAAGGCTTCTTGAGTAAGGGTCTCACAACCGCCTCTTTCAAGGCAGCCGGTAAGAACCCCTCGCCCAATGAAGCGTTCACTAGCACCAAGAGCCAGTCTCGTGTAACCTCCCAGGATGCCAGTACAAGCCAGGAGGGACACGGGTCCAATGAACATGTGGTGGCTCGTAGTCGCCCGCGTAACCTGTCCAAATCCTCGATGGCAACCGAGTCAAACTCCTCCCAGAATGGTCTCTCAAGACTCGCCTGGGGCATCCCTCCTAGCCCACTGAGTGGGACACATTCCCTCCGGATTTGAGCGATTTTATCCTGCAGATATTTCCCAAATTCCTCTGCCCTGCCCTGTAGAGGGGCTTCCCGCGGCCTCTGTGACAGAAGGGAGCGGGTCACCCGGAACAGGGCGGCAGGGCGGTTATCTGCGGACGCAATAAGGGCGGCACAATGTCGACGTTTGGCCGCTCTTATTGCCACAAGGTATGTCCTTAAGTAGGTTCGTACCTGTGTTCGGTCAAGTTCGGAACGGGAGGATCTCCATCGGCTCTCTAGGCGTCTCAAATAAGCTTAATAGAAGAATTTCACAACATGGTTGTCGGCTAAGAAATATTAAGTAGGATTTCTATTGCCCCAACAATTGTATGTATCTTCATTTTTCAGATTATAAAAATTCACAACAGCCTGAAGAATTATTACCATGTCGGATTTGTGGAAGGACTTTTTTTCCACCTGCATTAGTAAGTATGAGTATATGAGTTTAATGTCAGATGAATTTATTTAAATCAAGATGAGAAATGATAGGAAATGATCTGTCCACAGCCTGGAGTTTGATCCTAACAGGGCTCAAGGTAGATTCAGCCTGCCATTCTTCCGAGGTAGTAAAAAGAGGAGCCAGATTTCTGGGAGTAATATACTGAAATTTGTAAAACACTCAGCAATGCAGTATATAAGTCTCGGTGCTATTTCTATGATGGTTTTTTTTTTTTTTAATGGAATGATTATATGCTGTTTTGTAAAGGCAGAACATGTCCCCATCATCTTTTTCTTGTGCTTGGCCTTATTTTCAGGGAGGGCTTATTATTTTTGAGGTGCAGGAGGCAGTGAGCATGGTCACCTCATGGCTGCTGCTGTGTTGCAATATTTTTGGGGAGGGCTTATTTTAGCGCATGCACTCAAAAGCCCAATTGGACTTATTATCCGGGGAGGTCTTATTTTCATGGAAATAGGATAATAATGAATTTTTAAAAATCCAGATATAAATATTTCACTTTTTAAACTGTCATTTCACAGAAAAAACATACTCCCATTTGCCAAAAAACTGCTGCTAAAAAAAGAAAAACATTTGACTCTAGCAGACAGAGAGCAGAAGGAACTGATATTTCCACAGTAAAGCCTATAAAACCACGGGTAAGTACATAAATGCTGAAATATAGTTATTATTTTTAAAAAACTGTAATATTGGTTGCAAATATGTTATGAGCTTTTAGGAACTTATTCACAGTAGTGTACTGATTTATTTTTTCTTTTATTAAGGAACTGTTAATTATTTTCAGTGTTCCCGTATAATATTTCTTTTATCTTGTCATTATCTTTATCATCAACTCAAAATGCTGATTTCAAATCTCATATTGTAAGAATATATATCCCTAGGGTTGTAGGTTAGTTTTGGAAAAAGGTAGAGGCAAATAATCAATACAGTACCTGCACGAAAATTGAAAACACATAATATGTTCATTAACTTAACAGGGAAAAGTCAAGCTTCAATGGAAAGAAACTCATTATTTTACTATACTATAGAAGCTATTATATGAGCTCATAATCCTGAAGAATTGCAGCCCATAATGCAGGGTAATATGTTGCTAGGAACAATGCAAGATTTTGGCATTTGATTGTCTATGCTAAGATTTTTTTAAAGAAAACTGAAAAAAGCAGATAATATTATTGTGTTCTATTAAAAATTGCTGCTTCTCAGAAACTTAGCTTTCTCCATAAAAAAGAAAGATACAAAACACATAATTCTACACTCTGTACTAGATGTATTTTGTTGGTGTTGGGTAGATCTAATGCTTTAAATTAATATAGTTATGTATTCCTATGTCAGCAGTTAACATAACAGTAATTATTTTTAAGTTTAATGCAGTATCTAATTCAACTATATTGAAATATTGAAACCAAGAAAATGGTTCTCTTTAATGACAACAGGAAAAATGCAACAAGTATTCAGAAGAATAAGAAGTGATTATAAGCAGACATCGTTCTTACTTGAAGTTCAGCTTGCATGGAATATTAATGCATAATATTAATTTTATTGCCTACTTTTCTTTCATAAGTGCTATCACGGCACTTGTCTCAAATACTAGGTATAGTTGGGCAGATCGACTGGTTAAAAACAATACAATATTTGTATTTAGCTTGTGTTGTTTGGATTGTTGAGTATTGTACTGAGTACAAGAGAAATCACAAGTTTTACATTGCAAAACTATGTCTGCTCTCTGTGTTGTCTCCTTAGCCAGAACCTCCAAAGAAACCATCAAGCTGGAGACGAAAGCATGAGGAGCTCATAGCAGCTATAAGAGCAGCCAAAGGAGTAGATCAGGTTCTTAAAGAAGGTGGAAAATTGCCACCACCACCACCTCCTTCTTATGATCCTGGTATATAATTTAAATTTGAGAAATGTATACATTTTAGCATATGTCCATGCATTATTATTTTTGAATAGTTACATAGCTCTATCAACCAATCACACACGATCACCATGCTTGTTTAGGATAGATATCTTTATATTCTAAATCTTCTGTATCTGATTTTTTTTTAATTCAGAGAATAAGTCCTTAGGAACAGTGGAGGACTGGAAAAAATTCAATCTATCATGTCTGTTTTTTTATATCTGTCTTATTTATATGCAAAATTTTAATTATATACGGTATATCTTTTATGAATAACATTATTTATTTATTTATTTTTCAAAATTTATAGACCGCCCCCTCTCCCCGAAGGGACTCGGGGCGGTGTACAGGCATCTCATTAAAAACAGGTACAAAAGATAAATACCCTTAAATATATTCCCTTAAAAGCGAATTAAACCTAATTTCAACTGTACAGAATAATAAAAATTAAAAACAACTAAAAAGCATACCCCTAAAAATTTAAAAACACAGACTTGGGGGACTAAGATTGGTATTAGGCCAGGCCAGCTAAATTGAACAGGTGGGTTTTAAGCTTCATACGGAAGGAGCGGAGGTCGGTGGTAGTTCTGACATCCGGGGACCCAGATCTGATATCATGATTCTTTTTTTAATCTTCACACAAAGCTCCATAACTGAATCATTTCTAAATTATTATATAGGAAATAATTGCACATTAGCAGAAAATGTGGCATGTTTGTCCTAATTTATTGCTGCCTTGTTTATTTGTCATTGATTATTTCTCACTAAAACTTTTTAGACCTGGAATGGGAAAGGAACCTACAGTTAATAGGGAGGATTTAATTATTTGGCTTTTCTCTTGCTTTACCACACTTCTCCATGTGTGACCACACATACGGTATGGTCTTGTTCAATCTAATTGTCCCAGGGAAAGATTTCAGGCAACTGTTTCTTTGAATATAGCTATTTTAAATCAGTTTTAAACTTCTGTTAAAAAACAAAACCCACCACTTTTGATTTCTCCGACTCTGAGCTAAAGCCAGCAATCAGCCAATCAATACTAATAATACTAATAATACTAATAATACTAATAATAATAATAATAATAATAATAATAATAATAATAATAATTTTATTTGATTAGCCGCAACCCTCTCCCGAAGGACTCGGGGCGGCGTACAATCAAAACGGATAAAAATACACATAAGACAAACATATATACAAAAAGAACAGAGACATATACATATGTGCATGGAGGAGAGTTGACTTATGAGTGAAAGACAATTAAAAACACAATTTAAAATCCCCTTAAATAAAATTACTAAATTAAAAAACCCATCAGGAGCGTTACGAAGTTATGGTTGAGCCAGGCCAGCTATTTGGAAAAGGTGGGTCTTGAGCTTGACACGGAAGGAGCGGAGGTCAGTAGTGGTCCTAATATCCGGGGGGAGGTCATTCCACAGGGCTGGGCCCGCCACAGAGAAGGCTCTGCTCCTAGGCGCCGCCATACACACATGGGAGTCCTATATTGCTGTATGAAACAAGAGTTGCTGTAAAAATTATGTGTTTTCAAATATACTGGTATCTTACCCTCATCACACTTTGCAGGCATTTCTTTAATTAGAACAGAAAAAACAGAACTCCCAAGAACTTTTTTTTTCTTTGCAAACACTTAGATGGACAGTTTGTATTAAAATACATATATGTAAAGATGCTAGCATATATGGAATAGAGCTGAAGGGCTATTTGTGACCACTGAACTCTGAAGCAGCTCAGCAGTTGGGATGCAATTGGAATCTGTTCCTTTAAAGAGTTCTGTTGATTAGATGGAAGAGAACTGATTGGTTCCCTGGTTATTCTCAGAAGTTTGAAATAAGACTCAGAGATCTGAAAATTGTGGAGGTAGACAGAAATATAGTGAAAATATGTGTCAAGGTTCCAAGTAACACTCCTAACGAAAGAAGACTCCGAGGCTTGAGTTTTCCTCAAAGTTCCATTTTATTAGAGGTTTATTAGCCTTGTCAAGGAAACCACAAATTGACAACATAGTTTTTAGCTGGGTGGTTAAGAGAAAACAATGGAGTGCTCCAGTAACTTGATAATTTACATACATTCTACAGATTGATGTACTATATTTCTCCTTCCACTGCACCCAGCACACATACACATAGACATATTTTTGGCGGAAATAGCTATTATAAATGTTATGACATCAAGGCATTAATTCTAAGTCTATAATGAGAGCAAAATAGTATTGGTCAATTGAGTGAGTGAAGTAATGAATAACTTTCTGTTGAATATAGATTATATTCAGTGCCCATACTGCCAGAGGCGATTTAATGAAAGTGCAGCTGATCGACATATCAATTTCTGCAAAGAACAGGCAGCACGTATTTCTAATAAAGGGAAAGTGGTTAGTGAAGTTAAAGGGAAGCTTCCTGCTCGAACACAGGTAAATAAATTTACTATCGTTTCATTCCTTTCATTTTACTGCTTTAAAAACAAACCCGTTTTAAAGTTAAGTCATTACTTGAAAGTTCTTGAAACTTGCATCCAGAAGTTGTGAATGCTCCAATGCTGGAAGTTTTTAAGAGATTGTCTGAAATGGTATAAGGTTTTCTGACTGAACAGGGGGTTAGACTAGAAGACCTACAAGGTCCCTTTCAACTTCTGTTATTCTATTCCTATTCTATTCCATTCCATTCAATTATTTCTTTTGGATATTTAAGAAACGAAAACAATCTGACAAAATCTGGGAAGGAGGTAAGAAACCAGGAGTAATTAATTAATACAGAACCCATACAGACTGATTTTTATAAGCCTTTATGGGAAGTTGAACATTGCAGATAGGCTATGATTTTAATCTATGTTGGCTGTTTCATTGAAGAAATAAAAAGGCAAACAATTCTTAAAGTTTAACCACTTTGTCTTAAATCATTTTCCAAAAGTACCCTGTTTGCTTTGAAGCCTTTTCAGTGTCTCCTTTATTATGTACAATATGCCAGAGTATTTAGCCACATAAATAATTTACCTAGAAGTAGGCTTATCTTCCATTAATTTATATAAATCCCCATTTGTTGTTATTCAAGATCATGGCTGTCATAGCATCCTTATGTTAATAGATTCTGTAATTTAATCATGACAGATTTTCAGTTGCATCAATATCTATACTTGTGATAAGTTTAGAGTCGTTTCCATTCTTCAGAAGGCAAAGTAAGAAACAAAGGTTAGCCAAGCCAAGCCATTCATTCCATATGTAGTCCAATACCAATTTTACTTTACACTTATATTACATAGAATTAATCTAGATTCAGTGTGAAAGCTCATTGTTCAGTGTTAGAGCTCATGCTTTACGTATTTGTCTTTATGTTAATCAGGAGAGAGGGAGGAAAAGGAAGGAGTCTCCTCTTTTTTGAGATTTTGGAGAACTACCTCTACGGTATAGAACAATCATCAGTGCCTATGACTCTCTGTGTCAGTGGTACTCAACCTTCCCAATGCCGCGACCCTTTAATACAGTTCCTCATGTTGTGGTGACCCCCAACCATAAAATTATTTTCATTGCTACTTCATAACTGTAATTTTGCAATTTTCCGATTGTCTTAGGTGACCCCTGTGAAACAGTCATTCGACCTCCAAAGGGGTCGCGACCCACAGGTTGAGAACCGCTGCTCTATGTGTTGAATATAACTCCTAGACACTGTGACCATTGGTCTGCGGTTCGATTGATGTACTTTAGTAGCAAGTAACACACAGGTCATAACTGATTTATTGTTGTTATATTGCAATACTTCTCTTTGTTGGAAGTTCATTCTTGTTGGAAGTTATTACGCTTGTTAAAAACAAAGTAACATGTTTTAACTGTAATACATAAAAAGTAGGCAGTCTGCCTTAAATATGGGGCACTAGAAATGTAATAATGAATCAGCATGATTGTGGAAGGTTATTTAACCTATAATAACCTATTTGTTATTTCAGTACAAGACACCAACAGTAAAGAAGATACCTTCTTCAGGGCTAACACCACCAGCCTTATCACGCTTACCACAACCAAGTAATGGACATGTGTGCATATGTGTGTGTGTTTCCATTGTCTGGAATTTTGTAATTAGGCATTCTTTTGTAGCTTCCTCAGCAGAGGGCATTTAAATCTTAAAACATATTTAGCCCAAGCTGTTAGAAGTTAGGATAGATAGTGCTGATACAGATGAACCTGTAATATGCAGAATGTGAATAAAGTTCTGATCATATGTTTGAGGTGATTATATACTGTAATAAACATTTTAAGTTCTTCTCTGCAACCACATCTCAATAATTAAAATGACAATTTCAAGATGCTTTTTTAAAACAGAGATGAATAATTTTGAAAGCAATTGTGCTGTTTTCAGTGTCCCACTTCATAAGATTCCTAGGAGAAGAATGAACAAGTGAGTTGAGTAGTCACTGCTATATTACAGTGTTTTCCCCAAAATACGACAGGGTCTTATATTTTTTGACCCACAAAATATGGCATTGAGCTTATTAAAGGGGAGGGCTTATTGTTTTTGGGTTGCCGGGTGGCTGCTCCCTTGCGACCGGGCTCCCAAAGAGCCGGGCACAGCCTCAGGGTTGAATGGCTTGTGTTGCGCTGTCGCAGCAGCAACACAGCAGTCATGAGGTGACCATGCTTGCGAGCAGTCGCCCGGCAACCCCCCTTTCCAGCCGGGCACAGCTCCGCTGACCAACCTAGCGGTACCCGGAAGACACCAAGCAACGTGAGCGCCTGTTCGCTGCCCTCCGCCTCCCACACCTCGGTGCCTTCGGAATGCCCCTAGGTGAGTGAATGGGGCTCTGCATGGCTGGAGAGGGGGGTTGCGCGAACGGCTTTTCCGCTCCCAGCTCGCGTGACTCGCAGGCTCACGATGCCCTTGGCTAACTCTACAGTACCTGCAGAGCCAGGGCATTTCCGCTGCTGTTGCCGCCCACCGCTTGTTTTTTTTTTTTTTTGCGGTTTTCAAAGCACGGAGGACAGGTGCTGCTCTGGAAGTACTCTCTATGGTTGTGGGCTGAAAAGCGTACAACCATAGAGCGTACTCCCAGAGCAGCATCCGTCCTCTGTTGTGGTTTCCAAAGCACGGAGGTAGGATACTGCTCTGGGAGTACGCTCTATGGTTGTACGCTACCATAGAGCGTACTTCCAGAGTGTTATCCGTCCTCTGCTTTGAAAACCACAAAAATACCCCAAGTGGCATGCAGCGCCAGCAGCGGAGATGCCCTGGCTCTGCAGGTACTGTAGAGTTAGCCAAGGACATCATGAGCCCGCGAGTTGCGCAAGCTGGGAACGGAAAAGCCACTCGCGCAACCGCCCTCTCCAGCCATGCAGAGCCCCATTCATTCACCTAGGGGCATTCCAAAGGCGCCAAGCCGCAGGAGGTGGTGTACAGCAAACAGGCGCTCGCGTTGCTTGGTATCTTCTGCCTGGCCGGAGGGGGGGTTGTCCAGGGGGCTTATTTTCAGGGGGGGCTAATATTTTTGCCCATAATATGTGGCAAGCTTTAGTTTCAGGACAGGTCGTATTTTCGGGGAAACACGGTAATGTCTCGTTTATCTCTCTACCTTTCTCTCATTGCTTCTCCTGGCTTGTTAACTACTATAGAAGAAAATCGTTAGCATTGGAATCTCATTTCCAGTCTTGTATAAAAGAGTAGGACAAGGGTCTTATTTTTCAATGCCATTTAAAATATTAAGCCTGCTGACTTAATATTACCCTTTATTTCTGAATAAATGAGTCCCAGTGAGGCGACGGATCCTATGGTGATCTGAAATCTTAGGAGTGGTGACCAAATCCATTTAAAGATTACTGATAAATTGTAATTCTTCATGTGAAAGAAAAAGAACAGTACAGCATCCATAGTTTGAGAGAAAATACTTTTGATTAAATTACAATTAAGTTAGATCAAATTTAGTATTATTCTGTCAACTTGATTTTCTTGGCGTCGCTCTCAACTTTTTGAGCTATGACTGTATATCTGTTATTCTGCTAGCAATTTTTGTATTAGGCTTTGCACTTCTGAGTTCTTAGACAGTGCATAAAGATATGGAGATGTGAAAAGTCAGTATTGTAGTGACAGCGCAACAGAGCCATTTGAAAGAAACAGTGGTTTTCATGTTTTCATGACAAGGTTCCTCTGCAAATAAAACACTGTCTCCAGGTGGACAAGTGGGAAACAAAATCCAGAGTTCTCCAGCTCATAAAAACGTAATGAAAGCAAGTCCACAAATAGGGTAAGTATATTCCTAAGAGAAATCTGACAATAGGGTTCACAGGACAAGATGCTGAAAATTTTTAGAACTGTACTTGACCTGCTCTCATTTCCATGGAAATCTGATAATAATGTAAGCAAAGTCCAACTAGTCTGCATTTCTTGATTCCTTCCTAGAGGAAATGCATGTCGAGTATTCCTATCAATTCCTATCAATGAATTATAGCAGCGATGACTTACCTTTTTTGGCTCGCGTGCCAAAAGCGGGGGGGAGCTCAGGGGGGTCATGTACGGGCATACCGCACCCATAATGCAGTGTGCGACCCCCAGCGCACATGCGTGCATGACAGGCGCGACCCCCATTTTTTGCATGCTTTTTTCACCCTCCCCAGGCTCCAGAGGCTTTTGGCCCAGGGAGGGCCAAAACAGCCTCCCCCCCCCCCACCCAGAGGCCCTCCGGAGGCTTCAGGAGCTTCCCTGAAGCCTCCAGAGCGCAAAAACCCAGTCCTAAGTGCAAGCCGGAAGTTCTGCAATGGACTTCGTATTTGCTCATAGGGCCAGTTTAAGCCCTCCGGAGCCTTTAGAGGCCTTCCAGAGGGTTCCCTGAAGGCTCCGAAGGACGAAAAACAAAAAGGGCCCTGAAGGCTCTGGAGGGATTAAACCAGCCCTACGAGCAAACCGGAAGTGACTTCTGGTTTGCTCGTAAGGTCGTTTTGCGTGTGTTGGCCAGCTGACTTCGGCCTTCTTTTGAAGCCGTTTTTCGCCTTCCAGAGGCTTCCCTGAAGGCTCCGGAGGGCCCTATGGCTCTTCTGGTTTGTCCATAAGTCCATTTTTCACCTTCCGGAGCCTTCAAGGAAGCCTCCTAAAGGCTCCGCAAGTCGAAAATCGGTCCTATGGACAAACTGAAACTCACCATTCCTAAACCTCTGGGTTCCCTGTAGGTCCCCCCTAGAGGTGGGGGTCGGGGAAGACTGTTTTCGCCTTCCCCAGGCTCCTAGAAAGCTTCTGGAGCCTGGGGAAGGCAAAAAAACTGCAGCAAAAGCGGGGGGTCGCTGATTGCACACATGCATGCATGCTGGGTGGGGGGTCGCACACAGCATTATGGGTGTGGCACGTGGCGCACGCAACCCCCCGTTCTCCCACTTTTGACACGGTAGCCAAAAAATGTTTGCCATCACTGGTCTACATCAAAATGTCTCATAAATGTATCAGTTCCCATGAATGATTTGATTAAGGTTGTAAATGGATTTCAATTATGAATAATTAATGATTTGCTATTGAATATTCTTTATAATCCTGAGATAACATTTCTCAGTGACACCATTAGCTGTGTTAATGCATATAAAATCACAAGTCATTTTCATTACAAGTTGGATAAAATGATTTTAAGAGGTTTAACGGCTTCAATCATTTGTTATATCACCTGTCCTTTAGGTACCTTTTGCACACCTTAGGAGAGATTACATTTTAAATTACTTACTTCTGCTTGTAGCATTCTGTATTATGGCTTGTGCAATTTTTCAACAAGATATAGCATTTTTCAGGGCAAGAGAAGACCTCCATCTATCTGTTGTAAGGGGCAGGCAGAGGAGAAAGCTACCCTCTTTTTCAGGTTGCAACTCCAAATATTTCATTTATAAATGCAGCCATTATTTAAAAGTTTGGCTCCGATATTTTGCTTGGCTCTACTTACTAACCCTACTACTATTTTTTAAATTCTTTCTCACCTGTGGTGATATTATAGTTTTGAATATTTTGAATGAAGAAATTTTGTGCCTCTTGATTATCTTCCTATTTCTTTTACCCCTTCGTTTTCCCCTTTGAAGTAAAACATTCGATTGTGTTCAATTACTGGATAATAAAGAAATGAAAGAGTAAAATAGTTTATCCTGTAGATGGCAACATGTAGCTTCTTTATTAGAAGAGGATAATGCTATCAAAAATAGGAAATGTAAAGAAATGAAATTTGGATCTTATATATAAAAATCAAACAATAATTTGAAGATGATGATAAATAATTTGACTTTGGATAAATTCCAACTGTTCTGTTTTGTTATAAATTGTTGAGTGAGACAGATAATGCTTTTAATACAAAAAATAATAATCTCTGAAACATCGTTTTGTGTTTCTTGAATAATTTGATATAATTTGATACTTAATATTTTTGTTCTACATCGCAAACCCATGATGAGCAAAGAACTCTTGATTTAATGGACAAAATCTGCTGATAAACAGGGATATATATTGGTCGAGAGAAGGCAAAAAGGGGAAAGGAAGGGAAGACTGGAAAAATGAGATGAAGGGGATATGTTTTGCTGGAATATCCACAGCAGCTATATATTGGGAGACATGGAAAAGATCATTGGAATAATTAGGCAGATCTGTGGAATATGCTGTTCTGGAATTTGATGCAGGAAAATGGATGCGTCTGATCAAGGCTTGCAATACTTGTTAGGTTTAGGATAAACCTAAATACTGGATAATTTTAATTCTGCATAATGCATCTAATAATAATATATTTTAAGGGGGCCCACGAAACCACGGATGGGAGCATCTACTAATATGACACGAAGCACCGGTCCGGGTATGATGGCAAACAAAAGAAAAGCATTTGGTGCTGAAACTTATTCAGCCAGGTAAATTATATTTGCATCTTTTGACTTTAATTAAGATGAAGTAATTGCCAGATGAAAGAAAAGGATAAAAATGTGAAAATACGTAGAAAGGCATAAAGGATCAGGGTTTGATTTTTTTTTTTTTGTTTAAAAAAAATCAATGAAATTGAACCAGTTCTCAGTGAAATGTATCTTGCACTGTGCAAGTAAAAAAATTCTAATCTAATGCACATAAATGCGGAAGTTAACTTAAACTAATCATTTTTTTCTGAAAGTCATTATTTTTTTCTCCCCATAGCTTCTGAACCTTACTGAAATTAAATTTATTCATAATCCTAATGGTCAAACTAGATTATAGTGTAAGGATATTCCTCCAGCCAATTTTATTTTGCAAAGCAAGGAAATAGCTGTGGGGAAATTCTTTCTCATTTCTGTTTTAAGTTCTAGGAGTGGCAGACTAAGCCAGATATTTATTTATTTACACACACACACACACACACACTTATATTTACACACACACACACACACACACAAAACCAAAATATACTCTACTGGTAATCATTCACTATTCCCTGAACATAACTTTCTTAATTTTCACAGCAACCCTGAGCAGTATTAAAAGTGTAAGGAATCCTAATACCCCAAAATTTGCATGTAATGTTTTCTTTGGTCCTTGGCTTCCATTTTATATGTGAATTTCTCAATGAGACAAAAATGTTTGCAGGTAATTCAGCTAAGTTCATTGGTGCAATGTTTTCCACTGAAAATGTGGAGCATAAAACCTTTAGTCAACATATTAGCAGACTTCTGAAATAGTTTCTTTTGGGGAGGTTGTTTACTTGGGTCAAAAATCTTTATTGCTGAAAAGAATATTTTAGAGATCACTGAAATATGTATTTCTTTACCTCTAATCTTTGTTGTGTTTATTACTTTGAATTTTTAATGCTTGACATAGAGCTGGATTCGACAGTGGAGACTGTTCATCTATCAATGGAGGAAGTTCAAAAAGCAGTGAGGGAAATTCTCTTGCACAGTTACCAAAATTCTGTTACGAATGTGGTACCAAATATCCAATTGAATCTGCAAAATACTGTTGTGAATGTGGTGTTCGAAGAATGATTTTGTGAATACACCTGTAATGTAAAATGAGAGGTAGATTTCTTGCTAAGGCTGTATAAAAATCTCTGCTACATTTTTCCACCGGGATTTGTGCTAAGGCACCATACTAATGTTATGGGCAATTATTATTTTTTGTGAAATAATATATATAGATATATAAATACAATGTATATAAATGGTTAGGTACCTAAAACTGTGCCATTCAAGATGGTATACTTGAGATATTGTTGGAGAATATTTAATGGAGCAAAACTTTAAATCAAGCGCTAAGGTTTTTTGTAATATACACATATATTAATGTTCTTACTCATTTGTAATTTTTGCCCTGAATCATTTGGTCTAAAGAATGTGTTCCAATAGAAAATATGTTATACATGGAAATATTGATTTATATTTGGTTGATAACCTAGACAATAGCTTGTTGGTTGACAGTCATACATTTTATTATTTGTATATGCTTAATGTAAATTAAAATTACTAGTTTCACGTGTACTATTATAGTTAACTAGTTGGCATTTTACCCTCTTTCTTGTTCCAAAAAGCTATAACAAGTTTTTGTGCACAGATATTTTTCTATGTGGAAAACTTCCCATGTTTCATAGAAAAAGACTGAGATGCTAATAAATTAAATTATCAAATATAATTTAATCATGTTCTTAGGATCAACTTATTTTCCTAAAAAACAGGGCTGTGATCAGTTTTAAAAGCTTGGCCAATGTGGCCTAAGTTAATTTCCCTCTTGATTTACCAACAAAAAAGCATTGAATATTTTATAATTATGACACACTAGTTTCAGAAAAATGATGTCCCAATCATGATTTTTCTTCTTCCTATTACTTTGACTTAGGGGTCTTTACCATTATCATTTCTTACACAGTCCTCTGAAATTAAAACAAAAAGAATTATATTAAACTCAAACTACATTAGTATTAAGTTACATTTTCTTTAGTAAGCCTCCTTTTCTACAGCAATTTTTTAGCACAAAAAAGCATTTACTTATGCCTTTTCCAAAATTAATCTTTTTTTTTTAATTTAATATCTCAATTTCTAAGTCTTTACTTTTCTAAGTTTAGTAATAGTTTAAGTGAAACAAGTCAATTTGCAATTTTTGACCTGAATGATGTAGGATTTATTTTTAATGCTATTTTCATTTTAGTCAAAAACCTGCTTGCTATGGCAGATGATAATTAATGCATTTGAATAAGATTTGTCCCCATCTTTCAGTATATTGGCCAATGGCAAACTGTAATTTTTAACTAAAAGAATTAACAGGTTAATTGGTATAGAATTGTATTTGTGTGTTAGAATTCTCTTTAAAAAGCATTCATAAATCTAGTATTCCAGTTTTGTATTGTTACCTAATTTTATGTGCATTAGTGAAAATCAATCTTTAATACAGTATCTTAATGTAGATTATCATTTTTTTTTAATTTAAAATACACTGGTATGGGGGAACTTACATTACAAAAATTCAGAATGCACTGAAAACTCTTCCTTTGTCTATGGGATTATGTGGATTCTGCTCTGCCTTGCCTATTAACTGTTAGTGTAACTTAATATGCATCCTATTCACCAAAGAACCCACATATTTGTTGTATTAAAAAGTTTTCACACATTCCTGTGGATGCTTTATTACATCTTATTATTGCATCTCTTTGATATGTTTTAATATAACGAATCTGGTCTTCATAACAATGCAATATTCTCATTTCTACTAAATAGTTATGTGAGCATTATTCTGATAAAGTACATTTTGTTTTCCTAAATATTCTTTAAGAACAAAAGCATTGTATAAATGCTTGTTCTATGTTACCTAGAATTTTGTTAATAAAACTTTCATTGTATATATAATTGTTATATCTTAAAGAATCTTTCTCTATGGGTAGAAAAGCTATTGGCAAATAAAGTCATTAGGTGAGAATTAAAATAAAAATCAAAAATACTAAAACATAATTATAAATCTTTGTAGAAAACTAAATAAAGATGTCCAAGGAAATGTGGAAGTAACTCAGATTTTAGGGATAGTATTGGAAAATATTACCCATCGAATGAGCTGAAAGTATTAAAACAGCAACAAAAAAAGAGTTTTCCCAGGTATATTTAAGGAACAGAAAAAGTGTATCGGCTACTCAGTGTAAATGTGAATGGGAAACACAGGCAGAATCAAGTGACTCCTACATTGACTTACTTTTTGCTGGGAAGAGGATAGGAGTCAGATGCTGGCCTAGAAACCAGGAAACTGAGTTCTAACCCTGCCTTAGATATGAAAGCCAACTGGGTAACCATGGGCCAATCACATTTTATCAACCCAACTCACCTCACATGGGTGTTGTTATGAGGAAAATAGGAGGAGGAAGCAGTATTAGGGTACATTCACCTTGAGTTACTTATAAAAATAATAAAGATGAGATATAAATAGCTAATTAATGTGTGTCCCAATAGACAATTATGAAGAGCAGACTAAAGGAATAGGATTCTGGGCCACACGTGGTAGAAACATAGGAAATATCTGTTGGCCTAGAATGTGTTCAATATTGAATGCCAGAGATTCCTTGTTAAGAGTAATAAGAAATTTGCTACTAATCTGATCAAACCTCATCTTTAAGAAATCCTGAAATTGTGAAAAGAACCAAAGAATCAACATTCCTTTCTTAATGTTTTAATTAACTTTTTATTGTGAAAGACTTGGCATATTTGTTCATCTTAACAGAAGCATCATGACATCCTGAATAGGAAGTTAATTAAGTATGGGATATATAGCATGGCATATCTGTTAAGGAGACATGCAAACCATAGTCGGAGAATGTGAAAACAGTTCCTCATCAGAGTGAAGTACAATAATAATTAGAATACTACAGGGTTGTTTTGGTCCTTCTGCTTGTTAAAATTTTTGACTTGGATGAGGTAAAGGAAATATTTATCAGATGGATGATACAATTAGTAATCTTTTAAAAAATCAGAATTATTTGGATAGGCTAGAAAAGTGGCTGAAAAAAACAATGAAACTGAACAGATAGATTTATTTTCCCTTATGGAAAAAACACATACATTTGTTAAAATGTTAAAAATATTGGAATTGTGAGTAATCATAAGATAAATATAAAAGTAATATTAAATATTAATAAGGCACTTGGAAGTACAAATGTTGCCCCTGGCTGTAACCTTTCAAAGTCACCCATCTCTTTTCATGGAAAATATGTGGCTGATTTAAAATGCTATATAGACCTTCATGGCTCTTTTGTGGCTCCCTCATACTCTGCAGCTCTTTTAAAAGGAGAAATCTGAAACATTGCACAGCCTTACTAAGTAACACTCGAGAATATGATGGGGCTGTTAAAAGTCAAAATTAAAAACTAATTTTAATTTTCATCAATGTAAAACAATTTCCAAACTTGAGAGTAAGAATTTTATTTAGTATTGGTTGGACATCTGTTAAGATAATATATTAAGATGCAGGCTGTTTCTCTCCTACTTCACAAGTTGTTGAAGTCTGTTGAAAACAATACTTGAACTGTAAGAAACAATTGGTAAGTATTAGTACTAAATGAATTGTATCTACTTGTAGAATGTGGGAAGGAGAAATTGTCTGAAGAAACTACCTTCTCCTTCCCACCATGGAACAACATCCCTTTGCCTGTACTAGTTCCACTTTCTGAAGAAACACCTGCAGACCTGGAGATTGAGGCATCAAGTGAGATTTTTTTTTAACAAGAAGCCAAGGCTCTGACTGACATTTTATTATATTATTTGGTGACATCTATTGAGATTCATCATAATTTTCTTTTTGCAATAATGTTTCAAGTTTTGAATGTTTAAATTGTCAGTATAATAGATAGAAGGAATAATATGAGGAACAGGAGGAAAAGCTGCAATCAAGATAACATAAAAGAAATTTGAATCTGCGTCAGAAGTGTAAGTTGAGTGTAAGCATTTCAGACATGATGCTACCCAGGTCCCATCAAGATAAAGTCAGGGAGAAGGAAGGACATTTGGACCTGGAAGATTGCTACTATAGCCTGGTAATAAACCATAGTGTTAGCTTGCATGTCTTCAGTTGACACATTTGATCTGCTGACATCAATTTTGAAAATCTCAATTATCCCCAATGTTAAGGAAATATTTGAGACATATTTGAGCTTTACCAGGTAAGAAATTATAAGTAAGAAATTATAAGTAATTAATGCTTTGGAATAATATGTCATTTGCGTGTAGGACACTCATTCCTCTATCTGAATTTAATTGTCAGTTCTCTGCTGCTACTTCCAATTGGTTCTGAAAACTCTTTATTTCACCCTGGCTTCTTTCTCTTCAACAGGCAGGAAATTTTTATCATCTGCTGTAGCCTAACTTTAAGTCACCTTCCTAACCTAAACAACCATTAATTCTATTCTTTATGCATTTTCTATATTAAAACCTTATCCATTCTTTGTTCTCTAATATGTAGATGTTTCACCCCCCTTTTTATTGGGCTCTCCTAAGTGGTTGCCATCTCATTTTCCCTTTATCTCCCAAGTCTGCCATAGATGCTTTTTTTTTTTTTTACATTTTATACTTTTTCCTCTTGCTTTCTTATAGCTTCTTCCTTTATTATTACTTCCCTTGAACTGCCATCTTGCCACACTTTGAATCTGTGACAAAACCACTGGTTGAAGGGGTAGGGCTCCTCCAAGGGGAGTAGAGACATTTTGCAGTCTGTTCGAAGGACGAAATGTCTGAGGTCAAATCCTTAGATCTATATCTGCCATTTTCCAAGGGAACGCAGACAGACTGACGAGATTCTTGTAATATACCGATCAGCAATAAAATATTTACCTTGGTCTATCCGGAAGCAGGAGACATAAAACAGCAGATTGAGGATAAATCATTCTGAAGGTCTGACTTGGGGTCACCAGATTTGACATCTGATATTACATAATACAATAAACTGAAGCACCTATTAATAAGCCTGTGCTTATTCCAAATGCATCACATTGAATACAACACAAATAGTGTGTATTTGTACTCCGGAGTAGCACTGGATCACGATATATGTGCCAGTTTAAATTAATGAATAATAACATTAAAAGACAACATATCCACTTACTGGTTTCTTGCACACAAATGCTACTATAAATCCCAAACTTGGGGGGGGGGGGGGGCGTCATCCTGGTCTTCAAAAACAAAAGAAGTCAGTTCTTCCATCACCAAATCAAAGGTTTATATACATAATGGATAAGACCAGAAGGGAAATTTATAGTGTTGAAATAAATGGAGAAATCTACATGGTTCTATTCAATGAAACAGATGCGTTAACATGTAAAAATGAGTTTCAGAATATATTGATTTACCAGATAACCCTCATTCAACAATCATTTAAAACAATTCTAGAAAATATTACAGTAATAAATGTCTCATCAGTTGTGAATATATGTAATAATCTTCCAAATTCAATATTTGTGGGGTTTTATGTATCTTAATCTGATCTACAGAGTGGCAATCTAAGACCAAAGAACAAGCTGATCTTTCCATGAAATGTATCTCCTTCCTTTAGAACAACAGAGTTGGAAGGGACCTTGGAGGTCTTCTAGTCCAACCCCCTGCTTAGGCAGGAAACCCTACACCAATTCAGACAAATGGTTATTCAATCTCTTCTTAAAAACTTCCAGTGTTGGAGCACTTACAGCTTCTGGAGGCAAGTTGTTCCACTGATTAATTGTTCTAAGTGTCACTTGAGCAAGGTACCACATAAAATGTACCTGTGCATTTTATTTTTCTTGCCTAAATGTAGATCCTTACTTTTTTCACCATTGAATTTCATTTTGTTAGATAGCGCCCAATATTCAAAAGTGTCAAGATCCTTCTGTATCTTAAGCCTATCATCCAGAGTGTGGACTATTTCTGCTAACTTGGTGTCATCTGCAAATTTGATGAGCTTCCCATCTATCCCCTGGTCCAAATGATTGATGAAGATGTTGAAGAGTAATGGGCCTAAAACAGAGCCCTGGGGTATCCTACTGCATACATCTCTCCATGTAGCTGCAATTCCATTGAGGACTACATGTTGAGTGCGGTTGGTCAGCCAGTTATGAATCCATCTGGTGGTGATGCTTTCTAACACACTTTTTTTTTTTATCGAGTAGTAGGTCATGGTCTACTTTTATCAAATGCCTTACTGAAGTCCAAATAAATTATATTGACAGCATTCCTCTGGCCACTAATTTTGTCACTTTGTCAAAGAATGCAATAAAATTAGTCTGGCATTTGTTTTTGACAAATCCATACAAATCATATCTTGTTGATATATGAAATTGCCAGATAGATTCTTTACCCTGGACTAATTGATTCTACTTGATTTAATTTTGCTTCTGAAAACATGGTCTTTTGAGTTACTAATATTATATATTAATTAATAAAATATATATGCTGTTCATCTCATCTAATTCTGGGCAGCTGAATAGCTTTATTACCCACTCACTTAAAGCCGTATCTGACAGGTAGTGGAAGAAAATAAAAATATACTAGTTAGAGCTATGTTCTTGTTTATTGGAGTTGAGTCTAGCCATAGCCATGGTTCTTTGGGGAAAAATATTTAATTGTAAATATTTATTTTCCCCTGAAGTTTATATAAATATGTGAAGGAGAGTTGGTAAAAATAGAAAACTCTGTAAGTACTTTTCTTTGAACTGAACATAAAGTACTTTACTAAGTATGAGAATTGGTACAAATTTCCTAAATCTTTTTTCATTAAATGTTTGAGTTGAACCAATACTGTTTCCAAGGATAATGATGTTTACAAGCTGAAGTTTGAATCAAATTAGCTATATCATTGATAAATGGTCTTACTAAATGAATGGATAAACGAGTGTGTACACTTTAGAACAGAAACAGGGTGGCCTGCCATGCTTGAGAACATGGTTCTTCTTTTCAGGTTGTACATATCAGGTGTTAGGTTCCCCCCCCCCCCCAAAAGGTCCAACAGCCAAATGCTAGATTCAAGACATACCAAAATATAGAATGTGGAGATAAGATCAAAATAACGTACATTTTCTGCATGTAAACTTCGTGGAAATAAAGTAAGGAGGAAATAAGAAACTTGAGAAAAATGGATTACTTTTGGGTTCTGTAGGGCTGTTACCAGTGTGAGAGAATTCTGCCAATATATTGTCTCAAATTGCCCTGCTCCCTCTCAAATATTGTGATTGGTTTCATTAAGACTTTCCATTCATTGTAATTATAAGTTAGAACTGTGAGTTATAACTCCAATTCTCCTATTCTTCCAAGAGTTCACTTTCTATAGAGCTATGCATCTTCTTTTTAATATTGATAAGTGAAAAAAGCTAAGCAGGGCCAACTAATTAATACTATTAAGCAAGACTGCCAGGAACTCATAAGGTGGACTGGGAAATCAAAACAACATCCTAGAAGTCCCAAATATGCTTTTTTCCAAAAGGCAACTGGATTTTCTTCAGGGGGGGGTTCTTTGAAAATATTTTGTTTCTCATCCAAGAAGCTTCTTCAGATTAGTTCAAAGAAAAAAGAACCCAGAAAGTCCAGTTGCCCTTTGGGGCAACCATGACCTGAATGATTGAGAATCTTCATAAGACAACAACCTGGGACAAGGTACTTTCATATTTTTTGTATGAAAATCATGGTGTCCATAAAGACACCAACAGATAACCTGAAGGAGATTTCACATTTTTGAAAACACACTGCTTGCATTCATACATTCTAAGACTAAATCAAATGAATAAAGATGCTATTTATTCCATTTTGAATAATTTAACAAGGTTTAGAATTGTCATTTTAGTTAGAAGTTGCTTTGGAAGAGCTCTGCTTTGATTTTTGTATCTCCTATATCTGCTCACATGTCCAGTATCTGTGCCTTCTCTTGAAATTGGCTAGGACTATACAATCTGAATGTTAATTTAATCTCTGAACATGAGATCTTAAACTGGTTTTTTTTAAGAGCAGACATAATATTGTGAATCCGAAGTATTTCAACATTGTGACTCTTAAGTGTTGCATCAGGATATAGTCCTATTTTGAGAGACATGAAACACGTCAGAAATGTTTCAGGGTCAGCGCATGTCCAATACGTTCAGACCAGCATGCCTGAATATGAAACGGGATGTTTCAAGTTAGAGTTTTCTGAAATTGAAACATTTGAACATCCCTAATACTTATATTGTTAAATGTTAGTTAAGGGGCATTCTACCATCAAGCAAATACTTTGCCCTCATCCTCTAATATTCTTCCATAGCTTAATTTTTTTTAGCACATCTACAATTAAGCATTGTTAATTACTTACTGTAATACGTAGAGTACACAATTATAGCTAACTTAATACTATAAAAACAGTTGCATAAAATTGCAAGTTAGAGACAACCATAATGGTATTGTATTAAATAAACATTTATACAGGGCTGATAATTTTATATATACAGGGCTGATAATTTTATATATATATTCATTTTTATGAAGTACCACAACAAAAGCCTTTATGACTTCCATATAATAAAGAAATTATATTTTTTAAAATACATTGTCCTAATTCCTACAAGCTGTCTATCTGTACCTTTGTCATAACCATTCCCCAGACTGCTATATTGTTCTCAATTATCACTATCAGTTTTCTTTCCAAATCTAATAACTACCCTATGAAGACAATACGTTCAGGAATCCTTACATTGGTGAAGATTTCTTAGGATGCAAAATATATACAGCACATGTATATGTTGTAAAACAGAAATCAATAAATATGGAACATTTCATTCATTCTATTGACTTTTTTTTTTACTTTCATTAGCACTTGAGGGTTTTGATATGTTGGCAGCCTGCTTCTCTTCTTCCAACTTTTTCTGGTGTGAGACTCATGGAACAAATTCAACAATCTTGCCATTAGCAGAGAATATTTGCATAATTTTCTGTAGAAAAGTCTGATGTATATCAAGATTATAAAAGCTGCTCTTAACTCTTATAAGCGTTTTACTTATCACTTTATTCCCTTTAGGAATAACTTTGGTGAATTAACTTCTTCCACCAGGAACTCAAGGCTGAAACAACATTCTTTAGGCAACAGAAAGTATGGGTAAAATCACATTTTTTGATGTTTTTCTTGCAGTGACGAAAACACCGGCTCTTGTGTTGTATTGTATTGTGTGGTTGTACGGTATCTGATTGATTCTGGATCAAAACATAAATGCATAAGCTGTTTATAATTAATATTCATGGATAAACAGTATGTAATTCAGTTAGACGTGGCTGTAAAAAAAGATCTAACCTTTGTCGCCAGTTAAAAGATATTGACAGAATTTGACTACAATTAGTCACTTGCTGATGAAAATGCTATTGAAAAATTAGAGCTACTCTATTGAATTCATAGGTTAATGAGGGAAATTAGTGTTTACATATGAAAAAATTCTAAAGAAAATGTTATTTTCTTTTGTACTTCTTTAGGTAGCCATATGAGAGCATATTACTACAATGCATTTATTCCAATAATCCTACAATCTAAATATCTTGAACTAGTTTTGAATGCACTGAGTATTCTAAATTTTGTGCTTTCTCAGTATAATGAATTTATGTGAATTATAGTGATATCTCTCACTATAAGCATCTTTTCTGTATTAAAATAGACTAGAATAACAGAGTTGGAAGGGACCTTGGAGATCTTCTAGTCCAACTCCCTGCTTAGGCAGAAACCCTACACCACTTGAGACAGATGGTTATTCAACATCTTAAAAACTTCCAGTGTTGGAGCATTCACAACTTCTGGAGGCAAATTGTTCCACTGATTAGTTGTTCTAACTGTCAGGAAATTTCTCCTCAGTTCTAAGTTGCTTCTCTCCTTGATTAGTTTCCGTCATTTGCGTCTTGATCTATAGTTATAGTTTTACATTTTCTTCCCATAGAATATACAATGAGTTATCAGTTACCACCATGAATTCTAATTATTCTGGACTTTTAAAAATTATTAAGCTAATAAAATGCAATACGACAAGGCAGCAATGAAACTCCTAAACACATACCTTTAATATTTTTGTTGACAACTCTGAAGTAGAGTTCATGATCTTCTTTAAATCAGGATAAATGTTAGTACAATTTGTCTTTATCTTCAGACACTCTGTCAGGCACGTTATGGTTGCATTCTGCAAAGAAATGTATCATATTAAATTGGAGATCTATGTTCTATATATAACCATGTTAGTTATTCTTCAAATTAGATGACAATAAAGGTCAAGAAAATAGAGCTGTCTCTCTAGGGCAACAAGACTGGAAAGCACACAGATACACACTGTTTAAAAATATTGATGCTAATAAACAATGTTTTGTCAAGCTAGGTGTACATTTTAATCTGGAATGCTTCCTTTGATCTGTGGTATAATAAGTTTCTTTCAATTGAAACTATCCAAGAGTTTACTGATGAACACTTCATGCCAGCATTAGGATTTCATTCTATTCAAAGCACCTTCTTAAATACATGACAGACATAGAGATAATATATTGAGCTCTACATAATTTTAAAACAGCTAACAGGAAGTTTGCCCTGATGCAGGTGTTGTGTACTGTTACAATGGAATTAAAGCTCCTATTGGTTTTTGTTTTTGTTAAGCCGCTATGTCTCCTACTGCAAGGAAGTCTTTTCTAGCCTGAAACACGTAGCCTTTTTAAGGAATGAGGACCGCAACACACCCTGCTTATACAATTAGATAGATGGTAGGTAGGTAGGTAGGTAGGTAGGTAGGTAGGTAGGTAGGTAGGTAGGTAGATTCACGCACATGCACGTGTGCACGCACACACACAAAATTCATAGTTGCGCTATACCTTTTTGAATGACCAGCCAAAATGATAGTAAATGAATACTCCAGAATGCTTTATTAGGCAAAATGCTACAAAACATCCTTACATCATGAAAATTCAGATTCAACCCCCAACAATTACATATTGCTACATAAATTGGCATGTCAAATTACCTCATGGGGTATCTTCATTACCTCAAGTGAGGACGGGTAACATATTCTGGCGTTACAGCTGGATATGATGTTCTGATTAATGAGTCCCTCCTATTAAAAAAATCATATTTAAGAAGCACTATATTAATTTACATCTGAGTACTGAATATTACTCTTTAGTTTTAAATTATGGAGTGTTACTAACATATTAACTAGTTATTAACTTTTTAGATTATTTCTAAATATTTAAATTGTTTTATATGAACAATGAAGTTATCAATAAATAATCATACATGGATATTTTGGAATATACCAAATATGCAGAAATAAATTTTTAAATTTATTATTTATTCAGTAGATGGTTTTCCCTGCCTTAATGTTATACAACTCAAGGTAGTGTGCATAATGCTTCCTCCTTCTATTTTTTCCTCACAACAACCTTTCTGTGAACCAAGAAAATGCCTAGCCCAAAGCTGACTTCTGTGTCCAAGGATTATAATCCAAGGTCCATTATTTTAATCACTAAACTAATTGTAGATCAAAAGAGATGCCCTATATATATTTCGGTTTCAATAATGGATTCTGTTAGTTAAGTTGAAAGCTTGAAAAGAACAACTCCTTCTGCTGTTAGGATGCCCTTTCATCCAGCAAAAGCTGCTATCACCGGAGTTATGGGGCTACAGCATAGAGACAAATCTGCAAAATCATTCTTATTCTCCTGAAAGAAATCTTGTTGGCCTGTAAAAGGACTCTTATCATCTGCAGGGGAGGGTGGGAGGAGGTGCCAAAGCCTCGTAGCACAACTATTTTAACTCCAGTGTCCAATCCAGTGACCAATTCTCAGACAGCAACAAAACAAATCCTAACACAATGCATCAAAACCATCCATATTAAAAATATCACATATTACCACTAAACAAAATTATATATATATATATATATATATATATATATATATATATATATATATATATATATATATATATATATATATATATATATATATATATATATATATATATATATATATATATATATAACTTTTTAGTGGTAATGTGTGATATTTTATAATGTATAATATGTTACGTGTGTGTGTGTGTGTGTGTGTGTGTGTGTGTGTGTGTTTGTTTTCATAGATTTTCACGGGTGTAGGTATGCTGGTTTTGTTGTATTCGGGTCTTTTCCCGTGTAAGATTGAGATTGTCTTGGCAACATTTCAGCAAGGTCTCACTCGCCATCTTCAGGATGGTGTTTTTGGCTTAAAGTGTGATTGGAGCTGCTGTCTTTCTGTAAATCTTGGTGGGGGGTATGGAGTGCTGGCTTTGTTTCAGTAAGTGGAATGATTAGTTGTGTGGTTGTATCATGATTGGTAGATTGATCCTGATTGGTGTTGGCTGTGTGTGCATTGTTGTTTTGTATTGTAACTGCCTGGGTGGTGGGTGGGGCTTGTTTGTTGACTAGGGCTGGTTTCCAGATGTTTGGTAGGCGGGAGGTATCTTACGTATATTCATGTTGTGGGGGTGTTTCTCTATTTCGATAGCTTCCATAATTATTCTCTTGTTGAAGTGATCTGTTTTGGAGATTAACCTGGTTCCTTCAAAATTGATTTCATGTCCTGTAGTTTTAAGGTGCTGGAAAAGGGAGGACGTTTTTTTCTTTTTTTCTTACTGCATTTTTGTGTTCTGTGATGCATGCATTTACTCTCCTGTTTGTTTGTCTTATGTATGTTGCAGGGCAGGTTTTACATGGTAAAACCAAGACTCCTTGATTTTCTAGCTGGATCTTGTCTTTGGGGTTTCTTAAGATGTTGGCTATTTTTTGGTCAGTGCTGATGGCTGTCTTGATATTGTGCTTGTGGAGAATTTTGCTGATTTTATCTGTGGTGCCTTTGATGTAAGGGAGGAGGGCGATGCCGTTGTCCTGTTCTGTGTCTTGGTTTTTTGAGGGAGTCTCCCTTTGGATTATGTTGGTAATTGTTTTTCTTTGGAATCCGTTGGAGATTTAATACGTTTGTGAGTGTGTATAATTCAGTTTTCAGGTGGTCTTTGTCGGCTAGGCGTTTGGTTCTGGAGATGAGGGTCTTGGCTACATAGTTGATCTGTGCAGGGTGGTGATGGGATTGTACGTTTAAGTAGCAGTTGGTGTGTGTTTTTTTCTGGTAGATGGTGTGTCCTAGGGAGACATTGGGGTTTTTGTAGATTAGGACGTCCAGAAAGGGAAGTTGGTTGTTTGCTTCTATTTCCATGGTGAATTGTATTTTGGGGTGTAGGTTGTTGAGATGTGTGAGGAAGTTGTCCAGTTTTTCTTTCCCGTGTGGCCAAATCACGAAAGTGTCATCAACATATCTAAGCCAGAGTTTGGGTTTGTGTTCAGATTTATCTAAGGCATTGGTTTCAAAATGTTCCATGTATAAGTTTGCAATGTCGGGTGAGAGGGGTGATCCCATCGGTGCTCCTTCTATCTGTTTGTATCTTTGTCCATTATGGATGAAGTATGTGTTAGTTAGGCAGTGGTTGGTCAGGTCCAGGATGTGTTTAGGGGGGTTGTGTTTGTTCTGGGTAGCTGTCAAGGCTTCTTTTATAGGCACTTGGGTGAAGAGGGATATGACATCGAAACTCACGAGTAGGTCGCTGGGTGGTAGGTTTTGTTTCTTTGTTGTTTCTATGAAGTGGAGTACGTTTTGTATGTGTGAGGCAATGGATTCTGCGTAGGGTTGGAGTTGTTTGGCAAGGAATTTGGCAAGATTCTGTAGAGGTGAGCCTATGGAGCTGACTATGGGTCTGAGTGGTGTTCCTTCTTTGTGTATCTTGGGGAGGCCATAGAGTTTGGGGCATCTGGAAGATTTCTCTCTGGTGATGATTCTTTGCTGGATCTCTTCACTGATGGGAGAGGCTTTAATTTTGGATTTGGTGGTTTTTTCCAGGTAGGTGGTGGGGTCTGTGTTTATAGGTTTGTAAGTGGGGTCTTGGAGTAGGTTGGATAGTTTGGCTTGGTAGATGTGTTCATCACCACTGTGGCGTTACTTTTGTCTGCCCATTTTTGCATATTCTGATAGGAATTCAGGTGATTGTAATCCATATCAGAAACTCATCAAGCAAAAGCTTGATTTACATGAAATACAAGCTGACCTAGGAAGCCAATACATTTACCTTAAGAGAAGAAGAAGAAATGACAGAAGAAATAATTCTTTCTAGATCAGACAGTAATTGACTCAAATTAACCACTGCAATAGGATCTACATTTCCATCACGGTATTTATAAGCAGTGGAAGACAGGCTTAAGTCCCATCACCTCATTTCCCTTATTCGGGGTTTTTTCTTGACCAGTACTATCTTTCTGTTTGCAAGTTCTACATAAATTATTTCTCATGTCATTTCTTCAGACATCTCATCTATGTTAAAACTGTCTTGTAAAGAAATATTGTAGCTTTGTTTTAAATGCAAAAAAAAATGCTACCTACCAGATGTTCAATGATGGGAGCTAGAATACTCTTATAATTATTTCGGATTTCAGTCATATTATCAGATGAGGCTTCTGGTACCAGAACTAAGAACAATGGCAGAATCATGAAGATATACCTTAAAGAAGCTAAATCAGAATTGCATTGTATTACCATGAGCATCAGTATCATACATGCTAACATGCCATAATATTCAATACTACAGATAGTCCTCAACTTACAACCACAGAGTCAGAATTCCATTGTCAAGCAAGGTAGTTGTTAAGTGAGAGGCACCCAATTTCATGACCTTTTATGCCAGTTAAGTGAATTGCTGACGTTGTTAAGTGAATCATGCCAGATTTGCTTAATGACTGCTTTCTCCATTGACTTTGCTTGTCAGAAGCAGGATGGGAAGGTCTCAAATGGTGATCACGACACAGGATGCTGCAGTGTTGCAAATACACGCTAATTGCCAAACACCTGGACTTGATCATGTGACTGGGGATGTTGCAATGGTTGTACATGCAAGGACTGATTGAAAGTCAATTTTTCAAAATTCAATCGTGGTGTTAAATGTCTCTTAATTGAATGTGTTCATACTAGATAGGTATCTGAGATGTTTTAATTTCGATTCTTGCAAAATATGTTTGAACTTAATTATGTCAATGGCCTCTTCCAGCTTTATGATTCTATGAACATCATATATACATATATGACATCTAGTCTCAGAAAACAAAGAGCAGGAGAATTGACTTTTAATTGTATGATGCTACTTACTGGAAAGTTTACAATCTTTTAAGACTTATTCTAATGAGAGAGTCCATGGATGATGATTTAATAGCAACCTGCAACCCCCCCACAAGTCATTCTTAATTTATGGATTAGTTGGCCAGCATTGAATGCATGTAGACAGATCTTCAACAGTAAACCAGAACCTGCTGAGAACTTTAGACACACCTTTACATATGCACTGTCGTAAGAGAAGCTCAATCACTGTCAGTTCCATCTCTCCACATGCTCTCACGATCAGCTGGTTATGCCAAAGCCCACTTGACATTTTAGATCATGCATGGACTGCTAAATTAATTCTGTATTAATATTTTTTTGCATGAGTCTTGGTGGTGCAGTAGTTAAAAGTGCAGTACTTCTGCTGTCTGTCGGCTGCCTGCAATTTGGCAGTTCAAATCCCACCAGGCTCAAGGTTGACTTAACCTTCCATTCTTCCGAGTAGGGTAAAATGAGGACCCAAATTGTTGGGGGAAATAAGCTGACTCTGTAAACCACTTAGAGAGGGCTGTAAAGCACTATAAAGCAGTATATAGGCATAAGTGCTATTGCTATTGCATATAATTTAGTTTCAAAGTTCTTTAGAGAAGGTGTGTCAAACGTGCGGCTCTTAGAGGGAACAGAGAATCAATCACAAATGCTACTATAAATTTAGTCATTGAAAAATGAGAATTCCCTGAATGCTTAAAAGACAAAAACAGACAGAAAAGATTTTAACTGAATATTCCATACATTTGCAAAATTTTGTGTAATGGTTCTCAACAGCATTAAAAAAACACTATTTTAAGGCCTGATTAAGTATTCACTCATTTAATACACTCAAATTTATTTTATCTGATGAAAATTCGGATTGCATACAGATATGCCAAAATCAAAGTCAATCTGTAGGTACTGTGTTATGTATTATGTAGACATAATAGCCAGATATATTTAAATCAATTAAAATATTATAAAACGTTTGAGCTCATCAGCACTTTTCAGGATAGATGGTAAAGAAAACTAAAAACTGAAGGGATAGTTAGGGAAAACTAGCTGATATTACATCTGCTTTTCATCATATCTTAGGGTAGTCACTGGGAGGAGACTATACAAATTCAATTTAGATATTATTCAGATAAGATAATAGTTACATAAAATATGGCTTCTGATGGTATTAATAGTCATTTTTAACAAACATCCTGATGCATATTAAACAAATGAGATCCATTTCTAAATTTCTGCACAGATAGACTTAAATAATGGATTTACACTGAATTCATAATATTGAGGTGATCCCAGAAAGTCTTATTCTAAACTCCTGTTAATTTAATAATAATGTAATGCAATTATATAATGTAATGTAGGGTAGTGCAATAATAAGTAATCTAAGCAGAGTATCATGTAAAAATATTTTTACTGAGAGATAAAATCCAGAAGAATAATCATATATTCAATTAAGAGGTGCCATTATCAAAAACTACAGCCTCATTTAAATATAGACTCTTGACAATAAATCAGGGTAAATCCAATGCAGTGCAAATCCAATAAATACTCCTTATTATCATCCCAGCAACTTGTCTTCAATTGCTAACCTAAATTGAAATTTTAAAAAAAAATCTGTTATACCTTCTCATTTCAAGTCTGGTGCACAATAAATTTTATTTATTTATTTATCCAATTTGCACATCTGTCCATCTTGCCAAAATAAAAGGTACATTACAAATAAAACAACAGATTAAAAACAAGAGATATGAGTTTTAAAGCTCTTAGTTTCTTACTTTACTTCTGTTGATCATGTTCAGGCAAGAACTAAATCTGCCAAACAGATATGTACCATCTGTGACCTTTTAAGAAGAAATATTATGCCTAATTCCAACTCATTACAGCTGTGGAACTCAATATAATAGGAGAAGATAAAAGATGTATTGTAATACAATGGAGCTCAGAAATATGTCAGGACTCTTGAGTCTTCAGATGAAGAACAATGGATCAGGTTTAAAAGAAAACAGCCTACATATAAGAGGAAAGCAGATACAGATAGGATTCAATTTATGACCACAATTGAGCCCAAAATTTCTATTGCTAAACAGGACAGATGTTAAGTGAGCTTTGTCCCATTTTACCACCCTTCGTGACACAGTTATTAAGTTATCACTGTTATCACTGTAGTTGTTAATAACATGGTTGCTAAATGAATCTGGCTTCCCCATTGACTTGTCAGAAGGCTGCAAAAGATGGATCACGTGACTCAAGGACACTGCAACTGTCATAAATACGAATCAGTTATCAAGAAGTTGCCAAGTCTGAATTTTGATCACATGACCATAGGAATGCTGCAATAGTCCTAAGTGTGAAAAAGTCACCCTTTTCAATGCCATTGTAACTTTGAACAGTCAAGGACTCCCTATAATCTATCTATAGCCATGACTCCTTACTACAAAAAAATGAAACTAATCTTTGCCAACTTGCATCTTTGACTCAGGAAATGTGATCCAGGTTATAGAGGAGAACTGAGTGTGGAAATGACAATACTGCAAGCGAATGACCATGTATAAAATATGGGAGAGATTTGGCTTTTTCATTGCCTGGATGACAAAGCCACTGCTACCACATTATAAATTATATTTCGTAAACTGGGAACAAAATCCTTGGCTGAAGCATATTAGTCATTGGGAGCTTTGAAGATGAATTTCTGGGGGTTTAGAGATCCAGGGGTTTAATATCCAGAACAAATATAGAATAAAATTAATGTCCTTTGTTATCACATACTCATGCTTAAAATACATAACGTAAGCAAAATGAACTTAAATTGCGGAAACATAAACATGATGTTAATAGGATAACAGAGACATGGCAGAATGATTCTCAGAATGTAACAGGCAAGAAATACAACTTGTCCAAAGGGAAAAGAAGCAACAGAAGCAATAAAAATTGAGGAAGAAGTGTACTTTATGGTAAAAATAGCAACACCTGCTCAGAAATCTAAGGAAATGAACTTGTTGATCCTGCTGAAAATGAATGATTCCGATAAATGAAGGAATGTTTTATTTTCACTATTACTCAGCATATAGAGAGGTGTGAATTATCACTTCCACAAGCAAATGGAAACTCTTTTGAAACTCATGCAGACAGAGAGATGATTGGTTTTAATCATCCCAACATCAGCTTGGAGACTAATTTTGGCAAACACAATTCAAATTTGGTCAATAAATAGAGCAAAATGGTATGATGCCATTTCTACTAAGGCTCGCTTTTCTCTGAAAATAGTATATATGTTTCCCCTAAGCCAGTAAACCTGACAGTAATATAAGGCAAGGGTTAGGACCTTGATCTTCAAATTTACAGGGACTTACAAATCATCCACAGGCACTGCTATGGAAGTTGTCTAGTCAAATACCATCTGTTTTCCTTGAGAAAGTAAAAAAAAATTGCAGGGATTGACATACAATAAATGGAAAGATTTTAGAATTGATGATAAATTGTTTGCTCTAAGTATCATGAAATAAATGGAATTATTACTAATATTTAGCATAATTGTATCAAAACATATCATTGTTAAATTTGATTTTTTTCATCCTAATATTGGAGGAACCCTTTGGATAAAAATACAAAAGGAATTTGATAAAGTGCTACTGATTAATACAATTATAATTAATAATATACTGCAGTGTTCTGTCCCGTTATTCTAATGAATATGCAGACCCAGGCTTGGCTGTCTGCCACAACTAATTACAGAGATAAAAGCATCCCTTGTGTAGGAGCCTAGAACGCTATCTTCATGAAACCAAGATTAGATTTACAGAATGCTTTCTCAATGGCTAGTAAAACGGACTGTTGTTTCCTGCAAAAATTCCTCTCCCGTCGTTCCACCTATAAACTCTTTGAGAGGGGCCACAACGTAACCAGCTGTCCCTATTTCCTTCTATGATATCTTCTCCACAGCTGCTCCCTTCTCCTCTCAGCTCTCCGATTCTCACGGAGCCGTTGTAGGACCAGGCGTAGGTGCTGCCGATGGCTCTCCCAGGAGGATGAGTAAATCAATATGTCATCGAGATAAATGACAACAAACTGGTCCAAAAGGTCCCAGAAGATGTCGTTCATAAAATGTTGGAAGACGGCAGGGCCATTGGTCAGCCCAAAAGGCATGACTGTGTACTCAAAATGCCCATACCTGGTGCCGAATGCCATCTTCCATTCATCCCCGGGTCGGATCCGGACAAGATTGTAGGCTCCATGGAGATCCAATTTGGTGAACACCTTAGCCTCTCTGAGCCACTCCAACAGTTCAGGAATAAGGGGCAGAGGATATCGAATGCGCACCGAGATTTTATTTATTTATTTATTTAATTTGACTTCTTAGTCCCCCCCTCTCCCCCCAGGGACTTGCTAGCATTGAGCCTACGATAGTCACAACAGAGTCTCAAATCTCCGGTCTTCTTTTTGACGAACAAGACCGGGGCAGACAATGGCAAAGACGAGGATCTGATAAAACCCCGAGCTAGGTTTTTGTCCAAAAAGTCCCGCAATGCGGCCAACTCTGGGTCTGAGATCGAATACAAACGACCCACAGGGAGCGGCGCATCGGGAATCAAATCGATGAGATAATCATATGGCTGGTGCGGTGGCAATTGGTCTGCTTCTTGTTCACTGAACACATCTGCAAAATCTGCTATGTCGGAAGGCAAGAACACCCCAGGTGGACTCAGCAGCTGGCCTGCACAGACATGATGTCCACACATTGCAAGGCTGGAAAGGTGACAAGGTTCTGGGAACAGTATATCTGTGGGTCGTGCACCAAAAGCCAAGGCAAGCCCAAGACCGCAGGAAAATGCAGGCCAGAGGTAATGTAGAACTGGATGGCTTCCTCATGAGCCCCGATGACCAGCCACAAGGGTTGCATGGTGGCCTTGATAGGCCCAGACAGAAGCACCCGGCCGTCAATGGTCTCCACAAGCATAGGAGAATCTACTGGGCACAGAGGGACCGCATGCTAGGTCGCAAACACCTTGTCCATGAAGTTCGTGGTAGCCCTGTAGTCAACAAGAGCATGCGCTGGAATCCCCTGCGGGCTACTGGACAGGACTATTCGGGGTGCCAGGATTAGGTGTTGGGGAGGCCCGCAAGTCACTGTCTCTGAGCATGGCTCTGAATTGATGCGTGCCTGACCCAAGGTCTCCCTTAGATCGGGCTTGGGAGCCTTTCCCAACAAATTGTTCTGGGTCTGAGGTGTAGGTCCAGTAACTGATGCCCCTCGTCTCTTCTTGGGGCAAAAGGCTGCCATGTGCCCAGGTTTCCCACAATAAAAACACATCCCCCCTAAACACCATCTGTCTTTCTCCATTATAGATGAATGGGGTTTCGCTGCACGTAATTCCATGGGTTCTTCCCATAGAGTTGGAGTCTCACGCATGGCTGGAACCACCCTGTTCTCCTGGGATGTGCGGCGAATTCCCCGCCTCTGCAACCAAGCATCAATCCGGAGACACAGGTGGACCAACATGTTGAAATTCGGTGGCCTATCCACACGCACCAGCTCATCCTGCAATTCTTCTGACAACCCATCCTCAAATGTGTCTATGAGGGCTGCCTCATTCCAAGCCGAATCCTGGCTTAGTAGCCTAAATTCACTGATGTAGTCCTGCAAGGAACCCCGGCCCTGCTTCAGAGTCTTCAGACGTCGGGTAGCCATCTCTGTCTTAATGGGGTCCTCATACATTAACCGGAGGTAGTCACAGAACATCCTGTTCTGTCCCATGATTCTAATGTATATGCAGACACAGGCTTGGCTGTCTGCCACAACTAATTACAGAGATAAAAGCACCCCTTGGCTAGGAGCCTAGAACGCTATCTTCATGAAACCAAGATTAGACTTAGGGAATGCTTTCTCAATGGCTAGTAAAATGGACTGTTGTTTCCTGCAAAAATTCCCCTCCCATCGCTCCACCTATAAACTCTTTGGGAGGGGCCTCAGCTGTAGCCAGTTGTCCCTATTTCCTTCTATGACATCTTCTCCACAGCTGCTCCCTTCTCCTGTCAGCTCTACACACACGCCCATTAGGGACAACCTCCCTCTGTTCCTCCTCACTGCTCCCTGACTCAGATGCCACCTGGTGGCCAACAGGCCTCTCTAATTCCTGCTCTGACTCCAAACACCCTCCAGAGTCTTCCTCATCCTCCAGAGCAGTCCCATAATAGTCATCACTGTCAGAGTCCACCAACAGCTCAGCCAGCCGCTGCTGGGCCACAAAACTGCAGTATGGACTTGAAAACAATATACCAGTGATGGTGAACCTATGGCACACGTGCCACAGGTGGCACGCAGAGCCATTTGTCAGGGCACGCGAGGCGCTGCCCTGTCAGCTGGGCAGCATGCATGCGCATGCTGGCCAGCTGAGGTTCACCCTTTTTAAAAGCCATTTTTCGCCCTCCCCAGGCTCCAGAGGCTTTATAGGAGCCTAGGGAGGGTGAAAAGAGCCTCCCCGGCCCCCCTGAGGCCCTCCGGAAGCTTCATGAGCTTCCATGAAGCCTCCAGAGTGCAAAAAACCAGCCCTACGGGCAAACCGGAAGTTTGGGAACGGACTTCCAGTTTGCTTGGAGGGTCGTTTTGACTGCTCTGGAGGCTTCAGGGAAGCCTCATAAAGCCTTCGGGACGCTTAAAACAACCCTCCGAGCAAACCGTAAGTCACTTACGGTTTGCTCGGAAGGTCGTTTTGAGCACTCCGAAGGCATAAGGGAAGCCTCCTGATGGTCCCTGAAGCCTTCAGAGCACTCAAAATGATCCTCCAAGCAAACCGGAAGTCACTTGGAGGGTCGTTTTGAGCGCTCCGAAGGCTTCAGGGACCGTCAGCTTCCCGGACGCCTCCGGAGGGCGTCCGGGGGGGCGGGGGAGGCTGTTTTCGCCCTCCCCAGGCTCCTACAAAGCCTCTGGAACCTGGGGAGGGCGAAAAAAGCATGTAAAAATGTGGGGAGCGCCTGTAGTGCGTGCATGCGCACTGGGGGGTCACGCATTGCATTATGGGTGTGGCATGCCTGCACATGACCCCCCTGCACTTCCTCCACTCCACGCAAGCCAAAAAAGGTTCGCCATCGCTGCTCTATTGTATCAAAGTGCAAGACATAGGTGAAATAGTATTCTTCTCCTATCTCCCTATAAAAAGTTCAGTGTCAGCTGATAATGATTAGAACAATTGAATAGTGGAAACAATTATTGAAGGAGGTGTCTTGAAGCAAGACAATTAGCCAGCCAGCCACCTGTCAGGGATTCTCTAAGGTGAATTCCTATTCTGAGCATTGGATTGGATAATAGCCCTTTCAAACTTGTATTTCTGTGAATATCTGAAAATACAATATTTATTGTAGGGGAATACAATAATAGGAATAAATAAAAATGACAATACTATCAATATAGTTTTATTTTTCTTCTGCTGATTAAAACTTTAACCAACTTTTATTAAATAAACCACAAATGGCCAGCCCCAAACAAATCAAATGAACCACATAATGCCTTAACACAATATAGAAACTAGATTTAATGAGAAAAACTCTATGTAGTACTTGTGCTGCTTAGAATAAACCTAAAAGAATGTTCTTATTGAGTTCATGAACCATTTTCAACTTCTAGAAACCTACATCAAACAAAAACATTATTAGAGATACTGTAGGAAGATACACAGATATTATATAATTATAGTACTTGAAATCTAGATTAGATTGAGTAATCATGGTATTGTGTTACTATTGTGATCCTTGGAAATAGTCCCACTGAGGTGACTTCCTCAAGAGAAGCTTGGTGAACTAAGCACATCTTAAAGCAGAGAAGACAAATGCAATGAAGACCAAAGAACCAACAAGTGGACCACTTCTTCAGAACCTCTCTGAACAAGAAGATAAAAGATTGTTCACTTTGTGCTCCAGGTAGTGAAGAGAAGTTTCCTGTGAGTCTGAGTGCTAGGAAATGAAGAAATTAATTTATCATCTTTACCGTCTTTGCTAACCTTTCTTTCTAATCAATTTCTGAAATTATTTATTTATTTTCAATGCAAGATCTCTTACTAACAAAATTGATGAATTAAGGCTAGATATTGCAAAGACTAAATACATCAAGAACTGCTGTATTGCTAATCACAGAAACTTGGCTTCATTCACTCATTCTGGATGCAGCTGTTGTGCTAGAAGGCTACATAGATCACTCTGCAGGACAGGAATAGTGAATCCGGCAAGAGCAAAGGGGGAGGTCTAAACCTTTATATGAACAAAAGCTTGTACACCGAAGACGACATTTAATTTTGTTGTACCATGTGCAATGACAATAAAGTAAACTAAACTAAGGCTATTGGAGAACTTTCAAAAAAGAAGTTTGAAAAGCCATTTGGTGAGTTTGCCTTTCTTACTGAACAAAGGAAAACTGACTATAAGTTTAAAAATTTAAAGAATTGGAAATAAATGGCAAAAAACTCAAGATTTTGATCTAAGGAAATTATACATGAATTAAGGATCTAGATAAGTTTGGAATATTGAGACTTTTACTGTAAAATTTTGTAAATGATTAAATTAAATAAACAGCATTTCATGGGAACTAAGGTATTTTGTCTAAGTTGTAACAGAAACTTGAGACTATGAGTTCAAATATTATATACTAGAGGGACAAAAAATTCCACACAGAGTGTAAACTTGCATTTGGTTTTCAGTTGGTATGGCAAATTATAAAATGACATAGAGCGCTTTAACATTCTAAATACTTTTCTAAGAATGGGACCAGACATTAGTAGCTGCCACATCAGAAATGTCAAAAATGTGGTTGATTTATCAGACGAAGGTTAAAACAAGACATTTTTTCTATACACCTCTGGTAACCCTTTGGAGATTTTTTCCTGACATCAGGACTGGACAGTTGATGATTTATGATTTGCATATAAACAAAAAAAATGTGTTATGGGAAGAGGTATGTGTAACCTTATGAGTGAAGACTTATCAAATTTGTTTTTATTTATTGTCATGAAGATAAGACTCTTATTATTATTTTTACTCTACATATTTCTTTTCTTTTCCTTTATCTTACCCTTTTTTCTTTTTCTTATTTAGCACTTTTTGATTTTACTCTTATTATTGTTACTAAATCTTTAACAAAAATTATGGGGAAAAATCCCAATGAGTTTAATAATAATAATAATAATAAATATTTATTTCTTAGCCGCACCCTCTCCCGAAGGACTCGGGGCGGCGTACAATGAAACATATGAAATAAATATGGACAAAACAAACATATAACAGAGACATATACCGAGACATACACAAGGAGGAGGTCGGCTGATAAATAAAACAATTAAAATACAATATTTAAAAACCCCTAGATAATTAAATATAATTAAAATACCCAGTAAAAGCCCGCCAGGAGCGATATGGTTAGATCAAAGTTGAGCCAGGCCAGCTGCTTGGAATAGGTGGGTCTTAAGCTTAATACGAAAGGAGCGGAGGTCAGAGGTATTCCTAATATCCGGAGGGAGGTCATTCCACAGGGCTGGGCCCGCCACAGAGAAGGCTCTACTCCTAGGCGCCGCCCCCCGACACTGTCTTGTGGACGGCACCTGGAGGAGGCCCTCTCTGTGCGAGCGGATTGGTCGCAGGGATGTATGGGGCAGAATACGATCCCGCAAGTAACTAGGTCCTGAGCCATGGAGCGCTTTAAAGATTATTATCAAAACCTTGAAATGCACCTGATAGACCACAGGAAGCCAGTGCAGCTCGCGCAGGAACGGTGTCACATGGGAGTACCTAGTACTCCCCATAATTACCCGCGCGGCTGCGTTCTGGACCAACTGTAGCCTCCGGGTGCATTTCAAGGGAAGCCCCATGTAGAGAGCGTTACAGTAGTCCAAGCGAGACGTCACCAGCGCATGAGTGACTGTGCGTAAGGCGTTCCGGTCCAGTAGGGGGCGCAATTAATACAGATTATTCTTAAAATAGGACTTCCGGTTCCGGCGGCTACGGCGACAGGCAAGCCTTTGCCTGCTCCCGCTCTCCCGGTGGGCTTCCCCCGCTTCTGGGGGGGCACAGGACGCCCCGGAGAGGTGTCCTGCCGAGGGAACGGCTCGCGGAGGGTCCTGGCGTCGGCGGCGGCTGGCGGGGGCTCCTCCGCTTCGTTCTAGGCACCGGGGAGCAGTATCGGAGGGCGCCCGTGTGTGCGCGCCTCGCCCCATGCCGATCGGAGAACGCGCTATTGAACGAAGCAGCGGCAATGTGGTGAGAGGCTGCCCTTCTCCATTCCCTCTATCTTAAATTTATGGACCCTTCAGCATCTTTTTAAGAAAAAAAAGTTAAACTTTCGGACTTTTGCCAGAGGTGCGGCTAGAGGGAGGGGGATTTCCCCCCCTCCCTTGGACAAGCGGCTTGAGAAAATTTTGCTTTCGCCCTCAGGGGAAGGAGGAGGGGGGAGAGCCAACTAATGATGCCTCACCCTTATAAAAGTGACTTTCATCGGACTTAGCTCCAGAATCTATGGGTGAACTGAGAATTTTTTGAATCTTTAAAACTTTATTATGCCTCTGAGCCCAAAGCTGGCAGGGCAAGATGGCACACTTCCGTTGTCTTCATGAACTGTGAAACCTGACTCCACCTCTAAAATTCAGGCTTCCGGTCTTTGTCTCCGAGCCACCCAGAGGAATCTTTTGTGGATTGTTCTTTTTTGAACTCTTTGGGGAAAAAACTTTCATCTACTGCTAGACTGACTAAAGAAATCCCCATCTGTTTGGATCCTCTGCCCTCTGGATTCGCCTGCCTGCTCTACTTCTCCAGCTGCCCAGTCTCTATTTTGACAGACTTCCTTGCTTTAAAAACCATGCCTCCAAAAAGACCACCTCCTGGAAAGCCTGGATTTGCTACTTCTGCCCCAACGTCTGCAACGTCTAGCCCAGCTACACAGTCAAAGATAACAGAACTGATGCAACCCAAGACTACAGAGATAGACTTTCAACAAATGCTTCAACAAATTCTACAGGGCCAGGAGGAAATTAAGAAACAGTTAAGGGAAATGAAAGATGAAATTAAACAGAACCAAGCCCAAATCTTTAAGAACTCACAGAGACTGGACCTTGTGGAGGGTGGGGTGGCGGAGGCGAGGGGGGGGGGTAGAGGCTTTACAGAAGGGGAACAAAGAACTTGACATCCAACAAATGAAAATAGAGTTTGAGAGAATGTCCTTTTATCTTAGATTTCAAAATGTAATAGAAGCAGATGGGGAAAACATAAGGGACATTATGACTAATATTTTAGCTGAATACATACACAAAGATAAACAACAGATGGATTGGGAGATAGACCTAGCTTATAGAGTGAATTCAGCATATGCCAGAACACATAATGTACCCAGAGAGGTTCACATTAAATTTCTTAGGAAAACCACAAGAGATGAAATACTGGGTGTGCAAAGGGGGCAAACAATGACATACTGTGATAGGGAGATAACCATTCTAAAGCAGATTCCCAAAAAAATTAGGGAAAAAAGGAAAAATTATTCGCAATTGGCGAATAAATTATACCAGAAGGGGGTGTGGTTTAGATGGTTGATGCCTGAAGGTATGCTAATATTCTGGGAGGAGACAAGAATCAGAATTAATACACCCATAGAGGCACAGGCCTTTATGGAAAAAAACAAAGCCAACCTAGAAAAAACAGAAGATACTACAACGGTCATACAGGACACGGGAGGGGCCGGAGCTCTGCCAGCGGGGGGTGAAGGGGCAACACCAAGAAAACTCAGATCACAAAAATAAATAAGGAAATCACAATGTTATAAACAGACCGAAAGTAAATATGAATTTATAACTAGACTATATATTATAATTATATAAATTGATTGAAAATTATTTTTTCTAGAATTAAGATGCTGACTTTCTATGATTATGTATTAAGATTTGATATTTTGATGTAACCTAGGAGTTTGGAGGGAGGGGGCGTCTGCCACATTTGCAACTGCCAAAATTTGTAATTCCACCTACCCCTTTTCCACATAAATGTTTTTAAAAAAAACCAATAAAACTTTTTGAAAAAAAAAAAAAAAAGATTATTCTTAAAATAGTATAATTGTGTTCTTCCATGCCCTTCCTAGTAGTAAGTATGATTAAACTCAGTAGGATAGTTGAGTAATCCCACATAGACTGTCAGCGGCTACTTTCAGTGCACTGGGCAATCCAACCCCCACCTCTTTCTTACATGTGTTGCACATATTGAAAACACATGGCGCTGTAATTTCCTATGTAGCATTTAGAACAGGGATTCTGAACCCCTGACCTGTGGCCCACTATCGGGCTGCAGCCTGTTTGGGACTGGGCCGTGCCAGTGGTGGTTGAGTACATGGGCACAAAGCTCCCTTCGCACTCATAGGGAGCCATTCCCTCTCTCCCTCCCACTAAGCAGGAAAGGTTGGGGACTGCTGATTTAGAAGATGAATACTGGTAATTCTTGACTTGCTTGCCCTTCCGCTCAAATAAAACTGTCGTTTCTGAAAAAAGTTCCCACTTTATATTCCATTAGGCACTACAAGTAAACAGGCAGTCCTAAACTTATATCCATTTGTTTAGCAACTGTTACGATAATGAAAAAAGAGACATACAACTGGTCCTCACACTTATGACTGTCACAGCATCCCCATGGTCATGTGATCAAAATTCAAACGCTTGGCAATCAGCACATATTTATAATTGCAACCATCCTCAGATCAGGTGAGTGCCATTTGCAACCTCCTCAGACAACTTCTGTCAAGTAATTTCAATCAGAGAAGCCAGAGTCACTTAATGATCATGTGATTCACTTAACAACTGTGGCCAAAAATGTAAAATCATGCATGACTCACTTAAAAACCATCTTGTTTAGCAATGGAAATTCTGGACCTAATTGTGGTCTGATGTCAAGAACTAGCTGTATATAAAACGAGGACACCAAGGAAAACATTAGTCTGACTGGGTAATCCATTGGGGGGGGGGGGATACTGTATCATTAACACAATACCAGTCTTTGGGACATAATTAACACAATTCCCAGCACATTCAGAAATAATTCTTAATTTCAACGATCTCCAAAGTAGTACCTTAATTTCTTACATTGTTTTTATAGCCAGGTCAACAATTCAGAGAGATTAGGGATTTGTGAGCATGTGAATAAACATGCAATTGAGCAAAAAGCTGGCAGGAGCAAAGTTACACAGAAATCCCATCAATGAATGGCAAATGAATGGGGAGCCACCTTTGCAATACAGTATTCTGATCGTCAGCTGGCAACTTTATTGAATCAGTGGGCATAGTCCAATATCATGATTTCTCGGAACTAAAAGCAAATATTGGAGCTTTGCAGTTTTATAATTCTCATTCAACCTCTAGGCAATGAAACTGAAACATGCTTCAGCTCAGACACATGACTTCCAGAAAGCCTAGCAGAAGGGAGGTAACAGGCAGCCCCATAGATTCTAACAGGCATTACAAGCCTCTTTTCCCCTTTACCTTACCAGATATTAAGTTTCTGTTAAAATAAAAAAAATGTGAGTAAAGACAAAACCTATTTTAAAATGTTATCTTAAGCAAACATTCCAGGGAGTGAAAACTTCTGGGATTATATTGAGATTATGGCAATTCAGATCCTGTTACATTTTTCTATTTGACATTTGAAAAGAGCAGATCACCTGCTTGCAAAGAGCAGGTTACCTGCTTGCAAAACGCCCACGGGAGCCTGATCTTGGGTCAAACTCTGTGCCTCTATAAATCCTCTCCATACCTCCGTTGTTTTTGTTGTAGTTGTTGTTTCTTTAGGGTAAACCACAGGCCTAGACTTCACATTTATTAGGATTGTTATTGCTACTATCGGAAATTCATCTCAAACGTGACTGCTTTAGAAATGTCACCTTCATCGCTACTGCCTTTTAATTATTATTTTTTTTACTTTGGGAAAGATTTGTTGGGATAAGCAAAAAAAAAAAGGAGCGCGAACGAATCGCGCACACGCCGCGATTCAGTTTGTTCTGCGGAATCTACGCCGCAGTACCAGCTGGAATTTGGCCCGGCAAAGTCGGAAAGAGGTGGGTTTTCTCTGTATTGTGGGTGTGCAGCCGCCGGAGGCTTCCCAAACAGGAGAAGAAGAAAAAACTAACCCGAGGGTTAGTCACAAGGGTTCGCTCCGACCTGCCTTGCTCTTCCCACTAAATTCGACCCATTCCCTTGGCTTCCCCTCCGGACTTTCCGGGTATCTTGTTCCCAGAGCTGCTGGGAATAAGGCGCTTCCACTTTCATTCTCACAGAAATTGGGAAAGCCCCGCCGGTGGCTAAAAGGGATAAAGGCTAGGCGGAAGCCCGCAAAACCTGACACCACACTCGGCGAAGTTGCTGCGGAGAAGTACCCTGAGGACCGGGAAGAAGCCAGGTGGGTCGCAAGCTGAGGGAACAGGAAAGGCGCTCCGCTCGTCCGTCTGCCGACGCCTGGCCAGCCTAAAAGCGAGGATATGGAGCCCAAAAGAGAGGATATGGAGACGCGGCTGAGGGCGCGCGCCGTTCGCCTTACCATGGGACATGGTCCGCAAGCCGGACGCCGCTTGCTCATGATGGAGCCGGAGTCACGTCCATGGCGCTACCGTCCCGGTGCAAAATCCTGGCCGCGTCGTCGTCGTCGTCTTGTGCTGAGGCTGCGAACGGCCAGCAGAACGAGCTTTCTGTAATAATGAACATTAAATAAAAATGCTGGGCGGGGAGCCTCGTCTTTAGACCACTTTGCGGGTTAGTTGAGCGGAAGGAGAGGAAAACCTGCGGAGACGCTCTTGGAGTCGAACCACGCTCGCCTGTTGCTGGCTTTTTTTTTTTTTTTTTTTAGCCGCCGAGAACTTCCGTATGGGACGAACTAGTTTCGCTTTCCGGCTGGCACGAGCGCCGCTAGTTTCGGAGGATTTCAGCCATTCAAACTCCCGGCTGCGGTCGAGTTGCGCATTTTTCCACCTGCCAAAGGTAGCGCTGGAAGGTGCGCGCCCTGCCTGGCCACGCAGTCTTTCCACCGCTCCTGCGCGCCCTCCCGCGGTTCTCCTTGGCCGCCGGCGGGCGCCGATAGAACTGCTTGAGTGCTTTTCTCCGGGATGAAATAACTAGATGACAAAGGAGGTGGGATCACCCTCGTCTCCACTCCATCCGAGGATTTGCCAAGGCTCCGTTAACGCGTGGAAAGAACCGTTAGTGAGAATGGCAGCAAGTGCAACGCTGGGGCAGGGCGGGGCGAGGGGGTGTCCTCCCAAAGGGAATGGTGGGCTGGCAAGTGTCACTTCTCCGTCGGTATTCAGGCTTCGCGAGACATGTGGAAGTAATCGGCTCTTCACCCCCGCTCCCCCTTCCTAATGACTAATGACCTCCTATTCTTTTGTACTCTGTATCCTAAACAAAGGATTGTGGAATAATCGGCAATTTGTATCGGCTTTGGCATGATTTTCCTTAAGCAGCTGGATGATGCCACAGCTTTCAAGTTTCTCCTGGACCCATCCAACTATTTACTACAGTTGTGTTTGAAATTTGTGTGTGTGAGAGTGTGTGTGGGAGAGGAAGAGATATCTCACAGTCAGATAGACAGCTATATGATATAAATTCTGGCCTGAGCGCTTGAGATCCCAGTTTGTGTCTATTTAATTTAGCGGCTTATCTGAGTTTAATGATGAAATAAGACAAATAGGGAAATGTTTGTGATGCCATTTCCACATTACCTATGTACTTAATAACCTGTTTTCCTTTTCCTTTACATTGTATTCCTCTACTCTCTGGGTTTCAGATCTTTGTTTTGTGCAACTATGCTGGGTTTTGATACTGTTTCTCTCCCCCCCCCCCCCCCTTCACTGGAATTTTCTGCAGCTCCCTTTTAATGGGTAACTTTTTAGGGAATTCTTGCTAATAACTCTTTTTCTAACTGCATCTCCTTCTTCTTATGGGTCTTTTAATTCCGTTTGTCCCAGAATCAGGCTAAACTAAAACCCTTGAGTACTTCCTAGGAGATTGAAGTAACCATCTTACATGTAAATAAGTCTCAGTAAATTCAAATTCAGTATTTATTGGTGTAATGTTTAAGACATCACACTAAAAGCAGAGAGACCATGCCTTTTAATCCTGCCTTAAGTCCTTGCTCCTGAACAGACATAAACTTTAGTTGTGTGGAACCATATTCTTCAATTTAAGCTTTTAATCCCAGCTACCTGAATACAGAACTATAACTTTAGAATAACCTCCTAAATAGAATGTAGTTTGACATACCCAGCTTGCATGGAAGAACCTCAAGCTATAGTTTAAAAAGAAGTAAAAGCACTGCTATTCCTGCCCAAGGTTTTAAGCCTTCAGAGCAAGGCTGTGTCAACAAATCTATCCATGTCTGAATGTATATTTATCCATGCTGAATCATAATAATTAGCAAATAACAAATTATAACACTGAAATCACATTTACTAGCAAATAACATTGCTGTTATAATGCACATAAAACACCAAAAGATATTGATAGAAGTCATGTCAGGTATCTAAGGGAAAGTCAGCTATTGTTCCCTACCAGCTTTAGTTTAGAAATATACTGCCCTTAAAAATTGAAGCAGAATACCATTAAGTATAAATGCTGATAGTTTTATTTTCTTCTCATTTCTCTAATAACCTTCTAAAGCCATCTTCATTGGTGTTGGTATAATACCCTGTATTACCAAACGTCATAGTTTAACTGTATGAAGAAGTATAGTAGTCCTTCACTTGCAGCAGTTCATTTAGTGCAGTAGTGGGATTCAAAAAAAATTGACTATTGGTTCTGTACTGGTACTGGTGGGCGTGGCATGGCTTGGTGGGTGACACAAGGGAAGGATACTGTAAAATCTCCATTCCCTCTCTACTCAAGGGGAAAGTTACTGCAAAATTCCCATTGCCTCCTGATCAGCTGGGACTTGGGAGGCAGAGAATAGATGGGGGGGGGCAGTCAGAGGTGGTATTTACCAGTTTTCCAAACTACTCAAAATTTCTGCTATCAGTTCTCCAGAATGCCACCTCTGATTTAGTGACTGTTCAACGTTACAATGGCACTGAAAAAAGTGACTTATGACCGTTTTCACACTTATGACCATTGCAGAATCCCTGTGGACATATGATCAAAATGCAGAGACTCATCAACTGACTCATATTTGTGATGATTGCAATGTCCCAGGGTCATGTGATCACCTTTTGTGTGGGGAAGCCAGACTCACTTAACAGCTATGTTACTATCTTAACAACTGCATTGATTTACTTTACTTTAGCAAGAAAGGTTGTAAAATGGGACAAAACTCACTTAACAAATGTCTCTCTTAACAACATAAATTTTGGGCTCAATTGTGGTTGTAGGTTGAGGACTACCTATAGTTCCTTTTGTTTTTGCTGTATCTTCTACCAGTCCATTTTATTGGACCCACTTACATAGATTTACCCACTCAAGCATTTTGTAACAACAGAGCCATTAGTTTGGAATCTCAGCAACTCAGTTGCATTCACATCTCACTGAATGTGATCAACTTTATTATTAAGTTTAATGAATTATTCAAGTTGAACAGAAGAGGACACATGTTTTGTTACATTGCCTTGCATCCATCATTTTGTTTTTTAACGAATCCCCAAACATTACATTGTAGGTAAATATGTTTTAATCATGTACTTAACTGAGATATAGACATTGTTTAATAGTTTCTCCATAGTTTCATAGTGTCAGTTATATCTATATTACATACAAATTTCTCCATAGTTTTCAATTATGTGAAATTATTCATATAATTTCTTTATAATGTTATATACATTTTCCATCAGTTATTAGTAACACAACATGTTCTTTTAATAATACTTGTTTACATTGAGATAATGACTTGCCTAAAGGCAGACAGAGACTTGGCTAGAAGTTAACTTGAAGATTGATTTTCCAGAGAGAACAGAACTGAGTTTTGTATAATAATAGTCTACAGAAGCTTTTTTACAAAAAAGAAATGTCATATAACCCAAGTCTTTGATTCGTTAAGTCTTTGTTTTCCTGCATGATACTATAATAACCAAGAATCATTTTGCTGTATGATTAAGGTAGCAGGCTAGAGACCTAGTCACACCTTAGGTCCAAAGCCAGTGATGGCTTTGGGCCAGTCAACTTATCGCTAGAGTGACTAGAGGAAGAAGACAGTGGCAAATCAATTTTGCCAAGGGAATTGCAGGGATTTGTCCAGGCAGTCTATGAGAATCAAACACAATTGAATGGGGAGAAAAAGCCCTATAACAACACTGCAATCATATACCTGCTGTTTAAATCTATTTGTTGTATTTTTGAACCCACTCTAATGTCAAAACTCTGGATTCCCAACTTAGTTTAAATTGACATTTGTATGACTATATATCTTGACATATTGTATATCCTTTTGCTCTGTTCCTGAGTTTTTTTAACCAACTCCAGCAAGGGTTGCTAGGTTATATGATTTTTTAACGTTTTTATTTTTCATTTTTATTATAGTGAATGAAATATAATAAAAAATATTGTGAAATGTAGCAAATAAAGATGAACAGTCATAAATATAAAGCAATGATTAAAATGAATAAAAACATCATTTCCCTTCTTTTTATTCCTAAAATGACATGTTGTTTCTAAAATTGAATTAATTCATACTTTTTTTGTTTTGACTCTTTATTCTCAGCAATTATTTTTCCTATTTAATGTAATTTTATTCACCTTACATTTAAAACATATAAAAACTAATACAAACAAAAAAAGATAATATAAAATAAATGAAAAAAAGAAAAATAGAAAAGAAAGAAAAATAAGAATACAGTAAAGAAAAGAAATATATAAAGAAATATCTTTCTCCTTCATCACAATATAAATAGCTTTACTAATTTATCACCTATTAAAATTCAACAATCATCTCTTTCTTCACTAGTCCATCACTTGTTTGTAATCAAATCCTTAAAAACACATCCTTTAATCTTGGTCATCATAAGTCCTTATCAGAGATAGTAACTGATCTAGTTTAGTCTTGATCAAATAAACCCATTTTAATTTCCTACTTTTAACAATCTTGGTCTTTAATGCCTTTTAATAATGTCCCAGCACTTTATCTTTATTTTTTTATTTTGTCCCTCTCACAAAGTTCTTCAAATTCTTTTGTAAAGCAAATATAGGAAAGTTATCCAGATCAACCTTTTTGTTTGTTATGTGTACATCCATTTTAATTATTAAGATATCATCCAGTTTCATTTATATCCAGTGTAGCATCTTTTTCCATACCATTCTCATAGTCTGTCATTTTAAAATCCACTTTCAGATTTATATTCTTTCAGTATAACTTGTTCTTCCAAGCACAGTAACTTGATCTTTACTGGCATACACTCTTAAAATTAACTTTTGGTCCATTTTCCACAGATATCCTTATTTCCAATGTTAAAATATTTTGCTTCACTCTGTATTAGCAGAATTTAAGTGTAATCGGAGAAAGGATTGTTATTTTTTTAAACTTTGTGCCCACTTATCATCTACGTCCTCAAGACTTTTGTGAAGGATCTTTCTCTCAATAAATATTAAGAATCATTGCATCTAAACCTGTCCTCCTTTCTCCGATTACACTTAAATTCTGCTAATACAGAATGAAGCAAAATATTTTAACATTGAAAATAAGGATATCTGTGAAAAATGGACCAAAAGTCTTCTATGAATTTGCAAACAGGATGAAAGGCAGTAGTTTTTTATTTTAAATTATAGAATTGGAGAAATATAATGTGGCCATTTCTCTTTACTTTGCTACACTTTCCTCCCCACAACATATTTATACAGATTTTTATACATTTCTTATACATAGATAAAATTTAACTCAATAGGACCAGAAGAACAAAGGGGAGAAAATCTTAGAAAGTATAACAGAGAAAATATTGTGGTGAGATTTAGCAGCCAAGACATTGGACTATTAAAAACAATCAAGGACAGGTTTAGATGCAATGATTCTTAATATTTATTGAGAGAAAGGTCCTTCACAAAAGTCTTGAGGATTGGAAACAGGAAGAATTGTAAACAATATATATTAGTGGTCAACTATCCAACATATAATGTCAGAGTGCTAAAATATAGCTTATAATAGAGACTTCGCTGTTTTCCTGGCTGTGACAAATATAGCAAAAATTATATCATTATTTAGACCAGGGATGTCAAACTGGAGGCCCATGGGCCGGATGCATCTCACACAGGCCCCACCCACCCCAGCTCTGTGAAGGGGGGAGACGTATGAAACATCACGTGATGACAATGTGACACTGCGAGTTTTACATCGTGATCTACATGGACACATCATATTTTAGATTTTATACTTAATATTTTTATAACTTGGGTTTTTATTGAAATGTGATTTGAATGTGCCATATGATAAATAAATAATAAATAGTCATATGATAAATAAAACAAATAAAATAAATAAAAAATAAAAAATATGGTCAGATAAACCTTAGTTGAGCTCTCTCTCAGACTTAATCTCTTCATTGATTAGGGAAAGATCGAGTCACACAGAGGATGCAGGGAGATTCAAGAGTAGAAGACTAGAAGAACAAGAAGGAAGAAAATAGGAGGAAGTTTTTTCCTATTCTAAAATGCCAATTAATGTGTCAAGGGGAACTGAGAAAAGGCTTTCATCATAAAGCTACCATAGCAAGTATTAGATACTTATACCAACTACAGTGGTTTCCACCAAAGCTTAAACCTATTGGTCGAAGTGTCTGACAGCTCCCTATAAAAGGGCTGCTGTCAGACTCAACCTTCGCTGGATTGTTCTTACTTGTGTTATAATAAAGAGCTGTTGTTACCGTTAAGCCTGCATGTGCCTATCCATTACCCAATCTAACAGCAAGAGTAAAATATAACAAAGACATAAATATACTGTAAAATGTTCATAACCCTGCCCTCTTTTGTCCATTAATATTAACAATCTTTAGAGGTTTCCCCTGAAGGTTTTTCTTGCTCTCTTCTAATAGTTCTCAGTCTTATTTGCTCTTGTTGTGTAGATTCTGTGTCCTTTGAATTTTCACACCTGGTCATTCTCAGCCCATGGTCTAACTGTGCACACATTACTTCCAACAGAATAATCTTCTCTCCAGCTTCTCATCTTATTTATTATTTACTTATTTGTTAAATTTATTTGCTGCCAAGGGGCTACTTTAGATGACTTACAATGATTTAAAAAATGAAAAGAATATAAATCAAACAGAAGCAAAATAACAGAAGAATAAAATAAACAATGATAAAGCAACACAATGAGAATGTTAAGCAAAACGATGGATGGAAAATGGGGCAGGATGGTGGATTCTGCCATTAGTCTAGCATCCACCTCCACCATGAAATTTACCATGTGGACCTTAAACTAACCAGCAGAGCCAAGTCTGTAGGACACGGATGTCAAACTAGCCTTGTCTCGTTGCCATCACATGACGTTTTGCAATATTTTTCCCATTCACAGAGCTGGGGTGGGTGTGGCCTGCGCATGACACATCTGGCCCATGGGCCACCAGTTTGACACCCTTTAGGCTTTAGGCAGAAGGATAACAGAGTGGGAGAAGGTCTTACCTTAAGATGTTCCAAAGAGTGGGTACTATAGCAAGTCTTCTAGATCTTAACTTCTGTTGCTTCTTCATAGTCCTTACCTTGCTCTCAAAAGTAGAGCAAAATATGTGCTAGATTATCTCTGAAGAGTAACTAAACATCAATTCCCAACCTCTCTGAATACTGCAGATATTGACAGGAGTACAATAAGACCAAAGGATAAAGGCCACGTTCAAAGTATATTATTCACATAAACCCAGAAAAAAGAAAAGAAATAATAAAATCCATAAAAGATTATAGATCTTGGAGATGTTCACATTTTTCTTTTTTAGATTTTTGTTACTGATTGTATGCCTGATTTTAAAAAGGTTTCTATGATGATTGGTTGATTAAATACTAACTGCCTTTCTTTGCTCTTTCTTATATGATACTAGGAATTATTTTAACATCACCTTTGCAGTGTTTGACTACAAAATATTGATATTCTCCAAAAGACAGTACAGTAAATGCTAATGAAAAAGAATATGCACAATGTTTTGTTTACTTAGTTCTGTTAAAACCAATGGGGTTAACCTGCTTAATTTCAGATATACAGTATAAAGTAAAGAAAACGGTGGTAAGGTTTGCATTCATCAATTTTAATTTCATATCTCAGTATATTTAATACTCCTTATCTAAATGTCTATTAAAATCTATTGGTATAAATGAATAATATTCCCACCATAATCTTCCCATGACTTTCACAGTGAGTTAGCAGGAACTGGGGATTTACCAGTTAAGTGAATCATTCATTTTTCATTATAACCGCTCTCCATTATCTATAAACCAAGACTCTGAGCTACAAAATAATTTCAGATTTGCAACAAAATGTCTTGAGAACAGATTATACATTGCAACATGTCTGCAAGGTTCCAAAAAATGCTTTATAGAATAGAGATCTTTTGTAAACCTCACAATGTAGACAACATTGTGCTCTGCTGTGGTGTGAAGGAATAGCTGTCTTAACACCAATCCTATCCATGCATTTGCATAAATACTTTAGGCATCTAAACATTGGGAGCTTTGTAAACTTCTGTTACAGAAGGTTTTCTGATATCTTGCTGAAAAAGCATTTTTGTTATTTTACACATATAAGGCAGTGATGCAGCTAAGCAACTTTAATATCTGGATTAAGTGCATATAAAGTGCCCAACTCACCCAGACAGATATTTTAGACTAACATATGGTATTAATTCATTGGTAAAGTACACAAATAACATTTCCTATCACTTCTTATCTTAGCAGCCATTCCACTCTTTGCATATTGCTATATTTCTGACATGTATTTTTTAATTATATAATAATATTTAATATGTTTTGAGGGTGACAGAGCTTCTAGTGAGCCTTGATTCCTCTCAACTGCCTAAAGCAGGGCTGTCAATCTCAAGGCCCGAGGCCGTATCCGACCCACGGGGTGCTTAGATCTGGCTTGCAGGGCCTCCCTGGAAACAATGAAGGACTGGCCCACAGCAGAGACGTGCGGGCAGGGGAGGCAGAGCCTCACCTCTCATCATGAAATAATAATATATAAAATAATAATATCCATGAGGGTCCACGAGGGAGTTTCATATATATAAGAGGAAGAGGAGAGAGGAGCAGGAGCGTGCGCGGGGCAGTGCCAGCTGGGCAACTGGCGGAGGCAGGAGGGTTCTCGGAAGTGCCAATAACCTTCCTGCCTCCACTGTACTTTGCACGCTCCTCGCGACTGCAATAGACGTCCAGAAGTGGCAGGGGCTTGATGACATTGCCGCAGCTGCCATGTGCGGACGGACAGAGGTAGCCAGAGTGGCGCCGAGGCAGTCCGGCGGATGAGCGACCGAGGATCAGGCTGCCTGATCCTCCATCGCTCGCTCGCTCGCTCTTTCGTCCGCCCGGACCCCTCGGCGCCACTCTGGTTACCTCCGTCCGGCTGCGCCCAGCAGCGACGTCAGTGACATCATCAAGATGAAGTGGCTTGGAGGCGAAGTGCTTTTCAGTGCTTTTCTGTGCGTCTGGCGTTTAGGTAGATAGCCGGATGTCCTAAACGCCAGACGCACAGAAAAGCACTGAAAAGCAGCTGCTGTTGGGGATCGCAGAGCGCGAACCGGCAGAGCGCGCTCAGGAAGACGGGGAATGGGATCACATGTGCTGGAGACTGAGGCAGCTTCAGCCTCCAGCACACGTGGTCCCATTCCCCGCCTTCCTGATGACATCACCAGCCATAAACCTCACCGCACGTCACTGCCCCACAGTGCCTTCTGCCAGTGAAAATGGAGTTTGGTAGGGCTGCCTGCAGCCCTCCCTAGCTCCATTTTCACTGGCAGAGGGTTGCAGGAGGCCGTTGCAGCAGAAAATGGAGCTCGGGAGCCCGTTTTTGTTGGCAGTGCACTCACAGCTCCATAGGTGCCCCCGACAGACTGTATTTCTCAGACTATAAGATGCACCAGTGTATAAGACACACCAAGATTTTGAAGAGGTAAGTAAGAAAAAAAAGTTTTTGCCTTACCTCAGCCCCCAACAGCACTCAGCAGAGCAAAAGCGGGCAGAAAACTGGCCATTTTCGCAAAAATGGAGGCGTTTTTGCCTTACCCCAGCCATGCTGAAGCCTGTAGAGAGCTGCTGAAGGAAGGCAAAAACATCCTCCATTTTTCTGAAAAACAGCCCATTTTTCACCCATTTTTCACAAAAATGGAATGCGGAAGCGAGGCTTTGGGAGGTCAAAAATGGCTGTTTTCGGTGTATAAGATGCACCAGCATTTCCACGCTCTTTTTAAGGAGGAAAAGGTGCCTCTTATACTCCAAAAAATACGGTAAGTGATGTCAGGCTGGCCACACTCACCCTGACCATGTCCCCCCAAGATCCCCCAAGGTCAAACACAACCCTCATGCGGCCTCAATGAAATCAAGTTTGACACCCTGGCCTAGAGTATCCCTGAAGTTTTCTTGTCAAGTTTTTCAGAAATGGTCTGCCATTGCCTCCTTCCTAGAACTGAGAGAGAGTGACTGGCCCAAATCAGTAATCTGGGCTTGTGTCTAGGACTGGACTAGAACTCACAGTCTTCCAGTTTCTAGCCTGGTGTTTTAATCATTGCGCCAAATTGGCTTTTAAAAGAATATCTCCCTACGGACATTTCCACATTTTAAACCCACATACTTTGGAGAACCATTAAAAGTAAGAGAATAAAATTGAAGTTACTTCTTGCTTTCCAAATGTGGAGGGTGCAGCATATATTTATATAATAATGAAAGCAGCACCTGTTATTGTGTGGATGACCAACCCAGAAGTGATTCCTTTCTGTGGAATGGGAAAAAAAATGTTCTGTGTTGCAGAAAGTTACAGGAGCAGCATTAGGCCTGGCGTGTCAAGCAGAAATAAGCACAGTAAATAAGGCATACTGAACCTCATACAAAACACAGCTGAGGCTCATCAAACAATATTTGCAGAGGCTGCTTTCTTGGCTTCCATGCCTTTTGGCTAGTCTCTCAGATCTGGAAAGGTCAGCTTGCAAGTCTTGGGTTCCCATTAAGACTCAGCACCAAAATGTTTTAAGTCTGAATTATTTCTGTGGGTGTGAACAAAGGGTTCTGTGAACTTGCTGAATCTGTCAAAATCAGAGTGGGGTCACTAACCCCAGTATTGTCCAGCCACAGGACTCTTCACAGATGGTGCTTTTGGCTCCTTTCTTCACCATCCTCCTGATTTGAAGACAGGTTCCTATCATGATAGTAATGCAGTAAGCCTAAATATTCGTGTGCTTTTTAGCAAGGTTTGTGTACTTCAAACATTTACATTTACTGTACCTATTCCATAGTAAACCTTTTTGCCATAGTCATTTTGTGGCTTTCAGAATCTGCCATATTTATAAATGTGCAATAAATATTTATAAATAAATATGCAATAAATGTAAAATACATTTTTAAAAAAGCTTTACTTAAAGGGTTGGGTTGTGGGGTGGAACAGTAAATCATTTTATGAAATGGAGATTTCAATACAGTGGCAGCCAACAGAGTTGTTATGCTGTATCTCCCATAATTATGCAGGTCCTCTGGGATTTCTTCCAGAGAAAATACATGCTGTTATTTAATGGGTAAATTTTAAGCATGGCAAAAGAGTTTGTTCTGGCATAGTGTTGCTACCCATAGCCCCTGGAAAATGACTCTAACTGCTGAACTAACAATTCATTTTCTCTTTTCCCAAAAACCTCTTTCCTGACACCCTTTCTCTCTATATATATAAAATAACTGTTGAAGTCTAGATAGAATTTATACTGTTAGAGCATAAGGTTGCAAGGAAGATGGGTTCAACCACCAGGTAAGAATCAGTGTGTTTTCAAGTCTGATGCAAGCTATTTGATGTAGTTTTATTGCTGGCGGTGCTGATGTTGATAGTAAAAAAGGTCATAAAATCAGATACAATCACCTGATCACCTGCTTAATAATTGTCATGTCTTATAACCTGAATTGCAGGCTCAAATATGGTCGTAGGTTGAGGACTACTGTAAAATCTTAAAATTGTTGTTAGAGCTACAATTTTACTTTCTAGAAATTCAAATATTAATAAAATGTTTCTGAGGAATAATATTCTAAATCAAATAGGATATACAATGCCATGTTTTCCCCAAAATAAGACCTGGTCATTCATATATATATATATATTGTTGTTCGGGTTTTCTCCCGCGTAGAATTGGAAGTATCTTCACGACGTTTCGATGAAGTCTCGATGAAACATCGTGAAGATACTTCCAATTCTACGCGGGAGAAAACCCGAACAACCAAAGACATACATCCAAACACCCGCGAAAACCTCAGAAAACAAATATGTATGTATGTATATATATATATAGGGAGAGAGGGAAAGAGAGAGAGAGAGAGACAGACAGACAGTATAATCCATTTTATTGTCAGAGGCCTTCAGGAAAGGCCACTGCAGTTGAGAACCGAGCTGCGGATTGACGTGCATGGAGCCCCCTGGCCTTGTTGTGCCATCAGAGGCCTTCACAAAAAGCCTCTGCAGCCGATGGAGCTCTCTCTAGGTCTTATTTCTGGGATAGGCCTTGTTTTCGAGAAAACATGGTACTAATGCAAGAATCAGTGCATTCTCAAAGTCTGATGCAAGCCATTTGATGTGACTTTGTTGCTGCTGGTGCTAATGTTTGTGTTCGCATCACCTATACTTCAGATAATAAAAGAATGTTTTGGAAATCTATCCCCCCCCCATTGTAAATAGGATTTAGTACTTGAAAAGTATTACTATTATTTGCTCCTTTAGCAAAGTTCAAATCTTACTAATAAGATTTCATCTTTTGTACACAACTGTCACAATTTGAATCAACCACCAGAGGGAACCCAAACTATCTTTTAAGCAGTGCTAAAAATAGTATTAAAATGGAGTAGGGGGACAGAACATTTTTTCGAAAGCTTGCAGACCACTGCAGGCATTATGCATTCATAAATCATGCATTAATCATCTCTTCAGATAAGATTAATATGTTTGTTGACTTGATAAGCACAAAAATAAATATGATTATTACAAATTTTAAACTTCATTGGTATGCAATGTTTTCACAGAAATTGAATTATTAAAGATTATATCTTACTGCTATATTTTATTGCTTATCTTATTGCTATCCCAGTTTTTTTCTAGTGGCTCAATGTAGTTCATGTATCTTCACAACAATAATAGCTACTGACTCAAAGATGATAATCTGGTGTATTCCATGATCTAGTGAGGATATAAACATAGGTCTTTCCAATGTCAATTTAACCCTTATGCCACACAAGCTCTTTCGGACCTATATTGAGTTTATTGAAAAGTGTTAGATGTCGCATGATTAGTAGATGGATATAATGTATTACTGAATCAAATTCATATATTAAGTTTAAATTGCTCTTGGGAACTTGTTCAGGCTCCCCTTATCTATCCATCCTACAATGTTTATCCCGAGTTTCCCCAAATATTTTATTTTAATTACTGTATTTTTCAGAGTATAAGACGCACCTTTTTTACCCCCAAAAAGAGCCTGAAAACCTGGGTGCATCTTATACATTGAATGCAGCAATTTTTGCCTCCCGAAACCCTGCCCCCTTTACCAAAATGGCCCTGCATAGTCTTTAGGAGGCTTTCAGAGTGAGGAGGGCAGAAATGAGCAAAAAGCGAGCCATTTTTTGCTCGTTTGGCCTCCCAGCCCCCAGGAGCACTCTGCAAGGCTCCTAAAGGCTATTCATGCTCTTTTTTAAAAAAAGAAAAAAGAAACAAGCCTGTTTTTATTGTTTTTGGGAGATCTTCAGAGTGCAAAAACTTTTTTTTTAATTTGCCTCTTCAAAACCTTGGCACGTCTTATACTCCAGTGCATCTTATACTCTGAAAAACACTGTAAAAGAAGGATCTGAAATATGTAGGGGAATTTTTATCCTCTTGTTACTTAATCCATGTTATAAGGTTTGTGTTTTTTAAAAGAACAAAGTCAGCTGATTACTTTATTTAGATAATATAGTACCCATCTTATTTTCTTCTTTTAAAAACACAATCCAATAAAATAAATGAAATTAACATAAATTAATAACAAGATAATTAAAAATCTCTTCTGTAGTTCGTAATTTTTATTATGTCAGTAAAAATCGAATCAAGTGACAATTTGCTATCTCTTACTATGACCAAAATCTGCTGTCTAAGACAGAGCTGTCAAACTCATGGCCTGTGGGCCAGATGCATCATGCGCTGGCCATGCCTACACCCGGTTTAGCGAAAGGGGAAAAAGTCACTATACATCACGTAACACCGCCATGACAGCACGAGTTTGACATCCCTAGTCTAAGGGACATACCACCATGACAGCACGAGTTTGACATCCCTAGTCTAAGGGACATACTTACTTGCATTGTATAAACAATATATAAACTTAAACTTTTGTAGATATAGGCAGTACTTGACTTACAATCGCAATTGGAATTTCTGTTCCTAAGTGAAGCAGTCATTAAGTGAATTGCATCTTTTCCTGCAATGGTTGTTAAGAAAATCAGAACAGTTGCTGAGTGAATCACATGATCATTTAATCTAGCTTCCCCCCATTAATTTTGCTTGTTGTAAACAGACTGGGATCATTTCAGATCACAACCATATACCCCAAGTTGCAACCATTATAGTACGCATAGCCAGTTGCAAAGCACTCATATTTCTCTTTTCCTAGGACTATAGCTTTTCCCAGTTTTTTAAAAATCACAAACGTGTAGTCTTTCATTATTTATTATGGTTTTCTTTAATAACTGGCATATATATAAAAATAGAGCATTATTAAATTTTAGTAAATATTTTTAAGATGATCATTTTTATAAGAAATATAATTCGTTTTCAAAATGGCACATTTTTTCTGAAGTCTATGTACTACCATATATTGCTTATTACAAAACACAACTGTTTCCAGGATATTGGCTCAAAAACATGTCAGGCAAAGTAAATTATGAGACCAGAATATTGGCTAGAAATAATATATTCAATATATGGGATAATCACAGCTGTTTGATGTTAGTTAAGTATTATAAATCATTTGCACTAATATACATTACATGCATCACTGTAGTTGATTTTATTGATGCACATATTTTAAAAATAATTTGTTATGATATAGATTCCATCACTAACTAAATGTGTCTGGATGATAATCCCAATTTGAAAATTGGCTTTCTGTGGAAACACTTCTGGCCACATGTAAAGTGTCACTTGATTTGATATGGTGCAGCCATTATGTAAATAACTACATTCTGACATATTGTTTTTATATTTTATCTGTAACTGATCGGAGAGCTATAGATCTTTCACACATAAACACCTCAGTAACTTTGAATTACCAATAAATTAGACAACAGGTGCTGATTCCAATGTTAATCTCTAACAAATTTTACTAATAGTGTATAGTTAGCAAAATTGGAAATAATGAACTTTGACTGGCTTCATAAAGATTTTGAAAACAGATTATAGTTTCTGAACCACCATATAAAGCAGTAGCACTATCCATATGATGCAGATTAAAACACTGTAAAATTTCTTATCTGTAGATTAAATCAGGAGTCTGGTACAAATTAAATCTTTGGTTGTCTGTGTTCACCATGTTGCCACTTTCTAGTCAGTACAATAGGCCATAAAGTACTAAAATCAGTATCATTGGCTTTAGACCTCTAACTTACATGAAATATTGCTCTTGAAGAAGGCACAGATTTCTAGCCATTCTGTACTATTATACTAATCTTAATATATACTCTGTTCAGTATTTATACATGTAGACTATGAAAACATATTGTAAGGGGCATGAAGCATATTCAACATCTTAGTTCTGCACTAAGTCTAGTCTGGACAGTTTGAACCGTAAGTTCTGAAAAAAAGTCCTATTCATGCATGGTCCCCAATACAGTCTTTTTAAGGTGGCCTTTTTACAAATCTATCTTCTGCACCAATTGCAGCCATTTCTGAACCCAGAGGGGTTGCTTGTAGTCATTCATGTCCTGATCTCTTCCCAGTTGGAATAATGCAATGCACTCTACAAGGGCCTGCCTTTGAAGACCATCCCAAAGCTACAGCTGGCCCAGAATGTGGCAAAATATATTCCATATTTTGTCTGTGTTATACCTGCTTTGTGGGAGTGGTTTGCTGACCATGTGACCAGGTGGGAGTGGCTTGCTATCCATGTGACTGAGTGGGAGTGGCTTGGCAGTCATGTGACTAGGTGGGCGTGGCCAACTTGTAAAATGTGGTGAAACTCACTTAACAACTCTCTTGCTTTGCAACCAAAATGTTGGCTCAGAACCTCTGGCATTTGAAGCACACAAGTCTTAAAGCTGTCAAGTTACAAGACCCTTGTACCCCAACCCTTTAGAAAAAAAACCCAGGGGTGTATAACTTGACAGCTTTAAGACTTTAAGATTTAGATAGGACTCTTAGAAGCAGGCGGGGCAATTGGTGAGCCAGCCGATGAGTGAGCGGCAGGTGGGGCAAGCATGGTGCAGACGGGCAGGGGGAGAGCGCGGGAACCAGTTCTAAACGTCACAGTAGATTTGTTCTATAGAAGAGGTTAGAACTGGCAGGAACCTACCCATTGGGTGGAGCCTTACCAGTTGTCAGAAAGATTATTGGCTTGAACATTTGTTAAGAGAAATAAAGAACTTTCTAAAGGCCTGCCTTGCCTTGACAACCTGTATTATGATAACCTTCATAATACATTTCTGGCCAATCCATGATTCTTTCTTTCCCTTCCTTGCCCTCCCCCCAGTTACAAGGAACTGTGCAAGAGTAGTAAATCCCAAACCATATAAGGTCAGTATTCCAAAGTGTACTAATTATATATTTTTTTCATTCTCATAAGTAAAAAAGAGATCACGAGAGGTACATGAGTCAAAATGACAAAGCATAAGAATTGAAGATGTCCAGATTAATCAATCCTTGAATGGGAAGAAAAAATTAAAGTACTGAATATTGCAAGTACAACTAGTCCTCGAGTTACAGCAGTTTAATGACCATTCAGAGTTACAACGGCACTGAAAAAGTAACTTTCGACCATTTTTCACATTTATGACCTTTGCAGCATCCCCATGCTCTTGTGATGAAAATTCAGATGCTTGTCAACTGACATATACTTATGACTGCTATGTTGCTAAGGTCACATGATCAGCTTTTGCAACCTTTTGACAAGCAAAGTCAATGGGGATGCCAGATTCACTTAACAACCATGTTACTAACTTATCAACTGTAGCGATTCACTTAACAACTGTGGCAATAAAGATCATAAAAATGGCCAGAACTCACTTAACAAAAATGTTGGACTCAATTATGGTGATAAAGTCAAAGACTATCTATATTTAACATAAATAATAACTAGGAGGTCTAGTTCTAGTTAGTTCTAGTTAGTTTAGTTCTATATAGTTCCAATTCAGGTTAGACCTAGAACACCTAGTTCCACAAATTTTATAATAAAAGAATAAAACAAATGTATATGTCAACTTCAAACTGAACCCGGCCACAGCCATCTTTCAGTTCCTCAGTTGCCACACAGAGGGGGAAGGGGAGAAGGAAGTTGAAATGCATTGCTAGACACACAAAAAAGCTTTCTCATGAGAAGCAAGGTTGTCTCTACTGGCAGCAGATAAAGTTGGAGAAGGAGTGCCTGAAGAACTTGCCAATTAACCCAATTGGCCAACATGACCTGTGACATTTGGGGATGGGGTTATTTCCTAGTTTAATTATACTGAAACTGCAGGAAAAATTTAGATTTGGTTTTCCATTGAAGCTGTGCCAATATGATGTACTCATTAAAGAAGATCTTTGAGGAAGAGCTAACACTCAGAGTTCTGATTTGCTTGGGTTCGTTAGTCAGAGCCTTGACAGTATAGGAGTACAGAACAACAGATATAGACTAGGATAAAAATTGAGAAGCAACATAATCACCACTTAGCAAAGATGATCTATTGTGCGGTCACCTCTCAAATAGCAAAGAACTTAGGTAAACCTGTTAAGTGTCAGACATTCATAGCAATCATAATAGTTTGTGATTGATCTTGAGCCCTGCTTTGAAAAATTAATAGTGGCCATTGATGACACGTAGCAAGTTGATGCACAACATGAAGATTATCTTTTTGTCTGAATTCAACTATTCACTGAATTCTCAGTAGAGAACAAATCTAAACAACTCCAGGAAAGTGGACCAAATTAAGAAGTGATTCATGCGTTTAGGCCTAATATGTCTACTTCTTTTTTAACAATGGGTTGAGAGGCTGGATTGGCAAGATGGCATGAGGAACAGGGCTTTAAAACTCATTAGTACTTGTAATTCAAGAACTAATTAGAGGAGAATTCCCAATAAGATCAATGTTTGGACATTCATGCAACCTTCTTTATACATCCAGCTACCTGACAGGAAGAAAACCAGACAGAATCTGATCCTGCTGGGGTGATTGCTCATAGCAATAAAATCTGCATTAAATACCCATGATATTTTCCCCATAAATAATCAAAGAGATAAAGTTGCTTCTGTTATTGTGCTGAATAAACTGCAGGCATTTCTTCCAAAAGATCACGATAGGCATATTATTTCTTTTGACATTTATGCTGAGGTTTTTGAGATAAGAAAATACATTTAGATCACTTGGGAGGTATGTATTTAGATATACTTTACTGATTCATTCCTTGTGCTATGAGATAAATGATTTCCAAAATACTGTATATGTCATTAGTTCAATTCTACCAAAGAATTTCAGTGTCTATTTAGATATTGTTCCAAAAATGGCTTTTTTGCTGCAATAATATGAAATGTGACTCTTGTACCTATGTATAAAATGTTTAAAAGCAGCAATGGCTTGTTTTCCTTAAAGAAGTTCCAAACAATTGCTTTTTATGTATCAATGTCTTCAAGCACCTTAAGCAAAGCAATATTTTTCCAAGGCAGCAGAATGTAAGCATAGTCCTGGATAGTCTACAATTGCCAGCATTTTATCTTGTTGAAAATTATCAAAGTCTGCATGAAAATCTGTAATTATATCCCTCAAACTGAGATTATTATATCTCAATCACTCCTTGTTTAAAGCATTTAAGCAGAAAAGACAGCTGTAGTCATTGATGTGTGTTAGAAATTCCCCCTTGTAGAATTTCACTATTAACTTTGACCCAAGCCACATGCCAATTAAGTGGACCATTTAAAGCTAAAGGTTCATAAAGGTATCTTACACTTGACAAATCATTTTTTCTGAGTATTCAATATTTAATGTTTCCATGAAGGGTTTTTTTCTGGAAAAGAAACAGCTGAGTTTCATGTATGGTGGTAGCTATGCCTATCATTAATTCAGTTGGAGTAAAATACCAAGTTTGCTCTCAACAAGTTTAAGCTTAGATTTATCATCATTGAACTTTTTACATTGACAAAATATGGTTATAGCTATGCCCTGATTTTTCTGTAAGAACTCAGGGCAGCTTAAATGGGACTGTTACATCATTTGATCCTTAAAACAAAAATCCTGTAAAATAGATAAGGTGGTGAGAGACACTGACCTGACCCCATTTTGGTAAAGGTTAGTTCCAGCACAGCAGGCTTCTTTGTCTCGTCTTCCACTTCTACCAAATGAAATTATCAACAACAAATGACAAGAATTTGTGGGATCTCTTTCTCTTGGCAGATTCCTAGCAGATGTCAAGATAAGTGAAATCCCTTATTATCACTCTTCTTTCATTCTTTGAAAGCCTAATCATCTCATACAGAAATGCTTTATCTGTATCATTTGCCTGTTCAGGCAATGTATAATAAATTCCTTAATTAATTTTACTTTTGTTTATGTCTCCTTTTTATGCATGCTGAAATACTTTCTACATGATGCCCATCCTGATTCCAGATTTTTTGTACAAGGGGTACTGATTTTTTATGTATAGTGTACCTTTTGCACTTTTTCTATTGGGTTGTTCCTTTTAAATAAATTGTAACATTCCAGCGCTGTGTGCCAATCATGAGTATCAACCCCCCCTCCCCCCCCAAAAAAATCTGAGTGACTTCTTTCTTATCACGTTTGTTTTCCTGAACTAGGATCACTGGTTCCCTCTGTTTATTTCCCATACTCTTGGTATCACTGTAGAAACACCTGCAAAATTTCTGTCCCTATCTTGGTTTCCCCCTTTGTGTTCTGCCTGGCTACCGATTCAATTCTGGGGTTGTTTGTTTGTTTTCCATTGTCTCCATTTTCTTTTAGTTTAATATATTTCTGATGATATCACAAGGCACTTGTTCAATGTTTCTTTTCCCAGTTTTCCCATCTAATTCATCCCAGGAGTCCTTTCTGAAGACAGCACATGCCATTATTATAGAATCCAAGTAGTTCTTGGTATCATCATTTGTGTAGTCAATTGTTGACTTTCAGAGTTTTGTGCCATGTTTTGTGCAGTGGTTTTTCATTTATGAAAAAACTATCTGCACTTCTAGTTCTTTCATCCGCCTGCCCCAAAAAGTAATAGTTTCCAGATATTTTTTTTCCAGAGTCTCTTCTGGTTATGTTATTTTTTCCACATGGATTGTCCCATTCCAAGTTTCCAAATTCTATATCCACTGCTGGTAATCAGTTTAGAAAGTGTCCTAGAAGTTATGTTCTACATGCATTCCCTATCCTATAATAAAATAGAATTCTTTACTGGCCAAGTGTGATTGAACACAAAAGGAATTTTTCTTTGGTGCACATGCTCTCAGTGTATATAAGAGAATAAAATACATTCTTCAAGAATAAAAAGATACAACACTTGATGATAGTCAAGGTTACTAATAGGTTACTATCAAATCGCACTAGGAAACAAATAAAAACAGCATAAATTTAAAGATATAAGTAACATGGTTATAGTCGTAAGTGTGGAAAGATAAATACTAGGAAGGAAGAGAAGAATAATAGTAATATATTCTTAGTAAATTATTGACAGTGTTGTGGGAATTGTTAAGCAGAGTGATGGCATTCGGGGGGGGGGGGGAATTGTCCTTGTGTCTAGTTGTTCTAGTGTGCAGTGCCCTATAGCATCGTTTTGAGGGTATTTGAAACAATTTATGGCTAGGATGTGAGGGGTCTGTAGATATTTTCATATAATACAATAATACAATAGCCATGTTAAATGGAAGGATATATATTGGCATTATGATATTTAATTATAAGAGGGCTGGATAAATGTGGGAGAAATGGGATACCTGAATGGCCAACCTAAATTGCACATTTCCTTCAGGGAAAACAGTTGCTGTCCTATGGCTCCCATTCAACAAGCTGTTAAGGGAAATTCCCTTGAACTTTGCCTTGAAATATTCTTTCTTTCACAGAAGTCAGTTCTGTCAGCTGCTCTCTCTTTTAATCACCTTAGTGCAATGCAAACAGTATTTGAAATGACTGAATAGCTTCTGTAATATAGAAGCATGGTAGATCTGTATTACTATCTTCTGTTCGGACTTGTTAGATGTGGTGATGGGATGACTAGATGCAGGCTTCATTACACTGGACAAGAAAAGGAGATCAGAAGAGATACTGGCTGACAGATCATAAAAATGAGTGAAAGATAATATTTCATGGCAAAACTCAAGGGAATTTCTTTTAAAAGCTTGTCAGATGTAGCCTGTTAAGTTTGCATCAATTTCTGCCAATCTTGGTTCTTTCCCTTTAATACGAAATTAAACAAGCTGGCATAGAAATCTCCGAAGCAAAGGTTTTTTTTAAAATTCTCCATTTAATGTTACCCATTTACTACAGCACCTTTTCTGTAAATTAGCATGCCATCATATTTACAGTACATTGGAAGCTGCAGCAAAGCAGTCTATTAGTTGTAACAAGATAGCCTGGCATCTCGAATTAAACCTTATTCTTTGGAGAAATAAAGACTAAATTTATTTATATACATGTGTGTACTGTCTGTTCTATCTGGCTTAGATTAAATGTATTGTTTACTTCTGAGAAGGTAGGCTGAATATTTTCAGTATCAGTTCTACATTATTTAATTCATGGTACTATGGTGTTGAGTGCAGAGGTAATAGATCATGCCTGTCAAGACCTGCAAATATACTTAAGTGGTTAGGTGCCAGTTGATGTCAGGCTTAGATTTTGATGTGCCAAAGAGAGTGGCCCCAAAGGGATTTAAATTCTGTATCACATATATGGATTTTGTTTTCTGCTTGGGAATGGCTACTGCTGAACACAGTGACTATATATCACATAGCTGATGAAAAATGATCAACTTCTGATGAGCAAACAAGCCTGGCAAAAGGCACAAAGATGAAGCAGACACATAATTCATGAACCAGACAGCAAAAGATAGGGCACAGCATAACAATAAGTGTATATGTATGTCTATAAGAGAAAAAGAGAAGGGGGAAAAACAAAAGGGGGAAAGAAATGCTTTTACAGGCATACAACATTGCCATTTGGCTATAGTTATTACTGGGGTAGCATAAACATGATAAAATATTTTATAATAATGACAGGAGCAATTAAAAGTAGTGATACAAAACATCTTTTTAAAGCTGATTTTCTGGGCAATTAGGCACAGCTACTATGTGTTTCTACTTTTATTTGTTTTTTATATTTTGTTCTTTTTTAAAGAAATGTTCAATTGTACATTAGCTACTGTCACATAAAAGTCAGATGGGTGGTTATGTATACATTGAATGAATAAATAAATAAATAGTTTTGTGTCTCTGAAAGTGACACATGCCCATCTAACAAGACTCGTTTGAGCATTTTAATGCTATATCAAATGTGTTTGTGTGTGTGGAAAGTTGCTCCTACCCCATTACATATGAGATTTATTCTCTGGAAATGTTACTAGACTTCTCAAGGGAAAAATGACGCTATATTAATCATATTGAAGCTGCCTCCTAGTGTTAATTCCTTGATGAAGTTAGCTTAATATAATGGTCAAGGCATCGGACTAGTGTAGGAAGTCAGCGCCCATCTCCCAATGAAAAATGTTGGGAAATATCAAAAGGGCAGAATATTATATTTCCATAAAGGAGAAATGGAGAAACATACTCTTGGAGACAGAAAGCAGCCTCCAAATCTTTCTAATAATCTCAACAGATGCTGAGGCCAGCTTTTAGAAATGCAGATTTGGTAATCCATTCAACACAGGTTATTTTGAAACAAAGGCAGAATGGTAGGATTACAAGCAGCCATCACCCAAGATCCAACACAGGAAAAAGCCATTGAGTCACAATAGGAATTGCCCAATACCCTTTCAGAATACAAGCCCCTTCATTGCATCACCCTCAGAAACTTCAACCAAACTTAGCTCAGACAAACACCTAGGATTTGTACCAGGGGTGGGTTCCGGCTGCTGCTACTGCCAGTTCGCTCAGGGACATGCTGCACACACGCATGCACAGTACTAAAAAAATTGCTTCGGCGCATTCAGAACAAGATGGCAGTGCAATAGGTGCCGCCAAGATAACGGCTTTGGGGACATGGCAGGCCAAGTTACTACCTACTCAGCCAAATAGGTCTGAACTGGTAGGAACCCACCTCTGATTTGTACTTTGTCTATAGAGCCAGCTATGATCCGTACATAACCATGGGAGTCTGACAACAGCCAATAGAATACATGTTCTTTCACAGGAACAGGAAGCTCAAGTGCAAAGGCCAAGAGAAGGTATAGCATCCTCCCCCAATTCTCAACTCCATGTGGTCATTGTCCAGAATCACAAACCCATGTGGTTCTGCTTCATCAATAAATGGACCCTCTTTCCAATCAGCCTCCAGCTTCCATTTTGTCTCCAGTGCCTTTCTCCCAGTTTGGAACTGAACCAGAGGGATATTTCTTCCAACACTAGAAACCAGAAGACTTTGAGTTCTATCTAGGGCCTCCTTTAGCATGAAAACCAGCTGGTGACTTGGACAAGTCACTTTCTCCCAGCCCTATAAAGGAGGAAATGGCAAAGCACTTATGGGGGAAAAAAATCTCGCCAAGAAAATGGCAGGCAGACTTTGAGAATTGGACATGATTGAATGGAAGGAGGGGAAAGCCAATTCAATGACTCAACATTCACCCAGGAGACATTCCAGGAAACAGAATCGTGAATCTTTCACATAGAGTAATGATAAAGCACCAGAAGTTCAATTGGAAAAGTAAACATCTGCAAACAAAATGGGAACAAAGAGTCGAACAAGGAAGAATCGCTGTGACTGCGTTACACACACAATGAGCATACTCCATATGGTGTCTTGTATTAGCTAAAGAAAGTGTGTAAAATCCAAATGAAGATTCATCTACTTTTAAAAAATATATAATTTGGAGTTGAATAATATTAGAAAGCAAAAATGGGGGTGGGGGTTGCACAAGGACGTGATGGGCTGTGTCTTTGAATTAAGGAGAGCTGTTATTTCTGTCCAAGTCACATGAACTCAGTTTGACTTTTTGTTAAAGCAGCAGTTTCATGTTAACATTTTCTTCTATGGCTACCTGAAGTTCACTGGCAGAGTGGTTTAGTATTTTAAAATATTCTCACACAATATTGTACAGAATGCAGTACAGTACAGAATACTGAAGGGTGTGTGTGTGAGAGAGAGAGAGACAGAGAGAGAGAGAGAGAGAGAGAGAGAGAGGGAGAGAGAGAGAGAGAGAGAATATTCTGGTACACTGATTTGATGCATCAGCTAGAACTGTGGAAATGGCTCATTAAACATTCACCATTCCAAATTCAGTTTGATTCCCTTTCAGTGTCTTCACTGTTATTAATAGCCACACAGGACATTTCCAGTAGTAGATGCAAGCTACACAGGTAAAGTTTCAGTTCTTCACATTCTTATGCTTTGGAATTAATGAACCCCATCTGACAGGCTCATAAAAATGCTTCCCTGTAAAACCAGCTTGAAATTTGGCCTTTTTAAGTGGCTTTCTGCATGCTGCTGGAAAAAGCTCAGATGCTTCTTCAAAACATTCTTAATGGACGAATGATTGCGGTAGTTTTTAACACCAACAAGCGCAGGAGGATGCTTGTCCAATATGATTCCTTGACTAATTAATGTTAAATGTCATCCATTAACATCATGCCAGTTGAACAAAAAAAATATATATCCAGCAGGCCTGAACAAAAGAAACAAAAATTAAAAATCTAACATCAGTGTGATCCTGAGTGGATAATATAGATGAATTCAGCTTTGGATTCCCCCCCCCCCCCAAAAAAAGGAGCAGCAATTGTAAAACCTGCCAAATTCCAGATTAACTGATGGTCCTTTGAACCTTATTAGTATGGTCTGTAAATGAGGTGACACCAAGGCTTTCAGTTGTTACTTTTGTTTATGATAGATTAGCATGATTTTTTAAGAACAAAATGAGTAAACGTTCAAGTAGAAATACATACTTTCCCTCGTCCCTTTTTGTTTTGAAGCTGTTTCTATATTTCCTATAATAACTTTATATTTTTCAGCATTTCAGATTTGCTTCCAAAAAGATTCTTTGTACGTGAATGCTCAAAAATAGTGTCTATTGCTAACTCTTCAAAAAGCCCTTTGTGGCCAGCATGCAATCCTGGAAAAGTTGCAGCTGCTTTAAAACATTTCAAATAGACACTATATTTGCACACCTGTATGCAGTATTCCAAAGCAGCTTTCTAGCATCCAATCCAGTGTCAGACTTTTCCCAATAGGCTAGATTAAAATCTGGCATGAACAGACTTGCAAGATGGTTACATTTATTACAAAAATGCTAATGAAGATATTACAGAAGGCTTCCAGTGAATTGCTGCTTACAAATTTTTATCTATAATGAAATCAAAGTTAAGCTCTTCTGTCTTTTCACTGCCATACCTTTAAAAAAAAAATTATTTCCCTTGTTTTGGTGATGGACTACTTTGGTTTTAGGCTATGCGCTTGTGACGTTTGTAAAATTGGCTCTCGCTTCAAATGCCAGGTAGCTCTATTAAATATGATTGTGTTTAAACTTTGTCAGCATCTGAGCAACTGAACTGCAAAGCAAACAATTACAGTGCAGTTGGAGGAATGTTTTTAATACATATTTATAAATATTACAAGCTGAATCTATGCACCCAAAAATGAACATCATATCACCAGAGGAGATATTCACCTGGTTCTGACCGGTTCTCGCAAACCGGTAGCAGAAATTTCGAGTAGTTCGGAGAACTGGTAAATACCACCTCTGGCTGGCCCCGCCCCTGATCTATTCACTGCCTCCCAAGTCCCAACTGATCAGCTGGGTCTTCTTTTGTTGCCCTGCATAGGAGAACAGAGCTGGAAAGCAGGTTAGTGGGTGGAGACGGAATGGGGATTTTGCAGTATCCTTCCCTTGGAGTGGTGTGGGAATGGAGATTTTGCAGTATCCTTTCCCCAAGAGTGGAGACAGAATGGGGATTTTGCAGTATCCTTCCCCTGTCACACCCACCAAGTCACACCCACAGAACCAGTAGTAAATAGTTTGAATCCCACCACTGCATATCACTGAATTCAGTGACACTTACTCAAGGTAACAATGCATGCTCTGTCCTTTAGGCTGGGCTGCAAAGATCCAGATGATGACTACATTTCAACAAAGGAAAAGAGTTTTCTTTATCTCTTTGCTGTCATCTAGTGGTTATCTGGATTAATGCAGCCTAGATAAGGTATGTCTGGTAATAATGATTAAGTATTGGTTTCATCTTTTTACTCTTTCTCATATTTTTACATTACATTTAAAGTTTTAGTGTAAATTACTTTGATATTCATTTTAATGAAATACAGAATATAAATAGTATGAATAATAAATAATGAAATTAAAGTTTTAAGATGATTTTGCTCACTTTTCTATGTCTGCATTTTATGTGTGTTGACACCTTTGAACATAACCAGTAAAAGAGGCAGATCAGAGTAGATAATAAATAATTTTAGTTTCATAAAAAAGTTTACTTTAGATTTAAAGTTAGTTTTAATAAACCATTGTTTTTTTGGTACGAATGGCCACAGAATTGAACAATGAGGAGCAATACTGTATATCTTTTTGGTGTATACCAGAAGCATAACCATGCTAATAGTATTTGATATATAACTACACTTCTAAAAATGCAACAGTCTGAATAATTCATCAGTTTATGCAGTAACGTTTAATTGATAGTTGTGATTCTTCTCTTGGATGTTACAGTTATTTAATGCTTTTGTACTCTGCTGATATAAGGATATTTTTACACTGGAGCTCATTTTCATGAGACATGTTCATAAAAATTAAAATACTTCTAGGAAAAGAGAAAATCACAGCATTATCTTCTGTTACACCAAATGTTCTTGCAGCCTTTAATATCATTGTTTGCTTGTTTCATGTTGTTTTGGAAAGCCAGCAAACTATAAGATATAAATACTATACATAAATGGGTGTAAATAAATACATATTCAATAAACATTGTACTTTGTGCATTGGGTGCAATAGCATTTGGAAATAAATCAATTTCTTTCAATGAGACTTAATTCCAGTTTAGTAATGGAAGCCTGCATTATATTTGGTCAAAACCATCATTCAATTAGATCAACACAAGACTTCCAGTAATGTCTGAAGTAAAGAAGGAACTTCTTCAAACAGTTGAATTTGAATCTTAAATCTCCTAAAGCTATATTAGTAGTTAGATAGCACACAAAAACATGTTTTTAAATATTGTACATTTCTCCCAAGATTTCGTCAGAAACAAAGCTTCAAGTCACAAACATTTGTGATAGAGTTTTATTGTAAATTTGTGACCGAAAATTTTAGATGCAATAAATTGTAGTGAAAGGCATGTACTTTAGAAAAGCATTATACTTTTCTAATTCTCTTTAAAGAATGTTGAAGGGATATGGGAGAGGATTACCAGAAACTCTCTTAGAAAAAATTGTGTAATCAAATGTGTGTATGAAATGCATGAAACTAAACAGAATATCAATGTGAGAAAAAATTGTTGCATATTTGTTGATTTAGAAAAGAAGATGGTGATGTGAATAGGTTTGAATTATGGAATGCGTGAAATAAATATAGAGTTGAAAAATTGTAAGAAATAAACAGTATGACTACAAATGATTCAACACTAAGCTGGGGTGAGATCCCCTTGGTTATTTAATATTTTATAGGTTAAATGTGTAAAAATGTTAATCTTTTGCGACCATGCAATGGTAAAAAATATTCTCCTAGAGTATTATGTATTAATTGGTACCATGCTTTTGGGTGGGAATCAAATATTTTGCTTTGAATATTAATCTATATATTATAGATACATACATAAGGTGTGTGGATCTGAAAACCAATGTCTCAAAGACCAAGATAGTTGTGTTTGATAGGAAAAAGGGAATGAATGTTTGAAAATTATAAATGTCATTGCATAGAAATAAAGCAAGTACTGTATATGCATTTGTATACCTTAATAAAATATTTACAAAACATTGAAAAATGGATGGAGAAATTTTAATATATGCAAACGCTGATGGAAATGTAATGAGTAGCATGTGGTCTGTTGTAAGGAATGAATGTCATTATATAACAGACTGGTTCTCTGTATTTTTTTATATGGAAGTGAAAATTGGGTATGTGAGGAAAAAAAGCAGCAAAAAAACCAAAAAGCAGTGGGAATTGGTTACCTAGAAAATTTACATGTAAATAAGAATTCATGGATGCCGAATGAAGATAGATTTAATGGAAAAGTGGATGATCAGCACAAAAGTACAGAGAGATTTTTCATGTAGAGAGAAAATATTAAAAATAGTATTACAAGACAAATCTAGAAAATGGAAGACATAAATGAAGACAATATTATCCTTGGGTAGAACTGATTAGGTTTGCTTCTCCTAAAGCAAAAAGTGAGAACATAAAAGAGAGTGAACAGGTTGAAATAAGTACATTGGGGTGATTATTGCATTAAAGAAAATGAAAGATTATCCCCACTGCAAAGCATGTATATGAAGGATAAATGAATGGCTGAAGAGGAGAGAAAAGATTGAAGAGATCAGGGCTGGATGATGATGAAATAATCAAAAAGAAGGAGAGGAGATTTTTAATGAACATAAGCCAATATATATATAAATCAGCATGTGGAAACAAGGACAGTTTACCAGGACAGAAAAGTTTGGAGAAGCATAATGAATAGTTTCATATTTACTGGACTTAGATTTATTTTCTTCTTGCTGATTTATCTTATGCCTAAATTCCTTTGTCTCCTATTTCTTACTCCTTTTCTGTCTCTCTATACAAGTATGTACTTTTTATTTAAAAATATTGCATTCAAAATCTCATTTTCTCCTCAATTTTGGTATATTTAACAGAAGTGAACTATTTTTATTTATTTACTTTACCTTTCTCACCTCCTTGGCATAAATAAAATGGACCCACTTCATTTTATCCCTACAAAAGTACTGTATAAGAGAGGTTGTGCTGAGAGAATATTGTCAAAGTTGTCAAGTAATCTTTTTTTTTTTTTGCTGAAGGTGAACTTAAACTTCACTCTTTTTAATTTTATATTAAAGTAGAATAAAATATGGATTAAAATATAAGAATGAAGACGTGGCATAAAAGGGACTGTTAGAAGCTTGCTTAAAGGTACAGGGAAATGTCAACCACAACATGTTCCAGCAAACGTCCCTATGTCAAAGTCCAAAACCACAAGGTTCAATTAAAGTTCGTTAATGACACATAGTCCATACCTGTAACAAAAGGAGAAGTAAGACCCCCATCTCTTTATAAGGCTTTTTCCTCAAGGTAACCAATAAGAAATGAGTTAAGTGTTTCCGTGTTACGCTGTTTTTGAGAATGTATAAGAATGCATGCTTTGATAAAGAAGGTCGTTAAGAACTTGCAATGTTAGCCATGTACTAACTTTCTGAACCTGGCTGCCAAATAAACTCCTCCTGTATCCTGAGAAGACTAAAGACTGTCATTTTGTGCAACAATATCTTAGTTATTGCATCAGGCTGCCTATACAGCTTCATGTGAATCTGAAGGCATTTATATGTCCAATAGCCTATTAGAAATTATGTGGTGTCAGAGCAAACAATAAAAACCATAAATGAAGTTTCAGCTCATAAAATTTATTGCTGAAGCCTGTATACAAGAATGTAGTCAACTGAAGTTCAATACTAAATTGGCACCAGATAAGGGTCAACAGAATTCAAGAGGGATTGGACTTAGAACATTGGTGGGAACGTAATGACTCTAGGCTTATTCGTTTAATTCTGCCCCCTCCCCCACGCCAGCTCTGCCTCCTCTTCTCCTGTGTATGGTTTCACATTCAACAGACACTTTGTTCTATGTCTAGTCCTATAATTTCCTTTTTAAAAATTGATGATTTTGTTTTCTTTTTTTCTGGGTATAAATTTTAATTATTTTTACAATGTAAAACATAGAAATTCAATACCTATATAAACAGTGTGCTGTCTGAGTACAATTGAGTTTGAGATATAGTATTGTTAACAGTAAAAATAATATTCTTAACATCAGTAATGATCACATGATAATAGTAATATTACTTATCTATTTTGGTAAATCTTCATTTTAATTGATCCTACTCTTATACTTTTAGGTTTCTAGCTTCTGTTTCTACTGATTAGCCATTGATAAAACAAATCCCATGTTAAAAAAATTCAGCTTCTTGTTTCTCCTTAATTTTAAATGTTTACCTAACCATTTATGCACATTCTAATATTTTGTTTATTACAAGTTCATTTGAGGAATCTCTTCATTTTGCCATTGTTGTGCAAACACAATTATGGCTGCTGTTAATACATGTAGAATTAGCTATGTATTCCCTTTATTGTATTTCTCTGGTAAAATACCCAACAAAATATTTCTGTCTTTAGATCTATATGTTGCTTTACTATATTTTTATTTTGTTTTCTTCTTTGCCAAGCAGTTTAAAATGCCTGCTTTATATTATCTGGCTTTTTTATTCTAAGCATAGTTGCTATTGCATTATGTCATCCTAAAACTTTACCTGTAAAGGTAGCCCAGTCGTTTAACAATTGTTTGAAATTTTGAGAGGCCTGAAACGGTGCTTTCCATACTGTAAAGTAATTCTGGCTGTTGAAAAATGTGCCATCCCTCTCCTCACAGGCATGTGACTGCATTTTGGGTGCTTGCCAATCACATTGCCTTTACACCAGCTGGAGACATTTTTTTCCTGTTTTCCAGCAAAAAAAAAAAGCCCATTGCAAAGAATGGGTTCTCAGAACTGATGCCAAAAATTTCATAAAATTGGATCAGTCAAGTGGGTCCCATGATTTAGAACTGTACTAACCTACAATGAAAAATCTGGTTCCAATTGCCATTGCAAGTTGAAGATTATTTGTACTGTATACTATATATATATGTGCTTGTGCGAGCAAAGCATGATCAGAGCTGCCATCTTTTTATAAATATTGGTGGGTGCGTGTGGAGTGCTGGCTTTGTTGCTGTAAGCGGATTGGTTGGCTGTGTTGTAACATCTTGATTAGTTGATGGAGTTGATGTTTGCAGATTAGTCGGCTGTTTTGTAACATCCTGTGTGGCTGAGGTACTGGCTCTTGTTCTTTTGTGTTGTAACGACCTGGGTAATGTTTTGTTCTTTTGTGTTGTAATGACCTGGGTAATGGGCTGTGTGATGACATCCTGAGCTCTATTGTAGTGATATCCTGAGTCCTGTGCTGCAACCTCTTGGGGGATGGCTGCATTGTAATCTCCTGAGTTCTGTGATGTAATGTCCTGAGCAGATGGCTGTGGTGTAACATCCCGGGCTTTGGTTTGGCTCCGAGTTTGCAGTCTGGCCATGTGTTCATGGCGTGTGTCAGTTTGCTTTGTGTGGGGGTTTGAGGGGGTGCAGCAGTTGGTGATGCCGCCGTGGTTTGGCTTCTGGATGGTGGTTGCATTTGGTCTATGGGATGGGTTTGGGTTTGAGTCTGGTGAGGGCAATTGGTGGTTGCGTCCTGTGTTGTTCTGGGTCGGTTTTCATGGCTGGGACTCATTTGTTGACTAGGGCTATTTTCCAGATGTCTGGTAGGTGGGAGGTATCATCACATTTATTCATGTTGTGGGGGTGTTTCTTTATTTTGATGGCTTCCATAATTATTCTCTTGTTGAAGAGTTCAGTTTTGGAGATTAATTTGGTTCTTTCAAAATCAAGTTCATGTTTTGTTGCTTTAAGGTGCTGGAAGAGGGAGGGAGTTTTTTCTTCTTTTCTAACTACGTTCTTGTGTTCTGTGATGTGTACATTTATTCTCCTATTAGGTTGTCCAATGTATGTGGCTGGGCAGATTTTGCATGGTATTTCATAGACTCCTTGGTTTTCTAGCTGGATCTTGTCTTTGGGATTTTTTAAAATGTTGGCTATTTTTTGGTCAGTGCCGAAGGCTGTCTTGATATTGTGTTTGTGGAGAATTTTGCCTCCCGTACCTTTGATGTAAAGGAGGAGGGTGATGCCGTTGTCCTGTTTTTTGTCTGAGACACCCCCTGAGATTCTTCCCTCTTCCAGCACCTTAAAACAACAGGGCATGAAATTGATTTTGAAAGACCCAAATTAATCTCCAAAACTGAACACTTTGTTTTATTTTAAAGTTTATTTGTCTTTGTTCAAAAATAAATAAAAATTGTTTTTTTTTAAAAGAAAATGATGTGAATACATTCAGGATGGATAAATAAGTGGATGGACAGACAGACAGTCAGATACGGATTTGGATTTTGGAAGAAGAGGCCTTTTAGTGCCAAGTTATAAAAATGAGTGTCTATTTCACATTCTCATTGTTGCAACTTTTAACTTCTGTTTATCTTCTCTTTATGAATAGAGAGGTCACAAATTCAACAGCTGCTGATTGAATTACAATGGAAATCAGCATATTCTCCTGATTCATCCCATAAAGAATACAACGTTACAAAATATTGTTAGGACTAAATTGAAAAAAAATGTTCATCACATTAAACTGAAATGAAAATAGAATCAGTTTGAAAATAAGGACCCAAATATTAACAACTCAATTAGTGTATTATTATATCAGCTTATAGCAAATATTAAGACATGTTCCAGCAGAGGCTAGGCAGCAATCTCTCATTGTATACGATCTCTTAAATTTCCCACTCTGTGATTATTATATACATTATTTTATGTTCTGTATTGTATGAGCTTCAAACATGTTACAGAGTCCAACTCCCTGGAGAAGCCTATAATACTGGAAAGGGTAGAAGGAAACAGAAGAACAACAAAAGTGGATGAACTCCATTGAAATATTGATAGATACAATTGGAATATCTGAAGTACCAAGTTGGGGACAGATTACCCTGGTGAAAATCTGCTATGACAGCAAAAATCCACATCAACTGGTGCACATAATCAATTAATAAATTGTACAACTAAATGTACTAGTTATATATTCTCAGTGAAATACAATCGTAATGAAAAATGCTACAGTAAAAGATTGTCATCTGTATAGATTCTTTCATAAGAAGTCTCTCTCCCAGCCTCTTACTTACTTTGCTTTTATATGCAAAGCAAGAATATTTAAGGAAAATTCTACAGACATTTGTTTGGAGTAATCTGAGCAGGCTCTATAAAGGAGACACGTCAGTTGAAAAAGGGCCTGTACTGTTTCAATGTTAGTACATGTGGCAAGGCTCAATTGCCCACAAAACCTCAGACATAATTGGATTAAGCCAATTAAGCTTTAGGGGCTGTTCAGGCTATGCCAATTCATTCAAAGGCTCCAGTGTCTCTATCTTCCTCTCTCTGAAACACACATACCAGTTTCAATTGGCCAGGATTGCCTTATTTCAATTCAGGTCTTGTAATAAGCCAAAATTTTCTACCACTAGCAGCAAAAGTACTTAGTTTTGACATTGATGTGGGATATAGCATGTTTGCTCTGTAGAGACTGCCTAACAGTGAAACCTGTTGTTTCTTTGTGTTCTGAAGAGCACCAAGTTCTTTATATAGAGTTATTTATATAAAGTACATTAAGTACTGTATTAAGTACATTAAGAGAAGATTATATTGACGTTTGAACTTAGAGAACAAGCAGATCAACAATTTTACAAGGTTTGGAATTTGTTTTATCAATGGTTAGATAAAAAAATCATAGTAATGGAAAAAGTGGGAGAACTTTTTATATTTTAAGAATAATAGAATGATATATGCAATACTATAAGGGTTTAGCACTGTTAAACAGATTAGAACGATGTAATGGAATGATGATGTATGTATGATTTCAATATATAGAATATTTTGTTTAAAATGTAGGAATAATAATTGGAGTTGAACTATTGATGCAAAATGATGTTGTATGTATGGATTCCATATTTAAAATATCTTGTTTAAAATTAAGGAATAATAATTACAGTTGAAAAATTGACATATAACTATAATGTACTTATGTTTATCTAATGAACAATTTGTGATTCGATATATAATTGTAAGTGGTGACCATGGAAAGGACGCACAAAGTCTTGTAACCAAATGACACGCTATATGAAATGGAAGAAGGTTGTGTGTGTTTTATGTTTTTGTTTGTTTTTGTTTGTTTAAAAATTTAAAAAATATTTTTTTTAAAAAAGAGAAGATTATAGGAATTATTTTAGTAGCATTGTCAAAAATCTATGAAGAGGAAAGAAGGCACTAGATGTCATGACACAAGTACAGGGGATGGTGAGCCCAAATGTTCAATTCATATGTGTAATATATAATGTAATGGGCTGAGACTAATCTTCTAATAATGGCTGTTAATTATGCTAATTGATTTATCAATTAGGCTAGTTCTCCTGCAACAGTCCTTACATTGCATTAATACCAGAAACTCTCATAGTAGACACATTAGACCAAGGTCACAGCTATAGCACACCTAGGGTTCAAAAAATATAATTCTCTCCCAGAATTCCAGGTAGCAATTGTAAAATCCAAATATTCCATTATGGATTGGAGTCAAAATACAAGGTACAATTACAGAAGGTGTTTCAACAGTTTATTGCTCCGATCTTTTATGCCGGAGGTTTCTAGCATCCAAAGATGGTAATGCTATCAGCTTGATCTGCAGAAACTGATCTACTCAGGAGATAAGCAACAATGGATAGAAGTGTTCCTCTAAACATCTTCTTCTCTCTTTTTTTGCCTTTTGAAGCAGTAGCACACATGTTGTCATAAACTGTGTAGTTAAATCTGTATGAAGGAATCCATAATTGCAGAGTTAGGACTTGTGAAGTTTGATTTGCTATTACTTTGGTACAGTATTAGGGCCTTGCTCCCTGAATCAAACATACTTGGCAGCTTATTTGGTTTCTATCCTTCTTCCTCAGATGTAAAACCTGTAGGAAAACCATGACACTTTGAGCTCTGGGATAAGGCTAATAACTATTTTGAGAGCAATGTCAGAGCAGATTTTTCAAGAAATGAAAAGACATACCCAATAAGATTTGATCACTATTGCCCATTTCCCATATGACTACATTTTAGGGCTGAACTGCTATTCAATTGCACTCTGCTCTCCAACAGCAATTAAATAATGTCTCCAACACAGTGAAATGAAACACATTTATTTCTTCCATGTTTGAAGCATGAGTTATGTACTTTTTTTTTTTTTTGCCAAGGAGCAGTAAAAGAAATTTTCCTTCATTTGATCTCCATCACAAATGTCAAATTCATGGCATCACATTGCCATCACATGACATATCACAATGTTTTCCCCTTCACAGAGCTGGGGTGGGCATGGCCTGTGTGTGATGCATCTGGCCCATGGGCCGCCAGTTTGACACCTCTAATCTGCATTGCCCTCCTCTCTTTGGCTGTTATATTTTTAATTCTGATTGGCAGCTGTGAAGATGTAAAAATGAAAAGTGCTACTGCCCAAGATGCAGGAACTAGCCATTTTAGTCAGTAGGAAGCATTGAGGAAAGTGAAGGTGTATGGAAGAATTACATAGATAATAAACATTGCGTTCTACTGGATCCTACAAAGCTGATATGATCTATCAAGCAATTTAACTGTGCTTGACTTATAACTGTTCATTTAATGACTGTTCAAAATTACAATAGTTTTGAAAAAAGTTACAATCAGTTCTTGAAGTTACACCTGTCATACCAGTTCGGGTGCCTGGCAGTCAGTTCACAATTACGATAGTTGCAGCAAATTGCAGTCATGTATGATCATTATGATCTGCCAACTTCTCAACTAGCTTTCAACAAGTTGGAGAAGCTGGATTCATTTAAAAACTATGTGTTTCGTTTAACAACCATGGTAAAGTGACTGTAAAATCAGATACAGTTGTGTGATGACTTATTTAATGACTACATTGTTAGTGCCCAAAGTTTTAGTCTCAATTGTGGTTGTAAGTCAAGGATTACCTGCAGTAATTATGTAGTTTGGGCAAGTTTTATCTAGTAAACTTGCCTTGATGTTTTTTCTAGGGGGCAAAAAGTATTTATTCTGAAAATCATCTGTGATTACTAAAGAGCTAATACACAGACCACCGCCTTTGCAGAAGAGATGCATTTTGCAAACATTCTTAACGTAAGACTTTGAAATAAATGATTCAAAAATAAAACTAAATATTTCTGTATCTATTACATTTTAGTGAAGACCTGTAGTGAGAAAATGAATTTTAATGAAGAAATGACCTGTAATAGGCTGACAATTCCTATAGACATTAGCTTGAGGTAAGAAACATGGCTTCCATATTGTGTATTCCCAAGTCCAAAGGGATAAAGGATAGAAATGAGAAAGATAAGATCAAAGCTTTCTGTTAATAGACTGCATAAGAGACTAAAGGCATATCCAGGGGGGAATATTGCTCAGAACCCCTCATCCCTGGCACTGTAATAGCTTCTACCAGTGCATTTGTCATGTCAGCAGATTACAATAGTAATATTCAACCTGCAGATGGAAGGTTGTACTTTAGAGAATCAATGCTTAATATTGTCTTGCGTATATTGAAATATTCTGCAGTAGCAAAAACAAAAATAGGTGGCTAATAACAAAATCTCAGTTAATTTTACTATTGGCCAGTTCTATGAGTTGAAAAATAATTATTTACTGCAATTTTTTTTAAAAAAAACAATGTACTAAGTATCCCAAGGCATATTTTAAACTCTATTATTCATTAGGATGTCTCATTGTTTATAATTATAAAATTATTCAATTTCATTCCAACTGTATTACAAATCAATTTAAAATGATGAATACATAAACTAATTAGAAGATTATGTGAAAGGACGTGAAGCATTAAAATATTATTCAAATTAATCACTGCAAATACATGATGTGATTTTAAAAAACCACACTTCTAGCCTGCATCAACAGAGGGATAGAATCAAGATCACGTGAAGTGTTATTATCACTTTATAATGCCTTGGTAAGGCCACACTTGGAATACTGCATTCAGTTTTGGTTCCACGATGTAAAAAAGATGTGGAGACTCTAGAAAGAGTGCAGAGAAGAGCAACAAAGATGATTAGGGGACTGGAGACTAAAACATATGAAGAACGGTTACAGGAACTGGGTATGTTTAGCTTAAGAGAAAGAAGGACTAGGGGAGACATGATAGCAGTGTTCCAATATCTCAGGGGTTGCCACAAAGAAGAGGGAGTCCAACTATTCTCCAAAGCACCTGAGAGCAGAACAAGAAGCAATGGGTGGAAACTAATCAAGGAGAGAAGCAACTTTGAACTGAGCAGAAATTTCCTGACACTTAGAACTATTAATCAGTGGAACAGCTTGCCTCCAGAAGTTGTGAATGCCCCAACACTGGAAGTCTGTAAGATGTTGGATAGCCATTTGTCTGAAACGGTATAGGGTTTCCTGCCTAGGCAGGGGGTTGGACTAGAAGACCTCCAAGGTTCCTTCCAACTTTGCTATTGTATTGTATGTTGTATTGTAAGTCTTATCTGCAGGATACAGACACTTGAAACAGATTTAAGTAATTTATCTCTTTGAAGTCATTTAGTTGGATATATTTCTTATCCAAGATTTAGTAGGTGAGGTGGGAAGCCTGAGACATCTTTTTCAGTGATTTACTATATGCTTGATTTACTAAAATCAGGTTCCATGGGAATGATTCAATAGAGAGTGGAAAATATAGTTACTAAACATGGCAAGGATAAAATTCAGAGAGTAAAGAAGCAGCTTTGATTAGAAAGGTTGGTGTTGTCTATGGGAATAATACCGTGTTTCCCCAAAAATAAGACAGGATCTTATTTTGACCCATGAAATAAGCCCTTGGCCTTATTTTTGGGGAGGTGTTATTATTTTTGAGGTGCAGAAAGCAGCTAGCATGGTCACCTCATGGCTGCTGCTGTGTTGCAATATTTTTGGGCAGAGCTTATTTTCAGGAGAGGGCTTATTTTAGCGCATGCACTCAAAAGCCCGATTGGGCTTATTATCTGGGAAGGCCTTATTTTGGGGAAAACCTGGTATTATGCATTTGATGCAAATGTATCAGAATTGCAGTTAGGAAAAGTCAAGAGAGCTTATCAAAGGAGACAGACAAACATCAAGACAAAGTTATGTATGAAAATGATGTGAATACATTCAGGATGGATAAATCAGTGGATGGACAGACAGACAGATAGGTACTATATCTAAAGATTTAATTTCCATTCTATACCAATACTATCTATATTTGTAAGTCTGTTGAATACAGAGAAACAGAAACACACACACACACACACACACACCACGTGTATACTGAAATAGTATTTCACTCTTGACGCAGTGCATGTCAGATTTATGTAGATGCCCCATAAATCATAATTTCTCAGATCCAGTCCAGATGCTTATCAAAAAATTAATGATGCCCTGTCTTGTCTTCATTATATTTTTTGCTATGAGAGCCAAGGGTATGAATCTTAGTTTCTCAAGGACAATTAAAAATTGCCTAATGTTCTTATCTTTTTCATATATAAAATAATGGATATAATATTAAAGCAATTGCTTAACAGTTGCTCTCATTCTGTTTGTTTATTATGTTAAGTATTAAGTCTTTCTAGTTCATTGGTTTACTACACAGAAAAGTGCAATCCATATGCAGTTAAATAAGGTGTCAGTGAATTGGTTACTCCTCTGTCAATATTTCTGGAGATGACTCTTAAATTACGTCTATGGGATTATATTTGTAATACTCAGTTATTTCTCCTTCCTTAAAGTACAATAATTGTGCTTCTAAACTAGCTTCAATTCATCTTTCTGCTGGTGTGTTTGCTGAAGTATGCTATGTCCTTTGAAGCATCTTTCTGAGTATCAAGCTGAGGAAAATTATGTTTTTTCTGTTGAGGAAAATCTCTTCCAGATTTCATGTTGTTTTTCTGTACCTTAGCCTCTCACTTCTGTTACTTCTCTTCATAAATTCTCCATTGTAAGAGTTGTGTTACCAGCACAGCAGGATTTGATGGTGTTGTCTAAAAGGAATACTATAATTTGATACCAGTTTTGATTCTATTTAATTTCTCTTTGCCTGGATGGCTGGGACTTAAATAATTTAGGCAGTGAATGCTATGGTTTGGTTCTAAATTGCATAGTTTGTAACAAAGAAATCAGATTCGTCTTGAGGCTATTATATAAAAGAATGAGTGCTTGGAAAACAAAGAAACATTCCTGTACCTAAGGAATAATAGACACAGGAAACAGTCACTTCACCCACCTGAAACTGTTCAAATGCTTATTCTAAATGTACAACTGTGGCTCCTTTCCAGAAATGAAGCACAGCCAAGTGGTACTTTAAGTAATGACTGAGGAGAAAAATGTTGTGAAAACCTTAAAAAATGACAAGGTTGCAAATGTAGTCAGTGTAACTGGAGAAATGTCAAAATGCTTATAGAGTGCCTGTGCAAGTTGTTTAACATTTGTATCAAGCCTGCATCTGTACCTGAATATTAAAAGAACACAGCTATTTTTCCCTTATACAAAGGGAAGGGGGAAAATCTTTTGGGGAAAAAATTCCTACAGGTATTGGGGAGATTTGGGTGGAATACTGCTTGAAAGCACAAAAGACATTCCAGTGAGCAATATCTGGGAACTGTAGTGCAGCTTTATTCTGGCCAAAGTATAGATAAAATGTTTGCTCTTCAGCAACCATGGAGAAATGAATAAATATCAGAAAGAAAATGTACTGTATTGATTTAGTGAAAGTATATAATAAAGTTTTATTCAGGCTTGAATTATGGAATGTTTTAAGCAAACATAAAAGTACATTCAACAGTACAAACCTGAATGGTCTTGGTCATACGGAGAGAATGAATGAGGATCAATTTGCAGAATTAGCATTTGGAGGAAGATTGAATGGGTCAACAAGAGGGGAAGACCCAGAAAGTCATGGTTAGAAAGTTGATTAAAAAAGAATAGAGGCAAGAACAAAAAGCAGCATATGAATCAGTATATTGATGTAATAGAAACAGAGATGATTTGGAAGGATGGATTGATGAGAAGAACCTTAGTACTAATTACTGTTTTTTTGCATTTTACACAAAGCTGCTTACCCCCAAAACGAATGGGTAATGGATAGCCATGTATGACACTTGTTATGTTCCATACTAGATAATAGAATAGAATAGAATAGAATAATTTATTGACCAAGTGTGATTGGACACACAAGGAATTTGTCTTTGGTGCATATGCTCTCAGTGTACATAAAAGAAAAGATACATTTGTCACGAATTATAAGGTACAACACTTAATGATAGTCATAGGGTACAAATAAGCAATCAAATCATACTAGGAAACAATGTAGATGTAACTAGTACAACTAGATGTAGAGAACTAGATGTAACTAGTACAGAAATCAACATGGTCTTCTGTACAATAATTACTTTTATTATTGTTTTCCTGTCTTCTCTCAATAATGCACTTTATTTAACAATCTTCTTAGGATTCAGTAACTATACCAGATTCACGTAAACCCACTTACTTCTACAGTATCATCTAGCTTTACACTAAGTGAGTAGATGTTAAGCTTGTTAAGAAAGAAAAGATATAACAATAGGAAAAATAGTTCACAATTTATGTATCTATTCATCCAGTTTGACTTAGTAGTTAAAACTCCAGGGTAGAAAGTGGGAGACTGAGTTCTAGTCCTACCTTAGGTACAAACCTAGCTGGTGATCTTGAGCCAGTCACACTCTCTCTGTCTTAGCAAGCAATGGCAAACCACTTCTGAAATCTAGCCAAGAGAATTGCAGGGACTTTCTGGGCAGCCATCAGGAGTAAAGAATGATTTGAAAATGGGCACACAACTGTCCCCCTCTATAGCAACAACAAAAAAGATAAACACTGTCCCTTTGAGAGAGATGTGCATTTCATTTTTGACTTTACAGAAATTTATCTTCTTGACTGAAAATTATCAAGATTCCAGGTATGATAAGTTACTTGACGTAAACAGGTTGACCTTCAGATTATCACACCTCAGTGACAGTACCATATTTTTATCTTGGTCTGTTCTTTTATCTGTTTCTTTAATTTTCTTTTGAATTCTTTTGTTGATGTTTCTGATATTATTTTATCACTGTAAGTTAGCAATGTGTGCTGTTGATGGATTTCCCCCATCACCTATCACTCCATCATTCCGCAGTGTCTCTGGTCCTCTTTATTCTTTTTAAGTCAATGACATATTGGAAATAAATTGTGAAAAAAGACTCAGGATAGTTAAAAAAAAACCTGAACAGAACAAGTGATATAGGGATAAACCAGCAAAGACAAAGCTTAAAATGAATCTTATCAGGCTGAGGGCTGGTGAGAAAAAAAATATCAGAACAAACTGGCCTGCTACATGGAAGAGGCAGTTGGAAAGTAGTTCAAAATGCAACCAACTGTTACATTTTAAATTGTACCCCTATTTTCCCCCATTGCTTGACCAAATGCACAGAATTTGTAGTCTTCCCTACACATACATATTGTCAAATATGCAGAGATGCAACATAAATGAGTGGTCCTTGGTGCTCTCTGAACTTACTTACCATATTTTTCAGAGTATAAGATGCACCCTTTCCCCTCAAAAAAGAGGCTGATAATCTGGGTTTGCCTTATACACTGAATATAGCATTTTTGCCTCCTGAAACCCTGCTCCTTTCATCAAAATGACAGTGCATAGCCTTTAGGAGGCTTCCAGAGTGTTCCTGGGGTGCTGGGGAGGGCAGAAATGAGTAAAAAACGAGCCATTTTTTGCTCAATTTTCCCCCCACCCCACCCTAGAGCAGCACTCTACAAGCTTCCTAAAGGTTATTCATGCCCTTTTAAAAAAAACCAGCGCATTTTCGCAAAAAAACGGACCGTTTTTGGGAGGTCTGCAGAGTGCAAAAACTTTTTTTTTATTTGCCTCTTCAAAATCTTGGTGCATCTTATACTCCAGTGCATCTTATACTTACACACACACACACACACACACACACACACACACACACATATATATATATCTTATACAGTATTTTCTTGCAGACATTTACTGTTTAACCTAACTCTCATTTCAACCCTGAGCTACAAATATTCTCCTTTATTGATGCAACTCAAAGGAAGAGAGGAAATATGAATATACACCAAAGAAATACATATATGTGCACCTTGATTAGTCCTGCATGCACAAGCATACATACATGCACATGCCTACATACAACAGACAGACACACACACGCATACACAGCAATATACATGTACCTGCCTTAATTTTTACAGTCACGCTGTCAGGCCTGAAGAGGTTCCTTTAAGAATCTTTGGCCTGCCACACTTTCTAATAATTTCCTATGCTGTTTCATTAGATTAGTAGTTGGGAGGGGGGAATAGAAAGGAGTAGAATTGTAGACTGTGTTGTTGTCAAAATAAAACATTCCTTTCTAGAAGTTGCCCCATAGTGCGTTGGCCACAGTGACTTGTCCTGCAGCAAGTCAGCCATGGCGAGTTGGCCAGGATGATTTGGCTGAAGCGACTTGTCCCATTCCACCCAGAAATGGCAGAAAGAGGCATATCTATTTATTCCATTTCTCTTGTAAAGAAAAAACCCAGAACGTCCAGTTGCCTCTTGAAAAAGCATCTTTGTGACAACCATAACCAAGGTCACCTTTTGTTTCCGCACCTCAACATTTGACCGGAAGAAGCTGGGTGGAGATGCCAGCGTGGAAGAAGAAGATTGGGCCATGTGATGGATTTATGGGTGTGGGGATAGATCATGAACTTTCAACTGGGTGGAATTCCAGGATGTAAATCAGAGTTGGAATTCCACAGATGTGCCAACATACCTGTAAAATTAAATTGGAACTTTAAGGATGATTCTGCCTTGGACTTTGATTTATTCATGCATGGTATTTGGAATGCTGACACATGCAGTTATACATAGCTCCAGTATGTATGTAGCACTACTCCTGATTTGAAAAAGGAAAGATAGAGATGTAACATGCTTTTTTTCATTTCTGGAGATTCTGAGTCATCCAGGTTATGGTTGTCACAAAAATACTTTTTCAAGAGGCAACTGGACATTCTGGGTTTTTTCATTACAAGAGAAATGGAGTAAATAGATATGCCTCTTTCTGCCATTCCTGGGCAGAATGGGACAATTCGCTGCAGCCAAATCATCCTGGCCAACTCGCCATGGCTGACTTGCTGCAGAACAAGTCACTGTGGCCAACGCACTATGGGACAACTTGCTTCAGGAAAATTCCATGCCAGATAACTCAAGAGAGGGACAAGTGACTCCACACTCTGGCTCACACCAGCCGGAGAACTTCTAAGTTCATAAGGTTCAAATCCAAAACAAGACAAGGGCTGCTGCAATTCAGTTGTCTCTCTCTCTCTTGAGTTATCCTGCATTGAATTGTCCTGTGGTGAGTTGCCATAGACCAGTGGTCGGCAAGCCGCGGCTCGTGAGCCACATGCAGCTCTTTACACCCTTTAATGCGGCTCTTCTGTGTGCCAGGCGCCGCTCCCCTCCCTCCTCTCGGGCGGCCACCCCAAAAGTCAGGACTCTGCAGCTAGCCTCTGTAATTGCGCCTATATTTTCCACGGCGTGGAGCAGCGGCGAGGCTCTGCGCGGCCAGCGATGACTCCGGGGGCCACCCGGGAAGACGAGGAACGCGAGGGGGGACCCTGCCCCCCATTGATAGCCTCCGGAATCATCGCTGGCCGTGCAGAGCTCGCCACTGCTCCACGCCGTGGAAAACATAGGCGCAATTGCAGCCCGGAGCAGGAGCAAAGCCCCTTTCCCAACTGGCCCTTCCTCCCTCGGAACACTTCGGAGGGAAGCTTCTGCAAAAGCCTGGGCGAGTGACAACAAGTTCCCGCCGTTACGAAGTCTCCGAGACTGTAATTTTCTGAGCTGTGCGCACGCGCCTGTTTTCCATGGCGTGGAGCAGTGGCGAGCGATGATTCCGGAGGCCATCAGTGGGGGGGCATGGTCCCCCCTCGCGTTCCTCATCTTCTCGGATGGCCCCCGGAATCATCGCTCGCCACGCAGAATCTCGCCGCTGCTCTACGCAGTGGAAAACAGGCGCGCGCGCACAGCTCAGAAAATTACAGCCTCGGAGACTTCGTAACGGCGGGAACTTGTTGTCACTCACCCGGGCTTTTGCAGAAGCTTCCCTCCGAAGTCTTGGGATATTCTGAGGAGCCCCCCAAGGCAAAACGCCACTGCCAGGTAGTTAAAAGTACCTCTCTGATTCTGTCAGACCCTGTCAGTCTCTCTCTGATTCCCTCTCTCACTCCCTCTCTCTGTTCCTCTGTCTGTCTGTCTGTCTGTCTCACTCACACACACACACACACTGTGGTCACCTTGTTGAGTGTTTTGGTCCTATGGCTGCAGAATGCTGCAAAATACCATAAATGCAGGCCAGTTGTTGAGTGTTTCAAATGTGATTGGAACACTCAACAAGGTGACCACAGTGTGTGTGTGTGAGAGAGAGTGAGACAGACAGACAGAGAGAGGAACAGAGAGAGGGAGGGAGGGAGGGAGGGAGGGAGGGAATCAGAGAGAGACTGACAGACAGACAGACACACACACACACACAGACAGAGAGAGACAGAGAGGGGGAGGGAGGGAGAGAAAGATAGACAGACAGAGAGAGACACACACACAGAGTGAGTGATTAAGTGAATGAGTGAGAGACAGACACACCCACATACACAGAGTGACAGAGAGAGAGGAAGGGAGGGGAGAGAGACAGAGGGAGAGACAGAGACAGACACACACACACACAGAGTGAGTGAGAGACAGACAGACACACACACACATAGAGTGACAGAGATGGGGGAAGGAGGAGAGAGAGACAGGAGGAGAGGAAGGAGGGAAGGAGGAGAGATACAGAGAGAGAGACAGACATATAGACACCCAGAGAAAATGACAGAGGGAGACAGAGAGGGAGGGTGGGAGAGAGAGACAAAGAGCCAGAGAGAGAGAGAGAAAGAAAAAGAAAAAAAGAAAGAAAGTGGGAGAGAGAGATGAAATTAAAAACAACAACATACAAACCTGACTTACTCAAACTATCCAAGGAAATGCAAGGCCAATGTTCACATTAGTGGTTGTGACTTTGTCAGTCATTGTCAGGATGTAATTTTCTCTACATTGTAAGGCAAATTTTACGGAATTTAACGTTATCGATAAATAATATCGTTCTAAAGTTTTTGTTTTATTAGTTGTGTTATTTGTATCCTCCCGACCTATGTGGATACTTGCATGCAGAATATTCTCAATAAAAACTTATTGAAACTAAAAACAGTGTACCATCCTATGTATTTTCGGTTTTAAAAATGTGGCTCTCAAAATAAATTTCAATCGTGCTTTTGGCGAGATTTGGCTCAGTTGAAAAAAAAGGTTGCCCACCACTGTCCTAGACCTTTCCTGGGAGAGAAATTGGAAAAGAATGGCATGCTTACAAACCACTGTTTTTCAGAAAAGAATTATCTAAAGCAGGGGTGTCAAACTTGTGGTGTCACGGCAGCGTCACGTGACATATTGGGACTTTTTTCCCCTTTGCTAAACTGGGCAGGGCGGAACTAACAAGTAATGCAACAGACCCAAAGCCCGCGAGTTTGACACTCTGATCTAAAAGGATTCTGGACTCTGTATCTGTTTGTTCATCAGCATGAAATTTCTCAAAAGCCCAACAAAGAAAGACCAGCTTGGTGGGCGAGAAGAGCTGGAAAAAAGAAAGAACAATGGTCCTGGCCTACAGATAAAAACATTCCAGAATAAATTTCCTGTAACCCCATATCTTTTACCTTAAGCTGTCTACCGTGGACCTTATGCATTTCTTAAGAGGTCCCTAAAGGGGCATGCATAAGCGCACCAGGGTGCCTACCATCCCTGTCCTACTGTCCCATGTATATGTATTCTTTTTATGTGTTTATGGCTATGTTTTTCTTATTTTTATCCATTTATTTGTGCCATTTTTTCATGTGCTTTTACTACTTGTTTCCTTGTACTTGTTGACAAATTAAAATAAATGAATAAAATAAATAAATAAATGCATCCTTAGGTGAGAGGAACTGTACAGTAGAAGTGGCTCCTTCAACAAAACATGCAGAATACATTTTCAGCACAGCACTAGTTATCAATCTCATTAAAGTGCTTTGCTTAAGCATTTCCTCTCTTAGATGCACAGCAGAAGATATAAATGGAGGTGTAGAAATATTGACTGATTGCTCTTGAAATATATAAAATTGCTTCAGGCTAAGTGTCAGCATTGTTAACCAGCTGCTGGGTTGTTGTTTTTTAAGAAATACAAATTGATTTAAAAAATACAAATTGATTTAAAAAATGTTTTTCAGTAAGGCTGTCAATGTCAAACTGATTCAGCACCTCCACAAGCCACTTTAAATTGAAAGAGTGATATATTGAAAATAAAGAGAAACAGATTTTATAAAGTTTTTAAATTGGAGAAACATATTAAGAAATATTTAATTATTCACATGCAGGTTTTCTAAAGTTTAAAAAACGGTTTAGTTTTTTCAAACTAAAGTGTAGCTGTTTAAGCTTTGCTAAAATTTACTAAAGTTTTAAAAAGTGCTTAGCTTTTTCCTCTAAAGTTTATTATTCCAAAATATCAGTGAAATGAATGTAGAATCCAAAATGCCTAATATTACAATTATTTGCCATTCATGTTATCATGAACTAGACTTACAAATTTACTTTCCAATGGATTATATTTAAATCTTGTATATGTTCACGGATGTACTCTAGGCATTCTCTGCATACTGGTACAAATCATGGACATGTGTGTATTTTTAAAACCAAAAAGCAGATTGGAGGAAACTGAAGTGAAAGTTGGTGTGGTGATATCCTGTTTCTAACTCTGGCTGTCAACCTCTTTAGTTCTGAATCAGAACTCTACCATTGTAATTGTGATAGGCAGAAAATGAGAGAGTGTACTCACAAATAATTCTCTCAACACTGTCAAACTATTCACTAAGGCTGCATTACTATTACTATTAGTCTTCTCATCGTTCCTATCACTCATCTCTTCCCACTTATGACTGCATGACTGTAACTTGTTGTTTGTATCCTTACAATTTATATTGATATTGATTGTTTCCTGATTGCTTATTTGTACCCTATGGCTATCATTAAGTGCCGTACCTTATGATTCTTGACGAATGTATCTTGTCTTCTTATGTCCACTGACAGCATATGCACCAAAGACAAATTTCTTGTGTGTCCAATTACACTTGGCCAATAAAGAATTTGACTCTATTCTATTATATTTTATTTAAGAGGCAGACACAGATCAGCAAATCAGGTTGGTTAAAACATCTCTCTCTCTTTATTAAATATCTTTAATTCCTGGTGACTATAAAGAACTCTCACAGTTGTCATAACAGCTCAATGGAAAAGGTTCGTTATTATCAATTTCTCAATTTCTTTTGTTTTTGTTTACAACCTTAACTATTCATTGACGGACTCCAATCTAAATTGTAATCACACCCAAATCCACTTAGCTTTCAATCAGTTGCTACATTTTCCAAGGTGATAATTGTGGGCAAGGAATTCAGGGTCCTGACTCATATGTAGCCATACTTAATCTGGTTATTTTTGAAAGGCATGATGTTACTGCCAATTGGATAGATTTTATTTTGTCTAGTTGTTTTCCTGTAAGTGAACCTCCTCAACTTTCTACCCCCAGGCCTTGAACCTAATATGCCTTAAATAAACATGTTTGGATAATGAGTCATTTAGACTGTTTTAAATCTTGTACAAGGAAAAGCTATGAATCATTTGCTTTCTTTGCATAATTTAAGAAAAAGTCTGGTCTTAAATGCTGGAGAGCTGCCACCAGTCATAGTAACATTGAACTCCATTTTTAGCATTGACATAATAATTGCTCAGATACTGTACTATGTTAGTAGCAGTGATTTAACAATTACCAGGGTTGAATAATTGACAGCTGGAGACTTACAGTCTAAATCACAGGAATTATTGTCTGTTGTCCAGAGTCTTAAGTTGGTTCTGCATGGGGTTATGTTCTACTATAATTCATGATTTCAGGCTTCTAAAATACACACTTTGGAAGAGAAGAGGAAGGAATCTGCAAATGTACACTAAATTTTACAATGGAAAAATGGTAGAGTTATTAATTATTGGGAATTTTGCACCAGCATCAATTCTGGAGGTGGTGAATAGGGTGAAAATGTGTATATTGATCTATAGAAAGCACAAATTTATAACATGTAGCCTCTGATAAATATAATGATGTAGCCTCTTATTTCATTAACACTAATTTATATTTGGCATTTTACTTAAGGTTAATAATACAGCCATTAATGCCACATGTTTATACATTAAAATTGAGAAATACAATGTTTGTAATCCTTGGGATTGTAAAATCTTAATAACTAAAGTTAATTATGATTAGAAAACCCAGAGATACTGTGTCTACTACTGAACATGGTTGCTCTTTGATATAACTACTATTTAAAAACAAAAAAGCAATGTATTGCTACCCCTTATAAGTTATTATTTCCATTTATGCATGCATGCCTGTATGTGCAATCCTAAAATTATCAAAAATTATAAATACAGTCTTGCCCTAATTAATATTTTTGATGATCAATAACAATGAGAAATCAAAAGTGTTTCTAGTTAAGACTCTTGCTATCTAACATCAACTACAGTGCTTTTCATTTATAACCCTAAAAAGAGCTATCCTTTTCCTTTGGAAAAGCAATATTTTTAAGGAAAAAGGGGAGACTACTACACAACATAAACAATGATGTGGCTCTTTACCTCCACCCTTTGGCCTCTTATGAAATTCCTTAACACTCTTAATGACTATATTGATATTTTATCCATGGAATGTTTTACAGTCAAAAGAGGTTTCTGGTCCTGTGAAATAGTCTAGGAACAATGAAATAATCTTTAGGTCAGTCCAGGGACAAGAGATATATGCTATTATTTGTTTGGTATTTGTTATTAAACATATTTAATTATAGCTTTCTGTGCCAAAATATATAAAAGCAGTAAAACAAAACTAGATGAAATATATACAGAAAGCACTATTCAATCAAAATAAAGCTTTTAACTAAAGCTTGAAGAGGAGGGGAAGTAATCTTTAATTATCATGCTTATGAATTGTAAGTAAGAAGAGTTGAACATATGAGCTTTCACTAAGCACATAAAAGATGTCACAATAAGTCAATTCCAAATCTCAATAATCCAGAGTACAAGCACCAACACAAAATGATCCATCCACAGTCAGCCGCTGAATGGCACTGTACTTTTGAACTGAGGCTAAACCCAGAATGTTAGTTAGAATCAGATCACAGGTAAAGACCAATTCAACCAAAACACAGATAATTCATTTCATGTTACTGAAAAGCTTATTATGATTGCACTGTGAGCCTAAGGCATCAGGCTGTCAAGCTCTGTTTACATTGTAGAATGTCTCTAGAATATAGGCCAAATTATAGTTGAAGTAAAGCAAGCAATTGCTTCCCAAATTAAATTTAGTCCTTTCTGTGAGATAGGTGCCATTCCCAATAATAATACATAGCATCCTTGCTGTTGTTACTCTGCCCATCATTTTAGGTTTAACAGAGCATTTCATGATGTGCCAACTGCTACACCATGCCTGTTAATCTGTAAAATCAAATTATTTTCCATCTCATGCTCTAACGTTCCTATTATCTTTCATAAATAGCTTTCCAATCTTTTTTTATACTACTTTTCTGAATCTGCACACCAATTTGCTTGTCCTCTCATTGTATTGATAAAATTATGCTGTCCTTTAAGCAAGGGAGAAGGACAAGAATGAAAGGTCACCACCATTATACTGTTAAAAAGACAAGCTAGAAGTGTCAGCATTCCAAATATCATGCAGAATTAAATCAGAGTCCAAGGCAAAACTATCCTTAAAGTTCCAATTTAATAAGTCAGACATGTTGGCACATCTGTGGAATCCCAAATCTAAAGCTTCCTGGGATTCCACCCAGTTGAAAGTTCATGATCTTATCCCCACACCCATAAATCCATCACATGGTCCAATCTTCTTCGGCCACGCTGGCATCTCCTCCCAGCTGGTTCTGGTCAGGTGCAGAGGTGCGGAGACAAAAGATGACCTTGGGCTTCTAGAAAAGAATGACAACAACACATTCCACAATTCTACTCCTTTCTATTCCCCACCCCCAACTACTACACTAATGAAACAGCAGAGTGAAATAATAGAAAGTGTGGCAGGCCAAAGATCCTAAAAGGAACATAACTACAGGCCTGACAAGAAGTTCTTCTCATAAAATAAGAATTAGTCCTGAAAACGGTGCATTACAAGCTGTTTTGCAGGGAAAAAAATAAATGAGACTGGGTTGTTATCAAGTGGCTGTCACATACAAGTGGTGTAGCAACGTTTTATTCTTTTGAATTTGTTATAGTCATTGTTACTAATAGAAGAAAATACAAAGATCCCATGTAAACAAGTGGACCACCTGTTGTGGACCTGGTCTTTCACACCTCCCATCTGCATCACTTGGCTTCACCAGGACTTCTGCTTTCCATGACTACTTTTTTTTAAATCCCCATTTTAATTATATAAATAACTATGGGGTGTTGGCAGTTCCCAACATTATCTTCCTTTTCAAAAATGTATCTGGCTTCTATTGAACTTCTTTATTACTCTTAGAAAATAAAAGTGATGTATGGATGTTAACCCCATTATGTAGACCAAAATAGGAAACCAACTCCACACAATGGCTAAAATGTATGTCAGAACTTGCAGGTATCTGAACAATTATAGTAGGTAGTCTGATATCACATGTTAAATCCAGAATACATACCGGTATTTCACATGTAAGAAATCCAAGGTTTAAAAACTGCTGTCTCCAATATTAACAAAGTCAGGTAATACATGATAGGAAATATTTCTTGGGTGTGCACATCATACCAAACCATAATAGAGATTCTGTGGTTTAGCCTTACTGCAATGTATATAATCCAGCCATTCTGGTTTGTACTCATCCAGCCACAATTGTGATTTTTTAAAGCGTTCTTACTATAATCTATGACATATTCTGTACTTGCTGATAAGACTTCAAAATAGTAACAAAATAGTTGATTCCAAGTGTAAATGTTAAAGTAACTTCAGTGAGAAATGGATATTGCAGTCTTTTTACAAATTCATATAACTCTTAATTGTATGGTACTTGGAGTCCATTGAATTGAACAAATGAATAACTCAACTATCCTGGAACCGCTTCTGCATACATACTGCATACAGTACACATTATCTTGCTTTACTGCTCTGTCAGTATATACTGCAAAATTATTGACTATACAATGAAAATCTGCTTAGTTAATTCCACCATTTAATTAATTGATTCTGCAATGAATTGGTTCCTCCAAAGAACCTGTTTATTTATTCATTATCTTGTATATGTGCCAGTATATTGCATATGCAATAGACTTCCTAGTTAATGGGATGCAGGCAAAAGTTTGTTGACTTGTAACATAAACTCTAGGTCTCTAGATCTCTCCCCTCTTACTAGCACTAATTAGACTTGGCCTTGGACAAAAGGAAAACCATAAGAATGCTATTTTTCCATCCCAACCACCTGAGCCAGTCCAGCAGGATAACATGTTTAAAGATATCAAAAATCACCCAAATATTTTTAAATTCAAAAAGTATGATTCACTTCCATTCTGAGCCTGCCAAAGGTCATTCACATGTGCAATTAGTAACCAGCTCAATACTGTTCCAGGTCTGAATCCTAAAATAGTTTGCTTAAAGAAATCATATGTGTAATCCAACACAAAAAATAAATCAGCTAAAGGAAGAAGCAGTTTAAAAATAAAGTTCAGGTTAATTAAATTTATACCAAATGTCAGAGATTAACTTTGTTCTATCTGGTCATTGCAAAAAGATTCATTTTTTAAAATATACTTTTCTTTTCATAACATGAAAGGGGGAAAAAAAACATGGACAATTTAATGTTGTACTGTAAACTATTAAGAATCTTTTTTTAATTCAGCAATAAATACATAACATGAATGAATGAATGAATAGATGGATGAATATATGGATGGATGAATGAATGAATGAATGAACCAACTATAAAATTGTATAGTTGGATCCAGTGACGTGCGGTGAGGTTTATGGCTGGTGAGGCTGGTGACGTCATCAGGAAGGCGGGGAATGGGACCACGTGTGCTGGAGGCTCAGGCTGCCTCAGCCTCCAGCACACGTGATCCCATTCCGCGCCTTCCTGAGCATGCTCCGCCGGCTCGTGCTCCACAGTCCTTGAAAGTGACTGGGGAACGACGAGAACCTTCCTGCCTCTGCTGGACTTTGCGCACTCCTCGCGACTGCATATTGCAGTCGCGAGGAGCGCGCGAAATCCAGCAGAGGCAGGAAGGTTCTTGTCGTTCCCCAGTCACTTTCGTGCCTTCGTCATCCGGGAGCACCGACAACATTTCTGCCTCCGCCCTCCGCAGCTCCCGGGTGTGCCCGGATGGAGGTAGCCAGAATGGCGCTGAGGCAGTCCGGCGGGCAAGCAACCGAAGATCAGGCTGCCTCGCTCACTCTTTCATCTGCCCGGACCGCCTCGGCGTCGCTGTGGCTACATCCGTCCGGCTGCACCCGGGAGCTGCGGAGGGCGGAGGCAGAAATGTTGTGGGCGCTCCCGGATGACGAAGGCACAAAAGCGACTGTCACTTTCGTGCCTTCGTCATCCAGCAGTGCCGACAACATTTCTACCTCCGCCCTCCGCAGCTCCTGGGCGCGGCCGGACGGATGTATATAATATTATAATATTTGTTTTCGTAGATTTTCACGGGTGTAGGTATGCTGGTTTTGTTGTATTTGGGTCTTTTCCCGTGTATTATATATATATATATATATATATATATATATATATATATATATATATATATATATATATATATATATATATATATATATATATATATATATATATATATATATATATATATATATATATATATATATATATATATATATATATATATATATATATATATATATATAGTATATAATATTATATACTATTATTTCATGAAGAGAGGTGAGGCTCTGCCTCCCCTGCCTCCCCTGACCGCACATCCCTGGTTGGATCTAACATTAGTGAAACAGGTTTTTTTTTAATTATTATTTTGCATTTTTCTCTGGCTCTGCTGGACAGCTCCCTGTTTCTATAGTAAAGTAGCATTGGTGAGTTTTACGAAAAGAGATATGGAAAAAATGAGAAGCCTAAATTATTCTGATTATATGGTTCTGTCTGATTCTGGGGCTTTTGAATGGGGTTACATTTCCTCATTTAAGATTAGTGCACCGTCTGAAGTTTTTTGTGGACTCACAGCTTCTGCTTGAAAAGCAGGTAGTAACTGTAGCCAAGAAGGCCTTTGCACAGAGGTGATCTACTGTATCAATCCAATTGGGCCTGTTATTAGGACTGAAGTTTTTGACTCAGTCACTAACACCTTACTCGTTTTATGAAAGACTATAATAATGTGTTGTACTTGGGGCGGCCCTTAATTGCTATTTGATTAGCCATTACTGTTCTATAGTATCTCCAATCCCCCTTTAAAGGTACGCTTGTTCTCTACATCTCTATATCTTAAAATAGAAATTTCTACAACAGCAAATGTGACAGGCCTTTAACAAGCCAAACATTTTATTTTGTTACACAACTCTAAAAAGTTTGCAAAACAAAATTATGTTGGTTCCTGTTTGACAATAATTTAATCTTCTTCATATATTGATTAATTTCCAACAGTTTCCCAGAATTAACATAAATCAAATTTGTAATTACTTTGATCCTTTTAAAAAAGTGATTTAATCCTGAATGTTTTCAAGAAATGATCAGAAATTCCACATTTGATACACTTGTTTGCAATTTGTCAGAAGAATCAAGAAATTTAACACTTCTAACCAAAATGAAATCAATGTTCTAATCTAATTAAATAATTAACTTATTTATTTTGATCTATTTTGTTTCAGCACAATGTGTATTTTCTGAAAGAAATGTTCTTGACACTGCTTGAATCTGATGGTATTTTCTTATGTTCTTAGGCATACTTCCCAGTTTATTTTGAACAGCTTGCCTCCAGAAGTTGTGAATGCCCCAACACTGGAAGTCTTTAAGAAGATGTTGGATAGCCATTTGTCTGAAACAATATAGGGTTTCCTGCCTAGGCAGGGGGTTGGACTAGAAGACCTCCAAGGTCCCTTCCAACTCTGCTATTGTATTGTATTGTATTTTATATTATTGTGCTTATTTATTTGGAACAAATTTAGGATATATAAGAAATCCATCATGAATTCCATTATGAGCCAATCTGGATGTTCTCCCATTAGATTTTAGAAGAACCATGAACCTTAACAGTAAATTAAATACAGTAGTGTTCATTCTTTCTGAACTAAAATCAGGGAGGAAACATTAAAACTATGTTATTGAAAATTGTGGGCAAAGTGCAGTAATTATAGTTTTAGAAGAGCTTATATCACAGGGGGAAAGGCCTGATTTAGGGAAATTTAGAAGTTGAAAAATTAAATAGGATGCAATTTGGGGGAAAGAACCTGAGACAATTATATTAACATTAAAAGTTCAGGGAAAGAAAAGTTCCACGACTCTACATACTTCTAAATTTATAGCAAAAAAACCAGATATGAATAATGGTTAACAGTATTTTTCTTCATTCGCACATTTAACTTTAGCCAGTGGTGGGATTCAAATAATTTAACAGCTGGTTCTCTGCCCTAATGATTTCTTCCAACAACCAGTTCACCAAACTGCTTAGAAAGTTAACAACTGGTTCTCCCAAAGTGGTGCAAACTGGCTGAATCCCATCACTCAGTACTCTCTCTACTCCTTTTTAACATCTTTATGAAGTTACTGAATGAGTTCATCTGTGATGATAGGTTGAGACTTTATATCTCCACCCCAGTGATGACGCAAGGGATGCTGTTGCTGTCCTCTCTCAGTGCCTAAATGGGAACAACAGGCTTTGGATGAAGCTTGGCAAGTCTAAATGGCTTTTGATCCAAGGATCTTCAAGTTCTGGGACATTGACATCCTCATTTCTGGATGGGGTAACACCATGATAGCCTTGGAGGTTTTCCTGGACTCATGACTCCTGCTCAAAAAGCTGGTGGAAGTCACAACTATGAAAGCCTTTGCAGAACTTTGGATTGTGCACCAGTTATCAGCCTTTCCCAGATCAGGAGTCTCTGCATTCAATCATTCAAGCCCTGGTTATCTCATGTCTGGACTACTGCAATGCACTCTATATGGGGCTACCCTTGAAGAGCATTTGGAAGCTACAATTGATGCTGAGTGCAGTGTGTGGCACTTTTGGGCTAAGTATAGTGGTCCTTATTGGTCTGCAAGCTGCACTGACTATCAGTTTGCTTCCAGATGCAATTCAATATGTTGGTAAATCACCTTTAAAGTCCTATAAGGTATGGGTCCAAGCTAATTGAAAAAGACCCTCACCCCAATGGGACTAGTCCACTTCACCCATGCTGATATGAGGAGGAGGTATGATGTGGACCCCATTGGTCAGGGAATTCCAGTTGGTGAGAGCCTTCCCTGCTGTGGTTTCTGCCCTTTGGATCACCTTGCCCCTGAAGTGAGATTGGTTCCCATCCTCCTGATCTTCCATAAGGACTAGAAGACCTGGCTCTGCCAGTTGGCTTGGTGCTCCAATGGGACAGTATCATGTTGGAGGTGGTTGATGGATCAATAGCAGATCCCACCTCCTCCTTGTACATTCTGCTCCTTTCCTTGCCATATTTTAATGATAACCTATTGACATTTTTATTGTCAATATATGTGTGTGGGAGGGGTTGTTTGCTTTCAATGTTGTAAAGTGCCAAAAGTCATCTTGTGTTGTCATGAGCAGCAAACAAATTAAATAAATAAATGAATAAATAAATATTTAACTTCTTTTTTTACCAGTTTCTCCAATTGCAACTTTAATGCTAAATGTGAAATTTTTGGCAGTTTCCTACAGATATAAATATGATTTTAACCCCTTCAAAATCTCTGCCATTCCTGAACACTTAAGCACTTTCATTACTTTTTAAAATTCTCAATGTTGTATATACCATTTTAGCGTTTTAATAGTAAAAGGTTCTTAGATTTAGCTATATAAAAATAAAAGCAAAACAATTATGGTAAAGTGGGGGGGGGTTTGGATCATATTTAACAAACTAATAGCTCCAATCATATACTTTTTTTTGCAAGAAGGACATTATGGTGAACTGTCAAATCAGGCTTATAGATATCTAGGAATGTGAGTAAAGTAAGTATAATCATCTATAAAATATCATTTGAGATATTATTTTATACTACCTAGCAATTGGCAATCCTAAAATAACAATAAAAGTACTATGTGCATGTCCAACTGAATTGCTGAGGGTTAAATCTTTCTGAAGTGTCTCTTGCTCCCTCATTCTTACATTGTGCTGAAATTATCCTTGGGTGATAACTTGTAAAATGCGCCAAGGGTTGTTTGTTTGTATGGGAGATATATTTAAGTCATTATGCATATGTGATTGCTTATTCTGTCGTTTCTTTTTTATGGCACATAACAGTATTCCATTTAAGTTATTGTCTTTTACACCTAGCCCCGATTTTTCCATGCTCTGTATTTAATGCCTAAATAATTGAGCCTTTATTTCTATAAATATACCTCTCTTAACATGAGAGAAATGAGAAAAGTTTTGAAATCAACCAAAGCCTTGGATTCATTGTACAATAAAGAATTTCCTTTTATAGTGTGACATGAACATGTACCATAGAAAAAACCTTTTCCATTACACTTTACATTACACATTACACGCAACCTGATCTTAGAATATGGACAAGGAGTCTTTAATGCTACTAATAAAAAAATGAAAGAATGTAACTGTGTTTGAAAAGCAGGAGCGAACATATGAAATAGAATAGAAACTGGGAGAAAAATCAGTAACATAAGATATTCATGAAAATTAATGCTTATGCATAAAAACAGTGTTCATAGAACATTGGTCTACAGATCTGAACCTGGAAGTTTTATTATTGCAGAAGTTTTCAAATTAGGAAACATTTCCTCAAGTTGGCTTTTATGAAAAATGGTACAATAATAGATATTGATGATTAATTATCAACACTTTTTGCATATATTCAAGTTAAAAAGATTCAATAGAAGGCATGCTCCAAGAGGAACATATTTTAGCCCAGTATTCTCATAACAATTTAAAAAGAGAAAGGAGATGTCCAAAATTCTACCCCCTCTCAAAAACAGCCTCTAAAGAATTTATCCTCCTATAAGGAAGACAGAGACCAGTATATATTTCTATTTACTAAAGGACAAGTCTATTTCAAGGTGATTGTATCTATCATCAGACATGCCAACAGACCCATTTGCTTTGTGGATAAACGGATAGGCTGATATAAGTCCAAATGGTCCTTCAGTTAATATAGTCCTAATTCATGTACAAATTGAAAAGCAGTATTTTAAGAATATATATTTCAATATTATGCCTATTGCAGTTGAAATTGAGTTGGATTAGAAAATTTCACTAAGCGATTAGAAACTTATTAAAATTGGACCTCTCCCCAAATTCAGGCAAGAGAAATGAAAAACAAATCATGTGGTCACAGTTCTTATTGGAGACATCTCAAGATGATCCTTGTCTGTGTCATATCCTGCATCTCATTTATACAACATCTATGGGAATATCTAATAAAAGTTTATTCTTTGCAGATTTAGATGTTTCATAGCTTCCCGCTAGCCAACTGATGAATAATTTCTAGTTTCAATGAGTTATCTCCAAATTACTCTTCTATTGCTAAGAAAATCAGTATGTTAGCAAATCAAGCACAAAGATGAAATTCCTACTTGACTATGGGGCTCTGATTTTGGGCTTGTTGCTCTTTAACACTACCCAGTCCAAACTACTCTGGATATAAAGTAAATAAAGTATTTATTTTATTTAAAGTAAATAAAAACTCAATAAAGCCAATTCTCAGGGAAAATACAATGAATAAACGCAGCAATACATTTTAAAAGTGTTTTTATACATTTAGTGACCACAACTGACACAAGCAACTCAGCCATGAAGCAGAGTGGTCGCTCCGTGAAATCACATCTATTTCAGCTTTCCTTTTACAGACCTGCAAAGTTTGTAAATGCAAGCATTGGTTGCAAAGTTACTTTCTTAACACCATTGTAACTTTGAATGGTCATTAAATGAGAACTCTCTGTAATGTTCTATGCCACTTGTACCTTAGTTTAAGAATATTTCACGTTACTCTGGACTTCAAGGAGTCTTAGTCTGTCAGTGAATAGCTGCAAACCTTTGTGTCTTTGCTACCATTAATGGCACAAAGTCATTTCTGAACTTTAGACTCAACAGGAAACTTATTTATTTATTACATTTATATTCTACCTATCTCATCTTCGAGTGACAGTTACACTTATGCATTGTCATCAGCTCCCAGGTAATTCAACAAGCGAAATACATAATATCTAGATAAAATTATTTCAGAGGATCTGGTTAATTACCTGTATCACTTCAATATTTCATTTTCGAGCTCTGTTAATCAAAATTCCTTAAGGGCTGTGCAATAACACAGCATTTATAATTCCCAAATATTTATTCCCCTCATTATAACACATTAGAATCAACCTGGATCCATCAGTTAGACTGTCCCCATTGACAAAAGAAAGCATCTCAGCATTACATTTCACTAATTTCACCTATGCAAAAAGAGGCCCATATTGTAAACACCTCTCCAGCCTCAAGGAGAATGTCAGTCCCAGGATTCCTTTGCAAATAGATGTGGGGCAGTGTCATGGTTGCCACAGCAACCATGAAATCCTCCAGCAAGAGAATTAACATTATTTCCCTTTTGTGACATCAAGAAGATCATATTGCTTGCTACAAGTAACTGGGAATTATTGGAGCAATATCAGAAGATTATTCTGGGACAGCAAGAGAAAGAATATCTCTGTCCTTTGAGGGAATATCTTCATCTGTATTTTCTGCATGGGAAATAATGAGCAAAAGGGCCAACTTCAGTTGTGCAATCACAACTTTGAATTATAGAATTAATAACTGGAATACTGTGGGGATCATCTAGGCCAGGGGTCCCCAACCTTTCAGACCTCAGGGACTACTAAATTCATCATTTTAATTCCCGTGGACCATTAATATGATATGCCTAATGACTTCATGGCCAGGTGGTCATGTGACTGGGTGGTTGTGGCCAACTCAGTGTCAATCACGTCAAGGGGTGCCTCAACGGCCTCTACTCGCTCCTTGCCTCCCGCCTGGGCTTCTTAGGGCTCCAACAGGAAACAGTTGTTGGCGCTAAGCAGCCACCATGAGAAAGAATTGGCAAAATAGCTGCCGCTGTTCGAATTGGATCTGATTGAGAAGGAGGCTCAGTAGAAACACCTCACTGAGGACTATGAGCATAGGTTTTCTAAGCAGAGGGAAATGCAAGGCCAGGTACTCATGCATAGACATTCAGCGGTCAAGATGGTCAGCCAGTTCCAGGCCATAATGCAGTCCTACTGGAACCAGGCCCTCCAGCCTTCGCCCAAAGCCTTGCACTAGGAGGCTGAAGCAGACCCCAAGTCAGAATTTCTGCTCTCCTCTGACCCACACAAAAAGACCCCGAAGGGAGAGATTCTCTGCAGCAACACAAAAGTTCATTGCACATATCCAGCCCAGGGGCCTTAGTTTGAGTACCCCTAATTTAGTGCAATATAAAAAATGCAAATAATTTTTCTGTGGACCATCAAAATTTTCTCATGGACCACCAGTTGGTGACCACTGATCTAGGCAACTCTCTCATCCTTCTGAATGTACGTGTGCTAATGGTGAAATGTGCAGATACTGGCCAGTACTGGAGACCACTGGATATCATAATGCTAATGTAATGCATTCTCTACAGCAATATACTTGAATGTTATATTTCATAGAAAAGTCATACAAAATAATATTCTGAAGAAGTAAATTTCTTGGGCTCGTTCATGAAATTGCTTTAATGATCATCCAAAATTGAGGCTTCCATTCACTACAATTCCAGTGTGTTTCTAGATGAGCTGAGCTAACCCTTTCCTATAAAGTAAGATTGTCCAACCCTTGGCCCATGGCCCGCATGCATTACTGGACAATTAGGAATGCAGCCCATTAGATTTTAAACTTTTAAAGAAAGTTTGTGATTTATATGCATTAACTATATTGTATACTTTATATGTGACCTGGGACAATTGTTCTTCACTCAATGTGGCCTAGGCAAGCCAAAAAAATTCATTATAGCTGAACAGCTCATGTCAGGTTGGAATGTGGAGAAATTAGGTTTATGTAGAAGTGATGGACATAAAAGAGGAAAGTATACATAGCTGACCTTTTCCATTCTCAATCTGTAGCCCAGAGGTGTTGGACTATGGAGCCTATCATTCTCAAACAACATAATAATGTTAATATTTATTGTCAGCATGAAATTTTAGTTGATGAAATAGCATTTAAATAAAACCCTTTAATTTCTGCACCCCTGGATATTCCTATCTGAAATGATAGAGTGTGAAATAGATTTGAACTTTTAAAATTGGAAGAGATGGAACTGGAATGTGGACAAAACAATAAAAATATCTTTCAGTCCTTCAAAAATGAGCCAATTGTTATTTTACAAAATAAGTTTTGTTTGTGTCTGCATTGCATAGATTTATTAGGACATAACAACGTAAGACTTATGGTGGATTTATATCATGTTAATTAAGATGCTTGGACTAAACTTTGCAAGAATTTAACATCTTACAAGGCACTTACATTATATGTATAGATTCAACTTCTTATAAGTACCAACTTCATTACATTTGTCATAGCTAGCTTGTGTACCTTGGAGGGACAAGAGAAGCATGGATGAGGAAATGATAACAGGAATGATGACATTCAGGATTATTCTAATTTGCCTAGTGCAAAGTTCTCTTATGTTTAACCTCAACATTCTGCTCCAGGTAAGGTATAGTACAACAAGGCTGCCAAATAATGTACATATGCCACATTGGAGCATAAATGAGCATATGTTTCTCTGAAACAATTATTGCAAAAATAGGGTTGTATAATGGTCTTGACAAAATAATATTAATATTGTAAGCCATCCAGTCATTTCAGTGTGAAATGCAAACAAATTTAATAAATAAAATAATAAAAGAAAATATAAAATAAAATAATAAATAAAAGAAAATACAGTAAAATAAAATATGAAATAAAACATATAATAATTAATAAAATAAAATAATAAAATAAAATAAAATAAATGGACAGTTGGCATATGGATTTGTTACAGGTTTGGGCTCATAGGTCTGTAAACAGTCCTTAGTTGTTCAATTAATAGTGATTTTAAGTTAAGTTACTATTTTCAGTCATGTAAAGGGATATGCCATCTAAGGTTTATAAAAGTATTTTTAAGGTTGCATTAAAACACTGGCTTTATATTTCAGTCATTTTAGATCGTAGGTAATAAGCAGTGGTGAGTTCCGGGCCTGGGTCGCCCACATGGACACGCGCCTCCGCAGGCCTCCGTGATGCTCCAGCTGCTTGACGGAGCATCGCACAGGTGCAGTACACGCCATGCATGTGTGCAGAAGCACCAAAGGCTTAAAGGACAGGTAAGGAGCTCGGGTGGGCGGGTGGGCCCTCCAGAGCACCATACTGGAACGGTACCTGGTGCTCCGGGCAGGCTCTGGTATGCCCGTACCAGGGTTTACCGCCTGCAACCCACCACTGGTAATAAGGTATGGAGTTCTATTGATTTCAAATATGGCTCTACAAAGAGACCTAGTTAATCCTTACATGGGATACCTTTCAGGAAATTCCTGACTATATGCTAGACTGGAAAGTCAAAAGATCTCAGAAGAAGACAATGGCACAGTGAAGAAAACTCCATGAAGTCATTGAGAGTTATGTTGGATGTGAAGGAGATTTTAACTTTATCTTACAAAAAGTTACTCCTGGGAATTTCTTCAGAATAACAGAGTTGGAAGGGACCTTAAGGAAACCATAGACCATTTCAGACAAATGGTTTTCTAATCTCTTCTTAAAACACTGGGTCCTTCCAATGTTACAGGATCCACAACTTCTGGAGGCATGTCATTCAACTGAATAATTGTTCTAACTGTCAAGAAATTTTTCTAACTAATCTCTCCTTGATTAGTTTTCATCCATTGCTTCTTGTCATGCCTTCAATTCTCTTCAGTACTCTTGATTTGCATATTTATCAGATGAACATAGTTAGCATCCACCCCTCCTAGAAGAATTAAATATTTTGGGAAATATTAAGAAGGCAGAATTTGTATTTCCCTGGATGAAAAAAAGGAGAAACAGTTTTTTTTAAAGACAAAGAGGAGGTGCTTGCTCCCAGCAGATATTTGGTGCACATTAAGACTGGGCCAAACAAAAGACCTCAGATCCAGGGTGATGGGATTAAGACATGACCCTTCAGGACGTAATAAGATTATCTAGCTCACCACATGGCACAACCAAGCCCCTTCATTACACACCCAACAAGGTTCAACCAAATTTGATTCAGACAACTATGACTCCACATGAAAGTTTGCAACCAACAGGATACATGCTCTAGCCCTAGCAGGAAAAGGAAGTTCAAGCTCAAAGCCTAAGAAAGGGTATAAATAACACTCACTCTTTACTCCACGTGGTCAGCTACCCAGGACTTCAAACCCATGTGGTCCTGTTCACCATTAAACCATCCTTCCAAGCCTCCATGTTTCCAGTGGTTTTCTCCACACTTGGTACTGAACGCAGTTAATTAGAAACATACTGTTTTGTTTGACTGTACTCAAAATGGCAGGAACCATTCTGCTAATTTTCAGCAGTCACTATCATATGGGTACTAAGAGTTCCAAGATAACACTAACATGTTATCTTTCCTTGGGAAAAGGCTCTCTTAATCCATAGTTCTTAATTAGACATTTGGTTGTGAAGAAAGGAGAGGTCCTTATTTCTAGAAGAAATAAAATGATGTTATTTCACTTTGAACAGTGTAACATACCAGAGGATAGCAAGAGTGCTTAAAACTGGGACCAGTTCATAAATGTGTCCAGTTCATAATTTTCAGAGTTGAGAATACTATTGAAATATTTCTGTACTTATATATATAAACTATGTATAAGCAATTGGTACAGAAGCAGAGACAACAAGGCCTTGTACTGTAGGTCCAGAAACTGAATTTCTTAACAAATTATCTCCGAAAGAATTTGTTGACTGTTAAAAATTATGTGACTGTATGTTAAAGCAGCCTATTTCACAGTTTGGCAAAATAGACATAAAGCTTGGTTTCTTAATTTTTTCCTTTTCTCTAGGCTTGAGAAAAAGGTGAACAGATAATAGAAGAAAGAGACTTGCCACTCCAATCAAGACTATGAGTAATACCAGTGGAAGCAAGGCTGAATTGTGGCTCTTAGTAAATACCTAGCAGTGCCAATGTCTACAGATTAACCTATTGGAGGAGTAAGGAAGGTGGGAAATTCAAGTTATTGATAAAGGATCAAGTCTTTGCAACAAGTTCCTTAAGCTCAGCAATAAATTTCAAGACATCATTCCAAGTAAAGGAGTTACAGTTTAAGTAGACTCCTTTATATGTCCTCTGTATTTGATTTTCCGTAAGTAGAAGTGAAGGCCATACTCTTATCAGATGGACAGGTGATCCATATATACACCAGATCAATTTACTTTATTGCAAAGTTTAAAATCTATCTGAAGTGCGATCTCTAAGCTTCATTAAAATGTAATCCATTGTATATAGAGGAAAGTCATGATTGTGTCAGTGAACTACCATTGTTTTAGGGGGAATTCTGGCATCTCTGACTATAAACAATTGTCCTACATTTCTCAAGTATGCATTTTAGTACTTAAAAATAAAAAGGCTACAACGCATAAATTAACTAGCATTTTCACGCTAAGATGGATTTGATATTTAATATTTAGAGTGGTGAAATATGCACATCTAGCCGAAGATGGAGCTTCACCTTGGAATTATAGCTAGAGAATTAGAATTAAATGCTTTACTGCCTTTGGAAAATTGCATCTATTATTGTTTATGTACATTTAAAATATCAAGCTCAGATTAAAACTCTTAGTCTTGCTTTCTGGGCATTATTTAATTGAAAATTATTTCTTCCATAGACTTATACTATAGCTGTATAACTCAGATGTGCCTGGAATTGCTTTTATGATACATTGCAGTGATACCATTTAGGAGACTAGGGACACAGTTTATAAGAATATATGTGACTAAGATATTTAAAGGAGCTCTGATTGAAATAACAGAATTGTCAAATGTGATTTGAGTTGGATTAAAATAATGCAATATACAGGCACATAAAAGAAACAGGGAAAGCAAAAGGAGGAAAAGACAATATGGATTTATTCATTTGATATCAGATAGTAGGAATTGACCTGCATACAGAAATGAAATGTCCAGCCATGTCCAATTTTCCTAATGCACAGAATAAATTTCCTATGAAATGTTGTTCTAAAGTTTGATTTGTCTGGAATAATAATTGGCATTTATAATTTGGCTGAAAATCAATGCTTTTGCACACTGTACAAACTTTTTAGGAAGTGCTCCTGCATACATAATAAACATATGCATATCTTATTTGAAAGAGAATGTCACCTTAATAGATTCACAAACAGCATCAGTTTGAAAGATAGTTTTTGCTAACAAACAATTGTTATATAGCAAGTGCTTCCAACAAAGCTTTTGCAATCCAATAGCCAAAGCCAATTTACATAATCACTGTTGCAATCTGTAGGAGCAAGCCGTGAAATATATCAAAGGAATTACTGCCTTAATAAAGAAATAACTCTGTTTTCAATTATGCCAAACAAAAAATTAGCTGTTACACTCCCCATTATGGGGATGTTTGTGTGATTGGGAATTTGTACATATTTGTATGTAATTTTACAACTGGCTGAAACTGATATGCTCTTTGGAACTGAGGCCAGTTGTAGAAATGTTTTACAGTTGCAAATGAGTTTCTGGCCTACAATCAAGCTATTAGAATTCTTTTGGCCTGGGTCCAAAATACAATTCGCTTATAGTCCTGGGGTGCGAATATCTAAAGCTAAATATATTTGTATTGCATATAAAATACAAACTATATGTAGTTCATCCCTATAAAAGTATAATCTGCCTACATTCAAAAATATGGATTATAAATGCATAAGTATAGAAGTGAACTTTGAAGAGTTTCTGCCCGTGATGATTTCTGCCTTCTGGTATGGATCACTTCCTTGTTTCCACGATGGTAGCAGGACATTTGCAGTACTGGTCTGAGACAACTTTGTATAATGTTTTTCCGTTTTGGACATCACTGCTTATGTTGCTTATGTTTTTAGCCTTTAAAAAAATAGATTTATTAACAGTTTGGCATTTTTTTTACATAGTGGAAACATTGTTAGTATTAAAGCTGAGAATAAATAAGAGGAAGAAAGGAATGAAAATATGCTCTTTCTTACACACATAGTTCTCACCAGCAACTTAGGAAATCTTTAAGCCCTAGAAAAATAATTGTTAATTAGTGATTTTTTTCGGCTTTGGTAATGAAAAACAGGTTTGTCTTTCAGGTTACTATGACATCTTTGCCATAGTGCCATCTGTGATTTCAAATATTAAATCATTCATATTTACTTGGAGTACAGCCCATTGGGATGATTAGGGTGATGTCTCTTCCTAGGTCATTTAAGGAGAGGAATGGGAATCCAATTAATTAGGCTTTATATGCCTGTTTAAGGGTGGCTCAGTGGCTAAAATGCTGAGCTTGTCGATCAAAAGTTTGAATCCCTAGCGCCATGTAATGGGGTGAGCTCCTGTTACTTGTCCCAGCTTCTGCCAACCTAGCAGTTCAAAAGCATGCAAAAAATGGAAGTAGAAAAAGAGGGACCACTTTGGTGGGAAGGTAACAGTGCTCCAGACACCTTCGGCATTGAATCATGCCAGCCACAGGACCACGGAAATGTCTTCAGACAGCACTGGCTCTTCAGCTTAGAAATGGAGATGAGCACTATCCCTAGAGCCGGAAATTACTACCACGCATACACGGGGAAACTTTACCTTACCTTATGCCTGTTTAAAGAAGCGGGGGGGGGGGAGGCACCTATCCTAACAAATCCAGCCAATTTAGGGAAGATTTTAACGAAAGAAGTTGTACCTTGGAAGTACCTTGGAAGAAACAGATTATATGGGTCCTTATCAATTCTGCTTTGAACATTAGACAGAATTTGTATTGGTTGCTTTTCTTATGTATAACCTGCAAGATTTGCAGTGTAGGAATGCTCAGCCCTTTTAAACTTCTCAGTGGCTTTTAATACCATTGACTATCATATCTTCCATAATATAGCTAAAGGGAAAGGGAACAGGAAATGTGCCTTATTTGTTGTTGCCCCCATCTTGGAAAAAGACTGCCTGGAGAAAGCAAGGATGGGCTTTCTCTATAAAAGAAAACTCAAAACAATCTTGTTGTGCTCCATTTTGCCTTTTAACTTGTTAAAAGAACCAGAGCTGTCCAAAGATGTCTCTGTGGTCTGTGGCTGGCATGATTCAACACCAAAGGTGCATGGAACGCTATTACCTTCCAACCAAAGGTAGTTCCTATTTTTCTACATGCATTTTTACATGCTTTCAAACTACTAGGGTGGTCGAAGCTGGTACAGATAATGGGAGATATAGGGAGGGAGGGAGGGAGGGAGGGAGAGAGAAAGAGAGAGAGAGAGAGAGAGAGAGAGAGAGAGAGAGAGAGAGAGAGAGAGAGAGAGAGAGAGAGAGAGAGAGATGATGTTGACAGAATATAGAGACAGCTGATATATTAAAAAACCCACTTATCTAGTAATTCAAAAGCATGCTGCAACATGAATATATATCACAACTATCTTGTTTCATTTTAAAAAATGTAATTACTATTTAAATTGTTCAAATTTAACTGCTGAATTTCGCTCCATATTGAATAATGTTTATGTGCAATAAACTAGACACTTTTTAAAAAATACTGGGTTTTGTAAAATGAATCTTGAGAACAATAAATGCTTTTTAAAAGGAAAGAAAGATAGCTTGGAGCAAAATTCACACTTATAGATGGATCAAGATATAACCTCTTATTACCTATTTATTCACTTCTTAACTATACAGCCTTGATAAGTACTTTGTGCAGTTCATCTCATATCTCATAATGGATTAAACATGCAACAGGTTCCACTTGCAGAGAAATAATTTTTGCCTAAAAGTTGGTATCCTTTTACAATCCTCCTTGCACTGAACATATTGATAAAAACAAATATTATAGGAGTTGTGAATGCTCCAACACTGGAAGTTTTTAAGAAGATGCTGGATAACCATTTGTCTGAAGTGGTGTAGGATTTCCTGCCTAAACAGGGGGTTGGACCAGAAGACCTCCAAGGTCCCTTTCAACTCTGTTTTTCTATTCTATTTTATACTAGTATACTCTTTCAAAGCTAGCCATTGAGATATGATCACTTGTAGAAATATTTGTCCTATAATTTTAGAGCCACAACATTTTTTTAAAGAAAAACCACTTTTGTTCTGATAAGACAATAACTCATTTAGGTGTTCTTTCCTATTTCTTTATCATCAGCATGATGAACGTGTCTGAAGATAAATGATTTCATCTACCATATGAACCCTCAGTTTAAAAACAATCCCTTTGCCAAGTAGATTTTTTGTGCATAAGGAAAGGATCACTTGTTTGAGTCAAACCCTTTAACTCCTGCTGTATACATTCTAGGTTACAGGGATACGGATGAAATATTAGATTATTGTTGGGGAGTATTAAACAGAACTAGATCGAGCTGATGATAAGATATACTTTTTGTCTGCTCATTAAAACAAATTCCATATTAGTTTACATAAGGACATAGTAGTAGAAGCATTGAAATGGGTTGAGCACCGCCCCCTATAATCACTAATGACTAACAGAATAAAATCTACAGAGATTCCTTAGTAGAAGCATTAAAATCATTAGTGAATTCAATTAAAGAATATGATGAAAAGTAACCTTCACTTTTTGCGGATCTGAATGAGAAAATAACTGTTTTCACTGACTTGACATAACTGATTCTAATAAAGTGAGATTATAATTCAATGTTTATTTTTTTAAGAGCTGACAATAATGGAAGGTTTTTTATAACCAGGATGAAAAGAACATGATGGTTTTTTTTAGGTATCTAGAAGAAATCAATAGATTCATCAATTCAGCAACGGAAGAATTTAGTTCTTTCGATATTGGATTTAAATCTCGCTGTATTCGGGCATCTTTTAAAATTATGGTCAGAATGCAGAAAAAAGATGACTTTAATATGTTGAATTATATGCACACAAAATTGGTGTATTATCACTAAAACAACACAAAGTAACTATAAAAACAGAATTAAGGTTAGAGGTGGTAATAATACTATCATTAAGTTTAACATGTAAACTGTATTTCTGCAACAGTTGCTCTAAGTGTGCTTTATACAAAGACACTCAAAAAGACATCCTAATCAGAGGCAGGCAGTAAGTTCTCATGAGCACCAGTATACTCCAAACAACTCTTTCAACAATTACCACCAACCCTGCCTTTGAGCATTTCCGTATGCTTTTAAATAAAAAATGTATTTAAAATGAGAAAGTGGTGTGCTGAAAAGCAGGTTAAACTCTCATTTCCACAAATGCCTCTGGACTACATCTAAAGCAGGGGTGTCAAACTCAATTTCATTGAGGGTCGCATCAGAGTTGTGTTTGATCTTGAAGGGCTGGGGTGGGCATGGCCAGATCAACGTCACTCGTGTCAGGGCGCCTGTGGTGGCTTGAGCACCCTGCCACCCGAAACAGGTCCTGAGCTTTGTTTTTGGCTGCGACAGGCTCCTGCAATCCTCTGCCAGTGAAAACGTAGCTCAGGAGGGCCGCATGTGATCTTCCCAAGCTCTGTTTACACTGGCAGAGGGTTGCAGTAGGCCGTTGCAGTCAAAAACGGCACTCGGGAGCCCATTTGGCTGGCAAAGGCACCACGGGCCGGTCCTTCGCTGTTTCCAGGGTGGCTCCGCAGGCCAGATCTAAGTAACTTACAGGTCAGATTCAGCCTGCAGGCCTTGAGTTGACACTTGTGATCCAAAGTAAGAAGGTTTTTTAAGTGATGTAGGAATATTGTTGATATGTTTCCCCAAAAGGAGAAAAATGAGACAACACAATTGAAAGTACCTTGATGATACAGAATGCATAGAAGATGACAACCTCATGGATTTCCCTTTGATGAATGGGAAATTTGTGATCAACCATGACCTATATAACTTTATGCGAGTAGGCAATTATCACACCTGTAAAAATATCAATGCTCCCAGGATGCTAGTTATTCTTAGTTCCCCAAGAAAGTTGTCCTTCCCTTCTGGTCCCAAGGCCCTTCTTTTCTTCCATGGATTCTGTCCTGCCCTCATCATTCTTCAAAGGTGAGTGAGCATGAAGAAGTAACCAAAGAGAATTAACAAAAGTGTTCCCAAGGAATATTAAGTATTTGTTCCCTGTATACCAATAAAACAAAACTGAGGGAAAAGAATAAATGAAAAACAAATTGAAATATGACAAGGTCAGGCTCCCTTTCATTGCAGCAGCCACTGGGGACAGACCCTCATTGCAGTATATATAATTTTTCTCATATAGAACAAGCTTCTAATGCTAAATGCTTCAGTTATATTGTATTTTGAAATGTCCATGGGGATAATTCAGGCCTGTGTCCTATTTTGATGTTTAAATGACACCCTGGTAATAGAACTTTACAGACATATAACATGTGTTGGTAATTCAGAGAATGAAAGTCTATAAAAATTAATCACCAGGAAAGAATGGATAGCTGTGAATCAAAAGCTGAATTATTAAAACAAATGCAAACTGAATTCTCTCGTGTGATGTTATAAAATAAGAAGATTAGAGTCATTATATCATTTAGCCCAGTTATACTTTCATATTACCACTCTGGACTTCAAGTGTCATTACTGGGTGCTAATATTTAATTTTGCAAGACTGATTTAATTATTGTTTTATTCTGTTAGTTGGTATATTTCACTATGTATAATTAGCAGCAACAAAGATGGTCCCTGAAGATAGGGATGTATCATTTGAGGAACAGTAATAGAAAAATATAGCTTGTAAAACAACAGCTATTTGGCAGAATGTAATTTTTAGTTCAAGTAGTTAATGAAATAAAGCTTACTTAAGCTTTTAGGTTGTGGTTACTGCAATCACTAATGGAGTATTTTATCTAGCAAGATGAACTTTTAGTAGAACATTTATAACTAATGCATTTTTAAAAACAAAGTAATTTAACGTATATTATAACATTCCTTTATTAGAAATGCTGCCATTTTCCGTAACACTTTAATGTGAAAAGGATTGTTTAATTTTTTGTATTTTTAACTACAGCAGATGGCATAAGGAATTAACTGCACAGTACTAAGCCTTTAGTGCTGTCATCAGAAAAGAGTTAGAAGCTACAGTGAAGAGTGTTCTCCATCTGTTCTCAGAGGGTCTTCAAATTCTGGGGTGTCAGTTCTTCCATTCTAGAGATAGTGATGAGAAGTATATATATAAACTTGCATACATCCCCTCCTCCAAATTTACCCCAATAATGCACAAACCAAGCGGGCTATGGATGAAACAACTATCTACTGTAATGTGGTTTCAGAAATTTGTAAGGGTGCAGAGGAGATAGATAGATAGATAGATAGATAGATAGATAGATAGATAGATAGATAGATAGATAGATAGATGATAGAGATAGAGAGATATAGATATGCCTAACATGTAAAATAGCCCAAGTTCAAATTCCAGTAAGGGTATGGCTAGCTGATGAGAGCTAAATGGCTTGAAATAGATCTGTACTAGTCTCCATTTATTTATCAGCAAATAATTCAATACAAAATGGTTTCAGCCTGGAAGGCTCCTAGGGTGGAGCTGAAAGGCAAAAGGGAAGCAGTATGCTCCCTCCCATATTTGGGGCATACCAGGTGCCTTGATAAAACATCTTATAATTCCCCTGGTGTCAGCGTTCCAAATACCATGCAGGACTAAATCAAAGTCCCAGGCAGAATCATCCTTAAAGTTCCAATTTATTAATGCAGGTATGTTGGCACATCTGTGGAATTCCAATTCTGATTTACATCCTGGAATTCCACCCAGTTGAAAGTTCATGATCTATCCCCACACCCATAAATCAATCACATGCCCAATCTTCTTCTTCCACGCTGGCATCTCCACCCAGCTTCTTCCGGTCAAATGTCGAGGTGTGGAGACAAAAGGTGACCTTGGCTTCTAGAAAGGAATGACAACACACATTCCACAATTCTACTCCTTTCTATTCCTCTCCCCCCCCACCAACTACTAAACTAATGAAACAGCATAGGAAATCATAAGAAAGTGTGGCAGGCCAAAGATTCTTAAAGGAACCTCTGCAGGCCTGACAGGCAGCCTCTCTTAAAAAAAACATGTTTTCTGCAAAAGAAGTAAAAGTAGAAATTACTATACACAATTAATGACCTCTGCCTCCCCCAGGGGGGGGTTGGCTTATCAGGGAACTTCTCATGGAATTGTTTCACTAAATTATCCGCTTTCAGATCCCAACTTTTCACCCACGTAGCTTCAGATAAAGGGTACCCCTTCCAATGCACTAAATATTGTAAGCGACCTCTATACATCCTGGAATCTAAGATTTTTTTCACCTCATAACGTGTTACCCCTTCTACCACTACAGGAGGAGGGGGAGCTTGGATGGATGGCCTTATGGTAGACCCCATTACTGGCTTCAATAAGCTACAATGGAATACTGGGTAAATTTTCCCTAGGAGTCTGGGTAGGCTGAGTCAAACTGTAACTGGGTTAATTATCTTTTCTGTTAGGGAAAGCACCTAGAAATTTTGGACCTAATTTCTTACTAGGCATCCTTAATCTGATGTATTTAGTAGACACAAAAACTTTGTCCCCCACTCGAAAGGGGAGTTGGAGGGAGCGATGTTTATCAGCTTGCTTCTTGTAGGCTTCTACCACATCTACTGGGGCCTTTTTCATATTTTCCCATCCCTTCTTTAGTGTCTCCAGCCATTCATTCAGAGACATGGAGGAGGGAGGTTCTTTAGGTAGTTCAGGCATGGGAACAAATTCCATGCCACTGGTAATCTGGAAAGAAGTTAATCCAGTACTGCTGTGGACCACATTATTATATGCTACTTTGGCGAAAGATAGCAAGTCTGACCAATTGTCTTGCTGATAGTCCACATAACACCAGATGTATTGTTCCACCATCACATTGGCCCCCTCTGCTGCCCCATTTGTGCTGGGATGAAATGCTGAGCTGAGTCCCTGTGTGGACCTGATTGATTTAAGGAATTCTCTCCAGAATTTGGCAGTGAACTAAACTCCGTGATCCGAAATGATCCTTTTTGACACCCCATGCAGGCAATAAATGTGTTTCACAAACATTTTCGCTAATTTCTACGCGGATGGCAGGCCTGAACAAGTGATAAAATGCACTTGCTTGGAAAATAAATCAATAACTGTCCAGATTACTCTATTACCACTGCTGTCTGGAAGCTCGACGATGAAGTCCATTGCTATCTCTTCCCATGGTCGGTTAGGGCTGGCCACTTGTTGTAGTAGTCCAGGGGGCTTTCCCGGCTGGGTTTTCATCATGGCACAAGTAGCACAGCTTTTTACATAATCTTCCACTTCCGATCTTATCTTTGGCCACCAAAATTGATGCCCGGCGAGGTGGAGAGTTTTCAGGAATCCGAAATGACCTCCTAGTTTCGCATCATGACTCCGCTGTAGCACTTGCAGTCTCATCTCTGCAGGGACGTACAGTTTGGACCCCTTACAGGCTACGCCATCATTCATCGTTAGGATGTCCTTGTTGTTGTTGAACCACGGGTCTGTCTGGAGGGCCGCTTTCAGCTCGGTTTTCAGCTTATCTTGGCTTCGAGTGGTGACTTGAGCTGCCTTTTGGTGAGAAGGAGATATGATGGGGTGGACAACTTCTTCCTTCTTACTGTCAAACTGGGGTTTTCTCGACAGCGCATCTGCTAACAAGTTCTTTCCTGCGGGGATGTGTTTAATTTCAAATTTGAACCTTTGGAAATATTGGGCCCAATGAACTTGTTTGGGGGATAACTTCCGATGGGTAAGGAGAGCTTTGACTTTTTTATGATCAGTCCATACCTTGAACGGTATATCCCCCCCCTTCCAGGAGATGTCTCCAGGTGAGCATGCTCCACCTGATCGTGAATGCCTCTTTCTCCCAAATGGCCCACCTTCTTTTCGTAGCGTGAGTTTCTTGGAGATGTAAGCGCATGGCAAGAGGTGGCCTTCTTTATTCTTTTGCAGTAGCACCGCGGCTATCACGACATCACTGGCATCTGTTTGGATTATGAATGGTCGCTCTGGATCGGGGTGTTGCAATATGGGCTCTTGGGCAAAGAGCCGTTTTAATTTCTCAAAGGCCTTTTGGCAGTCCATTGTCCATTTTAATGGTTGGTTTGCTTGGATTATGGATGGTCGCTCTGGATCGGGATGTTGCAATATGGGCTCTTGGCCAAAGAGCCGTTTTAATTTCTCAAAGGCCTTTTGGCAGTCCATTGTCCATTTTAATGGTTGGTTTGCTTTCAGCTTAGTTGGGGAAGGCCCCGTCTTTAATACTTCAGTCAGAGCAATGGCAGAGCAATTTCAGTGAATGTCAGAATAAACTGTATAAAAGTTTGCAAATCCAAGGAAGCTTTGCAATTGTTTGCGAGTGCTTGGAGGTTTCCAATCTAATACCGCTTTCACTTTTCCTGGATCCATTTCTACTCCTTCATTGGAGATACGATACCCCAGGTAATCTAGTGAGGTCTTGTGGAACTCACACTTTGATAATTTCGCATATAGTTTGGCAGCTAGGAGTTTTTTCAGGACTTGCTGTACCAGTTTCACATGTTCTTCCAGGGTCTCAGAGAAGATCAAGATGTCATCTAAACAGACGAGTACTCCGTGGTACAGGTGGTCATGTAGCACTTCCTTTATGTACTGCATGAATACTGCGGGTGCTCCTTGTAGTCCAAAAGGCATGACTTTATACTGGAAGCTGCCCAGGGGAGTGTTAAAAGCGGTCTTCCACTCATCCTCTTTCCGGATTCATATACGGTAATATGCCTCTCTCAAGTCCAGCTTGGTGAAGATCTTGCCTTTAGCCAAGTGGTTTAACATATCTTTCATGACCGGGAGGGGATGTGTTCTTTTTGCATACCGTATTCAAAACTCGTAAATCCACACAGAGGCGAACTCCACCATCTTTCTTTTCTCTGAAGAGCACTTGGGCCGCTACTTTCGATTTTGCTGGTTCAATAAAACCTCTTTTTAAATTGGTGTCGATGTAGTTCCTCAATTCTATCATTTCCTTGGGAGTCATACAGTACATTTTTGGCTTTGGTAAGGTTTTAATTTCATGGTCCAGTATGATTGCAGTGGTGTACCAATCTTGGAGACGATCTGGGGTCCCCCTTATGGCACAAGCTTCTTTCAGTTTGGGTTCTAAGGCCTTTTTGAACATATAGACCAAGAGTCTTTCTGGCCAGTATCGTAGTTTCCCAGCTATTCTCCAGAACTCCCAAACTAGTTCTTTCGCGGGACGACCACCCTGTCGTAATTCCTGGATCTGGTCTTCTAATCCACATGTTGGGCCACATCGTAAAATCTGGCACGCATCAATTGGATGAACCCCGTTACATCATCTAACTCAGGAGCTGCTTCTTCATGGAGCTCCGCTATCCATTGTGCAGCCTCTCCTTCATTCATGCCCTCTGCTATTTCTTGGATCAACTCTCGATCCGACAGGTATTGTGTACCTACTTGGTCAATGTATGTCAATACTCCATTCATGAAGTAAGCTAGCTTGTCTGGGGTCCCATCGAACATTGCATGAAAACGTGGGGGTGTTGGCGGTGCAACCGGAGCAGCCTGTTGGCCTGCTGCCTGGGGTGGTAAGCCCCTTTGTTGGGCCACACCCATCGGTTGGGCAAAAGCCTGTTGAGGCATTGCTGGGGGGGCTAGACCCAGTGGTGGTCTCAGTCCCTGGTTCTGCCTAGGGGCAGCTATCTGGGATGGCGCCATCTGCTGGGAAGGGGCAGGTATCCACTGACATTGAGCCCATCCATGACCTAGGAAGAAAGCCCACCCTGGGGTTGCTTGATTCATGGGTTCAGAGCCACTGCTTTGCAGAGGGGGGTGGTGAATGTGTTCTAGGCCCCTATCCCCACACCCATAAATCAATCACATGGCCCAATTTTCTTCTTCCATGCTGGCATCTCCACCCAGCTTCTTCCGGTCAAATGTCGAGGTGCGGAGACAAAAGATGACCTTGGCTTCTAGAAAGGAATGACAACACACATTCCATAATTCGACTCCTTTCTATTCCTCACCCCCAACTACTACACTAATGAAACAGCATAGGAAATTATAAGAAAGTGTGGCAGGCCAAAGATTCTTAAAGGAACCTCTGCAGGCCTGACACCTGGCTCAACTGATAAGGGAGGAGAGTTTGTTGCTTAAAGGTTATTATAACTGCCTAACACGTAAAATAACCCATGTTCAAATCCCAGTAAGGGTATGTCTAGCTGATGAAAGCTAAATAGCTTGAAATAGATCTGTACTAGTCTCCCTTCATTTATTTATCAGCAAAACATATATATATATATATATATATATATATATATATATATATATATATATATATATATATATATATATATATATATATATATATATATATATATATATATATATATATATATATATATATATATATATATATATATATATATATATATATATATATATATATATATATATATATATATATATATATATATATGGCGTATTTGTATATAAAAAGGCTGCCTGGATGGTCTTCTGTGTTGAGCCGAATGATAGAAAGAGGGAGTAGTGAGCATACCAGGGGTTGTAACACATACATACATACATACATACATACATACATACATACATACATACATACATACATATATGTTTGTGTTGTATTTGTACTGATAAATAAATAAAGGGAGACTAGTATAGATCTATTTCGAGCTAATTAGCTCTAATCAGCTAGCCATACCCTTATACATTACATGCTTATCACAAAGTAGAATTTTCTTCTGAATAGATGATAGAGGTATGCAAGTTAATAAAGTTATTCCTATTTTCTATATAAGTAAAGATGAAGAAATAATTTTCCATAGCTCATCCAAGAAGTCTTTGCCATTGGAATTGCCACCTTTGTCAAGTTTTACACAGTGTTATAATATGAAAGTCCTGGATCATGAAGAAAGTTTTGTCTGTCAGGAAAAGAAGTTGAGTGATTTATGTGGCAGGAGTCATGAATCAATTTATCAAAGGATACATGTGACAGCTTGTCCTAGGAATGGATATAACATTTGCTATGAGTTTCAAAGCTGAATGCCCCAGGTGCCAGAATAAATTCTCAGTACTTCAATTTGCATTAAGCAAACGTTTCCATGAGATGGCAGGCAAACATCTTATAATTATCCCTTCCTATACAAATGGGGGAAATATTTATATACTTCTCATAATTATCTCTAATATGTGATAGGCTTGAAAAGTCAGCGGCTCCCTATTTTGAGGGGGGATTCTACATTAGTACAAATGTTCTCCTCTAATAATATAACATTTTTCTCATTCTAGACTCACTTCCGTCAAGCTTTTTATCTCCAGATTGTACCTTTGCCAAGGCTGTGTTTCTCTATTTTTCATAATTTTGTTTTTGACTATTTTTTCTTTTTCAGATAATACAAATAGTGCATCAGCAAGAACAAAGCAACAAAAATAGACAGTCAAAAGCAAATTATAAATGCACTTTCAATTGCACTGAAATACAATTATAATCCTTTGTATTCAGTTTTCATTTATTTTTATTTAGTTGTCTACACAATTTATATAACACTCCTAGAAGGACCATGGTACAGAATGAAGAGTACAACAATAAAATAATACAAGAATAATCTAATACAAAGAAAACCATATGATTCATGTAACATTTCATACACCTACCTCGCATAATTATTCAGTCTCTGAAGACTTTTTGCATTTTAATCCTTGATGTAACAGATCGTCTTCAAAAGGAATCCCATGTAAAACAATTACCCAAATCCATGCAAAAAATACAAGTTCACACAATGGCCATTTTTAATGCCTCCTGTCCAGTCGTGGGATCCCAAAAAATTTATACTGGTTCTGTGGGCTTGGCTTAGTGGGCGTAGCATGGCTTGGTGGGAGTGGCAGAGGAAGGATACTGTAAAATCTCCATTCCCTCCCCAGTCCAGGGGAAGTTTACTGCAAAATCTCCATTTCCTCCCAGTCAGCTGGGACTCAGAAGGCAGAGAATAGATGGGGGCGGGGCCAGTCAGAAGTGGTATTTACTGGTTTTCCGAACTAAAAATTTATGCTACCAGTTCTCCAGAGCTGGTCAGAACCTGCTGAATATCACTTCTGCTCCTGCCTTAGTAAAGCCACAACAGGTACACTAACCTGAGTGTGAAGCTGAACAAATGTCTTCCTGATCATAGCCATCCAACAGAATATAAAATATAGGAGTAACTCAGATTACAGACCTGTTCTCCATGAAGGAATACAATCCTATTAAGAGCTAAAATTGGCACTGTCCAAGAATCAGCGACCTTTGGATTAATAGCTATTTCATCTTGCTTTGTTTGACTGTGAGCCTGTAATGCTCTTCTAGGCCCTGACAATCATCAAACCAAGACTTCTACTGTATCTTTATCCATTTGGCCTGGACAGAGATGTAAAAGTTGGGTATCATCAGTATATTAATGATACTTCGCCCCAAATGGACAATTAACCTCTTTTAGAAGCTGCATGTAGATATAATTTAGAACTCCCAAGATAGATTTCAAAATTGATGGAATCTGAAGTTACATGCCTCCTGGATCTCAGGGGATGGATAGAAAATATCAGAGAGAGGTGGTCCAGAAAATTATCTGATCACATACCTGAAGGGCTTTATAAGTAAACTTTCAATCAAAACAATTTCTTACATTTTTAAATACCATTGATGCTAGGAAAAATGCAGTTTGGTTATCTACTGCTTTGCAACAGTAAATTTGACAGCTAACAGCAACAGCAAAAAATAATAAATTTCTTGTGTGCAAATAATATTAACTTCAATTGATGATGTCATTAATTGCCACCCAACCATCCTAAGGTGACCATTAGAAGTAGAGATACATTTAGTCAAATGTACTGGGGGTCCGAATGGAGAAATATGGCAAGACATAGAAATGATGTAACAACATCTAATTAGAACAAATGCAGTTGAATGAGCTAAGGATGCTTTAAAGTTTAAAGCAATAAGAAACTATGTGCTTGGGCTTGATAAATCAACACTTACAGCTTGAAAATTAATGAGTAGTTATGATTGGCCTCTCCTATTAGTCCCTCAGACTTGCCTCACAGAAGCCTCTCCTCTCCTCTTCCCTTCTCTCCTTCAGGCTTGCCCCATTAATCTTCTCCTATCCCTTCTCTCCCTCAGGCTTGCCCCACAGAGGCCGCTCCTATCTCCTTCTCTCCCTCAGGCTTGCTCCATTGATCCTCTCCTATCCCCTTCTCTCCCTCAGGCTTGCCCCATTGATCCTCTCCTATCCCCTTCTCTCCCTCAGGCTTGCCCCATTGATCCCCTCCTATCCCTTTCTCTCCCTCAAGCTTGTCCCACAGAGGCCTCTCCTATCTTATCCCCTTTTCTCCCTCAGGCTGGCCCCATTGTCTAAACTCCCAGCCCACAGGCCGGATTACTCACACACTGGCCATTCCCATGCTCAAGTGGGAGTTGGAAAAGAATCCTTGTCAGGTAGGGTGGGGGATAAGAATGTCTAACTCCTTAGCATCAGAGTGTGTTGATCTATATATATAAATACTGCATAAGAAATAATGATCTGATGATCATTTCAAAAAAATCCTTTCTTACCGAGCACCTAGAAGCCAAGAGGAACATATATGTCAAATTTCAAGTTTGTAGACCTTACATTTCTGGAGATTTCATGATGAGTAAGTGGATTTGGCTTTTATATATATAGATTTCCATGGATCCATTTGGTGGATATTTTGTACTTATATGGACAACCAATTTAATCTATTAGGCAACTAAGAAGAATAGAGATCCATGATGTGATCTCTTGACATATTTTTTGACTTTGTTGTTCAATTTAAGTCAAGTCTGTTTCACTGGAAGAAAGGTTGTACTATGTGCTCCAATAAACCAAACCAGGACAAATATTCCTCATTGATTATTGCTTGCAATTAGCTTAAGGCCCATTTCTTTCAAAGGGCGTATTCAAAGTATAACAGTCTGGCTCTCAGAAGGCTATTTCCTATCAATACCTCACCAAGGGTTTCAGGGGGTTGTGGCCTCTTCGTATTTTTCCTGCACATCACAGCTTATTCCCCTTGGTTTCTATGTATACCAAGCTGTGACAAAGCTAAAGCCATATGCTATCTGCCAAGTTCAATACTGATCATCTCAATTATTATTTGAAACTGCTTCCTACTGAAAGCAGCAGGCAACTCTGAAAGGTATCACTGTAAGAAAAATATACTTTTTATTGATTTGATGTAGAAATAGTTTCCTGGATTCCTGATCCAGATTTCCTGATTGTAAACTTCAACAGCAAGATAGAAAAATTATATTCATTTTTAATGTATTTTAAATCTAGTATTTACAATAGTGTATTTATATGAGCCATGTAACATAGCTTCCACTAAACCACTTACAGCAGTGCAATAAAAAATGCTGGTTTTATATTCAAAATAACCTGTAAATAAAAGTCATCCTGTAAAATATATTTCTCCCATGAATCTTCATTTTCATTTTGCCATTTCATAATCTTGATGTAGAATCATTTAGTTAGTAACATCTCTTTCCCTTATTTCAGTATCAGTCAAATTTGTGGAATCCAGAGACAGAATGAGAGATGCTATGTACAGAATCTGCTCAAGTCATGAGATGGAAAATAGAGAAGACTCTGTCTTGAATAGTGGGTCAGATTAGGGAGCGAATGGTCTCTGTGGGCCCAGAACCCAGGAATGCAGCTCTGTTGCTAGGGAACCATATTGATCTTCTTCAGTGCCTTTGCAGACAGTTTCATCTGCTCTTACATACCTCATTCACAGCAAGGCAGTTGTTAGATAGCTGGGATTTAATATTTATGAAGTAGCCATTTTAAACATTTGGCTTTAAACCTTTCCTTTCCTGTCATCTCCTCTCCTTTCCTTTCCTTTCCTATTGTATCCTATTCCTTTCCCTGTTTCAATTAGCTTCTTCTTTGATGGATTCTGTTGTCTGTTGGTAGCAATATATTTTTCTCTTTGAACACCAATAAATGTGCAACTATTTTCTTTTAGTGTTGGAAGGAAGAAGTGGCATGAAAAGCCCAAATCCTATTGCTTGCAATGGATTATGTTTTCAGGTGGATAGTTCCACTGCTTAAATAACATGGATGATCTAACTCTTATTAAATTCTCTCTCTCTATCTATCTATCTATCTATCTATCTATCTATCTATCTATCTATCTCTATCTCTATCTCTATCTCTATCTCTATCTCTATCTCTAATCTATCTATCTATCTATCTATCTATCTATCTATCTATCTATCTATCTATCTATAATATTTTAAGGCTAGATAGAAAGATACTAAATAGGTAAATAGATGAATAGAAATAGATGATAGAGAGAAGGAGGGAAGAAATTTCCTTCAAAAAAAACTAAATTCCCTAAGATCCAACACAAAGCACACTTTTTGTTTCAGTTTTTTGTAGAAGCTGTTCTTGCTAAATTGATTCCACTTAGGCCAGCAGTATCCCAATTGCACCGTTACGACATGATGATTTTACAGTCTACAACATTAAGTCTGTGGGAAATAAATTACAATCATCAGCCATCATAAAATAGCGTTAACAGCACTGAGCAGCATCACTGCCTTTCTCAGTGATGGTACTATAAATGTTTCTTACCACTTTAGTCTCACAAAACATTTGTTATCCACTTCCTTCCAGTATGGATTATTCTGAATTAATGATTCTGAAAGGGGTGAAAAAAACCCTTAAATTCTGAAATAAAAAATGGAAACTTTATTACAGACACCAATGAACCTTCAATCAGATTCCACATGATAATGCATGAGTTCCAAGCAGGTCAAAAAGTAAGTTGAATTTGCCTGAAAACTGAAAGCATGAAAGAGGATTATTGACAAAATAAATGATAAAGCAGCCTTCATGTTATTATGGTAACCCTAAGGCAGGATCTATTACCAGGCAATACTTCATTTTGACTTATTAATGGGAATAAATGTGAATAATGTCTATGGTAAGTCTTCTGGTATCCCAATGAATGCCAGAGTGGGAAATTTTTTCTAGTTTTCCAGTATAATATCATTGAATTCAAAGCAGTCTGATATTTCAAATTAGAACATTCAGAATCAGAACATTTTGAGTGGATGTATTCTAAAATATCCCTGTGTAAGCAAAACCTTGGGGAAGTAAAAATATGTCTTGGAAAATGAGCACAGTAAAACTTAAATACATCTTTGCAGAGTAGTAATATGTAATGATTTACAGTACTGATCAAGCAGAGCCATGCAGACTGGTGTGTTACTAAAATCAAAACAGTTGCTTCATCTGGTTCGTATCTTAGCTATGACATAACTGTATCTAAGAAAATTAACATCTAGAAAGTATGAAGTATAAGGTTTCATATTCTTATACTCTATACTACACCAGCATTTCAACATCAAAATCAATAATATCCATTGGATTAGAACTGATAATAAGTTATTAAACAGCATCAAATCTTGGCTTTCTTTTCTGGGCCAGATTCAACTTTTCATTTGCTGTTTCCTGTTATGGACAATTGATGTATTCTTGGACATACCTGTATTTGCAGTAGCTCAGATGTAAGCAACTGCATTGCTGGACTAAAAGTTATCCATCAGCATTGGTCTGCATTGCCTAATTTCTACTCAACTACTTCCTTGCAAATTGAATTTGGTTTACGAGTTTGCTTCCTTTTATAAAGAGCAAACAATGTCACTTAAATTCATCTCAATCAGTACAAATTATTTAAGACAAAATAAATTTAGGAGGAGCACTTGTCCACTAAAAATGTTCTGGGCCCCTTCTATGACCTTTAAATTTCTGCTGTCAGAACAATATGCTTTTTATAATCTATTGCCTTTATAACATTTATAGTTCTAAAACTTTGAATGACTGCTGTGTTTAACCCGGCTTAAGGTTACTTTCCTGATTTGTTTCATTCGCCTGTTGTGATTTCCTTTTCAGATTTTAAAGGATTGGCTTCCACTTTCCCAAAATCAAAACTAAAAGGAAAATCTAGTTAAGGTAACAGAGCAGAGATTTTGAAAATGCCTTTCAAGACTGATTAACTGAAATATATTTAAGACACCACTATACCCCTGTTGTGTTTGTATTAAAGAACACTCAATATTGAAACTCCCTTTCTCCTGTAGTTTCACAAAACATATTTAGTATTGTGTTACTAGATATGTCTTAATATAGCCTATGTATCTCACAAATGCTATAAGATTTACGATACAACATATACCACACTTTATAGACATCCATTGTTGTTTTAAAAATAGGTATAGCACTCCCAATATTATTCACTAACTACTTAACGCTCTGATTATCTGTTTTGGACAGCTGGTTTTTGTACTCTCTATTATATGGCTACATCCTTTCTATCTTTCTTGCAGTAAACAGATCGATTTATCCTGATTCTGAATTATCATCAGAAATCCCAACATTCATTATTTTCCAAAGCACACTCTGCATGACCAATAGATGACTGATGGATTGGAAGCAGTTGGAAGTATTGAATAAAAGTACTGCAAATTTAGCATTAACATTATGAAATAATATTTTAAGCAGAGGTCTTTCATGTTTGTTTTATTAGGAATATACAAATGACAGATCAATACGGATTTCCTCTTTTTGTGAGACTTATATTTTTTCCCAGGATCCAATCTGGGTCAGTCCACAGGACCAGAGGTTTTGTCTTCCAAGCTTCTGGACTCATGCTGGAAGCCCATCTTCAGGGAACTTCTCTCTAGCAGAGTGTGTGCTGTTCTATGTGTGGTATTTATATTGTCCCTATTGTATGTGGCCTTTTAGATGCTGATTGGGGTGTGTGGGTTTTTTTTGTTTTTTTTTGCATAACATTTGGCTACGTGGTTGTGTGCCTGCAAGAGAGCGAAACACAAATCGTTTCTTTGTTTCCATTGAGCATAAGGTTCACCAGATGTTTGATTAGTCTGGCAATCATGCTTATGAAAACAGATTGCCCTGTGACACATAATTTTGATAGGCTGATTTAGACTTTTAGTTCAGTCTTGGGAGGGATAGATTCTATTAGTCGCCTAGCAGAGTGTTTCCAAATTTGATTTTCAGCATTTGCAAGATGTATCCTTAATAGTAACTGATTCTGAATAATGAAACATAAAGCCAATGCATGCTTCAGCTCTGCCATTAACTGATAGTTAAAATGCCATTGAAAACCCTGTAATAGTATTATTTCACATGTCACAATCAGTATGACTTTTTAAATTGCTTTGGTGAATAACACCAAGATCTACTTTTTAACAAATTGTAAAATAATTCCCATCGATTTGGGGAAAAAAAAAGAGTTTTAATGAACTACTATGTGATTTTAGTGAAAAGGGGTGTCTTTATCAACAACAATTCATGCATCAGGTCATATCTTCCATTGGTATCAGCTGGAATGAAAGTTACTCTAACTGAAGTTACAGCTACTCCAAAGAAAGCTAAAGGTGTTCCTTGTTTTTCTATTCTTTATTTTCTAAGATTCTTGTACTGAATACTCTTGAATTCAAATTTTCATATTTAGAGTAAGCATTTTCTTATCACTATTCAAAAAAGTCAATTTGTTTATTATAGGTTTTATATCTAATACTTGACCAATTAGTAGAAATTACTAGTATGAACTAGTAGAGAAAGAAAAATCAGGAAACAAATTAGGAAACAAATACAACAGCATTATAAAAAGAAAAACTCTACTTCTCTTATTGTCTATCTGCATACAATTACTATATACACATTCAATAGTGACATGGCCAATGGGCAGAGCAACTTAGGAAGATAAATCTATTATATGTAAGACGGGCCAAACATTCAAAGTCTACATGCAATTGTATTAAATATTTAAAAAATAATAATGAATTAGATAAAGAGAAGAGGAGACCATAAACAATGTTTAGAATGCTGATTATTCATGATATGATTTGCAAAAACTCCCAGTACAGTTATTTCATCAAGTAACCATGCAGAATCCCATATTTAGTCTAAATGGCAGTTCCTACGGGTGCCAGAACTAGTTAGAGAAAAGCATATTTTTTCTTTGACGTACAAATAGAAAGAAAAATAACTGAATTCTTGGCCTTTCCCATACTTCAAAAATAATGGATATGTTATTTTTGAGTGGTGAAACAAAACCACTTTGAACATACAGAATTCACTTTAGTATGATACTGTGCAGATGTGAGATATTTTTTTAAAATAAATGTCTTTTATGCAACTGCCCTTTTAAAAAAACAAATGTTTACAATGTGTGCTTTTACCATTGGAACAGATGTGTCAGGGTATATACCTTTTTAAAAGTCTGTTTTGTTAATGAATTAGAAATAATATTAAAATCTTCAATTATAGAACTAACTTTCCAGAAAGGAAGAAACATGTGATCCACTTGCCTATGGAAAACTTTTGTAACAAATTGCTTAATTTGTGTAATAAGCTATTCACTTTAATAGCATGAGCGCTTGAGAACTTCTGCCAAGTGGTTTTGTGAAGCAGCTTGACCATGCATTCCCTCAAGCAGATACAATTATACGTAAGTCACAAAGCTGTACGGAAGAGTTATACCTAACAACCATCTAAGATTTCAGCTTCTGATGCTAAAGGATATGCTTATTTTCACAGCTTTCCTTTGGTAACATTCAGATTTTAATTTTTGACAGCTTACAATAGGAGTCGCAGTACTTCTAGAGTATCAGTTAATTATTTAATGTTAATGTTAAATAGCAATGCAATCTAGATGCTATTGATTTTTAACACTGTGTATATGGACTTCATCCTTGCAGTCTGAACCTTTTTTTTTTAAACAAGATTTTTATTGGTTTTACAAAAAATAATCGGGAAAAGGGATGATGGATAGGGTTACAAATTTTGACAGCTACATTATGCAGGAAATGGCCCTCGCCCCCGTTCTCATAACTTTCATTTGTTAATACATTAAGTTGTTACTACTTAGTAATAATTTGTCAGTATATTTTAACCTTTTGTCTTCAAATGAATTCAATCATTTTATAGCAAACAGATTTTCTAGCTCATTTTTGTGATCTAAGTTTTCTCGGTGTTGCCTCTTCTCCCACCACCAGCAAGGCTCCAGCACCTCCCGTGTCCTGTGTATCCCGTGTAGTGTCATCGGATTTATCCAGGAGGACTTTGCTTTTTTCCATGAAGGCCTCAGCCTCCATAGTTGTGTTGATTCTAACTCTAGTGTCCTCCCAGAATATTAACATACCTTCTGGCATAAGCCATCGAAACCACACCCCTTTCTGGTATAATTTCTTCGCTAGAAGCGAATATTTTTTTATTTTATCTCTAACTTTCTTTGGGATTTGTTTCAAGATGGCTATTTCTCTATCCTTGTATTGTAATACTTGCCCCCTTTGTGCACTCAGAATCTCATCTCTTGTAGTCTTTCTGAGAAAGTTGATGTGGACCTCCCTTGGAACATTGTGTATTCTGGCGTATGCTGAATTTACTCTATAGACCAGGTCAATATCCCACCCCATCTGTTGTCTGTCTTTTTTTATATATTCAGCCAATAAATTTGTCATGATGTCCCTCAAATCTTCATCATCAGCTTCAATTACATTTTGAAATCTAAGAAAAAAAGACATCATTTCAAACTCCATTTTTATCTGATTGTTCTCAAGTTCTTGGTTTCCTTTCTGGACACCCCCCCCCCCACCTCCCTCCTCATCTCAGCCGTCCCCTCCTCCAAAAGTTCCAATCTTTGTGTATTTTGGGCCGTTCAGTTCTGGTTTTCTCTGAGCTGTTCATTCATTTCTCTTAGTTGACTCTTTAGTTCCTCCTGCCCCTTTAAGATCGTTTGAAACATCTGTTGGGTTAGGTCCACCTCAAGGGCCTTAGGCTGGAGCAAAGATGTTAAGGTCTGTTGTCCACTGGGGCTGGACGTTGAGGATGTTGGGGCAGAGCCAGCAAAGCCTGGTTTCCCTGGTGGTGGGTTTTTTGGTGCCATTGTGGTAAGAAGAGCTCAGAAATATCTGTGTCAATACAGGGAAACAGCTATTGTAAAAGTGGATAGTCGAGAGAGATCACGAGGCAGGCAGTCCAGACAAATAAAGACCTTATCTAAAGCCTAAATCCAGGCAGCAAAATCCATTGTTCCAAGTCCAGGATAAAATATAACAAGAGATATCTCTAAGTGTCACGGAGACAAAGACAAAATGCCAGCAATTTCTGTGGGTGGAGTCAGATTTCAAAGTACATGAAGACAACGGAAGTGTGCCATCTTGCCTTGCCAGCACCGGGATCAGAAGGCAACAAACCAAAAGTTTTCAAAGTTTTCGAAAAGTCAGATCATCACCTCATTTCGCAATTGCAGTAAGATAAATCTGCTGGTTGCTATGAGCGTGACTTCATTCCAAAGCTCACCCCCCTCCTCCTCCTCTGGGGGCAGAGAGCAGTTTAAAGCCACTTATCCAAGGGGGGGGAATCCCCCTCCCTCCAGTCACACTTCCCAGGAGCGGATTGAAGTTTTTAAAAGCCGACATTCCTTTTTTTTTCTTCAGTCAAGAAAGGGAACAGGGGGAATTTCCACCTCACCGCATTGTAGCTGCAGCCTTCAAATCGTCGATCTCGCCCGGCTGCCTCGATGCGAAGACGCAGAAGCGCCTCCCCTTTTGCCTCCCAGTGCCTAGGGCGATGCAGGGAGCCCCCCCCCGGCCGTCGCCGACACAGGGGGTCCCCTGCTAAGCCGCCCCCTCAGCAGGGGCCCCTACAAGGCTCCCTGTGCCCCCCCCGATCAGGGGGGAGCCCACCAAGAGCACGCAGGGCGAGCAAAGCATGCCTGTTGCGATCCGCAGCCGGAACCGGAAGTCCTTGCAGTCTGAACCTTGAGTTCTCAGCCAAGAGGTCCATGCAGAAGTCATGATGGCATGATGGAAGCCTAACCCCTTTTTGTTTCATCACATGTAAAAATAGATGGAGCTTCAGTCATGCACTGGCAAGTCATCTTTATGTATGTATGTATGTATGTATGTATGTATGTATGTATACATACATACATACGTACATACATACATACATACATACATAAAACAGACATAGACACACACAATACATAAAAATCATCCTCCAGTTACATTCAGTATGTTAATTAGTTACAAAGCTTTGTGCTTCCTCACAATCCCCGCTTGCAATTTACACAAATTCTCATATCATCAATCCAATATATATATAAACAATTATTATGATTATTAAACATTCATTTGACTATAACTGCTATTACATCCTTTTGTATAAAATATTCTAAATTTAAAGTAAATCTATATTATGGAATTTCATTACATCCTCCTAAAATCATCCAATAATATTACATCTTCATACCATATTCTATATAAAAATTGTTTATATTTAATAACAAGGCTTTTAAACATCTTCTCCATAGTCCTCCCTTACAATTTGTATAAAGTTTCATATTATCAATCTGGTGTGTGTGTGTGTTTGTGTGTGTGTGTGTATGTATGTTTGTGTTGTATTTGTACTGATAAATAAATAAAGGGAGACTAGTATAGATCTATTTCGAGCTAATTAGCTCTCATCAGCTAGCCATACCCTTACTGGGATTTGAACCTGGGCTGTATTATATCTTAGGCAGGAGTCTTAGCCACTAAGCCACAGGCTCGCTTCCTTATCAGTTGAGCCAGGGAAATAGGTATGTATTTGTGTTACAACCCCTGGTATGCCTAAATATGGGAGGAAGGTCACTACTCCCTCTTTCTGTCCCTCGGCTCATCACAGAAGACCATGCAGGCAGAAAACTATATTTTTATTTTTAATGTTGCCTTTTTTATATATTTGTGTTGTATTTGTACTGATAAATAAATAAAGGGAGACTAGTATAGATCTATTTTGAGCTAATTAGCTCTCATCAGCTAGCCATACCCTTACTGGGATTTGAACTTGGGCTGTATTATATCTTAGGCAGGATATAATACAGCCCAGGTTCAATATATATGCATTATAATAATAATAATATAATATAATATTATTATATATATGCATTATTATCATTGTTACTCATTTATTTGACTATAACTATTATCAATCCATTTGATACATAATACTCTAAGTTTAACTAAATTTAACTACATTTTTATTATGACCTTTCATTACATCATCCTGTGTCCTTCCAGTAGTAGTGCAATCTTATATCTCTTGCCATTTGTAGTATTAGTGTTCTGATTGCTTTCTTGGTAAGTCTTATATGGACTTCTCTTAGCAACTTGTTGCTCATTGCATATCTTGTAAAAACTCGAAACCTTCCATCAGCTTGCTTTTGGTTATCTGTTCCTTCCATCAGCTTACCTTTGGTTATCACCGATGCTTCTGCCAAAATTTCTCTCATTACTTCTGTCAAATTTTCTCCCTTTTCTTCTTCTATATTTTGAAGTCTGAGATAGAGTTCCAATGGAACTCTATCTCAGACCACTGGCAAGTCATCTTGACTTTTGTTTTATTTCATTTCTTCTTGGATGTCCCTGATAACACCTAGTACACAGCCTTTCAGCTGGAAAAATGTGACTGGCCAATTTAAAGTATTACAAAAGAATGACAAATATCTCATTTTGAATAGAAAATTGTGTAAACATTTATCATATTGCTATAATATCTTTTTCTAACTCAAACAAAACAAAATCTGAACATTATTACTAGTAATACCTTTAGAAGTAGACCACACAGGATTCAAACCCGCCGCATCACATTGTCATCACATGATGTATCTTGACATTTTTCCCTTCATGGAGCTGGGGTGGCCATGGCTTGCGTGTCACACATCTGGCTGCCAGGCGGCCAGTTTGACACCCCTAAAGTAGACAATACATTAAATACAGATTGAAGAGATTTTAAAAAAATCAGTTATAGTAATTGGAGACTTCCATATGCTGCAAGAACATATTATATTACAGGGAAAGTAAGTAAGTAAGATAACTTCAGTTTGTTGTAAGGATGATGGAGATTTCACATGTATAGAATGGGTTGGCTAATGTTTACTAAAGGCTACCTTATGCCAAGTATTGCATCCATGAAAGGTGCAGTTATTAATTTACTGGATTTCTATTGCAATTTGGGAACAAGCTGTAATTAAAAACATAATTATAATGTTCCAGCGACAAAGAGACTAAAAGTCAACCACAGCAACAGGGCACATCAACAAACATCTGCCTGTATGAGCTCATTTAAAATCTTGCCTCAACACCCAAGGTCTTCAAAGCCTCCCTGAAAAATAATTGGGTCAGGGCAAATTCCAAAGGCAGGGATCCCAACAGAAAAAGTTGTTTCTAAATAAATATTTAATTTTATGTCTACTTCATTTTTGCTATGCAGAAAACTCTTAAAAACCAATACTAAATCATATCAACACTAGATATATTATGTATAATATATATTATATAATCTAATATAATCTAATAGTATAATTTGATTGCTTATTAGTAACCTATGACTATCACTAAGTGTTGTATCTTATGATTCTTGATAAATGTATTCTGTTTTATTTTTCTGTATGTACACTGAGAGCATATGCACCAAAGACAAATTCCTTGTGTATCCAATCACACTTGGCCAATAAAGAACTCTATTCTATTCTATATAAATATGATATTATGGTTCATCGCACAATCAGCCAGATGTTCAGAGTGGATTTGGCATTTTGTCCCCCTGTCGACTCCGTTCCAAGGATCTAGGATAGGTAGATGTGGTTGTTTGAGTCTGTTAAAGATAATATCGCAAAATGTAAGCACTTCCAGGTAAAGCCGCTGTCAGGGTTCTAAGTAACATCCCCAAGAAAGAAGATTCCAAGGCTTGAGTCTTCTCAAAGTTCCATTTTTTTGGAGATGCCATATTGGCACATCTGGGAAAACCCAAATCTGAAAGTTTCCAGGTTTTCCCCACCCAAAAGAAAGTTCAAGTCCCTGCCCAGCACCCATATATCCATCACATGAGCCAATCAGACACCATCTAAAACTGGAGATGCCTCCCAGTCACCTCATCGCAGCTGCAGGGCAAGGTGGCCTTGACTCTCTGAGAAAAGAATGTTATTTTGACTATAGATCACCCATACTCCATATAATCCCGCGGTAGAAAATGTGGCATGCCTGAAGGCCCAAATGTAAAAGATGGTTTCCAGATCTGACAGCTGCCTTTTGCAATTGACTGATGGTGATTATTATTATGTACTTGAACATTATGTGACACAGAGAGATGTGTACATGCCAGTATCTTTAACTCGGTCCCAAAATATTGGAATATCTGTGCCTCAGAGCAATTATGCATTAAATGCATTATTTTATTGCTTATAAATTTATATGTCCATTCATCTAGCAAAGGAACTCTGAGTGGCAGTAATAGCCACTGTGTGTCCACAGAGGATAGCAATATCCTATCCAATCTTGACTTTTGTGAACAATGTGTTAGTGTCATACATTTATTCTAATTAAGTGACACAGGCAGGAAAACAGCTGGAAGCATCTACCAAGCATGTGGTACTCCTTTAATGATGTTCCAATCCTGCCAGTCACTTTCTTGGCAGAGAAGGAGTGACAAAGGCAGCTTTCCAAATCTCCCAGTAAAAGGTTTGTGTATAGCACTCGCTGGCGGACTGGAGAGAGATTGTACACCCGGGGCCAATCTATAAGTACTGCGCAGCCCCTAGACAAATACAAACAGATCGGAAAAATCTTGAAGAGGAAAGCAATATTTTTGTTTTTATCTTGCAATGTAAAAAAGATGAGTGCACGTGAGTAACATGCGAACTGAATTTGGGGGGAAAAAACAAGATCAGAAGTTATTTTTAAAAAATCCCCTATAAGAAACCTCAAACAGCTTTAAAAGTTGTGTGGCATAAAACAAAATATTTAAATATAATTATTTATATTTAATCTCAGACATGCAGTAAGAATTTGTTAATTGGGCTTGCTTTACATATATGATGCATTTGTAACCTTTGAGAGTTTTTTAATATAAAAAATATACAGACTAGAATTTTATATGGCAAAATCAGAGCTGGGAGTAGGCAAACACCAAGTAAGCACCAGCTTTTGGGAACCAAATTTTGGAATACCCAAAATTAGATAAAGAATTCAAAAGTATTTTTAAAAAGAGGCAAAGAGCTTGGAAAGTTTTGTTGGCAAAAACAGAATAATGTTGGATTTTCCCTAACAATTCAGAGTATATCTATAGTTATGGCAGATAATTGCTTTAGTCTGGCAAGATTCTGTTTGTAGATGAACAACTATAAAGAAACTATTCATTTGCCCTTGCTTCTTTGGCCCTGACCGTATCCAAGAACCTATTATGTTCAATAGCAGCTTTCGTAAAGGCAACAAAAGGTATAGATTAAAATATAGTTCTTCAGGTAAACTAATGCTGAATTCTAATCCTATGCTGTTATAATAGAGATTCTCAGGCTGTGATTTTGGACTTCTGGGGGGGGGAATGTCACACACCTTTTTCGATCAGGCTTGCACAGGTAAAGTGGAAACATTGTCAAAAATAACTTCTGGGCTTTGTTCACAGTAGTACAATATTTGAGGATCACGGTATAAAGGATCTTACAAGCTAACACCAGAACTTTCATTTAAGAAATGAGCACCAATTTGGTCTAGTGCAGTGGTTCTCAACATTCCTAATGCATTGAGATCCTCCCAGGAGTAAAACACCCCAAACCCCAGTTTTACTTGATGACCTCCCGCGAAATGGAGGAATTACGGAAGTTAATTGACAAAAATTTGGAAAGGGGGTTTATAGAACCTGCTAGGGCACGGGTGGACGGTCCTGTATTGTTTAGAGCAATGGTTCTTAACCTTCCTAATGGCTTTGTTCACAGTAGTACAATATTTGAGGACCCTTTAATACAGTTCCTCATGTTGTAGTGACCCTCAACCATGACATTTTTTTCATTGCTACTCTATAACTGTACTTTTGCTACTGTTATGAATCGTAATGTAAAGATCTGATACGCAGGATGTATTTTTATTGTTATAAATTAAACATAATTAAAGCATAGTGAATAATCACAAAAACATTATGTAATGATATATTGTGAAATATTTATTTCTAATTACAAATAAATGAAACTTTGTCTGGGAAGTTTAAGAGCAGGCTCCCAGCTCTAAGTGGTAAGGGTGCCTTTCTTTTAAAAAGAAAAAAAGGAAAGAAAAAACAAAACAGCCACCAATTCTTCCTTTCTTTCTCTTTCTCTCTCTTTGTCTCTCTCTCTTTGTCTCTCTCTCTGTGTGTCTGTCTGTCTCTATGTGTGTGGCTCTTTGTCTCTCTCTTCCCTCCCTCCCTCTCTGTAATTCTCTCTGTGTATCTCTGTCTCTCTCTCCTCCCTCCCCATCTCTCTGTGTGTCTCTGTCTCTCCCCTTCCTTCCTCTCTCTCTGTGCCTCTCTCTGTCTGTCTGTCTCTCTCACTCACACACACTGTGGTCACCTCACCTCCTGTTCTTTGGCTGCTGCACAAGCCCATGTGGAGTGCGCTGCCCTCTTCTCTCTTGACAGTTGCCTCATTTCCACTGGAGGGGGTGGGGAATGCATGTGTTTTTCTCCCTCTGCATGGATTTCCCACCCCTATTGGTTCCATTGTTGCTGGAGCCGCTTTTGCTGAATCCATGCGGCGGCTGGACTCTTGCCATGAGAACTTCGCTGGCAACCGCTTCTTTCCATCACCGCCATGCCAGATTCAGCAAAAGCGGCTCTAGCAGCAACAGGACATGCTTGGGGAAGGGAGAGCCAGAACTGACTGCCCGGGATTGTGTTTCTGCCGCTGTTAGATACTTGTACTAACTGCAGTGGTTTCCACCAAGGTCCTCTGTTCCAGTGGCAACAGAGGTTTAATCCTATTGGTTGAAGGGTCTGACAGCTCCCTATAAAAGGACTGCTGTCAGATTCAAGCTTCGCTGGATTGTTCTCACTTGTTGTACTTAATAAAGAGCTGTTGTTACCGTTAAACCTGTGTGTGCCTATCCATTACCCAATCTAACACTGGCGACGAAGGTGGGATTGGAAGGCAGCTAGGCGAACCAAAAAGAGAGTAGAAATCCAGCAAGTACATCCAGCCCAGAACTCAGCACGGCTTCAAGCAGCCATTTTTGAGCGGCAGACTCAAAACGCTCTCTGAACACAAAATGGCCATGCACGCACCACCAACTCTGTATGACCCAGTCACCGAACACTGGGACTCGTACATGCTACGATTTGTCTGTTTCCTCGAGGCAAACGACCTCATGGGCCTTTCTGAAGGCTGCAAGAAGAACACGTTCCTCGGGTACTGTGGCCAGGAAGTGTTTGAGATGGCGAAAGACCTCTCTCAGCCGACACAGCTCCAATCAGTCACCTGGTCCGTGCTCCAGCCGATGCTTAGGACTCATTACGTGCCCAAGCCATCCAAGAACATTCGCCGGCATGAATTCAACATCAGAAATCAGAAGGAGGGTGAGTCGATTAATGAGTGTGTTGCTGTGCTCCGCAAGGCCATAGCGTACTGCAAATTCCTAGATGAGCTGATTCTGGACCGCATAATTTGTGGTGTACGGATGTTATCTTACAGAGGAGGTTACTCGCTAAATCTAACCTCACTCTGCAGATTGCCTTGGACGAAGCCAGAGCATCAGAATCAGCTGTCAAATCGACTGAGAATCTGCAGCACCAAAGCGCACTACAAGACGCGCAGAAAAGCATACGCATACATCGCGTGGCCACAGAGCCCAAGAGTTTAGAGGGAGAAGAAGATGACAGCTGCCGCATGCGCAGTAGCCACGCCCTGCCGGCTTGCAAATTCAAACAGTGTTTCCCACCTTGCGCAAGCTGCAGAGGAAACCATGCCAGAGCGGCTTGTCATTTCCATGACGCAAACTGTCAGCGCTGCGAGCAAAAGGGGGACATCGCCAAGGTGTGCTGGAGCGAATTCCCTGCCACTGCCTGGCAGCCTAGAAGCACACCAAACCGTCAACCTAGGCCCAGCCAAGGGGCCTGGAAGAAGCTAGCATGGTGCTCCGAGAGTGACGACAGAGTCACCCACCACACATCAATCCGCACCAGACAGCCAAAAAAGCTCAAGGTCACAGTCCTTATCAAGGACTCTCCATGTGAGATGGAAATCAACACTGGGTCATCACTGACCATCATACCATGGTCTACCCTGAAACAGGCTATCCCTAGCCTAAAGAAGCAGTATCTTCGCACCCTTGACATCCGCCTATGCGATTACCAGGGAAACCGGGTCCCCATCATGGGCCAAGGCACCTTACAGGTGAACTTCAAGCTCCCTATAAAAGGGCTGCTGTCAGACTCAAGCTTCACTGGATTGTTCTCACTTGTTGTACTTAATAAAGAGCTGTTGGTACTGTTAAGCCTTTGTGTGCCTATCCATTACCCAATCTAACAGCTGCTGCTGTGAAAATGTCTGTTTTCCAGCTGCAGGAGGGAAGGAAAGAATCCAGTCTTTGGAAAGAACTTCCCTCCCCCTCCAGAGAGCCCATGCCGAAAGACAGGAGGGGCGGGCTGGTTTGAATGCGAGCGAGCGGGCGGTTTGGGGCCAGCACCTCCTTCACTCATTCGGGCAGGCAGAGAAAGAAAGGAGGCTTGTGAAAAGGAACCCCTGCCACCAAGGGCGAAGGGGAGCACCTTCCCCCTCGACTATTGTATGCCTCCGTTCTCCACCAACCCGAACTAGCAAAGAAGACAGGCCACTAAACCGCCTGCTCTCCCGCTCGCATTCAAACCAGAGAAGAGGGAGCAACCCACCCCTGGTCTGTCTGTCTCACTTACTCACTTAATCACTCACTCTTAAAAGTACCTGGCAGTACCCTCAGAGGGCTTCGGACAGCTTTCTAGAGCTTCAGAGGGAAACTTCTGCAGAAGCCCGGGCAAGTTAGAACAAGTCCCTACCATTACAAAGTCTCAAAGGCTGTAATTGTATGGGGTGTGCATGCGCACTTATGTTTTCCACAGCGTGGAGCCATAATGACCCTCTGCATGGCCAGTGATTACTCCAGACCCCATCCAAGCGGGGAACGTGAGGGGGAGTCTAAAGTTTAGAGTTCCAATGGTCTTAGCGACCCCTGTGAAAAGGTCATTTGATCCCCAAAGGGGTTGCGACCCACAGGTTGAGAACTGCTGGTCTAGTGATTAAGGCACCAGGCAAGAAAGTGGAAGACTTTTAATTCCGCCTTAAGCTATGAAACCACCTGAGTGACTCTGAGCCTGTTGTGGGACAAATAGGAGGAGGAAAGCAGGGGTAGGCTTCAAAAATTTTAGCAAGGGCTTCTCTGCCCGGTTGCTGGGTGGGCATGGCCATAGTGGGTGTGGCCTACTCAGTCTCATGCACTATAGCGGGAGGGGCGTTTTTGCCCTCCCCGGGCTCTGGAGGCCAGAAATGGGCCTGTTTTGAGCCTTCCCAAACTTTCAGTATGCCTGTTTTTCGCCCTCCCTGAACTTCCGCACATACCCTCGCTTACCTCCATCCAAAACGGGCCACGTGGGGAGTCCTGGGTGGGGCAGGATGGGCGGGGCCAGCCAGGAGTGGATTTTGGGGGTTCTCTGAACTGTACAGAATCTTAGCCAGAAGTTCTCCCGAACCCTGTGAGCTCCCAGCAGCCCACCCCTGGAGGAAAGTATGTTTGACATTCTGAGTTATATGTAAAATAATACAGACAAAATAGAGGTAAATAAATAAATAATCTTGAAAAATTTGTAAGCATATTCACTAGACTTCCAGGTACAGACATGCTGGTGCCCATATGTCAGACAATCTATAAGATATTAGATATTTTCACTTCTTACTATTGTTTCTAGATATATATGTTTATCTCTTAAGAATCCATGTATTCACTGTGTTCAAAAACAAACTGTTCATTGATTATAACTCATGAGAGTGGATAGGCAGCACTGTAAGCAAGAAGACATTTGCAATCAAGCCTACCTCTTTGCTTAAATGAAGGGGCTGTATAGAGATGTGCATCTTAATATGATTTACTTTCTTTAGCATTGTTGGTTTGCTGTCTTGTGCTGTTTGTGTGTGTACTTGTATGCATGTATATGTGTTTTGTTCCTCTCGCTGCTAAATGTTTCCATGATTGCAAACTTCTCAGAGTCATTGAGAATTGGGCAGATTGTAAATTTAATGAATTATTATATCTCACAGTCAGCCAGATGTTCAGACTAGATTTGGCATTTTTGTCTACCTATCAAGTCCTTCCCAAGGACCTGGGATAGGCAGACGCTGATATTTAATGGTGTTAGAGCAGTGGTTCCCAAAGTGGGTGGTACCGCCCTCTGGGGGGGATGGCTTAGGGGGGCGGTAAGAGACAAGGGGGTGGCAGGAGGGTGCTAAGAGGCAAGGGGGTGGCAGAGGAGTGTTGGAGGTGGCCCCCTCTAGCGAGCCATTTAGAACCAGCTTGCTCGCTCAACCCCACCCATCCGGAAGCTGCTTGATCACTCGCTCCCCCACCTGTCCTCACTATGCTAGCCCTGCCCACCGCTCACTGATTGGCTGGCTCATCAATCGCCCTGCCCACCTCTAAGAGCCCTATCTAAACCCAGTTACCTTTTTTTCTGCTTGGCTTTCTATAGATAGGGCTCTTAGAGGCGGGCGGGGCGATTGGTGAGCCAGCCAATCAGTGAGCGGTGGGTAAGGCTAGCATAGTGCGGATGGGTGGGGGAGCGAGCGATCAAAGAGAGGTCCCTTTGCCTTTTTTGCTCCCACTTTGTCTTGATGAAGTCACCGCAGCTGCCAGGCGCGGATGGACGGAAGTAGCCAGAGCGGCGGGGCAGTCCGGGCAAGCGAGCAAGTGAGCTGCCTGATCCTCCATAGCTCGCCCACTCACCCGCCTTAACTTAATGTTAATGTTAACTTAATTAACATTAACTACAAAGGTTTTTAAATTGGATTTTGAATAAATGTGCAAATAATTGTTACAGTTTTGAATTTTACTGTTACTATCTTCCTTCCGTCATGCAAACCGCCCAGTCACATGACTCCCCCAGCCACGCCCACCAAGCCAAGCCCACAGAACCGGTCGTAAAAAATTTTGAATTCCACCACTGGGGGGGGGGCACTGAGGATCAGTTTGTAGCACCAAGGGGGCAGTGGACTGAAAAAGTTTGGGAACCACTGTGTTAGAGGTATTGTCAGTCATAAGCTGTTCTGAGTAAAACTGCCTTTTGCAATTGATTCATATGATTATGATTATAAATAAATAAATAAATAAATAAATAAATAAATAAATAAATAAATAAATAAATAAATAAATAAATAAATAAATAAATAAATAAATAAATAAATAAATAAATATTAATCTGGTATAAATCATTCATTTAAGTATGTTATATATTGAAAACAAAATCTATTGAAAGCAGACCATTTTCCTTTATTTTTGTATCTGTTGCTTATTAACAGATTGCAAATCTAAAAGAAATCAAAAGTGTGACTTGCTATTAATCTTGTAGAATTATTTTCTTCTTTGTATGGATTTGCCTTGTTGTTCTTTGCAAAGAGAATGTTGATAAGATTGGGCATATACTGGTGGTAGTTTATACAACTGTCAGTTATAATTGGAAAACATTGTATCACTCAACATTGGATAAAAAGATTAATAGAAGAACATGAAATATTGTTAAATCAAGTGTTAATTAACTTGTTAAGTACCACTGAAAAAATAAGTTTAGAAATAGCATGTATTTCATATTGGAATAATAGAATTCAGAAAAACAATATGACTCTTGTGAAGCTTAGGTGAACTATGTGAAAGTGTATTTTTAAAAGTATAGACATAAATGCAGAATCATTTTTGTATTTTGTTTTGGTGTTTATAAAATACAATCCTTTCTTTTGTTGTCTGCTATTTTTCCTTCTGAATGCAAAAAAAACCATATCTACAGAGTAACTAGTTGGACATAAAGAGTTTCCACTGGGATTTAGTGTATTAATAATCTCACTGCCTCTTCCTTGAATATATGCAACGCCTGTTCTCATTTTGTACCCTCTGTCTCCATTACATGGGAATTGAAGTTTGTTGGTGCGGAAGGATCACTGGAAGGAAAAGAGATACTTTTGAATTGCAACATAGAGGTAAGTATCACCCTTTACAAAGCTCTTAATAGGCAAGTGCTCTGGCTGAATGGTTTAATCTTTGCTCAAAATGTATTAAAAACTATCTTGTAAGTATTAAACCAGCACGGTGGTTAATGTTCTTCCTGGGTTAATTTGCAAAGAATGAGAAAAGAGATAAATGATGCTGAAGGAAGGATATGAAAATTTAGGCATGGCATGGGAAATGCAATACAAAAGGAACAGGAATAACAGTAACTATTGACCGACATCATCAGACCATTGGGAGAAGGAGGTGGAAACCTGGACAGCAATAATGTCATAACAGTCTCAATAAATGTTCTTTCTCATATCATAGGCCATTTAATTCTAAAATTGCTGCTGGAATTTGGGATTCCGTTTTTATTTGTTTCTAATTTCCCATTGTAAAATTGCTCTTCTGGAATTATATTAATTAGCTTAATATTTCCTCACAGTTCCTTGCATAACATGATAATTTGCTAGTATAATCTTAAAGTCTACAGTAAAAAATAAGTAAAGGAGTTAAACTATGGTGCAATCAAGCAGGAGTTTGCCAGGACACGTAAAGAAGTTAATCAGGATTTTGGCTAGTATATATAAATATACACAAACACAAACGCACAGACAGTGTATGCATGTACCTACAAAGTTAAATTTATATGACGAATGAAGGCAGATATACAATATGTATCTCAGGATAATGTTGCAGGATCCAATCTGGGTTGGTCACTGGAAGCAGAGGTTTAGTCTTGTGAGCTTTTGGATTCATGCTGGAGCCAATCCTCAAGGAATCTCTCTTTAAAAGAGTCCTGTGTATACTGGTCTCGCTAACCAATCCAGATTGGATCCTTAAATTTGTATGTACAAAGTTAAAGGTAAAGGTTTATCCTGTCTAATTGTGTCTGACTCTAGTGGGCGGTGCTCATCTCTAAGTCTTAACTAAGCAAGCCAGCGTTGTCTGAAAACAATGGTTACATGGCCAGCATGACTATATGCCAAAGGAACACTGTTACTTTCCCACTGAAGTGGGAATTTATCCCACTATTTATCTACTCACATTTGCATGCTTTCAAACTGCACGGTCAGTAGGAAGCTACAAAATCAACTTTAACCCTTACAACCAATTCTACATGAGACAAACATCATGTCAATTAAAAACTAGGATCCACAAAGGTTTATTGGTTTAAGGTTTATTGAATTTATAGACCGCCCCCTCTCCCCGTAGGGACTGGGGGCGGTGTACAGACAGTTCATGTTCAAGACAACAAAACATAACATAGGACATCAAACAAAACAACGCACACATACCGTCTGTGTATAAAACCCAAAACCAATTTAAATAATTAAAACAATTTTAAAAACCCGTTTAAAACCCCAATTTAAAATTTAAAAAGCCATCCAGGAAGGTTAGTAATAGATGGTCCCTGTAAATACAATTACAATTACAATTAGGCCAGGCCGGCTAATCGAAACAGGTGGGTCTTGAGTTTCTTGCGGAAGGAGCGGAGATCCGAGGTGGTTCTAATATCGGGGGGGAGGTTGTTCCAGAGGGTTGGGCCCATCACAGAGAAGGCCCTATTCCTAGGCACCGCCCGCCCGCACTGTTTAGCGGAAGGTACCCGGAGGAGACCCTCTCTGTGAGAGCGGATTGGTCGCAGGGATGTATGGGGTAGAATGCGATCCCGCAGGTAACTAGGTCCCGAGCCATGGAGCGCTTTGAAGATGACAATCAACACCTTGAAACACACCCGAAAAGCCACAGGCAGCCAGTGCAGTTCACGCAGGAAAGGTGTTACATGGGAGTACCTAGTACTCCCCATAATAACCCGCGCGGCTGCATTCTGAACCAGCTGGAGCCTTCGGGTGCATCTCAAGGGGAGCCCCATGTAGAGAGCGTTACAGTAATCAAGACGGGAAGTCACCAGGGCATGAGTGACTGTGCAAAGGGCGTCCTGCTCTAGTAAGGGGCGCAATTGGCGCACCAGGCGAACCTGGTGGAACGCCCCCCTAGCCAACACCAACTGGCAGTCAAATGCCGCAATCCCAAATCCTTAATCTCTACCCACACTGACACTAAACAGCACCAGTTCGATTGGAGCAACACAAAAATAAATAGCCATGCTACTATCCACCATGCTCATGAGTTCATCAAAATCTTGCACTCCACAGGCAATTCCATCAACAGACACATTGACCTGCAACCAGCCTATAAACCCCTCAGAATCAAAATCAATTAAACAGCCAACCAGCACCGACCCTCAACCAAACCATACAACCCCCCACCAGCAATTCACCTCCCAATGACTCTGACCTGATGTAACGTCCCTCTCCCAAGACCCATCACAAGACTCACTGGTGACTCACACCTGACCCATCACAAGGCCCTCACCTGACACATCCAAAGCTGTTATAAACAGAACACTGACATCCCCTAAACTCCACTAAAGGTGTTACATAGCCTGGTAATGAAACATTCAGAAACCAACCCACAAGCTTGGAGAATGAACCTTCCTCCTCATCCTACACATGAGCTACAGATATTCGCCACTATTGTAGAAAAGGAGTGACCTAAGTATAATAAAGTGTTAGGAAAAGTGAAACAGCTAACTTGGTGGCTTCAGAGATCTGTAATGGGAAAAAGTTTGAAGCTTCTCCTCCAACAATTGTATGACCTGGCAGTGTGAATAGATCCTCTGGGACATAATCTTGTATTTAAAAGAGAATCAGGAACTCAGGAATTCTAGAAGTGATTTCTTCCAAAGAATTGAAAGACGAGATCTGAGAGTCAAAGACGAAAGAGAAAGCTACTGAGCTGGAGGGCAATGATACATATGCATATACACACAAAGAAGAGAGAAAAGGAGAAAAAAATTAGAGAACAAGTATTATGAAAAATAAAAATGAAGAAAAAAGGAAGAATTTCTTACAAAAAGAGGCAATTTAAGAAAGGAAGGGGAAAAGAGACAAAGATTTAAAAGAAAAATGTAAAAGGAAGAAAGAACAAAGTTCTAGCTTAAGACATCATGGTTTATTAGAACTGCATAGCATGGATTTGAAATAGGTATTATGTGAACTCAATATGATTATTAAAGCAGAACAGCTTTTCATTGGGATACTTAATTCAAAGCATTTTTAATCTGTATCCTGCCATTTTGAGATGTCATTGGAAGGGTGACACGAGGATGCACTGAAAATAATTTGCTACTCCTGATTTAGTCAACCGAAAGAGAATCTTTGCTGTTTTGTTTAAAGGGATGATGCCATACAACATATGATTTAAAAATCCATTTTAGGATTTTTGAAATGTTGAGTTCTTAGTGTTCACAGAATTTATTTTTCTTGTAGACATTTCATTATCAGGTTAGATAGCTGTATTTAGAGAGTGTTTATCCTTGATTGTTTATCTGGTGTTGTTCCCTGCTTTTCTGGTGTTGGCCACTAGAAATATGTTCCTTTCTGAAAAACAACCAACCCTTCCTGAAGAAAACAGCTGGAACACATCCTCCCTGGCAACCAATACTTTAAGGAATCATCAAGGAAGAGTCCACACCTCAACCAAGATTGTCAAGAGCAAGTTACTATATACAGCAGCCAGAAAATTCCATTGTCACCCACAAAATTCTTCATGGCATCGGTCCTAGCTATTTGAGTGATATTTCCACCTATCCAGTGAAGTCAACTAGCTTTGGGTTCCATCAATTAAGCAATGTCATTTTCTGGAACCACAAAGAATGCCTTTTCAGTGATCACATATGACTTCTGAAAATGATATCTCCCTAGAGATCCATACTTTTCCCATCTTTTCACAAAATGTTAAAAACATTTTGGTTATGTTCCCAGGCTTTGGATTAGAATAATGGAAGGAATGTGGATGCTGGAACTCAATTAAAATCGACATGGGTAAATGAGTTTTGTTCAGTCAAGAACTGCCAGCTTTCCAAGTGGGAGGCAGTAGAAAAACACCCAGGATAATCAACGATGATTGAAAACAAGTAATGTCAAAGGAGCAAATAATATTAATGGTTGCTAATCTGCCATAGGAGACAGGATTAAAAGAAATGACTATAGATCTTTATCACTGCAAATATTTTTACATAAACACAGTAGTATATTCAAGTGTAATGAATATCCTTGCAATGAATATTTTTCAGGATCATACCCAAATGCACGGATATGAATATTGATAAAATGTGATGTTTGAGATCCTAATGGCCTGAAGATATCTAATGTCGTCCTTGAAAAGGAATCATATTTATGGGTCCTTGAATTGCTAGGCAGGAAATTGCATTCAAATGTAGCAAACATTTCCCCTCCTCGTTCCTACTGGATTTATATTATCATAATTGGCCCACTAAGTGTAAAAAATGTAACTTTAAATATTCTGAAAAGGCGTAAATAAAGAATTAGAATAGATCCCTCTGTAATTTTTCAACCATCATGAACAGTTAAGTTCTGTATTGCCCCAAGCAATAAATGCAATTTCTTAGCAATTTTGTATCACACATTTAAATCTTTCTTTTAGAAATGGCATATCTTTACCAGCATGCAGGGAAAAATACATGTATTTTTCAGCATACTTTATGCTTTTAAAGTAACTTGACTATCAAAAGAAGAGTTGTTGGATATGAGATAGGCAGCACGCACATTCCTTAAATAAATAAATAAAAAGAATAAATAGAAGAATAAAAAATATTTTATAGGGATTCTTGTCTCATCTCTTTTTCTCTGTATATCGATTCATACAATTTGGCATAATTGCCAAATTTCTTTTGAAAAACAAAATATTTTGCTACAAAACAATATGGTCTCTCCTTTGAAGTATACTGTAAACAAGAGATAAAATCTTTAAGAAACCTTTTTTAAATTACTAATTCAGTTTTATTGGTTTGGGCTGGTTATAATTAGGGCCTATTTGATTTGGGTTGCCATCACAGCAAAAAATAATTAAAGGCAAAAATTTTCATCAATAAGTGCCATTAAAATGAATAGTAAATGGGCATGGTGCAACTGTGATTATCTAGCTTTTTAAAGAAATTTATCTGTCTGCAGATTTCAGAAAGAATGATGAGGTTACTCATTATTGATAAAATAATAAAACAATATGTTAATAAAAGTGACCAATATTTATAAATGCAGACAAGAAGTCTCCAAATTTCAAACATACAATTACTGGATCATGATCCATTATTGATGTGCAGTTTGATTTTTAATAATGAAAGAATGTTTTTTTCTTTTTTAAAAAAGGTAATCAATACTCATTTCAAGCAATAAAACGCAACTAAGATATTTCCTGGAAATTGTTCAAAGATTTACCAGTATAAAGAAGATTTATGTTCCTTTTAAGTGTGACTTGCTAACTATTTGAAATATATACACAGTAGAAAAAATAGTTATAATGACTGACAAAAAAGAAACCATATAAAGATAAAAATGTAAGCATCTCCCAAATCTGTTTTAAATTAACCAAGCAAAATAATCTGTACCATCTTATTGAATTTCTATATTGTATGTTAAGAATTTCTAAGTGCTTTCCACATACAAATGATAATAATAATGCAGGCTGAATTAGACACTCGAGCTCCAGTGATCTTGATCAATATTTAAACCAGAAATATTTCAAAATTATTTCCTGAGTATTCTTGATATAAGCTAAATTGCATTGATTATTTTCCTTTTTTAGTCTATCTATACTACCACTGCTTTATGAGTCTACAAAAAATCGTTCAAAACACAAACATGAAATCAACCAGACTGCAGCAGCTGATAAAGAAGAAAAATGAATAATTCATAAAGCATTGCATTGCCAAATCTCTCTTCTCTATTCAGGAAGATCTTGTTCACAAAATTAGTTAGTATGAATAGAAATCCCCAAAGAATTGTCCACCAATTTAGAATATCTGAAAATATATCTTGCTTGGCAGCAGGCTATGTATGCAAAATACATTGGTGCAAGTCTAGCTCTTCTCCTTTCTCCTTTCCTACTTTAAACATTTCTACTTTGAACATTGGAATTTGTTTTTTACATTTCACATTCCTTGGCATTTAGCTTTTTACAGAGGTTTTACAGCTGTTTATCCAAAGCTTCGCCTTCTCTGGATTTATGGCACTAGATCATTGCTTCTGGTTAACGTTAAGTTTTTTTCTTTCTGAATATTAAAAAAAAGTTATGCAATGTGCACAATAATGAATAGAAATTAGATATGAGCTTACTGATCAAACTGTATTGAGCCCAAGACAGAATCTTGAAGTACCCCACTGCATGTTCCCCTCCACATAGTGTTATTCCATTGAGGACCACACCCTGAGTATAGTTGGTCAGCCAACTGCAAATCCATCTTATAGTGGTACTGTGTACTCCACATTGCTCTACATTACCAAGAAGCAAGCTCCCATCTACTTTGTCAAGTGCCTTACAGCATTTCTTTATCCATCAATTTAGTCACTTTAGAAGAAGGGAGTAAGGTTTCTTTGGCATGACTTGCTTTTAACAACCCATGCTGGCTTTTAGTAATCACCTTGTTCATTTCTAGGTTTGCAGAAAACTGCTGCTTAATAATCCTTTTCCGATTTTTCCCATATATTGATGTCAAGCTGATTAGTCTGTAGTTTCCTAGACCCACATTTTTCTCCTTTTTGAAGATTGGAATCACATCAGGTTTGTTTCCCCCAGTCCTCTGGCATGCTACAGGAGCTTAGAAAATTTCCTTCAGTGGTTCCAAGACCACATCTGTCAGCTCTTCAAAACCCTGGCCTATAAACCATATGGTCCCAGAGATTTGAATTCATCTAAGTACGGTGGGACACGATGGCCCAGTGGCTAAGACACTGAGCTTGTCGATCAGAAAGGTTGGCAGTTCAGCGGTTCGAATCCCTAGCTCCGCGTAACAGAGTGAGCTCCCGTTACTTGTCCCAGCTTCTGCCAATCTAGCAGTTCAGAAGCATATCAAACTGCAAGTAGAAAAATAGGAACCACCTTTGTTGGGAAGGTAATAGCGTTCCGTGCATTTAGTCATGCCAGGCACATGACCATGGAGACGTCTTCGGACAGCGCTTTGGCTTTGAAATGGAGATGAGCACAGCCCCGTAGGGTCGGGAACAACTAGCACGTATGTGCGAGGAGAACCTTTACCTTTACCTTAAGTGGCTACAGTAGATGTTCTCTTACCTATCTCTTACCTGTTTTGACCTGCATTCCTGTTCTGTCTCCCACAGTGCTGCTTTTGATAATTTGGACTATTTCTTTTCTTTTTGAGTAAAGAAACATGCAAAGAAAGAATTAAGCAGTTCTACTTCCTCCCTGCCATCCATCACCTCCTTTCCATCTCCTCCCATTAGAGGACTATTTCCCTAACTTTCTTCTTGTTCTTTACATATTGAAAGAAACTTTTTTGTGGTTATTTTTGGCATTTGTTCCAAGTCTTAGTTCATTCTGAGCCTGAGCCTTCCTGACACCATCCTTGCAGATCTGGATTATTTGCCAGTATTCAGTTTTAGTTATTTGCCCCTCTTTCCATTTTTTATATTTGTCCTTTTTGCCCCTCAGTTTGTCAGACCTAGATCTATGTGTATTTATAATGGTTTCATCTACATCTCTTGTTTTTATTTCTCTGCAATTTTGTTTTCTGTTTTTATTTGTTTTGTTTTGGTTAATTTTATTATCTCATTTTTAAGAATTTTTCAAGCATGCTGGACTATTTTCTCTCTCTAGGATTTCTATCCATGGACTCCTTCCTATTCTTTCTCTTAGTTAATTGTTGCCCATAGACTGATGTCTAAAATACTAGTCTGACTTTGTTCAGTTTCTTGTGCCTGAATTATGGTGAACTCTAGTATGACATGGTCATTGTCCCCCCCAAATTCCTACAATTTACAATCCCTCAATCATTTCATCCTCATTAGTAACAATTCGGCATGGCTGACCCTCTCATTCCTTCCTCCACTTTTGGGTGACAAAGTTCTTGACCATTTAATCTCAAATGCTTGCTCCTTTATTGTTCTATTTTTATATTATTTACTCATTTATCTAAGTGCTAACTTATTAAAAATTGTATGCAGTATGTAGTAGTAATGAAGAACATATGTACTATCCACACAAATCACTTTTAGTGGTCTTTCATAATATTAATTCATACTGACTCATATTAAAGTAAAATATATAAATAACTAAAATATTACAATTTCTCAGAAATATTTACACACTTCAGTGTTTTGTTATATTAATATTTTCCCTGCTAGAGAGCAATGATTAAAAACAGCTGTGTTTTATAGCCATTAAAGGAGAACATCTGAAAATTATATGTTGCATGTAACTTGCAAAAATAGATATTTATCTTAATAGTTATTATGCAAAAAATGAAGCTTACTTCAAGTCTCCTTAAGGGCAGAGAGCTGTAGCAATATAATGTCCAAAGATGCAATTCCTTAGAATATTTCATTAGTTATTGATTCCAAACAATTTCAGAGGATTACAGTGCATTACTTGATTACCTTGGGAATTATGCTCTCATTTTTCCCCCAGAGAAATAAATGTGTTATTATTTTATAGAACAATCAAAAGATTGCAGTGATATATATTACTCTTAGCATTTCTTATTCAAACATGGAATCTTAAATCCAGATATATAAAAGTTCTATTAAGTATTAGTATAAATTGGTAGCAATTCATAACTACAATGTGCTGAGTAAGAAAGACAGATGCCAAGAAGATAAGAGAAGAGGGAAAAAAGAACAAGAAGAGCAATATTAAGATGAATATGCAAATGAAAATCTCTGAAAATAGAACAGAATATTGAGACCTGCATTACTTAAACTATAGACTGCATTTTAAGAGAAAATCTATCTATATCAATGGGAACAACTTCATCCTGCTACCTTATAATAGAACTTGGGGTTATGTATGTATGTATGTATCAGTGACGTGCAATGAGGCACTGACACAGTGGTGGGTTTCAATTTTTTTTAGACTTGTGGACTTCAACTCCCAGAATTCCACAGGCAGGCATGTTCAGTTCCGATTTAAAGTGACAGCATTTGTTTTTCTCCTTTGCGAAAGAAGTTTCCTTCTTTCTTTTTCTTCTCCCTTCCCCTCCTTCCTCCCTCTCTCCCACCCTCCCCCCTCTCTCAAACACACACACACAGAGAAGTTGGATTAGACTATCTCTCCTACCCCCTTCGCTCTCTGCCACTCACTCTCTGTCAAACACACACACACACACACACACACAGTTGGATTGGAGGGAAGAGCACCAGTGAGGAGACCACAGGAGGAGGCAGGAAGCCAGTCGAAGAGCCATATTGGAGTACACACACTTTCCCCCAGGCCCAGAAGGATCCAGCCCAGCTTCAGTGATTACAGGTTTGAAAAGGCAACGTGGCTCTGCCTGCAATCAGACTACACCCCAGGGAGAGCACAAGCAAGCCAGAGTCCTTCCCTCCAGCCTTTGCCCAAAGGCCCTTCATCCAGGAGGATGAAGTTTGAATTCCTCCCCCTCCCTCCAACCCACATGTACCTTTTCCAGCTGTTTTAGAGAGGATTTCAACTCTGCTCTTGCCTCAGGTCCTCTGAAGAAGCCCCACCCAAACAAGCGCCCTCTACTATGAGGCAGGAGAACTGCCTGCCTCACCTATGTCAGGAATTTTTAGGCTTTTAACCCTTGCTTAACTCTGCTTGAGTGATCATAAAATGCCTACAGTCGGACTAGATGAGGCATGCAGTTCTCCTGCCTCATAGTAGAGGGCGCTTTTTTAGAGGCTTTTTAAAACAGTTAAGCAGAGTTATCCACTCTGGTGAGGCAGCAACTAGCTCAGCCTGACCTCAGCTTTCGCCTTTTTCATTTTACATTTTTTTTCTTTTCATGATGACAGTGGTGAGGCTGTGCCTCCCCTGCCTCCCCTGACTGCACGTCACTGGTATGTATGTACTGTGTTCCCCCCAAAATAAGTGCTTGGCCTTATTTTTGGGTAGGTCTTATTATTTTTGAAGTGCAGGAGGCCCCTTAACCTTAGCCTGTGACTTACAGATCAGCTGATACAGAGAAGGTCGGAGGTTGTGTCTCTGTTTCAGCACACTCTTGTCAGCCCTAGTGATGCTGGGCCTGCCACTCTTTTTGCAACCGCCACTAAGAAAAGGGACACAGTAGCTAGGGTTTGTGGGAGTGGCTTCCATGAGGCCAGTAGATGGCAGGTGCATGTGGGGCGCATGGGGCATGTTCCCCCCTTCCCCCACGAAAAGGGACAGACTAGCTGTGCATGCGTTTAAATATTTTAGGGGAGGGTTTATGTCTGTGTGTGTGTTTGTTTGTTTTGAATTAATCAAATACTGAAAGAGGCAGTGAAGAATTGCTTGGAATAGTAAAGAATGGTTTCAATTATGTTTGATATTAACTTACTTTATATATTTATTTTTATCCAAATTTATATTGCTGCCCATCTCACCAAAGCGACTGCGGCTGTGTTACTATGGCTTAGTATTATATTATATGTAATATACAACATATGATTTCTTTAGGCTTTCTTAGCTTATTTGTACTGTTTCCGAATCCCCATGCACCCCCAAATTATAAATATTCCCGAAAAGCAAGGAATTGATCAAGCCAGTCATAATTACTTTGATTATTAGCGAGACTAACTTTAGCTGATGCAAGCAGATGCATACATCCATATTAATATTTGGGTGAAGGAGGAAAGATTATGTTGATGTTGCATTAACATAAATGGGGATGAACAAAGGGTGCTGGAATAGTTTGCCAAGAAAATATAATCCCACTAAAGATACTCAAGAATACAGGCAGAAGCAATACAGGAAGAGTTAGGGGGTGATAGTTTTAATGACGACAACAAAGATATAATTTCACACTGCACAGGAAAAGGCAATGATAAAGCACACATGTATTTTCTCAAGAAAACACATGGTTACATAAAATAAAGTGATTGATGCCCTGCTGCCTGATGAAGGTTCTCAGAACAGATGGCACCACTCAACAGGCACAAATAAACAGCTGAGTCTTCTAAAGTCTCAGTTTTTGCATCATTTCCCTCTGCCTGATTGATTTTTTCCCTTCTTTTGCATTGGCTTTCCTCCCTCTTGACCTTACAGAGACAGGCTGTTCTTCCTCTTGGGTCTTCAAGCTTGATCCTTCCCTCCTTTCTTCATTGCTTCCCAAATACAGTCTCCTCACTTCTTTGCATGTCCAACCTGACCCTGGCAAGGATCAAAGAAAAACTGGTGTCACTTCAGCAGATGACAGAATGTTAAGAGCTTTATGAGTTAACAATAACAATGTAGAAAAAGTTTACAAGTTCAAAATGAAACAAATTTAATTTCTGTTTTGCACACTTGCAAATTGAAAGGCAACCGATAAGCTACATGGTTTTTACAATTTGTTCTGTTTCTGTTCTGCAGAGCTTGTCTACCTGCCATGGTAATAGATTTCTTAGATTCCATAGTCAGAATTATGGATTGTGAATGTTGGCAGGTTTCATCAAAAATGAGTGTGACTCTATGTGAGGCTTTCTAAATCTGCAGAAAAAATTCAATAGGCAATAGAAAATAGAATCAAGATCTTTTCAGGTTGTTTTTCTGAAAATAAGACCACCCCAGATAATAAGCCCAATTGGGCTTTTGAGCGCATGCACTAAAAGAAGCCCTCCCCGAAAAGAAGCTGTCCCTGAAAATATTGCAACAAAGCAGCAGCCATGAGGTGACCATGCTTGCTACCTCCTGCACCTCAAAAATAATAATATCTCCATGAAAATAAGGCCAACTGCTTATTTTGGGGTCAAAAGAAAATAAGACCCTGTCTTATTTTTGAGGAAACACGGTATGTAAATTACATATACTGGTGAAATTATATTTTTTAATGTCAGATAAGATTTGTAACGTTTACAATTTAAATGATGTGCCACATGAAAAAATAATGGTCTATATGTAGTCTTTTGTCAATGATCAGTAAGGGCATTTGAATTAGGAGCTTTGTATGGTTTATAATGTAAATTTCAAGTAAAGGAATCATAGAGAGGGACAGATAAAAAGAATTAATTATAATGTGAGCATGAGCTTTTGAAAGGCTAAAATAAAACCATTTTAAGAAATATGTCAAATTGGCCTCCTTCAGCAACCAAGAAAGAAACCACTTACCTCCATTTTGCAGAATTAAGAGTACTTTTACTGGTTATGAAAAGATAGCATCTAAGTAAAGCAAGGTCTGAGGCTAAAGTGTGCGAAATCGTACATATCAATATTTGTCCAACCCCCTCCCCCGGGAACCTCCATCCCATTGCCCAATTTGCAAGTCCCTCAGGTGTCATCTCCAAGAAGCATCATCAGGTTTGTATGCAGGGCGGTTGGCCTTGACCAACTCGAAACACCAGCCATCAGCATGTGTAGTAGATGGTGAGAACAAAACTCCCTCTTAACAATCTCTCCTGTACCAAACATACCCCTCCCAAATACCATGCTCCCCCTCCCCGTTTCAATGGCAGCTGAAAGCAAATAGCAAAACAGAGGTTGACAAAATACTTGAAAAAAGAGAAAGGCAGGAAGGACAATTCACAAACATATTTTAACAAAAAGGCTTTGAGCCATTGGGAATCAAAACAGAATTGTTTCGAAGTACACAAGGATAGAAATAATACAGTGTTTGTTCAAAAGCCCATTCCCACTGACCATCTAAACAGATTTTTGGAGAGTACAGATGCCTATTGTGAATGAACACGAGTAAAGATGAATGGTTATATATGTGCATACCAAGCAACTTTGTTTAAATTACATACAATGTGATACAAAATGGTTTGAAACAGTTAACTGCTGGTTCCCATTCTAAGAAAACATGCTTAGTTTTTATACATAAAAATTTCCAAATAATTTTGACAAATATGACTATGTTAAAAAAGCTTCTTAGTCAAAAACTTCTGTATCAAAGAAACTTTTAAAAGCAGAATGGCTATTTAAGATTTTTATATTTCACTACAGACCATAAAAAGAATCCCATGAGAAATAACTATCCTTAATTACTTTATATTTCATGTCTCTTTTTTTTCTTTGGTTTCACATTTTAAGTTTCTGGGGCCAGGAATTAGTTTTCTTATACTGAAAAATACCATTCATATCAACGGAGATAACACCAAGTTTAAAAATCTTTAGTCATCAATAACAGATGTCAGTTCTTTTCAATTATTAAAGGAATATATAGCAGTTCCTGAACAGATATCTATCCAAGCTTCAAGCTATTTTTTTCACTTCACTTTTCAAAGAAAAAAGAAAAACCTCCCACCGGCATTTTTTCCCTCCAGGAAAATATGATCACTAATCAGGAGAGCATACTCAGAATTTAAAATATTCAATTCTAGATTGGGTTTTTTGTAGTAACATAATTTTCCACAGTATTTAGAATGCAGAATTCTGCTGCATATATATCTCCCAGAGATGGGTTCCTACCAGTTCGGATTGGTAGAGGTTTTCCGGCTTGAGTCGCTGGAACCGGCAGTGACCCAGGCCTGCCATGCCCCCAAACCTGTTCCCTGGTCTCTTCTCCTGTCGCCAGCCTCTTCTCCCGTTGCCGGCATGTTTCTGCGCATGCGCAGAACAGTTTTCAGTAAACTTTTGGCATGCACACAAAATGCTCTCTCTCAGCAAACTAGTAGTAAATCAGTTAGGAACCCATCACAGATCCCCCCCCCCCGCCAAAAAAAGGCACAAACTGGCTGGAATGATTTTACCTGGATGTAGAATGGCAACTCCAAAGGATGCAAGCAATTTAGAGCTTTTAAGCTTACCATAAAACCAAAACTTGTAATTATATCTGGAAACCAAATGAAAACTGCAGCATTGTAATAACGCTATAATGGCTCTCACCCAACAGCATATATAACACACAGCATCTATTGCAATTTCCAGAAAGTCTTTAAATATAGCCCAAAGCAGAGTGCATTGCAGACATTCATCCTGATAGCACTGAGGCCAATAGTTACATTACCACAACCTTTAATTCCAGGCATGGTATGGCCACAACTAGTACAACAGTCAAAACTGGATAAAGGGCCCCCGGCTATAGCCACCACTTCTTCTTTTAATGGGTAATAATTATAAGTCCAGGGAGATATCCAATGCATGGCTGTCCAAGTCTCTTGCTAGTTCATTTAGAGCAACAGCAGAGTTAATCAAAGAATCAGGTGTTGTCTAGACACATTGCAAATCTGGCTTGTTAAGATTTAATCTCAGCTTCTTGCTTTGTGTCCAGATCCTAACAGTCTCCAAGCTCAGTGTGAGACTTTCATAGCATCTGGCATTACAGGCAATCCAGAATGTCAGCATGATCTATGGTATCAAACCCAGTTGAGGGAGGATCAGAAGGGGTACAGTCTAGCAATCCAGGTCTTGGAAGTGTTGTTTGACAGATCCTAATTAAATTGCAGCAACATTATTTCATGAGTCATTCCTCCATTGCAATTTCAGCCAATATAAACAAAATCCTATTATTATTCCAATTCCATTTCCAATCTAATGACTTAACAGTATCTTCAGAACATTACTATTTTGTTGAAGTGGTTTTTTAAAAGTCTATCTTCTTTATTATTATTTTGGCCTAAAATGGCTGGATGATTCTAGAAAATGCTACAAGTTGATAGCAGGGATATGGAATTCTAGAATTCAGGTTTTATTGCTGTTATTTCGGCTTAATGTTACCTTAACAACAAGGTATTTAATATGAAAAAGCTGACAACAAAAAAGAAATGATACCTGTAATCAGGCACAAGAACACAAGAACAATAATAAGGCACAAGGCACAAGAACAATAATAAGAACAATAATAGATGCATAGAAATGAAACATACTGGTTGTAATTTTTCAAGATATACATGACCATTGACAACCCAGTCCTCAAACCAGAGGTGGTATTCAGCCAGTTCTGACAGGTTCTAGAGAACTGGTAGTGGAAATTTTGAGTAGTTCGGAAAACCAGCAAATAGGCTGGCCCTGCCCCCGCTGCTTCCCAGCTGATCTTCTTCTGTTGCCCTGAAAAGGAGAACGGAGCTGGAAAACAGGTTAGTGGGGTGGGAGGGAATGGGGATTTTGCAGTAACCTTCTTCCAGGAGTGGGAAGGGAATGGGAATTTTGTAGTATCCTTCCCCTGCCATGCCGACAAAGCCACACCACACCCACAAAGCCATGCCCACTGTTAGATACTCCCCCCTCTATTTGTTGCAAGGACAATAGTAGTTTCCAGTCAGGTCCTCTCTTTTCAGGTGGGAACAGAGAGAGACCTGATTGGCTGAAGCACTGGCCAGCTCCCCTTTAAAAAGGGAGCTGCTAGACCTCTCACTCAGTGGATGCCTGTACTTGACCAAATAAAGAGCTGTTGTTATCTTAGCCTTTTGTGCCTTTCATTACCCAATCTAATACTGGCGATGAAGGTGGGATTGGAAGGCAATTAGGCAGACAAAAGAGTGAAACTCACTAACAAAGAGCTCGGTCACAAGGCAGTGATTCCACCCAGAGAGAGTCACGATGGCCACCTATGCCCAACCACCTCCGTTCAACCCAGCATCGGATGACTGGGACGCTTATCAGCTGCTGTTCGAGATTTTCTTGGAGGCGAACGATCTTGGTGGCGTTCCGGAACCCAAGAAAAAGAACCTGTTCCTGGGTTATTGCAGCCCCAAAGTTCTAGAGACCGTCAAGAACCTCTCTGCGCTGATGCCGCTTCACGCCATCTCCTGGACCACCCTCCAGCAAACGTTGAAGACACACTACGCCCCGAAGCCGTCCAAGTACATTCGGCGCTATCACTTCAACATGAGGAACCAGATGGATGGCGAGACAATAAACGAGTACATCGCCGCACTCCAGAAAGCTGCAGCCCATTGCGAGTTCCGCGAGCTGGACGACGTCATCTTGGACTGGATCATCATGGGGGTCCGAGACCGGAGCCTACAGGCAAGACTGCTGGCGAGAAGCAACCTCTCCCTCCAGGTCGCTCTCGATGAGGCAAGAGCAGCCGAGTCAGTGCAGAAGTCCGTTGAGACCCTCCAGCACCTCCACGCACCCGCTGAGGCAACCAAGAGCGCCCGTGAAACCATCGAGCAGGAGAGCTCTGAAAGTGATGAAGAGATCAGCTACCGCATGTGCAGTACCCACGCAGCACTGGTACAAAACTTCAAGTCGCCCGGCCTGCTCTGTGCCAGCTGCAGAGGCAACCATGCGAGAGCAACCTGCCGGTTCCGGGACGCGACGTGCCAGTGATCTGAGTGGAGGGGACACATCGCTAGAGTTGCCGCAGCGAGTTCCCAGCGACAATTGGTCACCCCGAGAGAGCGGAGAAGGGGGCAAACCGAAGACAACGTCCCAGCCAGAGACACCCCCGATGGTCAGAGGCCGAAAACCAAGTGGCCAACCTCACCGCATCCGCCCAGGAACACCAGAGCCGCCACCCGAAACCGAACGTCCCGGTCCCGGTAAGGCACATCCGAATCAGCCGCCCCAGGAAGCTGAAAGTCACAGTCTTCCTCGAGGGTGCCCCCTGCGAGATGGAGATAGACACGAGGTCATCTCTCATGATCATCTCATGGGCAGTGCTGAAACAGACGGTCCCCACGATGCGGAAGGAGGACCTCAAGAGCCCCGATGTCCGCCTCCGCGACTATCAAGGAAACCTGGTTCCCCACATGAGGCAAGGCACGTTCACCGTCCGCTACAAACAGATCACCAATAGGCTGCAGGCGATCGTGGTATGGGACAACCTCCAGAGCCTTTTCGGACTAGACTGGTTTCAGACTCTAGGGATGGTCATGGCCGAAGCCAACGCCCTAGACGAAGCAGGCCAAGCACCAACCGCTGCCGCCCCCAGGAACGCCACAGAAACCATTTTTAGGGAGTTCAAGGACGTTTTTGCCTCTGGTCTGGGTGAGTACAAGGGGGACCCCATATCGTTTAGCCTAGACCCCAATGTGGCCCCAATTCAGCTCAAACCCAGGAGAGTGCCTTTTGTCCTCCGACCGAAAATTGACAAAGAAATAGACAAACTGGTGAGACAGGGGATCCTCGAACCAGTCAATCATGCCCGCTGGGAAATGCCAATAGTGACTCCGGTCAAGCCTGATGAGTCTATCAGATTGTGTGCCGATTACAAATGCACAATCAACAAGGGGTTGCAGCAAAATGCGTACCCTGTACCCGTAGTCCAGCATCTGTTGCATTCCCTCGGCCCGGGGAAAATATTTGCAAAACTGGACTTGGCGCAGGTGTACCAGCAGCTGCCAGTAGATGGTGCTACCGCAGAGGCCCAGACCATTGTAACACACAGGGGGGCGTTCAAGTGCAACCGCCTACAATTTGGAGTTAGTATCGCCCCGGGGCTGATCCAAAGTATCATGGAACGACTGTTGCAGGGGATACCAGGAGTCTTCCCCTATTTTGATGACATATTGGTATCCGCTGCAAACAAAGCATAACTTTTAAAAAGAGTTCGCGCTGTATTGGACAGAATCTGATCGAAGGACCTCCGGTTAAAAAAGGAAAAGTGCAAAATAAACGTACCCAGGGTGGAGTTCTTAGGCTACATGATCGATGGCTCCGGGATTCACCTGACCAACCAGAAAATCAGGGCCATTAGGGAAGCCCCCACTCCAAAATATCAGACTGAGCTCCAGGCGTTCCTCGGACTCCTTAATTTTTATAGCGTGTTCCTCAAGCAGAAAGCGATGGTTGCTGAGCCACTACACCGCTTGCTAGCGAAGAACACAGAGTGGACGTGCGGGAAAGCCGAAGCCAAGGTGTTCGCCACGGTGAAGGGACTCTTATCAGCAGACTCCTTCCTGGCCCAATACAGTCAAACCCTGCCACTGGTGCTGACCTGCGAGGCATCCCCCTTCAGAGTTGGCGAATGGCATGGAAGCCCCCATCGCGTTCCATTCAAGGACACTGTCTGCCGCCGAACGGAACTACAGCCAGCTGGACTGGGAAGTGCTGGCCGCAGTGGGGGTCAAGCAGTTCCATGAATACCTATATGGCAGGGACTTTGACCTGGTGACGGACCACAAGCCGCTACTGGGACTACTGGCTGGAGACCGCTCGACCCTGGTGTCACTCTCCCCCCACATGACCCGTTGGATGATCTTCCTGGCAGCATACTCATACCAGTTCATCCACTGTCCGGGCACCACATTGGGGCATGCAGACGCACTGAGTTGATGCCCCCTACCGGAGCTGCTTGCCGACCCAACACACGAGGCCGTGGTACTCCTGATTGACTACCTAGACTCAGGACCCATCTCCTCCAGAGACGTCGCACACCATTCCAAAAAAGACCCCATCATCAAGCAGATTTTTAACTGGGTGTGGAGGGAGTGGCCCAAGGGACCAGTGGAAACAGAACTCAACCCTTTTGTCACGAAACACGACCAATTGTCCGCCATCCGGGGTTGTCTATTGTGGGGGGGGGGCAGGTGGTCATCCCGAAACAGCTGCGAGTAGCCGTGCTGGAGGCTCTCCACAAGGGTCACCCTGGGATAGTAAGAATGAAGGCGTTGGCACGGAGCTATGTGTGGTGGCCCAATATGGACAGAGACATTCAGCAGTGGGTGGCCACATGCACACCATGCCAAGAGTCCAGGTCGGCTCCCCCAGAGGCACCCGCAAAAGAATGGGAGCGACCCCAAGCACCGTGGTCCAGAGTCCACATAGACTTCGCAGGGCCAGTGCACGGGCAAACCTTCTTCATAGTTGTGGACGCATTCTCGAAGTGGTGGTAGTCCTGATGACATCCACCACCACAGACACTGTCATCAGGGCACTATGGAGGCTGTTCACGACCCATGGGTTCCCCGACATGCTCGTGTCTGATAATGGCCCACAGTTCACGGCCAAATCATTTGAAGAGTTCCTAGCGGCACAGGGAATCCAGCACGCCCTTGTCACCCCATTCCACCTGGTGTCCAATGGCCAGGCGGAACGGATAGTAAGGTCTACCAAGGAGGCCTTAAACAGAATGGGCCCAGGCGACTGGAAAACGCAAATAGACCACTACCTCCTGGTCCAACACATCACGCCGAGTGCCACCACCAGCAGTAGCTCCGCTGGGCTTCCCATGGGATGCCGACTCAGGTCCCCTTAGACCGGCTGCACCCCAACTACTCTTCCGACACGCCTCCTGACTCCATGGGAAAGATCCGGACATTTACCATAGGTGACCCAGTCTACACCCACAATTACACAGGGGGGACCCTGTTGTTACCGGCAACCATCATCAGAGTTTCAGGCCCGCGATCCTACTCCGTCAGGCTCGAGAACGGACGACATTGGAGGAGGCATATCGACCAACTCCGGGGACGAGTGGAGAACTCCCCACTCCGGCAAACCCCACCAACACCATCACAGGCCGAGCCGCACCAACCACAGACCACTACGAAGGAACCCAGGGACTTATCTGACTCCGATGGGGCACGGGTGAGTCCTCCGTCGAAGGTGCCACCCGAGGCCTCCAAAAGCTTCCAGGAGTTTCCACCCGATGAGTCCGGAGAAGCAACAGATCCGACCGCCCAGCACAGGGAAACCCTACTGTCTGAACTGCACAGGTCCAGCAGGTCGATCCAGAGGCCCGCCTACCTGCGTGACTATGTCACTCGTTAGGATGTTCCATCCTAGAGGGGAGGGGTGTTAGATATTCCCCCCTCTAGTTGTTGCAAGGACAATAGTAGTTTCCATTCAGTTCCTCTCTTTTCAGGCGGGAACAGAGAGAGACCTGATTGGCTGAAGCGCTGGCCAGCTCCCCTTTAAAAAGGGAGCTGCCAGACCTCTCACTCAGTGGATGCCTGTACTTGACCAAATAAAGAGCTGTTGTTATCTTAGCCTTTTGTGCCTTTCATTACCCAATCTAACACCGACAGAACTGGTAGTAAAAAAATTGAATCCCACCACTGCCTCAAACACTCAAAATTCTGTATAATTTTGATGCTACCCTTTTTTTTATTTTATGCCACATTATACTAAAAGAATAACTTTCTATAGTTTTTCAAAGCAAATGTGGTATACTAGTTTGCATATATGTTAACGTATTGACTGAAATTAGCAACAAAATCTAAAAGAAGACTGTAAAGTAGTTGAAGGATGAAGCAGGACTCACTCTGAGGGAACTTTAACAGTGTTTATTTTTTTTAACAGAAGCTAACAACAAGCAACAGGTGAAGTTAAGCACCTTCCCTGCTTGACAGCTATTTATACAGAGCTGTCAAGCAGGGCAGCCAATGGGAACAGCCTAACAGCCTGCACTCAGCCAAGCCACGTCTCAGCCAATCAGGCACGACTTGGCTGTTGCTCACTGTCAGGCAGGGCAGACCGGTCGTAGGTCGAGGACAGAACACTTCTTTCCCCCCCAGCAAGAATGCACGCGTGGAAATCGCACAAGCGTAATCGTGAAGATAGGCGGGGCGATGCTGCATCTGCCCGGAATGCCTCAATTGAGAGTAAGTCACCGGCGGAGGAGGATGTGCCCGTGGAAGCAGGAGAGGACTGATTGGGGGAAGGCCTGCGGACAGGGAAAACCAGGAGGGGCATGTCTGGGAAGGCATGGCCCCTCGAGAGGAGGCCAGTAGACGCTGTGAGGCCCAGGTGGGAAAGGGACTCGCCAAGAAGCAAGGCCGCAGGCTGTGGAATGTCAGGGATCGAATGGTTGTAACTGGCCTCGGTGGATCGGATTGAGAGGCGGTCTCCGGCGGTAGGCGGCGCCTTAATTGATCCACATGGCACCACAATTTGGTGCCATTGGGTAGGTGGACCCTGTAAGAATAGGGACCAGTTATGGAGGTGACAGTGGCAGGCACCCACCTTGGATCCCCCAAGTAAGACCTGGCCTAGACAGGGTTCCCAACCTGGAAGCTACGGGGAGGGGGTCCCAGGTTGCTAGGCTGTTCCCCAGAATAGAGTGGGTGAAAACTATCTAGGGTGGTCCGCAGGCGCCGACCCATCAGCAGCTCCGCCAGGGTTTTCCCAGACTTGGGGCAAGGGGTGGAATGCTGACCTAGAAGGTAAGCAGCCACCCTCGCGGCTGTTCCATGGGCTCCCTGGCGTCGTCCCCTATTTCAATGATGTCCTGATCGCTGCAAACAGCTGCTCAGGACTCATTGAAATCCTTCGGAACGTCCTCGACTGTTTTAGGGGCCCGGGCTTAAAATTAAAGCGCAGCAAATGTTCTTTTGCTGCGCAAAAGGTGGACTTCTTGGACTTCTGCATAGATGGCCAGGGAATCCACCCCACCCCTTCCAAGGTGTCTGCCATAAGGAACGCCCCGACGCCTGCCTCCAAGGTGGAGCTTCAGGTGTTCCTCAGCGTCTGAAATTTTTATGCACCATTTTTGCCACACAAGGCGTCACTAGTCGAGCCGCTGCACCCCCTGCAGTGACAGGCCCAAAGCGGGGAACCAATCTAAGCCCAGTAGGGCCGGCAGAGGGTTCTCTACTACAAGGACTGACAGGCATCCACTAAAACCCCCATATTTCACCCACAGTGCATAACAACCCAGGGTGGGAATGATAGTCCCCTGGTAGTCATGTAAAGTCATGTCCGGAGGTGAAAACTGGCCCCATGTGATACCGGGGCAGAGGCGGGAAAAGTCAGCCCAAGAGAGAAGGGGGCGGGAAGACCCGGAGTCAACCTCCATGAGGCAGGGCAACCCCTCGAGCAACACAGAGACTTTAATCTTCTTAGCACCTGTGGATGCGTGGCTGACCGACACTGCAGGGGTGGCAGGGAGATCCGGCTCCACGGTAAAACAGTCATCTTGGCAGCGTTGTTGGCGGCGAGGCTGCTGGAGGGACGGCTGTGCTGGCTGGCTGGACGTCTGGCCAAGGACTTCAGGGCGATGTGGTAGCGGCAGGGCAGCCTGGCAGACTTGGGCCAGGTGGCCCTTCTTGTGGCAGCAGCAGCACACAGATGTCTTGAAAGGGCAAACGGCCCGGCTGTGGTTCCCTCCTCAGCCAAGGCAGGCAGCGAGGTTTGGAGGGAAAGTTGCTGCACCCAGCGCCTAGGTGTCGACCCCAGCCGGTCCACCTGGTCCTCATCCTCAGGGTCATCCAGCGGCACGAGCTCATAAATCAAACAGGTCCAGTTGGGTGGAGGTGGCAGCTGGCAGGGGCTCATCTCTGCCGTGGACAGGTTGGAGAGCTCCGCGGCGCTGGCCTCTTCCACCACCTGCTGCAATGTGATCTCAGGACGGGTCAGCATCCGTTGCCTCAGGCAGCGGTCCTTGACCCCGCAGACAAATTGCTCCACTAAGGAGTCATCCAAGTCTATGAATTTGCATGGGATCGCTGCAATTCGCAACGACTGCAGGAACTGGCTGATCGACTCAGTCTCCTTTTGCACGCATTGACGGAATGCGTAACGGCGGGTAATCCTGGAGGGTACTAGGGCATAATGGTTCCTCAGCTTAGCCATCAGATTGTCCTATGTAAGGGTGTGAGCTGACAGCGGAGCGACGAGAGCTCTGGCTAAATTGAACATAGCCGGCCCACAGCAACTAAGAAAGAAACTAACTTTGCGGTCTGCGGGCAGGTCTTGGTTGCCATTCGCAACAAAAAAACATTTGAACCGCTCCATGAACCTGGCCCAGGTTTCGCCGTTGGTTCCATATGGAGCAAAAGGGGGCATGGAAGCCATAGTAGCAGTGCCGTGTCGATCAGGCAATAGCGTGCGGAATAGGCTGCAGCCTGAGAGGCGGCTGAGGGAACTTTGCTCGCTCCCTACATAATGCTGTTAGATGGCCTTCAGAGACCCACCCTCGTCGCCAGTGTAAAGTAGTTGAAGGATGAGGCAGGACTCACTTTGAGGGAACTTTAACAGCATTTATATTTTTTAACAGAAGCTAACAACAAGCAACAGGCGAAGTTCAGCACCTTCCCTGCTTGACAGCTATTTATACGGAGCTGTCAAGCAGGGCAGCCAATGGGAACAGCCTAACAGCCCACGCTCAGCCAAGCCGCGTCTCAGCCAATCAGGCGCGACTTGGCTGTTGCTCGCTGTCAGGCAGGGCAGACCAGTTGTAGGTCGAGGACAGAACAAAGACTCTTGCAGAAAATATGTCAGTATTATAGTTTCTACAGGACAAATCTAAACAATTACATTCCCTGAAAGAACTTGTAAGTGCTTCACTTCTCAGGACTGTATTCCACCTGCTTCCCTGTACTATTTTCTCTCCCAGACTGCCTGTAGTACACCTTATTTAATTGGGAATAGTTCTATATACTTTCATCAGATGCCTGATAGAATTTTTTATATTCATTGGAAAGAAGGGTACGAATATATGGTTGGATATTTTTGGGACAAAAGCCAATTTATTGTTGGTGTGATCATTTTGGACAGAATTTAGATAAGCATACCTAACAGCCTTGCTGTTTATTTCTTCCATTGATTTTATCTCTCCAGGGTAACATTTCACAAGCTTGATAGATATAACAAGTCATGTAGAGCTGACTGTTTCGCCATCTGATAGATAGTTGAGTCAACTAGTAACATTTACACACATCTTATCCTTTCTTTATGTTCCTGAACATTTAATTTCCAGTGAAATTAGGTTCAAATCAACAGATCATCATCAACAAATTATAAATGGGAATAGAAATGAATTTTCATCTGATTTCTCTTCTATCCTTTTCACATCTTACTGTTTTAGCCACTTGTATGGCTGTGAAGTGATCTCTGAATGTAGGCAGAAGAACTGAATGTGTTCATGGTAGCAGTGTTGTCATGGCAACATTGAAGAAAATGGACCCAGCATTTAGAGACTTACAAACAGGTAAATATACCCAGAAACACAGGACAAAGGTTGTTAGCTGTGCATATTATAAATCATGAATGAAGACCACTTTTGACCATTTCATTTTATGCAGAGAATTTGATCCTGCAATTTTACTCATATTTTATACCGATTGTTTTCACAAATATGGTTCACTTTTAAGGCAACCAGAAATTGACAGTTCCCTGGTTGTATTAATCAAACAAAACTCTTACCTCTTACAAAAAAGCTCTGTGGATATTGGCAGAGAAAGAAATTGATAAGTGTCTTTAATTGCCAAGTGGTGTTTTGGGGAACATAAGATTTTTTAAAAGTCACATTTCCTATCAGTAAATGAATTATATTCTCTACTGCCTTTAGGGATAAATTTGTGAATTTGGGCTACAGTTATATGTCTCTTTCAGATTTCATCCAGCTGTGTTTCAACAATTACTAAGTAAGCTAGAACAACACTTGTAGGACAGAATCAGTATCTATAACATAGAGATCCAGATGTTGTTCTCCCAATCTTAAAACTGTGGAACAGAATGCTCCCTGATGTGCAGATGGCTCAACCTCATGGCCTTCCGGAAGAGGGTGAAAACATGGTTTTTCCAGATGGCCTTTGGGCATTAATTGTGCACATAATTCTATAATTTTAGTCTTTTATCTTTAATTACTATTTGAACTATTTTATATTCTGTTTTTTATTATATACATTGAATAAGCTCAATGTCTATAGTACATTGTCAGGTAGAGTCAGGTTGGTCTCAGACTGTCAGGCAAACTTCATAAATAAACATTTCAACTTCTGAAAAGTCAATGAAGAGAATTGCACCGCTTATTAGAGGGAATGAGAACCAGTGTAGTGGGTAAGGCATCAGGCTAGAAACTGGGAAACATGAGTTCTAGTCTTACCTTAGGCAAAAGCCACCTAAGTGAACTTGAAGCAGGTACTTTCTCTTCTCTAGGAAAGAGGAAATGGCAAACCACTTTTGGAAAACTTACAAGGAAAATTGCAGGGATTTCTCTAGGTAGTCTCCAAGAATCAGACATGATTGAACAGAAGAAAAAAAAATAAAAACTTAAATTATTGGATTCACATATTATGCTGAACCATATGTGGCTTGGTTTGGTTGTCTTGGCCTGGCCTGGCCTGGCCTGGCTTGGCTTGGCTTGGCTTGGCTTGGCTTCATTTGGTTTTGACCTTAAATTATCTATGAAACCCACTATTGTTATATATAACCTTGTTCTGTCAGTATTTTCTATAAATAACAGTGATTCAAACACACTCTGATTTCACATGATTTGAGAACCCATCTGTGGAATGCTCAGTCAAACAACTGTACACTTAAACACTGCATTTGCAAAAGGAGTGTGCTATATAACCCCTGATATTTAGAAGTATCACATAAAGGTGGTATCCATCGTTTGTGTTTGCACCCAGCATTTAATATTTAAAAGTACAGGATCTCTGTATTAATTTTCATGATGATTAATAGATAGTATATTATAGAAATGCTATCTAAACACACTGACAGTCTCATCCTATTGATCTATTCCCTTTAACATCTTAACCCAGCATTTAATTTTCACCTTGTGCTAAATATCAGACCTATCATTATTTTCTTTCCTGCAGCTATTTTGGTCAAACTCTCATGCAACAATTTACCTTTTGCCAATTCAATGATGTGGACCACATCATTCATCTTAACAGGATCTATATTACAGCTCCAATTTTAAAACTGATTACTTCAGCCTAATACAGCAAACAAGACAAAGATGACAAAAATTGAAAAGCCATTGATGTGGCAATGCTGCTTGATAACTATGGGCACTAATATTTGACTCAGTGCCATTAAGGAAATGAATATAAGGGAATCATTACACTGCAGTTGATATTAATAATTAACATCCAAGTCCTAGCCTCAAAGTCATTTTCTTTATAATGTGATGTTTAAGAAATATATTTAAATAAATAATGTACACCTACTTGGACTATGCAAACATGCTTGATCCTACTCAGGAATAATTTGGCAGATTCTAACTTGCATTTCCTGAATGATCTTCTTCCATCATATCAAGCAAGTACTTTAAAGAACTTGCTTGATATGATGGAAGAAGATCATTCTGGAACTTTCCAGGCATACTGAGAAATCCAGTAAGTTCTGGTTCCTGTTTATTTTGCATGCTATCAAAGTAGAATCTCAAGTATCCCACTAAATTCTGGAAGCATCTTTATCTCCTATCACTCTTCTCATTGATTTTATGCCTACTCTAGAAATATTAAAATAATCAGTCCTATTTTTAAGCTTCAGCTTATCTAGAAGTATGGCTAAATCTGTACTGCGCTGGAGAGAATTAGGTTTCTAAAGGAGACAAGTAATATATCACAAATGCTGTTATACATCAATAAGCCTTGCCCAATTATGTAAATGCAAAATAATAATAATAATAATAATAATAATAATAATAATAATAATAATAATAATAATAATAATAATAATAATAATAAATGAGTTTTTCTGATTGTCTTACACATCATCTTACTAAATGGCTTTGAGAGATTAGATACCTATCTTGAAAAACTGTTTTCTATTTATCAGAGTTAAGCACCACCATATATTGGCTCGATTTTCAGAATTTTTTTATTCCTTGTTATCCCAATTGTGGCAGATCACTACTGACTCTGATGATCACTTATCACTGTTTGACTTCTTATTGCACATAAGAGATCCACCAAAAGAGTTAAATGACATGACTCATGAATAAATGCTGATATCTTTGTAGCAGGCCACTCAATGTTGGAATGTTGTGCATGATTATAGATCATCCACTCTGATGCAGAATGCATTTTACTGGTGATAGTATATATTGATCTTCATGTTTTATACAGGAATGCTTCTTGGCAGTGTAGAATGGAAGATTTACGAACCCCGCAAACATTAGGCACACAGATTTGCATTAAATGCTTGCTGAAATAGAGCCATTTTAATGCTATTTCCCACTGCATTCATTTGGTAAACAATGACCTCCAGTGCAAAATTCTGCAACTCATTCTCGGTAGTGTATACTGAAAACAAATAGGGAAATTGTGATTAGAATTAAACAAAATTACATATTCAAATCTTTATAACTGAACTGGGGAAGAGATATACCAACCATCTAAAATATCTGGCTTTTCCACTATCCTCAAGGGTCCTCTATGCAATATCACAATGAGAAAGAAACAGTTGTGCAGACATAGATATCTGGTTCACTGATGCTCCACTTGACTCAGCTAATAGAAATGGGAATCTGATCTGCTTCCACATTTTCTTTTGTTTTCTTTTGTGACTGAAAGAAGAAGTAAGGGAAAGAAGGTAAAAACCAAATCTAGGATTTTTTTTTTTACAAAAATCTGAATTCTGCATTGTAGCACTCCGAATCCAGAATACTGTGGCAACAAAGGAATCTACAGGATCCAATGTACTGTCAAAAATGTGGCTGCAAGCCCTTCCCCTTTATATATTGTGGGGCACCGTGATACACCTAAAAAGGGTGAGGGGGTTTGAATTGCAATGATGCAGTGCTTTGATTCTTCCCCTGACCGCCATGCAGAAACCTCTATCTGGGAAGTCAGCAATGGAAAGGTGAAAATTTGCTCTTGATACTTTCCTTTGATTTTCATCCCTGCTCTCTGATTATATGCAACATTAAACCAGCAAAACAACTGGTCTTCTTATCCCTTAAAAACAGGAAATGGAAATGGAAATGATATAGAAGGGGATTAGTGAGATCTACAATTTTCTGTACTGTAAGAGGTACATAGAGATGGAATCCTATAAAGTACAGTTTTATTTCTATTAGAGAAACAATTCAGAGGGACCTGGTCAAATCCAACATTGTGTGGGAAGTGGAATGCTTGAAGGTTTTATTATTGTTTCTGATAGATTGAAAATAATAGGAGTAGGGTGAGGTTATTATTAATTAACAGGAACTTTTAGAATAGAAAAATTATTTGCACTACAGTTGCATTTCTAATTAAAAGGTAAATGAAAATGTTGATATATTGTTTGCATTGTTCTACACTTAAAATCTGGGAAGTTACTAAAATAATGCTACTGAATTCAATAGAGTTATGTTGAGGTAGCTTTGCCTGTTGGATATACTTAATTGTAAGATTTTATTAATTGCTTGCTTTAGGTCATTTTACTTTTCACCTATATTGTAAGAAGCGGTGAGGATGGGTAAGCGTAGATTCTTCTTAGGGCAGATATTAGAATTTGCTGCTGAATTTTGTAATTTAACATTGCAACACTTCTTGGATTTGTCATGTATTCAAATTCTTACATTTTCACTTGTAATACTGAGGAAACAAGTTTATTTGTGCAGCTGATTTTGCCTTGCTAAATGTGAATAAAATATTTATTCAGATTCATTTCATATTTTTGGAGGATCAGACAGGATCTTCTTCAACCCTATTCCTGTCTGATTTAAAGGAGATAGTACTTATCCATCAATCTGAAAAATTGAAAGCATCCTCCCTATTCCTTCAGTAAATCATTTATTTAAAAAAAGGAAGAAGAATCAACCTCAGAGTCCAGGGCAGAACAAAGCTGCCTCCTGCTTGCAGTTTCTGTCATAGAAGAATTGACTGTGAAGCAAGATGTATTATGTCCACAGGTGTTCCTTGATTTATCAAGGTAGTAACATTATCAAAAGGAGACAGAGCCAGCATCCAACAGGGGATTCTGTCAGATAAATCCCATTTTGGCTAAGCTACCAACAAGACCCTTTTTTAAAATATAATAATAATAAAAAAAGAGAACCTTTATTTTCCTATGCTCATTTCAGCCAACAAAAAATAAAAAAAATGAGATTTCTTCCGTTCCAGCTTGATATTGCTCCAAATTAGGAAATAACATAGGATCTTTCTGAAGTAACACTACCCTTAGAAAAGGTATTAAAATATTACCCTCAAGGCAGCTTAATGATTGTCATCTCCATGAAATAGTTTGGGCCCCAATGGTGTCTGTAGGAAACTCTGACGATGCAAAATGATGATATGTATACAATGATCACTGATGTACCTCATCCTGGATGAGCCAGGGTTGAGCCATTTTATATATAGTATTTTCTATTTTAACCACTTTATTATTTTATGGGAACTTGCTTATTAATAAGGATGAGAAGTTGTGTGTAAATCACTACTTGGCTGAATTGATGGAGTCATGATTTCTACTTCTGAATAAAGATAGCTGACATTGACCTGAATGTAAGTGCTTAATTTATGGTTTCCTGATGTCAACAAATGCTTCATATATACTTGATTGCTGTGTCAATCAGAGACGTTACAAGTTTTGTTTTGTTTTACTGGGAAGAAACATATCTTTCTTTGTTTCATTACCTTGTTTTGCTTTGTTTCATTATCCTGTCTTACCTTGTGTTGCTAATAGGAAACATCATTTGCTTTGTTTTGCTAAATGCTTTGTGTCCAGCCAACCTATAAAAACAGTTGGTATTTGGTCTGCCAACTTGGAGAGCTTATTCCCGGACATTGTTTTATCCGCACAGAATAAAAAACATTTTAATATCTCCACCTCTGGCTTACTTATTCATTGGACTGAGCTCACTAGGCATAAACCCAGTCTTTTCTGGGACTGGTACAATAATGCAGGTCCAAACATTCACACATGGATGTTAGCACATTACATCATTTTCCTCATTTTTCTCTGCCTGCAGCCACCCATGCTACCTTATGCTTGGTGGCATCCTCCTGCTTACTGTGGGCTTTCTTGGGTTCATTTTGCTTTTAAACATCTGACAGAAATCATTGCAAATATGTAATTAACAGCTGTGTACTTTGGTCCATTACCTACAATTCTATGTACAAAATTCTAAACTGAGTTTTATAAAAGAGCATTATAAAATATTGATTGATTGATTAATACCAGCAGATTCAACAAAAACTTTCAGCTTTTTACAACATTAAAACAGAATAAAAACATAAACAATTATAAAGACATAAACCCCCATAAAGTGCTAAATATAATGGTGACCATACAAAGTTTTCTGTGCAACTACTTTGCCTTTAACCATTTCTGGAAGACCAATAATGAATATTGCAGTCTAATTTTGAGGGCAAGCATGTTCCATGAAGTAGGGTTATTTCAGAAAAACTCTTAAGAGCCCCCTTTCTCTTCCCCTACCTATGGGGAACCATGAACACTTGGCAAGAGATCTGCACTAGGCAAGTTGGATGCAGGGAAGACGGTTCTGCATCTAGCTTAGTGTTAAATCAAGTGGGATTTTATAGGTCAAAATGAGTGCTTTGAATTTGTACCTGGAAGCTTAAGGCAACAACTATGGGATAGGTGTTATATGACTATAGCGACTTTGATTTGCTAATATATGTCCTATATCATTTTGCATCAAATGCAGTTTTTGAATGGTCTTCAGATATTGGTGACTTAAATATCATTTTAAAGATGTATATATCCTTGATTTTTCCTTATGCTTAAATTATTACACAAATATATAGCACTAAGAGTTAGAGTAATTTATGGTGTTATACATTTATTTAGCAAGGAATATATACATTTTCTATGCATTTTGATGTTTCTATTTGCAATGGTAAAGCATAGTTTTAATTCAGTTGAGATAAAATAAAAATAAAGATTAATGGCTACAAATGTTTTCATCTTAATTTTCACCATGAATCTGTGTATTGATTGTGTTCTAAATAAAACATTTTACTCTAATAAACCTAAAGGCATTTTAATAAGCTTGAAGACATTTTCTCTCAAACTGAAGGCTGTGAACACTTTCCATTAAATTACATTTCTTCTAATAGAAGCATAAACAAGGAATAAGTCTTTATGGCATAAGAAGTTGCACATTAATAATGAATGGGTACCAAATCACACCAGCAATCTTTATAGTGCTTTGCTTTGCAAGGCTAAAACACAAAGAACCCAAGTGAGCTGTATTCAGAAATGCTGGATTGAATCCAGATTTGCTCCGGAACAGAAAAAAAAATAGAATCCAATGGAAATTCCTAAAAAAAAGAAAGAAGAGGCTGATCCTCCCTTCCCCCATAATACCTCAGTGAGCACCTTTTATACTTTTCTATAGAATTCTCACTGGATTGACATGAAATCATGGAGAAATCAAGAACCATACATCATTCTGCTCTTTTCTCCAATGTGAATCCCGGATTCAGCCAAATGTTTGACACATACATACATGCACACATGCACACACACTTTCAAAGAAATGAAGCAATAATAATAATAATTTTTAAAATCCTAAAAATGATTTTTATAAAAAGGCGTTAGAAGAAAATGAAAAATTAATCAGCTTATGGATAACTTACATTCTGTGCAAAAGAGCGAACTAAATTCTTAGTTTTAATTTCACAAAGTTAAGAAATTAAGGATATCTAAAATGCATCATTTTATAAAATAAAGAAAGCATCTATTTTTCACTTATAAAAGGAAATGAAGCGATGGATGCTTTAGAGGCTGTGTTTTCTAGGAAGACATTCACATGTATAAACTGACTGCATTTATTAAGATAAGAATAAGCAAGAAGGCTTTCGCTGCAGAGTAACTATTCAGTAGACAGAATAGCTGAGGATCAAGGAAGAGTTATTCCATACAACTGTCCACAGATTTTTCAATCTATCAAATTTTAATTTCCAAAAGAAAGTTCATCTGTTTGAATTTGAAGTCACTGAGATCTCACTCCTGACATTAAGTCTGCATTCAGTCTATAACTAACATCTTAAAATTGACTTTCAACTGCAGACTGCATAACTTAAATATATGGCCAAATCTATAGACTATTTCACTTCGCTTTTGGGTTTTCCTACAGTTTAGGTATCAAACTAGAAAGCAGGAGGCTGTGACCTCCATCTTCTGAAATCTTGCCAAAAGAACCTGCATGTACTTGCCCAAGTAGTGCCAGGAATCAATGCTGACTCAAAGGCAAAAACAAAGCAACAACAAAACAAACCACTACGAAACTTTAGTCAAATATTCTTGTGAATCAAAAACTTCATTTTGTTTGATCCTAATAAAAATACCTGCCAGTATGATTTTTGAATCTTTCTTCCTATGAATTCCTATCATTAGTTTTCTTCTGACCTAGAAAACAAGATCTTGTCACATAGTCAGTTCCAGAAGTATTGGGAAGACATTTCTTCAGAAATGTCCATTTTTGTAAGCTTGGTTTATTTTTCCCCTACACTTTTGGGTACGTACATGCAGATTTTGGGAAAGGTAAAGTTTCCTCTCGCACATATGTGCTAGTCGTTCCTGACTCTATGGGGCGATGCTCATCTCTGTTTCAAAGCCGAAGAGCCACCGCTATCCAAAAACATCAAAAAAGGGAAAAAATTAGATCCAGGAAACTACAGACCTATCAGCCTAACCTCAATACCAGGAAAGATTCTGGAAAAAATAATCAAGCAACGAATTTGCGAACACCTAGAAGCAAACAAAGTAATAGCCAAAAGCCAACATGGATTTGTCAAAAACAGATCATGCCAGACTAATCTTATTGCATTCTTTGATAATGTGACAAAATTAGTGGACCAGAGGAATGCCGTTGATATAGTTTACTTGGACTTCAGTAAGGCTTTTGATAAGGTAGACCATAACCTACTACTAGATAAAGTAGAAGAATGTGGGTTAGACAGCATCACCACCAGATGGATTGGTAACTGGCTGACCAACCGCACTCAACGTGTAGTTCTCAATGGAACTGCATCTACATGGAGGGAAGTATGCAGTGGAGTACCCCAAGGCTCTGTTTTAGGCCCAGTACTCTTCAACATCTTCATCAATGATTTGGATGAGGGAATAAATGGGGAACTCATCAAATTTGCAGATGATACCAAGCTGGCAGGAATAGCCAACACTCCAGAAGATAGGCTTAAGATACAGAAGGATCTTGACAAACTTGAACATTGGGCACTATCTAATAAAATGAAATTCAATGGTGAAAAGAGTAAGGTTCTACATTTAGGCAACAAAAACGGAATGCACAGGTACAGTATAGGTGATACCTTACTCAGTAGTAGTAACTGTGAAAGGGATCTTGGAGTCCTAGTGGACAACCATTTAAATATGAGCCAGCAGTGTGCAGCAGCTGCCAAAAAAGCCAACACAGTTCTAGGCTGCATCAACAGAGGGATAGAATCAAGATCACGTGAAGTGTTAATACCACTTTATAATGCCTTGGTAAGGCCACACTTGGAATACTGCATTCAGTTCTGGTCGCCACGATGTAAAAAAGATGTGGAGACTCTAGAAAGAGTGCAGAGAAGAGCAACAAAGATGATTAGGGGACTGGAGACTAAAACATATGAAGAACGGTTGCAGGAACTGGGTATGTTTAGCTTAAGAGAAAGAAGGACTAGGGGAGACATGATAGCATTATTCCAATATCTCAGAGGTTGCCACAAAGAAGAGGGAGTCAAACTATTCTCCAAAGCACCTGAGGGTAGAACAAGAAGCAATGGGTGGAAACTAATCAAGGAGAGAAGCAACTTAGAACTGAGGAGAAATTTCCTGACAGTGAGAACAATTAATCAGTGGAACAGCTTGCCTCCAGAAGTTGTGAATGCCCCAACACTGGAAGTCTTTAAGAAGATGTTGGATAGCTATTTGTCTGAAACGGTATAGGGTTTCCTGCCTAGGCAGGGGGTTGGACTAGAAGACCTCCAAGGTCCCTTCCAACTCTACTATTGTATTGTATTGTATCTCCATGGTCATACGGCCAACATGACTAAACGTCGAAGGAGCATGGAACGATGTTACCTTCCCACCAAGGGTGGTCCCTATTTTGCTACTTGCATTTTTACGTGCTTTCAAACTGCTAGGTTAGCAGAAGCTGGGACAAGTAATGGGAGCTCACTCTGTTACACAGCGCTAGGGATTCGAACCGCTGAACAGCTGACTTTCTGATTGACAAGCTCAGCATCTTGGCCACTGAGCCACTGCATCCCTATATTTTGGGTTTTGGGTATATTCATGCAATTTATTTTTTTAGATTATTTTTTATTTAATTGTTTAAATTAAGCATTACAGAAATTGAAACTATGTTTTGATAAACATTAATATTAGTTATCAAAAACAGACTTGCATTTAAGATAAGAAGCCATAACTCGTCAGGCTTCACATCTATTGTTAATGTACAAGTGTTCAATGTAGCATGTTGTATGATTCTAAAAATGGAGAGAGAAAATAACTCGTGGAAAATTGTCTCAAAAATTCTTTGGCTTGCTGAAATCTTTACAGTTTATTTCCTGAGAATATCTGCCACCCCTGGATTAACAAGCTTGTCCACAGTAATAAAAAAAATCTGTATACAGGTAACAAGGAATAATAATTACTCTATGGGTTATTAATTTTACTTCTACAATGTGTCAAATGGATCAATGGAAGCTCCAAGGAATCTATAATTGCTCCCTGCCAGTTATGGACACACATGAAAATTTTATCCTCTGTTGCTAAATTTCTTATGCCTGTTTACATACCACAGATGTTTCAGATGGCCTCTTGGGCAATTCATCATTTGAAATGTACCATGCAAGAAAGGAAAACCAGATGGCTGTAAATCTTTATATATCTCTGCTGGGTCTAGCAGCATCCAGGAAGGTGAACCTAAAAAATGGAACCAATGGGGCCAAAGTCCCATTGCTACAAAATTTAACTTCCTTTAACTTTTCCCCAACCTCACAGCAAGCAGAATTCACTCAAAAAAATTATTTCTCCTGGAACATGGCAAAGAGACCAATTTAAACCCTTGATGCAGTGTCATGTCTCAGCCTCAGACTCCTGAAATAGTATTTGCTGAAACTACACTTTATGGAAGAGTAACTTCCAATTTCCATCTTATGCAAGAGAAGGACAAAGATTTTCCAGAAAGAGGGACCCAGAACCTTCTGACACCCTAGTGAAATTGGTGGGATTTTGCTTTCATTTTAAATGTATTTATGCCGTGATGGCAAACCTGTGACACGCGTGCCCAAAGTGGCACGCAAAGCCATGTCACCCGGTACGTGGAGCCTTGCTTGTTTGTTTTCCGGTTTCTGGCACACCTGCATGCCACTGTTGATCACCTGTCCTTCATGCGCGTGATGGTTTTTGTGCTGGCAGCTGATTGTCAGGTGTACATGTGTGCCAGAAAAGTTCGGCTTTTCTGGAATGCGGCCCCGATGAGAGTGCAAACATTCTCATGTGAAAACATTGTTCGCCATCACTGTATTTATGCAATTTATATAAGAGTTCAATTCTCATGAACTCCAAGGGGTTAACTTCTAATTAAATACACATGTTAGTAACTATCTTCACAGAAGGCTTTTGGCATGGCTCCCCCGACAGTGATAACATTTATAGGCAAACATTCAAGCAATTTTTATCTAGATAATTTTTTTTGTCAGAGTCCAGATATGGTTACACCACTGAAATGGCATTGATCGTGCTTGTGGATGATCTCTGGAGTGCTTTTGACACTGCAACCGTCTTGGCTTTCCTGAATCGCTGGCTCTTTTGAGGTTGGAAGTGGAGGGAGGGCACTGTGTTGTATTGATTTCCTTCTTTCCTCCATTGTTGAATCCAGTCAGTATTGAGGCAGCTAGGAGATCCAACCCTAAGTGCAGTGGTGATTCTCAGAGCTCTGGCCTGTGGCTACTCCTGTTTCATGTCTATATGAAACAGCTGGGTGATGACAACTTGACATGCACATGGCTTAAGATGGGAACTATCAAGAAAGAAATGGAAGGTTTAATACTGGCTGCTCAAGAACAAGCACTACAAACTAATGCCATGAAAGCGAAGATACAAAAATCCACTGACAACCCAAATTTCCAACTTTGCAATAACAAAGTCGAAACTGTTTCATATTTACTATGTGAATGCATCAAAATTGCACAAACTGATCACAAAGCTAGACATGACCAAGTTGCTAAATTAATCCACTGGTCACTATGTAAAAATATGATTTACCCATATCCAGAAAATAATTGGAACATAAAGTGGAAAAAGTTATTAAAAATGAGAAGGTAAAGATCTTGTGGGACTTTCGAATACAAATAGATCGTCATTTGTAGCACAACATGCCAGATATCACGGTTGTAGAGGGCAGAAGTGTACAGTTTATTGATATCACTGTTCTTGAAGGTGCCAGAGTTGAAGAAAAAGAACTAGAAAAAATAATGAAATATCGCGACCTGGCCATCGAAACTACACGGCTATGGATGAAGCATGTAACAGTGATACTCATTGTCATCGGGGCACTTGGCACCATGTCCAAGAATTTTACAAGATACATCAACAAATTGCAGCTTCCTGCAATAACACCAGCGGAACTGCAAAAAACTGTGCTACTCGGAACATCTTATACTTTAAGAAGGTACTTGGTTGATACCTAGGATACTGGCAGAAAACCGTATCAACCATTAGCACCAGTCACTGGTATTTGTAATGCATTTTTGAATGTTCAGTTGGCTGAGTTTCATGTTTAATGAATAAAGTAAATAATAATAATAATAATAATAATAATAATAATAATAATAATAATAATAATAATAATAATAATAATAATAATTTGGATAACATCAAACATGGAGAAGTAAAAACTATTGTCAGAAGAGAGTACACCAACAGAGTTAGGAAAATTTTGAAATCTAAATTAAATGATGGAAATACAATCAAGGCCATAAATACCTGGGCAATGCCATTTATAAGATACACAGCTGGTATAGTTAACTGGACACAAGTTGATTTGGACATTTTGGACCAAAGAACCAGGAAACTAATGACAATGCACTACAGTTTACATCCACGCGGTGACACTGATAGACTATACCTGCCCCAAAAATCAGGTGGCAGAGGATTATTACAAGTGAAGCAAATACTTGAAGAAGAAAAACAGGCACTGGCTGATTATTTAAAAGAAAGTCAAGAACATCTATTAATCGAAGTAAAGAACAAAAATCTACTGAAGGCCCAACAGATGAAACAAGAATACAGAAAAGATGTGATAAAATCAAGAATGGAGAGTTGGCAGAACAAAGCATTAGATGGTCAATTTCTGGAAAAAATAAAAGATAAAGTGGACAGTGAAAAAACTTGGTTATACTTAACAACAGGTACATTAAAGAAAGAAACAGAGTCACTAATCCTGGCTGCGCAAGAACAAGCTATCCGAACAAATGCCATTAAGGCCAAAATCGAAAAATCCTCTGATGATGCCAAATGCAGACTCTGCAAAGAAGTTGATGAAACTGTTGACCACATACTGTAAAAAAATCGCGCAGACTGATTATAAATTGCGGCACAATTCAGTAGCACAAATGAACCACTGGAATTTGTGCAAAAATTATAATATTAAAACAACAAACTGGTGGGAACATAAGCCTGAAAAAGTCACCGAAAATCAGATGGTCAATATCCTGTGGGATTTTCGTATACAAACAGACAAAATACTGGTGCATAACACACCAGACATCACACTGGTTGAAAAAAATAAGGTTACAATCATAGACATCGCAATACCAGGTGATAGCAGGGTCAAGGAGAAGGAACATGAAAAAGTCGCGAAATACCAGGACTTAAAAATTGGAATTCAACGATTATGGCACAAACCAGCAGTGGTAATTCCAGTGGTAATTGGCACACTGGGTGCTATTCCAAAAGCACTGGAATTACATTTAAAACAGTTAAAACTTGACAAAATCACCATCAGTCAAATGCAAAAAGCTGCACTGCTTGGATCTGCACGTATACTACGAAAATACGTTACAACGTCCTAGGTCCCTGGGTGGGGCCCGACCAGTGACGTGCGGTCAGTAGAGGCAGGGGAGGCAGGGCCTCACCTCTCTTCATGGAATAATAGTATATAATATTATATACTATATATAATATTATATACATCCGTCCGGCCGCGCCCGGGAGACGCGGAGGGAGCAATGTTGTCGGCGCCTCCGGATGACGAACCAGTCGCTTGCTTTCATCATCGGGAGGCCGACAACATTTCTGCCTCCACGTCTCCCGGGCGCCGAAGCAGTCCGGCGAGCGAGCGAGCGAGGCAGCGAGATCTTCGGTCACTCGTCCACCGGACTGCTTCCGCATCTCCCGGGCGCGGATGGACGAAGGGAGCCAGAATGGCGCCGAAGCAGTCCGGCGAGTGAGGCAGCGAGATCTTCGGTCACTCGTCCACCGGACTGTCTTGGCGCCATTCTGGCTACCTTCGTCCATCCGCGCCCGGGAGATGCGGAAGCAGTCCGGTGGACGAGTGACCGAAGATCTCGCTGCCTCGCTCGCTCGCTCGCCGGACTGCTTCGGCGCCATTCTGGCTCCCTTCGTCCATCCGTGCCCGGGAGATGCGGAAGCAGTCCGGTGGACGAGTGACTGAAGATCTCGCTGCCTCGCTCGCTCGCTCGCCGGACTGCTTCGGCGCCATTCTGGCTCCCTTCGTCCATCCGCGCCCGGGAGATGCGGAAGCAGTCCGGTGGACGAGTGACCGAAGATCTCGCTGCCTCGCTCGCTCGCTCGCCGGACTGCTTCGGCGCCATTCTGGCTCCCTTCGTCCATCCGCGCCCGGGAGATGCGGAAGCAGTCCGGTGGACGAGTGACCGAAGATCTCGCTGCCTCGCTCGCTCGCTCGCCAGACTGCTTCGGCGCCATTCTGGCTCCCTTCGTCCATCCGCGCCCGGGAGATGCGGAAGCAGTCCGGTGGACGAGTGACCGAAGATCTCGCTGCCTCGCTCGCTCGCTCGCCGGACTGCTTCGACGCCATTCTGGCTCCCTTCGTCCATCCGCGCCCGGGAGATGCGGAAGCAGTCCGGTGGACGAGTGACCGAAGATCTCGCTGCCTCGCTCGCTCGCTCGCCGGACTGCTTCGGCGCCATTCTGGCTACCTTCGTCCATCCGTGCCCGGGAGACATGGAGGCAGAAATGTTATCGGCCTCCCGATGATGAAAGCAAGCGACTGGTTCGTCATCTGGAGGCGCCGACAACATTTCTCCCTCTGCGTCTCCCGGGCGCGGATGGACGAAGGGAGCCAGAATGGCGCCGAAGCAGTCCGGCGAGCGAGCAAGCGACGCAGGCTGATCTTCGGTTGCTTCCAGAGCCGGAGCGGGATGGAGCAGCCATTGCCTTGGAAGTGAGTCGCGCGGACGGAGCTTTGGGGCTGAGGAGAGAGGCAGGGACGGAGGGAGTGGGGGGAGAGGAGCCGCCCCCCTCAACCCCCAGGCAATGGGGAAAGCTTTCCCGAAATGGGGGGGTGTCGCGGGAAATAAAAAGGGCGCGCGCTGGGGGGGGACGAAGGAGGCTTTGGCGTGCCTTAGAGGCGGGCGGGCAAGCAACGAAAGGAGCAGCGAGGGCGGGCGGTGGCTGCAGGCGGCAAGGCTTGAGCGGGGTGAAAGGGACTGGTGCCGGTGGAGGAAGTAATGCTACGCTGCGGTCCCCTTAATGTTCACTCAGGAAGGCGGAGAACGAGACCACGTGGTCTGCACACGTGGTCTGCACACGTGGTCCCATTCCCCGCCTTCCTGATGACGTCACCAGCCTCCCCAGCCATAACCCTCACCGCACGTCACTGGGCCCGACTAGTAATCAATGCCAAACTATTGAAAGATACAATGTAAAAATAAGCTGTTAAGATTTAGTCAAGTAATAATATCTTGTGTATTATTTTGTAAAAGTTATGAGACTTGGGGGGGGAATACCTTTTACCCCAACCCCTAAAATCCTGTAAAACCAATAAAAAACTTTTTTTCGAAAAAAAAATGCCAAATCCGGCGAAACAACTGGCCGCTGTGATACAATTGTATAATAATAATAATAATAATAATAATAATAATAATAATAATAATAGATGATGATAATAGATAATAGATGATGATAATAGATAATAGATAATAGATAATAGATAATAGATAATAGATAATAGATAATAGATAATAGATAATAGATAATAGATAATAGATAATAGATAATAGATAAATAAATAAAACGAAAGGCTTTTGCACATTTCAAGGCAAACTTGGTAGCTATAGGCAAGTTATATTTAGGGTAAATTTTCATTAATAATATTCTTTCCGATGATCTTTCATGAAACCCATGGATACCATGTAATAATATGAAAAACTGTAATGTACATGGTGTCTTTCAAGATTTAGTTTTGCAAAGTGAAGAATGTTTGATTGTTTACCGTTTTTCAAGTAGTGAATGTGCTTTTCATACAGAATGTTCCACTCTTTTCACCTTCAATGAAAAGCATTTACTTGAGGTCTTGAGTGACTCGTCAAGGGCAGTTCAAGGGCAACCATTCAAGGCTAGCTAATTCAAGGATATGACCTTTCATAGAACACAATTCTTGGTTTGCTATTATTTCCCCAAGGCACTGTTTTATATTCTGTCAGTATCCTGGTGATACTATATTTAATTATGCACATCTTAGGAATTGACATCCTATTTTGCAATGCTGATTATTTCAGCATGGCATTTTGAAGATAATTGACATCCAGTGTAAATAAAATTTTGGCATATATATTTGATTCTTGAACAAAAATCCAAACATATGTGATACATTCAAGATCAAAGTATTGTGAAAAATGTTCTTATGAGAATCAATGGCAGCGATTTTAGAATCCATTAAAGTTTTGGGCTTTATAATATCAATTTGTCTGCATATGGTTTCAGGGATTCGAGATTCATTATAAGAATGTCATGCCTTTAAAAGGACAAAATAATCACAAATGATATATGGCCTTGAGGTATGCTCAAATGAGAAAGAAGATCTGGTTATAAATAAAAAAGTATTTTATATGATTTTAAAATATTTATATCAAAAGACAGTTACCCATTTTTATATATCAACTGAATAATATTTTATATTCTTAAATATCTAACCACATAAAAAACATAAGCACATTTAGTGCCCTTGTACAAGTACCTGGGAAATAAGGAAACAGGTTAAGGAATAGTATATGAAAAGCTCATAGAATAAAACAAAATAAAACAATAAAATCACATTTAAATTTGTTTCCACAGCAACATCGGGGATATATCACTGCATGGAAAAAGAAATAGGAAATTTAAAACTAAATTTATACTTATTAAATTCCTTATTTTAATTAACCAATCTGTCAAACAATTGCAACACAATTATGTAAGTATCATTTTGAATTCACTGAATATTCTTCAAAAAACATTTTATCAGATTTTTCAAGTTTCATGCAGATGAGTAAAAGATTACCTCATAATTAAACAATGTACAGACTCATTTTTTGTTATGGAAATACAAGTAATTGAACTTTTTTTGAACTTTCCTGTGGCTGGTGATTGGAGCTGCTGGCTGGAAGGGGGGAAGCAGAGAGACAAAGAGAAGTAGGTAGTGGCCCTTTAACTCCATTTCATTTGAACTTTCCTGTGGCTGGTGATTGGAGCTGCTGGCTGGAAGGGGGAAGCAGAGAGACAAAGAGAAGTAGGTAGAATCATATGTCCATAAACAAAAATAGTAATAATACATTCTGGATTATTGCACTTGAAATTGTGATTTTATTTATTTCAAAATGACTGGTTTAGTTCAATGTAATAGCTGTCTTGCACCTGTCTTTCGCAGTACTCTTTTCAAATTTGGATACTGTCCCCTTTGTAAACAAATTACTAGTCTACATAAACAGATTACCTATCTAGAATCTCTAATCTGTCCTCTCCAAGCAGAAATTAGGTGTCCGATTCGGCCATTCCACTCTATGGAGATGCCACGCTATCAGCACCCCCCACCCCCCGCAAAGATCCTGCAGGCAAAGAGCAGTCTGGACAACCATGGGATCTGGCAGGGTGAGAGCTGTGAACCATAAACACAAAAGTTTTGCTGTGACCCAGCATAACAGATATAGTGCCCTTGCTGACCCTAATGGGGACACTAAAGAGACAGGTCAAGGTAGTTGTAATAATGATGACTGAAATAGCAGGGGATCATGGTCCAAAATGAAGAACTTACTTCGGAAAGGCAAAATGGGGAACCAGGTATCACACATCAGTCACACAAGAAGAGCAAGGGATGCAAAAAGAGAAGTCACCTTCTGGTTGGTGATTCAATCACAAGGGATGTAAATTTAGGAAAGGATATGGAGGTTTTAAAAGAGGTCAGGTGTCTGCCAAGTGCTACTGCCAGCAGAGACAAGAGGCGTATTCTTAAGATAGTCAAGAATGCAAGTAAGGACTGTGATGTTGATGCTATTATACTGTGACTTTCCAAGGGTTGGCCTAATTAATTTATGAGCCCCGAGACAAAATTTAAAAAAAACCAATTCATTTATTAGGACTAACATCTTGGCACGGACTTCTGTGTAGCCAAAACTAAATCCCACTTAATGGCATCTGAACTTTACCCCTGTGCCCCCTCCCCTCTGGCTGAGGTCATCAATCACATTCTCCAACAGGACATTATGGCAGGGTTATGGACATGCACATTCACATCCCAGTACAGAAATATGAGACTTTTACTCTGGCCAAAAGTATGCATGGCATTTCCCCCCACTTCTCAAGTTGAGATCTTAATGTCTGTTTATTTTAATTATTTATTAGCAATACAGTCCTGCACATCTTTTATCCTCCTCTTATCCATCCATGCATTTTATATTTGTATATATATATTCCCCATGTAGTAATTTTAACTGTTTTAATTGTGTTCTTTGACATGGACTGTACACCGCCCCGAGTCCCTTTTGGGAGAGGGGGCGGTCTATAAGCGCTAATAAATTGAAATTGAATTGAATTGATACTAGTCATGGAAATGCTTTAGGCGTTGACATCTACATCTTGGCACAAATGATCTGTACTTTCTGTGAAGAATGATTTCCAGAGCTTGAGGTATGAACTTAGTAGTATAGGTTGTAGGCTTATCTTTTCAGAGGTTTTACCAGTATATAAGGAACAAAAAGGAAGGGCCAGTGTGTAGCAGAGTTTAATGTGTGGCTAAAGGAGTGATGTAAAAGGGAAGGCTTTGGTTTTATTAGTCATGATGTCTGCAGCTGGTCCAATGAAAAACTGTACAAAAGAGATGGTTTGCACCCATCCAAGAAAGGGACTGAGTTACTTGACATTGAATTCACAGATTTTCTGGATAAACATTTAAACTGAACAGTGGGGACAGAGAATTAATTGATACAGAACATTTCTGTCCCCAGCAATCTAAAATTCATAGGGTTATCAGTGCATGTAACACAGATGTTTCTGCGGGTAAGATTATCACTCCCACTGTCAAGCAAAACCAAGCATTTAATAGTGAGTGCCATACCATGTGCATCAATCATACAAGTGGCAAGAAAATAGGGGCAGTCAGGCATAACACAGGTTATGTAGACAGTAAACACAGGGTCAATCAAAATGGACTCAAATGTCTATACACCAATGCACAGAGTATGAGGAATAAACAGGACAAATTAGAAATTCAAGTAAGAGAGGGCAGATACGATATTGTTGCCATTACAAATTTGGTGGGATGAAACCAACAAATGGAACATACAGCTAGAAGGATTTAAATTATTTAAAAGAAATAGACCAAATAAAAGAGGAGGTGGAGTTGCACTATATATAAGAAATAATTACCTCTCTACAGAAATAGAGCACAACAATGATGAGAACTATCTTGAATTAGGGAAAGTCTTGGACCTCAGGAGGTCACTGTGCCTCAGGTAGGCGGGTGTGAGTCCCTTTTTGTGAAGTGGGCCTTGGAGTCCAGGTAGGCCTTTTTGTTACGTACCTGTCTCCCTGCTATATTTCATCGGCATTGCTGGAGCTGCTGGATGTGTTAGTCAGATTGGGGGTTGATTTGCCCAGGTTTATGGTCCTGGGGGATTCCAATCTGCCTTCCATGGGCGAGACATCCGAGTCAGCTTGGGAGTTCATGGCTTCCATGATGGCTATGGATCCAACTCCATTAATTCAAGACCCCACTCATAACGGAGGACACATGTTCAACCTGATTTTTGTCTCTGGACAGTGAATGAATGATCTAGATTTAGGGGATATTTCTATCCAGCCCTTGTCATGGTTGGATCATTTCCTCCTTAGGCTTGACTTCCTACTGTCACCCCTCGCCACAGGGAGGCAGAAATGATTAGATCAGTGGTTCTCAACCCGTGGGTCAGGACCCCTTTGGGGGTCGAATGACCCTTTCACAGGGGTCACCTAAGACCATTGGAAAACACGTATTTTCAATTGTCTTAGGAACCGAGACACCAATTTTATGGTTGGGGGTCACCACAACATGAGGAACTGTATTAAAGGGTCCCAGCATTGGGAAGGCTGAGAATCACTGGATTAGATGGTTCCGCCCCAGGTGCCTGATGGACCCTGAAAGGTTCCTGATGGAGCTTGGGACTTTTCCTGAATCCCTTGCTCACAGTTTGACAAAACCCTAGCGGAAGCCTGGGATAGGGCGCCCATTGGGGCCTTGGACTGTGTTGTGCCTTTGCGACCTCTGACCCGGTGCCGATCCCGGGTAGCTCTCTTCATAGCGAAGGTTGTTGAGAGCATGGTAGCACATCAGCTTCCCCAGTACCTGGACGAAGCTTCCTATCTGTATCTGTTTCAGTCGGGTTTCAGGCCCAGGTACAGCACAGAGATGACATTGGTCATGTTGGTTGATGATCTCTGGCGGGCCCTGGACAGGGGTTGTTCCTCTGTCCTGGTCCTATTAGACTCTCACCGGCTTTCAATACCATCGACCATGGTATCCTACTGCGACAACTCAGGGGGTTGGGAGTGGGGGGCACCATTTTGTGGTGGTTCTTCCCCTACCTGTCGGATCGATCGCAGCTCATGTTGACTGGAAGGCAGAGATTGACCCCAAGGCACCTCGCTTGTGGGGTGCCCCATGGGTCGGTTCTCTCACCCCTGCTGTTCAACATATACATGAAACCGCTGGGCGAGATCCATGGTTTTGAGGTACGGTATCATCAATACGCTGATGATACCCAACTTTTCATCTCTACTTCAAACCACCCAAACGAGGCCCTCGACGTGATGTTCTGATGCCTGGAGGCTGTTCAGATCTGGATGGGGACAAACAGGCTCAAGCTCAATCCCTCCAAGACTGAGTGGCTGTGGTTCCCGTCATCCCGATTTGTGCATCTTGTACCATCTTTGATGACAGGGGGAGAAATTTTAGCTCCCTCAGAGAGGGCCCGCAATCTGGGAGTCATCCTAGACATGCGTGTTAGTTTAGAAGAACACCTGACGGCCGTGACCAAGGGGGTCTTTTACCAGGTTCGCCTGGTATGCCTTCCTGGATTGGGATGCCCTGTGCACAGTCACTCACTCCTCATCCTTTCTCGCCTGGACTACTGTAACGCTCTCTACATGGGGCTACCCTTGAAGAGCACCCGGACGCTTCAGCTGGTCCAGAATGTGGCCGCGTGGGTTGTCATGGGGGTACCTAGGTGCTCCATGTTATACCCCTTTTAGGCGGCCTACACTGGTTGCCGGTTGTTTTCCGGGTGCGATTCAAGTGTTAATTATGATCTTTAAGGCGCTCCATGCTTAGGCCCAGGGTATTTGCAAGACCACCTACTGCCACCGGTAGCCTCCCACAGTCCAGTACAATCCCACAGAGTTGGCCTCCTCAGGGTGCTGTCAGCCAGGCAGTGTCAGCTGGCGATCCTCAGGGGGAGAGCCTTCTCTGTGGGAGTGCCTTCCCTTTGGAAAGAGCTGCCCCCAGAGCTTCGCATAATTCCCGACCTCCGGTCCTTCTGGCGTGCCAAAAAAAGTTGGCTTTTCCAGCAAGCTGGCCTGGCCTGAATAAAATAAATTATTAATTTTAATTGTCAATTTTAATTTAATTTCTAAATCTCATTGTAAATGTCTATTGGTTTTTTTATTATTCTATTGAATCTTTCTTTTAACTTTTGTAATATGTGTTTTTATGTTGTATGCCACCCTGTGTCCTTTGGGAGAAGGGCAGCATATAAGTCCAATAAACCTAAACCTAACCTTGTATGCATTTGGGTCAATATTAAAGGTTGGGGGGTGGAATGACATTGCCATAGGTCTATACTACAGGCCACCCAACCAAGCAGAGGAAGTAGATGAACTTTTTGCTAGTCAGCTAACTAAGGCATGTAGGAAGCACACCACAATAGTAGATTTTAACTACCCTGACATCAACTGGGAAACAAACTCTGCACCAAGTGGAAGATCCATCAGGTTCCTAACAAACCTAGCAGACAACTTTGTTTCCCAAAACGTAGAGAAGGGAACAAGAGGATCAGCCATATTGGACTTAATTCTCACTAACAAAGAGGAAATGATAGAAGGTGTTGAAGCCATAGGAACCCTGGGGGCAAGTGACCATGCAATATTGGAATTCAACATTATCCAAACACAGGTAGTAGAACAAAGCCAAACTAGAGTCTTGGACTTTAAGAAAGCTAATTTCAATAAACTTAGAGAGAGCTTTGGAAAAATTCCATAGATGAGAATCCTCAAGGGGAAAACAACTCAAGAAGCTTGGGAAATTTTGAAAAATGAGATTACAAAAGCTAGGTCTATCACAATATCAATGAAGAAGAAAAATAACAGCTCCCAAAAGAAACCAGCATTGATGCATAAAGAACTCTCTGACAAATTTAAAGATAAAAAATTTAAGTATAAAAAGTGGAAAGGGGGGGGACATAACTAAGGCAGAATATCAGCAAATGGCCCGAGCATGTAAAGATGAAGTGAGGAAAGCTAAGGCTTGCAATGAAGAAGGGCTTGCCACAAAAGTAAAAAATAACAAGAAAAGCTTCTTCCAACATGTTAAAAACAAGAAAAAAGTTAAGGAAACAATTGGTCCATTGCTGGGAGAAAGTGGCAAGAAGGTGACAAGCAACAGGGAGAAAGAAGAACTATTTAACTCATTTTTTGCATCTGTCTTTACACAAAGAGATAAAACAGTCCAACCTATCAAACAGCACCACAAAAATCAGATAGGAACACAAGTTGAAATAGGGAAGAAAATGGTAAGTGAGCACCTGTTTACCCAAGATGAGTTCAAATCACCAGGACTGGATGGATTACACCCCAGGGTTCTGAAGGAACTGGCAGATGAGATCTCAGAACCACTGAACTATATCTTTCAGAGATCCTGGAGCACCAGGGAACTACCAGAGGACTGGAAAAGAGCTGATGTGGTTCCCATCTTCAAAAAAGGGGAAAAAAACAGATCCAGGAAACTACAGACCTATCAGCCTGACATCAATACCAGGAAAGATTCTGGAAAAGATAATCAAGCAATGAATTAGTGAACACCTAGAAGCAAACAAAGTAATAGCCAAAAGCTAACATGGGTTTGTCAAAAACAGATCATGCCAGACTAATCCTATTGGATTCTTTGACAAAGTGACAAAATTAGTGGACCAGAGGAATAATTTACTTGGACTTCAGTAAGGCATTTGATAAGGTAGACCATAACCTATTACTAGATAAAGTAGAAGAATGTGGGTTAGATAGCATCACCACCAGATGGATTCGTAACTGGCTGACCAACCGCACTCAACGTGTAGTCCTCAATGGAACTGCATCTACATGGAGGGAGGTATGCAGTGGAGTTCCCCAAGGCTCTGTTTTGGGCCCAGTACTCTTCAACATCTTCATCAATGATTTGAATGAGGGAATAAGTGGGGAACTCATCAAATTTGCAGATGACACCAAGCTAGCAAGAATAGCCAATATTCCAGAAGATAGGCTAAAGATACAGAAGGATCTTGACAAACTTGAACATTGGGGACTATCTAATAAAATGAAATTCTATAGTGAAAAGTGTAAGGTTCTACATTTAGGCAACAAAAACAAAATGCACAGGTACAGTATAGGTGGTACCTTGCTCAACAGTAGTAACTGTGAAAGGGATCTTGGAGTCCTAGTGGACAACCATTTAAATATGAGACAGCAGTGGGCAGCAGCTGCCAAAAATGCCAACACATTTCTAGGCTGCATAAACAGAGGGATAGAATCAAGATCATGTGAAGTGTTAATACCACTTTATAATGCCTTGGTAAGGCCACACTTAGAATACTGCATTCAGTTTTGGTCGCCACAATATAAAAAAGATGTGAAGACTCTATAAAGAGTGCAGAGAACAGCAACAAAGATGATTAGGGGACTGGAGACTAAAACATATGAAGAACGGTTGCAGGAACTGGGTACGTCTAGTTTAATAGAAAGAAGGACTAGGGGAGACATGATAGCAGTGTTCCAATATTTCAGGGGTTGCCACAAAGAAGAGGGAGTCAAATTATTTTCCAAGGCACCAGAGGGTAGAACAAGAAGCAATGGGTGGAAACTAAACAAGGAGAGAAGCAACTTAGAACTGAGGAGAAATTTCCTGACAGTTAGAACAATTAATCAGTGGAACAGCTTGCCTCCAGAAGTTGTGAATGCCCCAACACTGGAAGTCTTTAAGAAGATGTTGGCGAGCCATTTGTCTGAAACGGGATAGGGTTTCCTGCCTAGGTAGCGGGTTGGACTAGAGAACCTCCAAGGTCCCTTCCAACTCTGCTATTGTATTGTATTGTAATGTAATGAGAGATGTGTGGGTTTGTTGAGATTTGACAGCTATACCTTCCATAAAGCAGCCTGTAGTTCAATTTGCTAAATCTGTAGCTACAGCTCCCAAGGAAATAAAAGATGTTAAGACAGACACTGTTTCTCTGGTGATACAACACAATAGCATTATCTCACAAATGCAATCAATTTCTTCCAGAGACAGTTGTTTCCTTTATAATTCAAGGCTGTCCTTTTAGAAAAGATAACCCTGTTAGAAAAAAATATCAGGACCTACATGATATGTTTCAGCAAACAGCCATTAGAATTTAATGAGACATTATTAAAATACCAAAAGGCTATGCCTGAAAGGCCTCAACAGGAATTATTCCACTTTATGGAATGAAAGCATTTCTGATGCATTTCAGACTCATAGCTTTCCCTTTTATCCAGTGGGGCAGGCAAAGGATTGAGTTACCAGACGGATTGAACAAGCACAGAAAATGTGATACGTACTTTATCAAAAAGAAGCTTAGTGTCCAGGGCAGAAGAGGAATAGACAACATGGTATCTATAGGCAGAAGTGGGCCCTCAGATATTTCTCTTAATATCTGTCAGGATTTCTACTCTATGTGACATTTTGAAATATATTTTACACAAGTTTGGGTTCCAAAACTTCAATCGTGTGTGTGTGTGTCAGAGGTGGATTTCAGCAGGTTCTGACCAGTTCTGGAAAACTGGTAGCAGAAATTTTGAGTAGTTCAGCGAACTGGTAAATACCACCTTTGACTGGCACCGCCCCTATCTATTCTCTGCCTCCCAAGTCTCAGCTGATCGGGAGGAAATGGATATTTTACAGTATCTTTCCCCAGCCATGCCCATCAAGCCACGCCCACAGAACCAGTAGCAAAAAAATTGAATTCTACCTCTGGTGTGTGGGTGTGTGTATGTGTGTTGCCATTAACCTTACTGTTATATATTGTAGCAGGTGGATAATCTCTGGATAATCTCCAAGCACAATGCAGTATTCTAGTCAGGTGCTGATTGGAGCATATATTACTGGAATCCTAGCCTATGACTACTTAGATAACCATTGTGTGACTCAACATTTTTTTTATGAATCTCTCCTGGAAACATTTCTTATCTCTGCTCTTGTAGTTAAATTAGAATACAATCCTAACCCTTGCCAAGCACTAGAAAGTGGTGTGGGTAAATAGGCAGAAAAATCCCTTTTCACAGCAGAAAGAAAGGTATTTTTCATTGTTTATTAGTATTTATTTGACTGATATCCAGACTCAATTGATCTGATTATTGAAGGAAACCTTTGCTATCGGCCTACTTTTATCTTCCTATGAATTAAGGCGGACTCTGTCTGAGACATTTTTCTAAGCTACTTTTTTGGCATGGATTCAGTTTTTGTTTATCAGATCATTGCCTTGGCAGTAGATTTTTCCCTCTGTATTTCCAGTCTATCTTCTATTCTCGCTACACTTATGTATTAGCTCCTGGGAAAGCAGCACTTCTATTCCTTTGTCTGGATTCATCTGCCACCTCTGTGTACAAATTACCATATTGGTAGTTTGGGGTATCCTCAGGGATATGGTAAAAAAGATTTTTTTAAAAAAAGTCAGAAAAGTGGCTGTAATGGTGCGATCAAACTTTCATCTGCTTTTCCTTTATCTTTTTTTGTGTGTATGTGCCACACTATTGCTGTTGGGAAAAGGATCAAATGGCCATAATTAATTGTTATGCCCATAATTAATTGCTTTGTTATGTGTCTCACACAACTTAAAAACCATAGCACTTTAGAACACAGGTGTGATATGTACATGATTGCAATTATGGCCAAGAAATTCCTGGACTCAATGTTGTGGGATGCCAAATTGAAATACCTGAGTATCACAAGTCTTTGGGGGTCTCAACTACTATCCCAACAATGGAATTCAGCAATCTATGAAGGGAAGAGCCTGGAAGATGGTACAACACCAACATTACCATCTCTACCATCACTGGGACTTCATAGCAGTACAACATCACCTTAAGTACTTGATACCCTAAGGAGAGAAATCAATTATTATATTAGTTCCCTTACACAAATCCTCACCAAGCCCCAACCCACCCCAAACCAGTAGAAAAATTATGTAGAAGTGCAAGGTGCCTGAATCCAGGAGAGGGAGCAAGTAGGTTGACTCCATCTCCAGTCCAGAAGGTGATCTCACAAGGCTTCATGAAAGCATTAGAAGTTTCCTAATGATAAATGCATTCAACCCAGCCAAATCTGATCTCTGTCCTAGAAGTTTTGATCTGAGACACATCCCGTGTCCTTATTAGCTGATTTTGACTATCTGACCTGAACAATATCCTCTCCTTGTTCCCTGGGACCTTCAAAGCTAGACTATTCTGACTGCTGGGATGTTCATAGTCTCCATGAAATCATTTCTGAGTCACTTTTGGCCAGGTCTTGCCATCTGACATAATTATGTCACTGGACAGAGAAACCCTTTTACAGGAATCCAAGGCCTTCCTTGGTGAAGAAAAAGCCTCTTGCCAAGTCAACACTTTCCATCAAACTTTGAATCATAAAATTTGCTGCTCTCATTAAATATTGACCAATATTGGTGTGTTTAGTCACTCAATTTCCCATCAAGTGAGCACATTTTCTGCAGTCAATGCCATACAACATTTTGGAAATAACTTACTTTTCTTCATGTCACTAGTTTAGATATGCACCTCAACCTCTGGCTGCTCCCCAATCCTTTTGATGAATATGTTCTGTTTGTTTAACAAAAAAATGTTTATATCTTTTTTTTCCTGCATAATCTTAATCTCTAAAGGCACTCCTCTTGGAAAAGTTCATTTGTCTTGTCTCTTAGATATTCATAGTGACTCATTCAAAGGAGTACATGGATTGACTTAACAGCAAAAGGCCTATGACTGATTATTGAGTAGCTATCCAAATTCCAACAAAGATTGCTCTATTGTTTTGTCTTCCTGAATATTAGAAGATTCTCGGGATCATGTTCTTGCCAATAAAACATGCAAAATCACCAGGAGCATGACTTGTTGGGGAAAAAAGAAGTGTTATAGTTAGATAGTATAATCATTTTTTAAAAATTATCCTCATGCTTTTCTCTATTACCTCCTTATTGGCATTTTTTTTAATAGGTAAAGAATCTTCAAGTTAAGATCAACTCCTATGATGACATGGAATGACTGTGGTTTTTCTTGGCAACAATCTGGAACTGGTTTGTCAGTGCTTTTCTCTGAGATGTATTATTATAATTATTCCTCCATCTAGCCTACAGACTTCTGATGTCCTGGTGGATCCCACCCACGTATTAAATAGCTCTAATCCTACTTAGTTTTCTCAGCTAGATATTCACTCTTTAATTGGACCTGGAAGCAGACTGGCAACCAATGCAGCTTGTAAAGCAGAAGTATAACATTATCACTCTAGGGGTATACTGCTCTAGGTATAACTGCCTGCACAAGCTGAAGCTTCTGGATACTCTTCAAGGACAGCTTCACATAGAATGCATTATAGAAATCCAAACTATGGCATGAGTGACTATAAGCAGATGCCCTGTGATTTAGGAACGAGTGCCACTCCTATATAACAGGGTTGTCAAACTCAAGACCCATGGGCTAGATCTGGCCCATAGGGCTGCCCTGGAAACAGAGAGGGACTGGCCCGTGGCACCTCTGCCAGTGAAAATGGGCTCCCAATCTCTGTTTTTGGCTGGGACAGCCTCCTGCAACCCTCTACCAGAGAAAATGGAGCTCAGGAGGGCCGCATCCCGAGCTCCATTTTTGCTGGCAGAGGGTTGCAGGAGGCCATCCCAGCCAAAAACGGAAATTGGGAGCCCATTTTCACTGGCAGAGCTCTCGGGCTGCCACAGGTGCCCCTGACACGAGTGACATCCAGCTGGCCATGCCCACCCTGGCCATGCTCCCCCTGCTCCCCCCAAGGTCAAACACAACCCTGGTGCATCCCTCAATGAAATCGAGTTTCACACCCCCGCTGTATTAAGATATCCCTAGCCATAGCTGCCATGTCTCTTCAAGCAAGAGTCATGAATTCAGAGACTATCTGGAGCAGTGCAACTCCATGCAGATCAAAGATGGCATAGTCATAGAACCAGAAAGCACCAAAACCCAAATCCATCCAGTGTTGCCAGAATTATACTACAGCCTGTTATTCCCCATCTAAATTCTCATTGGAATAAGATTTCTCAACCTCACTTTCCTATCATCAATACATTCCTGATTGCAAAGCACCAACTAATCAGCTCATTTCCAATGTCAGAGATTACTGACATTGACTCACAGAAGACTGATTGGATAATAAAAATTTCCAGATCATCTATGTCGCCTTTCTTAGATGCTGTATTACTTATTTCTGATCCTTAACAACTTGATTAATAAAGCACTTTTGACCCAAATTTTAGATATTTCTTTAACTGATGCACGTGTAGTTTTTGCAAAGAAGTGGGCTACGAAACACCAGAATGCTTGTTACTATTTGGGCTAATTTTCATCAGTACCCAGGTGAACTACCTGCTTTTATTTATTTATTTTAGCAATATGGCTTTTACAGATCCTGCAAATGGAGACAGTTTCTTTTTTATGGAGATCTTTGTTGTTTTAGTAACTTTTATTGTTTTTAATTCTGCTTCTCTTTTTATGTCATAAAGTAGAAACAAATGGTGCTGTGATAAAACTTCCAGGTTACAAATTAATTATACTTGTCATATTGATCAATTATAAATGTTCCTAATTCTATCTTTGTACAAACTAAGCAATATTTTTGTCAAGTCAGCGTAAGGGGTAAAGGATGTGGAAAAAGTGACTCAAACTTTATTTGACTAACAAAAGCCAACGAGGTACAGAATTGTGCTCAGCATTGGTTTAAAATAGCATTTGAGTTTTTGACAGTTCTGGGGCACAAGAATATGTCTGAACAATTGCCTTCACCAGATTGCTACTAAAGGCTATGGGTCCTTGATAAGGAAACAGAATCATTCCTAAATTAAGGTTACAAAATGGGAATGATAAATAAAAATTTTGCTGCTGAAATTAAAAATTGAATAGACAAGATTGCCACTGCTGTTAAATTAACTAACTGACAGGAAGAATATTCTCCCTTCCATGGAAATGGAAATCCTACCATATTCTTTTCTTTTCTTTCTTTTTCTTTTCTTTTCTTTTGGAATAGAAATACTGAGAACATGGAAATAAACAATAATTATCAATATGCTGTGTAACCTGTTAGTTATGTATGTTTATTTCATCATAATAAAAGTATTTGCGTTCACTTTGATACACAGTACTAATAGAAGAGGACACAAATAGTATAAGAAAACACAGTGATGCAATGCAACTAAATATAGAAAGTCCCTTCTTCCCTACACACACAGAAGAAAGCTGCAGCAAACACAGATTGTCAATTCCAAACATTGCTATTCATATACCCCGAGTCCCTGGGTCACTTAATAAAGAAGATTCCAAGCTCTGCAGAGATTTTTCATTATACCCCTTATTTTGTAGTGAAGGAGATGATGGTTGGGAATTAAGGAGACTCTGCTTCAAGATCTTACCTGACTCTGGAGCTCCTTGGACCATTTGGGACAATTACTACCTCTCTGGGCAGCTTATACAGAATGCTTGCTGTTCTTCCCTGAGCTCACAGGAATAAATCAACATTAATGATGCCATTCCTCTTGACATCAATTAAATGTCCTGTTGAAGCTGAATAAACTGAAAAAGCCTTGCATCAAACATCTAAAGCAAAAACCATTAACAACAAAACAATATTTAAGAATATTGTGAAATTTCATTTATTAAATTGATATAGGCCCCATCTGACCTTCATAACTTTGACCATCTTACAATTAAAGATAAACCACACCCAAAAAACCTTCCTAAAAATAAAACAGTTATAAGAACAACACAAACTTTAAAAGCAATTAAAACATATTCAGAACAGCCCCCAGGAGAGCATCGCCATTCAAGAAGATGCAGCCATTTTATGAGTTCCACAACACTCTCTGATTCCCAGGCCAGATGGCAAAGCCAGATCTCCAGATCCTTCCAGAATATCTTTATTATTTTAATGTATCCCACTCTTCCTCCCACAAAGAGCATTTATACTGATTTATAGCACTGCATTTTCCCTTAAGGATCATACAGAAGTAGTCGTGTTCTTCCTGTTTGAAATGCTGCTGGTTGCATCTAATAAACTGTCCCTAGAGGCAAAGAAAGTAGAAAGGTATGACATACTGATTATTCCTTTCCTTTCTCCCTTACCTGGACCCAGCAGGAACTCCCTAACCTGTCATTCATTATGGGCATAAAAACACTTTTGGAGAGAAATAGAAGCTTACTGTGCAAAACATTTTTTTCTTTCTTTCCTTTTTTTCCTCACTAACACATTTATAATCCTTGCTTTTTCTACTAACTAGAGAAGGAAAGTTGTACCAGCAGCACTAGGGTAGCTAACTGACTACTAACAATGGCCTTCCAACTGTCAAAGAAGGAACATGTATAATAACTGCAGCTCCATCTTCAATAGTAACCAAGAAAGAGTACATCTATCAACAAGTTTCTGAGGCCGAAAGGAGAGCTGGTGTCAAGACAGCATGACGTGTGATCTTGTTGCTCCAAGATCGCAGTCAAATTTCTGCTGATGGATGATCCATTTGGACCTAAACCATCCTGCAGAGATGGTGATTGAGAAGGGCATCTCCTGCTGAACTCAGGGACACTGCAAAGTCCCTGAAAGATCCAGGAATAGCCCTTTTCTTCCGGCGATAGAAACGCACCTAATGAAGCTGCTGAAGTTGGGACGGCTCTGGAACGGGAAGAAAGCAGAAAGAGAAAGTGTGTCGAATTGGTGATGAAATTTTATTATTAGAGGAAGACACTACCCAAGAAAAAAAATTAAGTTAAGTTAAGATTGAAGACAGAAGATTGTAGGCAGTGAGACTGATCTGCATTGAACTTAGTGTGTTATCCACACTATCCAGTTTCTAATTTTTTTTTCATGAATGGAACTTTTGCAGGAGCTCCCTATTTTTTAAACTGAATGGATTAATTCTTTCTTCTTCTTTTTTCACTTTTGCTTATACTTATGGATTAAAATTCTCCTTCTTTTTTTATAATGCTTGATTTGATTGGTTGGATTGTTTTTTATCTCAATTTAAGGTTTTTTTTTCTTTCTTAAGCTTGGAATATAAAGAAGACAATAAGAAGGATTATAAAGAGGGTTATTAACAACAGGAGGAAAAGCAGTTACACTGCCACTTAGAGGCTGGAGGCTGGATGCATTGTTTTTTATCCTTTCTGTATGATCACTTGATATTCAAGGTTCTTTCAGTTTGTTTACTGACAATGATAGTAGGAAGAGCACAAATTGTTTATACAGGTGCCCTTTGGAAGTTCTATCACTAGCTATTGGAGGGAAGACAACATTTTGACTTGAAAGATAATAAATGAACCTGTTTGAAGTTTATTAAAATAACCTTGAACCCTATAGTGACAGTGTCTGCTAAATTGAAAGAATGTCTCAGCAGCAAAAAGAAACTGTAACATTGCAAATGATTATGTTTGAAATTCAAAATCTATTAGTTGTGACAGAGAGAATTGAAAAGAGATTGGAGAATATGGAATACAAAATAGAAAAATCTGATGGAGAAACTGAGGATGTTTACCAAATGAAGAAAGCGGAAGACAGAGTTCAAAAGATGGAAGAAAAAAATGAGCAAAGAGATAAGAAAACTCACCTTGACAACAAAGTGAGCATGGTTGGTAATGGCAAGAGTGGAATATGGAAAGGGGAGATAGATGGATTGGAACTCTACCCCAGACTTCAAAGCACAGAAGAAGAAAAGAGAGAAAAATTGACTGAGATAAGGAGAGAAATCTTGACAGAAGCACTAGCGATAACCAAAGATAAGCTGATGGAAAGAACAGATGTTGGGTTTCAAACTTTTATGATATACGAAAGAAATAGCATATTGCCCAGAGAGGTTTATGCAAGATTTATTAAGAAAGTAACTAGAACATTAATGCTACAAATGGCAAGAGATATAAGACCATACTGTTACTGGAAAGATATGGGTTGATGCAATCAAAATGTATAATAAAAAATTAAGCTAAATTTAGTTTACTAGTAGTATGTATTAAATGAAGCTATGGTTAAATAATATTAATAATGATAACAATACATCTAGATATATTAGTTTGAGAATATGAAATTTTATATAAACAACACATGGAGATTATGAGAGGAGGTTTAAAAGTTTTATCTAGAATATGTTATAAAGATGTATTGTGATTGGATGATTTTAGGATGATTTAATGGAATGTTATCATATAATCCTATTCTAGATTTTGAATATTATATATAAAAGGATGTAAAAACAATTATAGTCAAATTAAGGTTGAGATATAATAATTGTGATATACGTGAATATAGGTGAATTTAAAATATGCGATTTGATATGAAAAGCAGGTGGTGACTATGGAAGAGATGCATGGAAATACTGTAACCAACTGACACACTTTCTACAATTTGTAATGGAAGATGGGGTTTTTTATGTTTGTTTGTCCTTGTTCAAAAAAAAAATTCTGAGGGAAGCAGGATGGTAGGTGGGAATGTGTTATTTCTCTTCAGGTAGCTCAAAGCTGTAACTTCTTATCCCAATATTTTGGAATATGCAAAAACAGGGTAAGGTCCACAATTAAACAGTGCACATAGTTTAATATCCATTCGTAGTCATAGAAGTGAAGAACTTACTTTGGATAATGAAAGGAAATTAAGTCAGCTGTCAACAATATTTCTAGCTGAGGTGAAAAAGTTGCAGCTTTATCCTTAATTTTTTGATCTTTCAGCATCATTGTTTGGCTATTTCTTCTCTCCAAATGTCCCTAAGTGAACTGAGTGCACACAAGTGGTAAAGAGGATGTATGCCTTCCCATACAAATTATGGAATATAAATAAGACAGTTCTTACATTTATGCATTTGTGAACTTATTCAGCATGTAGTTATTCATTGGGAGAACAAAATGCTGAAGTACATAGCCATTTGATGATAATATAGCATAGCCTTTTTAACGTATAAAATTGAAGGGGTAGCTTCAAGACATAAGGAGTACTATACAGTCCTATAATAAAATGTTGTCGTTTTGGAATCTAACAAGCCTCACAATAGTTCTGCCTTCTACTGAAGCTGATTCTTCTTATCATTTCATGAAGGGAAACTGTAAGGCATAACTTTTTGCTGGAGAAAAGATTCCCATACCTAGTTGAAAGGAATGGTGGCTCATTTTCCAGCCTAATTCATCAGCGTTAACTATTCACTGAACCATACATACATCTATTCATTTGGCAGTAATGTAAGTTTAAAGTTATCAGTAGTCATTTAGATTTAAATTATGTGACAAATGAAATTCATGGGAAAAAGTGATAAATAGAAGTAAAAAGATGCTATGATGGCACTTTTATTTATGTTGTTGATGTTATTGTCATTGTTATCCTGGGATAATGTCCTCGGTAAAAAAGTGTTCTCCAAACCAGTTTCAAAATCTACTGTTTTTAATAAATATAATCAAATTAGATGTGAATGTACATTACCTTCCAACTAATGCGTATAGTAGAAAATTGCATGTTTACTGTTGCAAAAAAATCAGTAAATAAATTCAGATAAATAAATAATTCCAGAATTGTACAAATTACGGTATATCAGGAGAATCCCATTTAGCCTAAATAAAAGGAAAATGTTCTAATCTTTAAACCAAAAACATCATTAGATAAAGCATCTCCCATAATGCTTTACACATTGCTTTTGGGAACAAAATACAAAGGGCTACAATCAGTTTAATACATTATTTTTGGTATTATTATATGTTAACATTATTATATGTTAAAAAGCTCATAGAACATATGAGCTTTTTGTTATGTCATGTTCTAATGCTATAATGTTCTAAGAAAAAATACTTTATTAATTTTGGACAAATTAGATATTTTAGAATGCACACATTCTTTTGAGCTACATGCTTATGACATGGAAATTCACAACTGGACTACAGAAATCAATTGGTTAGACTTTTAGTTTTGTACATAAGTAGTACATCATGCAAGGCTGAGGTGTGATTAATTAGATATGTGGCAAATTAAATACAAATAAATCTATTTTTATTCTTGTTCAATTAATTCTCTATAATATAATTAGGATGAAGGAATTAAGGCATAACAATATTGAATGGGACATTAGTGTTCTAACTATAGTTAATGTTCTAATTATAGCAAACACCAAGGATTAAAAATCTGCAATTTCTTATATTTGTCACATAAATTCAGACCACGTTTCCCATATGTAGACAGTTAGCATAATTTGATCCAAGTGAGACTGGTGAGGACTAAATTGCAATTTCAAGCATTCAGAAGTTGTGCTAAATTGAAAAGTAGAGTTATAATACAATAATACAATAGCAGAGTTGGAAGGGATCATGGAGGTCTTCTAGTCCAACCCCCTGCCTAGGCAAGAAACCCTATACCATTTCAGACATATGGCTATCCAACATCTTCTTAAAGACTTCAAGTTGCATTCACAACTTCACAACTTCTGGAGGCAAGCTGTTCCACTGATTAATTGTTCTGTCAGGAAATTTCTCCTCAGTTCTAAGTTGCTTCTCTCATTGATTAGTTTCCACCCATTGCTTCTTGTTCTACCCTCTGGTGCCTTGAGAATAATTTGACTCCCTCTTCTTTGTGGCAACCCCTGAGATATTGGAACACTGCTATCATGTCTCCCCTAGTCCTTCTTTTCGTTAAACTAGACATACCCAGTTCCTGCAACCGTTCTTCATACGTTTTAGTCTCCAGTCCCCTAATCATCTTTGTTGCTCTTCTCTGCACTCTTTCTAGAGTCTCCACATCTTTTTTATATTGTGGCGACCAAAACTGAATGCAGTATTCCAAGTGTGGCCTTTCCAAGGCATTATAAAGTGGTATTAACACTTCACGTGTTCTTGATTCTATCCCTCTTTTGATGCAGCCTAGAACTGTGTTGGCTTTTTTGGCAGCTGCTGCACACTGCTGGCTCATATTTAAATGGTTGTCCACTAGGATTCCAGGATCCCTTTCATAGTTACTACTGTTGAGCAAGGTACCACCTATACTGTACCTGTGCATTTTGTTTTTCTTGCCTAAATGTAGAACCTTACTCTTTTCACTATAGAATTTCATTTTATTAGATAGTGCCCAATGTTCAAGTTGTCAAGATCCTTCTGTATCTTTAGCCTATCTTCTGGAGTGTTGGCTATTCCTGCCAGCTTGATGTCATCTGCAAATTTGATGAGTTCCCCATTTATTCCCTCATCCAAATCATTGATAAAGATGTTGAAGAGTACTGGGCCTAAAACAGAGCCTTGAGTTACTCCACTGCATACTTCCCTCCATGTAGGTGCAGTTCTATTGAGGACTACACGTTGAGTGCGGTTGGTCAGCCAGTTATGAATCCATTTGGTGGTGATGCTGTCTAACCCACATTCTTCTACTTTATCTAGTAGTAGGTTATGGTCTACCTTATCAAATGCCTTACTGAAGTCCAAATAAATTATATTGGCGGCATTCCTCTGGTCCACTAATTTTGTCACTTTGTCAAAAAATCCAATAGGATTAATCTGGCATGATCTGTTTTTGACAAACCCATGTTGGCTTTTGGCTATTACTTTGTTTACTTCTAGGTGTTTGCTAATTTGTTGCTTGATTATCTTTTCCAGAATCTTTCCTGGTATTGAGGTCTGGTTGATATGTCTGTAGTTTCCTGGATCCATTTTTTTTCCTTTTTGAGGATGGGAACACATCAGTTTTTTTCCAGTCCTCTGGCAGTTCCCCGGTGCTCCAGGATGTCTGAAAGATATAGTTCAGTGGTTCTGAGATCTTATCTGCCAATTCCTTCAGAACCCTGGGGTGTAATCCATCCGGTCCTGGTGATTTGAACTCGTCTAGGGTAGACAGGTGCTCACTTACCATTTTTTTCCCTATTTCAACTTGTGTTCCTAATCTGATTTTTGTGTGCTGTTTTTGATAGGTTGGACTATTTTATCCCTTTGTGTAAAGACAGATGTAAAAAATGAGTTAAATAGTTCTGCTTTCTCCCTGTTGCTTGTCACCTTCTTGCCACTTTTTCCCAGCAATGGACCAATTTTTCCTTAAATTTTTTTTCTTGTTTTTAACATGTTGGAAGAAGTTTTTTTTGTTATTTTTTACTTTTGTGGCAAGCCTTTCTTCATTGTGAGCCTTAGCTTCATCTTTACATGCTCGGGCTATTTGCTGATATTCTGCCTTAGTTATGTCCCCCCCCTTTCCACTTTTTATACTTATCTTTTTTGTTTTTCAATTTGACAGAGAGCTCTTTATGCAGCCATGCTGGTTTCTTTTGGGAGCTGTTATTTTTCTTCTTCAGTGGTATTGTGTTATACCGGGCTTTTGTAATCTCATTTTTCAAAATTTCCCAAACTTTTTGAGTTGTTTTCCCCTTGAGGATTGTCATCCATGGAATTCTTCCCAAGCTTTTATAAAAAGTCTGAAGCCATGACATATTCTATAGCTAAAGTATAATGTAATTGTGATCATATTTTGCTTAGAATTGTGGATTAGGAAAGGGATGAACACTCTTATTTATTGCAACTAAATATAATCTTAAATTGCACTAAATATTGAACGTTTAATTTTCCATTACATTCATTTAGTTGGACACATCAAATCCTGAAACTGAAAAGAATTAATCAATCATCTGTACACCATCTCTCATTATATTGTATATCCTGTTGAACTACTACAGAAAAGTGTCTGGGATATTTTACTCATCCCAATGCAATATTTTTGATTTTAGAAATGTCATTGTTGGCAAAGTCAATTCTCCTGTCTTTTTTATTAGTTGACAACTGTATGAGTAGAATGCCATTTTTGAGTGATACTTGGATGTGTATTGCAAAGTAAAAGAATTGGAAAATTAGCAATAATCAGTCATATAAGGAAGATACAAACACTCAGTATATGTATCTTTAATTATATAATACTGTATTTGGAATCATATTATTAAAGGACTTGCATTATTATGTTCCATAGAACATCAAGTTCAAAAATACCCTCCACTATGATCAATTGTTAATTGGTTTCAGGAGGTATGATAAGTACTGAAAATCACAAATATCAAACAATTTTTTTCCATAAGAAATAGTGAGGCACGAGGCAACTGACACCATGTTCTAGCTTGTGTGTAGAATACAAAACAAATGATGAGTAGCAGGACAACATTTTCTCATCAAAATGTGTCGTGTACCAAATTTGATGAGTTTCAAAACAGTTGAGTATCAAGATACCACTGTACTAACTGCACAATATAACAATTAAAAAGACATAATGAAACACAAGAACAAAATGATTCATGACACAATACAATCTAATTTACCAAGAGTAGACTAGAACAGAATAACAGAGTTGGAAGGGACATTGAAGGTTTTCTAGTCCAACACCCTGCCTAGGCAGGAAACCCTACACCACTTCAGACAAATAGTTATGCAACATCTTCTTAAAAACGTCCATTGTTGGAGCATTCACAATTTCTGGAAGCAAGTTGTTCTGTTGATTAATTGTTCTAACTGTCAGGAAATTTCTCCTTAGTTCTAAGTTGCTTCTCTCCTTGATTGGTTTCCACCCATTGCTTCTTGTCCTACCTTCAGTGTCCTGAGTGTCCTGAATGGTCTCCAGAACCATTTAATAGCAATAGCAGTAACACTTATATACTGCTTCATACTGCTTTACAGCCCTCTCTAAGCAGTTTACAAAGTCAGCATTTGCCACAACAACCTGGCTCCGTATTTTACTAACCTTGGAAGGATGGAAGGCTGAGTCAACCTTGAGCCAATCAGGATCGAACGCCTATCAGTGGGCAGAATTAGCCTGCAATACTCCATTCTAACCACTGCGCCACCACAGCTCATTTACCATTATTCAAAATACTGACCAGGCTACCTTGGCCAGTGTAGATAATAGGCCCCCACTGAAGAACCATTCTGAAATCCCTGTTCCCCTTCCATCCCTAAAATGACATGCCATTAGTATTTTTTTCAAGGAAAGAACATATCAGACAAGTCAATTGCACTTGAAAAAGCCACTTCTGAAAGTAGTTGAGAGCTAAGTATACAAGACTTTATCACTTAAAAGCAGCCCTGGAATTATACCTTGATACCTATTGAAACCTCTTACAATTTATATCCCTGTGATAGCTTTCACTCATTGGCAAATACATCACTGCATTATGTACTACCTATAATTTATAAGTGGTCTTTAAAAGCAGTTCCATCTAAAGTGCATTGCATATGGTAATGAAGGCGTGACTCAGTACCGTCATTTCTATTGATATTATAATTATTATGTGTACTACTTTTATTATATTATGATAATTATATTATCAAGATTATCAACTATGTCCTAAAATATTATAAAATAATAAAATATAAATTATAATAAATTATAATAAATTATAATAAATTATAAAATATTATAATATTTTCTTTAAACCCTTTAGTATAGGAAAGATTAGACAATCTGAGCTAAATTCTCACTTGAAATAATAGATATAGCACTATGCTGTACGCAGCATTCTTCTGTGAAGAGCAGATTAATTAAGGCCAGTCTTTCCACCTTTAATATTTCCTAAATATATTGAGATTACCGCTCCCAGGATTCCTAACCCGCGTGGTAAAATTGTTTGAAAGTCTGTAATGTAAACAAATTAGCCATGTTGGAAGAATATTCTAAATATTCCTAGCACATTTCAAGAGTACTAGTGTGAGGACATCTGATTTGGCCAATTCCCGAATAAAAAAAAAGAGATCTATAATATATTTTCTCTTGAAGAGAACAATACATGCTTAGATATTTATTTTGCTTAATATTCCTTCACTCTGAGATACAAATATATATTAGTATCTCAGAGAAGGAATATTAAACAAAATAAACATATAGTATATACATTAGTATTCTGTATATACATTAATATTCTGTATTTTATATACATATACAGGTAAAACTCAAAAAAATAGAATATCGTGCAAAAGTTCATTTATTTCAGCCATGCAACTTAAAAGGTAGAACTAATATATGAGATAGACTCATTACATGCAAAGCAAGATAGTTCAAGCCTGATTTGTCATAATTGTGATGATTATGGCTTACAGCTCATGAAAACCCCAAATCCACAATCTCAGAAAATTAGAATATTGTGAAAAGGTGCAATATTCTAGGCTCAAAGTATCCCACTCTAATCAGCTAATTAAGCCATAACACCTGCAAAGGGTTCCTGAGCCTTTAAATGGTCTCTCAGTCTGGTTCAGGAGAAATCACAATCATGGGAAAGACTGCTGACAGTTATGCAGAAAAACATCATTGACACCCTCCATAAGGAGGGAAAGCCTCAAAAGGTAATTGCAAAAGAAGTTGGATGTTCCCAAAGTGCTGTACCAAACCACATTAATAGAAAGTTCTGTGGAAGGGAAAAGTGTGGAAGTAAAAGGTGCACAAGCAGCAGGGATGACCGCAGCCTGGGCAGGATTACAGGAAAAGGCATTCAAAAGTGCTGGGGGCTGCACAAGGAGTGGACTGAGGCTGGAGTCAGTGCATCAAGAGCCACTACATACAGATGGATCCTGGACATGGGCTTCAAATGTTGTATTCCTCTTGTCAAGCCACTCCTAAACAACAAACGTCAGAAGCGTCTTACCTGGGCTAAAGAAAAACAGACCTGGTCTGTTGCTCAGTGGTCCAAAGTCCTCTTTTCTGATGAGAGCAATTTTTGCATCTCATTTGGAAACCAAGGACCCAGAGTATGGAGGAAGAATGGAGAGGCACACACTGCAAGATCCTTGAAGTCCAGTATGAAGTTTCCACAATCTGTGTTGATTTGGGGAGCCATGCCATCTGCTGTGTTGGTCCACTGTGCTTCATTAAGTCCAGAGTCAATGCAGCCATCTACCAGGAGATTTTGGAGCACTTCCTCCCGCAGACGAGCTTTATGGGGATGCTGACTTCATTTTCCAGCAGGACTTGGCACCTGCCCACACTGCCAAAAGCACCAAAACCTGGTTCAATGACCATGGGATTACTGTGCTTGATTGGCCAGCAAATTCGCCTGACCTGAACCCGATAGAGAATCTATGGGGCATTGCCAAGAGAAAGATGAGACATGAGACCGAACAATGCAGAAGAGATGAAGGCCGCTATTGAAGCATCCTGGTCTTCCATAACACCTCAGCAGTGCCACAGGCTGATTGCTTCCATGCCACACTGCATTGGGGCAGTAATTGCTGCAAAAGGGGCCCAAACCAAGTACTGAGTACATATGCATGCTTATACTTTTCAGAGGTCCGATATTGTTCTATGTACAATCCTTGTTTTATTGATTGCATGTAATATTCTAATTTTCTGAGATTGTGGATTTGGGGTTTTCATGAGCTGTAAGCCATAATCATCACAATTATGACAAATTATGGCTTGAACTATCTTGCTTTGCATGTAATGAGTCTATCTCATATATTAGTTTCGCCTTTTAAGTTGCCTTACTGAAATAAATGAACTTTTGCACGATATTCTAATTTTTCGAGTTTCACCTGTATATTATATAATATATTCAAAGTCTAACATTGCACATTAAAATGCTTATTAAAATATTTCTTACAACTTGGAATGTTTGAACAATATCAATATAGAAGCTGAAGTTAAAATCCATGAAGAGAAATATTTACGTATGTCAGTCCTGATTTCTTTTTAAAAAAGGAAGTCTGTAAAAAATCATCCTTAATGCTGGGAAACAATGCTAACAAGATCCGTCTATCTTTTTTTTTTTTAGTTTAACAAGCCAGATTGTCCTCTTGGAGCAACATCATTTAATGGCTAATTAACCTATCAATTATTGTATAGAACATTGCTCCAAAACAATAAGGTTTGTCATGTGGCATCTGTCAATGGCCAAAGGGCTTTGAGATGCAAAGTAGGGCCATAGATAATAGTAATCATTCTCTTGGGTGAATCAACATCCTTTGACTGTGGCAGAGTTATGTTATCACAATGCTAACCACACTTCAGTTTGTTGTGAAGAATGGCTTTAAAAAAATGAATGAAAAAAGAGAAGAAGGAAATTGTTATTGAGGAAATTAGGTTTTGGGATGTTTTCCAGCACAGTGTTATTTCGCGCATGCAGCTGTATGCAAATTTTAAAAAAATCAGAGAGAGCAGACTAATTTGCACTATCACATTATGCAATACCTTCCACTTAGCAGTCTCTAAAAAAGAAGGGTAATATTTATGGTTCATAAATTATTTTCTCAGCTCTATGCAGTATTTCTTAAACATAATAAGTCTTTCAAACACCAAACTTTCTTTTTTTAAAGAAAAAAGGGAATATTAACATAAAATGTTTTAATCATATTCTTTAATTTTCCTTTTCTTTCCCTGTTATAAATGTTAATGAAATGAATGAACTTGCATGTGTATGTATCATCTGAGTTGATAAGAAAGTCTTAGAGTCAAGAAAATTGTTCTTTTTATCCATTTTAATATGAATGTTGATGGTTTAACTTTTGGTGCCCAATGTTTTAACCCTGCAATTGTTTTATTCTGTTATTTATTTTATACTACTGGTATGGAACCTGCCAGAGTTGTCTGATAGTGAAATGGGCAGCATACAAATTTAATAAATAAATAAATAATAATCACTTTTCTTCAGTATTTGGACCTTGATTTAATGAGTGCAGAAAATTCATATTCATTAAAGCTCATAATTGAATTCACTTTCATCTACATGTCATATAATGATTTTTAATCATTGTTTCAAGGTAAATAACTGAGGAGAGATTTGGGATTGTCTCTTCTTTTGTAGAAAGCCGTTTATCTACTTACTGAAACTGAATGAACCCAAAATCAGGACAGGTTCCAAAATTCCTTTCTTGGGCAAAATTAGTGTCTATAGAAGATCGATTAACAAATGATTAACTACCCCACGTAGTGATATTTTGTAAAATGACATCCTAGCTCTGCCTAAATAAGATCCGTGCCAATTTGGTTGTAGAAATTATGACTGCTATTATAGAAATTGATCTTCTGGCTGCAAACTTCACTTACAGACTATTGTACTGTAAATGCATGTGGAGCAATGCACTTAAATCTGATATTTGAATCTCAAAAACAAACAGAATAAACCTTCGAATATAATTCTGTTTTTAGAAACCAAAGAAACCTCTTCCAAACAATCAGCCTCTTTTTGGCCAACTTGCCACATGACAACTATCCACAGCCAACTTGCCATGGGACAATTCGCTGCAGGACCAGAGGTGCACTCAAAGAAAAGGTGGAATAGAATCATTAAAGAAAGGGTACAAAAGAAGGGACAAAAATTGAAATATTTTTAAATTTTATTTTAAATAATTAAATTGAATTGTTCAATTGTCCCGCAACAAATGGTCCCACAGCAAGGTGGCTGTGGTGAGTTGTCCCATGGCAAGTTGGCCATGTGAGTTGGCTGCAACAAGTTGGTTGTGGAATGTGGCAAGTTGTCCCATTCTGTCTTGGGGGGGGGGGGAATTCAGTGTCAATGTATGTGAGAACACTATTTACTGTGCGTCATCTTCCTATATAGTGTATTTTTTCATCATGCCAGCAGTAGTGTTGACCCATCCCATCTATTGCTCCCCAAAACATTAAGTATTATTTCCAAAAGATTACCATTCATGGACTATAAGAAACTTATCAAGCAGCTCCACAGAAAGCAATCTAGAAAATGTATTTGGGATATTAAGCAAATGCATATCGTTGAAAGAGAAAAGCAGACAAGATTATTTTGCAAAGTGGTGGCCTATAAAGGAAATACTTGTAATAAGTTTATTAACATCTGAATTGTGTTCCAAAAAGAACAGAAGAGCAGTGGAGCTGCAATATAAGTTTGTGTTCAAACTTTATATTGAATAATGGTGATAATAGTAATCTCACTGTAATCAATTCCCTTCTTTGTTCAAAGCAGATCAATAGGATATGAATTATGATAAGAGCTCCTTCATGTTGTATTTTGTACTAATCAGTGGGACATCTTATAGGAAATTAACAATAATGAAGCACTTGCAAAATATATTCAGATGCTGTGATGTTTCTAAACTTACAAAGAACAGAATCATTCAAGTCATGGTATTTCCTGTGACACTTTTGGGAAGCAAAATTTGATTTGAAAAAGCAAGAGAGGAAGCATACTGACACTTTTGAACTCTGATGTTGGAATGGCTCCTAAAATACCATAGATATCCAAGAAAGTAAATATATGGATCATTGAACAAATCAGTCTAGGATTTTCATTTGAGGAAGAAATTACCAGCCTCAAATTATCCTACTCCGGACCAAGCTCTTTAGAAAAGATTATAATGCTGGGAAAGGTGAAATTACAGAGGAGAAGAGGACAACCACGAGCAAGACAGGTGTATTCAGTTACTGTAGTGAAAGGGGCACCTGACTTACATGATAGAATGAGATACAAAACTCTTTTTTTACCTCTTAAAGTAGTGAGAGTCTAAAGGAGATATGGAGACCCAAGGTCAACTCTAATTCAGCCTTGAAATTCATTAGGATAAGATTGAGCCAGTCATTTGCTGGGTTTACACATTTTCCTAAACCATTACCTGTTTAATCACAGTTTATTTAACCAAGTCTCACAAAGTGCAGTGGCAGAGTTCACAACCCATTAAGCAAAAAACAAATAAACATGATTGTTTCTACAGAAATAAATTGGATAGATCAAGTCTTTCAACACAATCCAATTCATAGAGAGATTTTAAAAAATAAAATATGCAGGGATTATGGACTTGAAAGTATTTGAAGAAGTAATATAATATAAATATTATAAGTAAAATACCACCTACACCCATACTTGTGCAGTGAATGCATTTGAAAGTAACTATACAATGCAAACATACCAGAGGTGATATTCAGCAGGTTCTGGCCAGTTCTGGAGAACCGGTAGCAGAAATTTTGAATAGTTCGGGGAACTGGTAAATACCACCTCTGACTCCCCCCACCCCACCCCAATCTATTCTCTGCCTCCCTAATTGGGAGGAAATGGGGATTTTGCAGTATCCTTTTACTGAAGTGGGATGGGAATGGAGATTTTACAATATCCTTCCCTGCCACGCCCACCAAGCCATGCCCACCAAACCACGGCCACAGAACCGGTAGTAAAAAAAAATTTGACTCTCACCACTGAAACATACATACTGCTCAGTAAAACTGAAAATAAAAATATCTGTGCTTTAAATATATGGTACAGAGTATCTAAGTGATAAATATTATTAAATATATACAATGGGTACCTAAACATGATATCATTTTTACTAAGCATATGAGTCACATTATTTAAAAGAAAAGCTGTCTTGCTGCTTTTTAAGGTCCTAATAAGTATCCATTCTCCTAATAAGAATGGATCACTATTTTTCCTAACTCATGCCTCAGACCAGGAAGCAAATAAGGAAGATGACAATTTGGGCAAACCATTTCCTAGCTGAATTCAGAATATCTTAGCTCCAAAAGTCTTGAATAGAAATAGCATCTACAACATATGTACAATATGAGACTGTTTTGCTACTGGAAAGATACAGGTTGATAGATGGAAGAGTATAATTTAAAACTAGCTAAACTTAGTGAAATTTAGTGACAATAGATATAGTTAAATAAATAATTGATAATGATAATAATGTATATAATATGTAGTATTATGATAAGTAATAACTGGATATGAATATTGAATGGTACCCATGAAAGGAAGATTAGAAACCCTTTTGGGTTATATATAAAGGTTAATTTTTTTAAAAAAGAATTAAGTTAGATTCAGTTAAGTCTTGAATATTAGAGGGGGAAATGATATGATGCAGAATATAGTCAAATAAAGGAGGGATAATGATAACAACATACATATATATATATGTTGTATTTGTACTGATAAATAAATAAAGGGAGACTAGTATAGATCTATTTCGAGCTAATTAGCTCTCATCAGCTAGCCATACCCTTACTGGGATTTGAACCTGGGCTGTATTATATCTTAGGCAGGAGTCTTAGCCACTAAGCCACAGGCTCGCCTCCTTATCAGTTGAGCCAGGGAAATAGGTATGTATTTGTGTTACTACCCCTGGTATGCCTAAATATGGGAGGAAGGTCACTACTCCCTCTAGGCATACCAGGGGTTGTAACACAAATACATACATACATACGTACATACTTACGTACGTACATACGTACGTACGTATGTATGTGTACAACATAAGGAAATGGGATGTAAATTGTAAACAGTGATTTGGAAAGAAGGATTAGAAAACTTTGTTATTAAATATTATGGATGTTTAGCTAGAATAGGACATAAGGATTTAGTGTCATTGGAGGATTTTAGAAATAGTAAATGAAATGCCAATATGTGGTTATGTATTAAATCTTGGTATATATTATGATGAAGGATGTTTAAACAATTATAGTCAAATGAAAATGGAGGTATGATGATGGTAACATGTATAAATATCTGAGTTAAAATACTTGAGTTAATGTGAATTATGTTTCATGACTGTGGAAGAGATGCACGAAATTCTTTTTGTAACCAACTGATACATTTTCTACAGTATGTAAAGAAGGAAGATTTTATGTGTTGTGTTTGTTTTGAAAATAAAAAATAAAAAACTTTTATAAATAAAAAACATATGTACAAAGTACTAAATTTGATGCAATATTTAATTTCATCATTACTATATTTATCCTGGAAGAACAAGATTGTTAAGGACTGACATAGTTATATTAGTGTATAACAATTTTTTTTCTTTTCAATGCTTTTTTTAAAATCTGATATTAAAATGAGAATTAGGCTATCAGGTAAATGTCAACATGAGAAAAATAATCATTAAAATATAGATTCAGTATATCCTTCCCATCCTTTTAATAATTTTATAACATCTACTATTTGAAAAAGATTTCATTACATAATTACCATTTTAAGTGGTGTCCAGGGCCTTGACATTCAATAAATGTATGTTTCTCATTATACAGTGTTCATTAGTGAATGTTAATCAGAAAATCCTAAGACTACCATATAGTGAAAATAGCATTTTTGATTGGAGATATTAATGATGTGTTTAGCTGTCATGAAAAATTTGGCAATCATTAGTAAATGGATGATTCAGTTCCAGCAACATGTAATTAGGATAAATCATTCAATCAATGAATGTCTAGTATCAGGCTTTTTCCCCAATGTAACTGTTGAGATGGAGTCAGGCAGCCTATAAATTTAATCCATTATTATTTAATATTTAATTATAAATAAATGTATGATATAAATCAAGAGTTGGAGATCCATGACAGAAAAGGACATAGAAGTATTTAAATAAATTAAATGAAATCATAATGTTGAAAACACTAAAAAATTATGTTTTCTGTCCTATTTAAGAGGGATTAGTAGTTAATCTTGAAAGGCAATGCTGAAATAAGAAAAAGCATAATTAATTATGAACAATGAAGCATAGGATCCTGAGGATCACTCCCAAGTATGCTTACAATGACAAGCAAGATATTGTCAAACATTTAAAGTTGGACTCATGCCAGACAGACACAAACATAAAACCATTGTGTGTCATAGGAATCCCTGCCCCCTGGATAAACTGGGAACCTGTCACTTTCACTTAATCCAGCCTCCTTCAACTGGATTGCTTTTGTGTGAACAAGATGGCAACATCCCCTGGAAGCCACCAGGAGCAATTTGAGGAAAGGTAAGACATAAATCTAACTAATTGTGATGGTAATTTAGGTGAGTTCTACTGGTGGAATATATTAATATATAACTGAAATGGAAAGTAACATTCTCTTTCTAGAATTTTCAAATAATGAATCTTTGGTAATTAATTAGATGTGTAGAGTATATTAAAATAGTTGCCTTACCACCAAAAACAAGCAGTATGAAATCATATACCTTCATTAAGCAACAAAATATAAGCTTAGCAACACTTTGAAGAAAGAAGGGCTGTCAATAGGCAGTGGTGGGATTCAACCAGTTCTCATCTATTCAGGAGAACCGGTTGCAAACTTTTGAAGCAGTTTGGAGAATCGGTTGTTGGAAGGGATTTCCTTTTGTTTTTTTCCACTTTAGAGGGCTAATCCTATAAGGAAGGCAGGAAGGAAACATTCTGGTGTTGTTTCTAGCCTAATCTTGATTGCCCTGCTTACAGAAACTGCCTCTCCAGTTAACTCTTATTACATTATAAGAGCTAAGGCCAAACGTCCATCGACCTGAATGGTGTTGAGTTGGCCACACCCACAAGGTCACATGGCAACTGAGCCACACGTACCCAGCTGGTCATTAGGGCAAAGAACTGGTTGTTAATTATTTGAATCCTACCACTGTCAATGGGTTAATATAAAAGATCAGTAAGTAAACTTCTGGAAGAATCCGACAGAATTAACTTGCTAAATCAAAGATCCAATCAAAGTGATGCTGCAATAAAAGTCAGTAATAAAAATTATATTTCATAGGGAGGGTGTCATGCAGGATTGAGACGTCTGGTTTAAATGCCATTTATTTACCGCCTCAATTATACATTATAAGAATTATGGACCAGAGAAGAAAAGTTAAAACTTCATAATCACCTCACATGACAGAGCAAGAAAAGTCCATTCGTCTTCAAGAATATAACAGATGGCTTGCTACTGTATTCTTACTATCTACCCTCCCAGGCAGTTGTTCTCTGCTGTTGTACATCACGGCTTCCAAGAGTCAATTTCCAAAACAAAACCACTTTCTGCTAGAATATCCTGATACTAATACTAATAAAGTATTCACACATTTAACTTTATCCATTAGTGTTCAGCAAACTATTTGCAAGAGCTGAATTGCAATAATTAAACATAAGAAGTAAATAACTGAAAATGATAGGGCTTTTGCACTTTATTTTCAATATGAAACCAGTATCTTAACACAATTAAAATATAATTATTTTGCCAGCATATAAACTGTAAAGATGAACATGGAACTCATTTATTTTCCTCTTCTTCTTTTCTTTTAGATTACTGAGTTACAGTTTTAATTGGTTTTTTGAACTAGTTCATAATAACAGCTTGCAGTCTTTTTCAACATTGGGAACTAAATGTGAGTCTCTTTTCTTATGATTTACAGCAGTAGCTTCATTCCTTCTGGCCATTATTATTACACTGAAATGTAAGCCTTCAAAAGCCTACAGAAACAGCTGAGGGAATATGTTCTGCAGAAAGAAAGGCTAGTAACTCATTAGACACTAATTTAGTTGAATTCTTGGGCATTTTTCTCAATACAAGACTATATAGTTCAACATTGGAATCCATTTATTTATAACTCTTTGGTCCTTAAGTGTTTAAAGTGCTTGAGCATTCCAACCTGTCTTCTCCCTTGTGTGTCTTCTATGTTTCCAGCTTTCTTTATAGGGGAAAAAGAACAAAAACTGATTAAATGGATCTGTACAGTAATCCTGTTCAGAGGGCTCTTCTGCATGCTAAACTCAAGCTTGGGAACTGTTTTTTATAAAGAAAAAAAAAATCAAATGTACGAGAAGCATGATATTTTATTCAACTAAAATGAAATGTTATATATGAACAAATAATTTTTTGAACTTCGGGGGTGGGGAATAGCATCAGGCAAAATGTTAAATAATTCTTTTCTTTCTCTCTTTCTGCACTATCTCCAAGGATATAACTGAATGAAGGTAAAAGCAAAGTAAAACTTGTGTGAACAATTTTTGCAACTCATTTTATGTTTAGAACATACTGAATTTTCCAGAGATATAATCCTAAGCATCATAACAAAGAGTGTCTTGTGTCATATTCCAATTATTTTAGCACATGAAGCAAGATCTCCTTTGATTAAACCAATATTTAGAGGGGTTCTGATGGAATAAAAACATCTTCATGGTTCCTATACAATTTAGGGCAGTGATGGCAAACTTTTTCATCACTGGACCCATTTTTGTTTTGGCCAGCAAGATGTTAACATTCGAACAATTTCAGCAAAAAGTCCATAAAAGATTTTCAGTCATTAACAAATGGAGTTATTGTCTTTTTCCTGATCAAAGGTTAATTTTGCCATCTCTGCTAACCTTCACTAGCCATTCCTCCATCATGAATATTTCAGAACCTCTCAGTCTTTATGCATTTAATAATCTCACTGCAATCGCCATGTACAAAATAAATTTCCAGTTATTTGAAATGACCATACAAAATAATGCCGACTATACTGTTAGTTCCAACACATATTCATAATCATCTAGATTCTTTTCTTTTTCAAAACATAAAGAATCATCCTGCTGCTTAACCCATTTACATCCATAAGAAGTGTCATTTCTTCTTGTATTAATATTCTGATATTACACCAATGCCAGAATTGCTCTATTATTTATTTATTTATTTATTTATTTATTTTGATTGATTGATTGTGAAACATATACAAGATAGCAAGTATAGGTATGAACATAAACATGAACAAAGGAAGTAAATACAGATAAATGGGAACAGTAGGACAGGGATGGTAGGCACACTGGTGCGCTTATGGACGCCCCCTTTATGGACCTCTTAAGAATGTGGCGAGGTCCACGGTAGACAGTTTGAGACTGAAGCTGTGAGGGCTTGAGGCTGTAACATATTTGCTTCCAGGTCCAGTTCAAAACCCTGATATTTAATGTGACTCAAAATTTTGGAAATTGGATATCAACTTTGGTTAAATTTACTCCTCGCTGTGCATTCTCTGAGGAAGGCTATGGTAGAAATTCCCACCCAGAGAAAATGTGAGTGATGGGGCTATCAACAGATCCTGTGAGAAGCTGCTCCAGTCTTTGAAATATTCTGTCTCCCAAAATACAGAATATCTTTAATCTCTGGGCCATTAAGAATGTTCTTTACTTTTTGGAAGGGTTTTTGGGTTTTGATTACAAAGAACTGGCATGATTGAGTTAGCTTCAAGAATTACAATATTTTTATATTTTTTTAAAAAAAATGAGTTAAGAAGTAAATATTCCAAAATATTGGATGGATGGATAGATAGATGGATGAATAGATGGATGAATAGATGGATGGATGGATGGACGGACTTGTATTACTTCAAGTTTAAAAAGAATCATTGACAGAAAACATTATAAAACAGGGCAATTCACATGTCAAATTCTGAAATTTAACTCACTCTTCCTCTATAATTTGCATAACCACAGAAAAATTCAGTATGAGTGCTCCATTGACAGTCCAATAACAACTCCCCATAAATAATGGATACACTAAAGGTTTGAAATGATGCATAGTCATATAATTTCTTGGGACCGTTTTTGATGATGGAAATCTCTATGACACTTACTCAACCTCCTCCCTGTTTCCTGAGGGAGCTGCTTTTTCCCCCTATCTGACAAGTTAATAATGTGGCCTGTTATCCTGCCACATTTTCTTTTCAAATATGGAAATTTAAGGACATATGGAAGAGCCACAGGGAGAGACACCTATCTCCCTTTTGTCTCACATTGTCCTTTCCGTTCCCACCATTCTCCAGTGAAAAAAATCACAAAGGAAAAGAACTGTTATAGGATTTCATGCCTCTTCATACACTGGCATTAGAATTTGTGGAGATTCATATTTTATGAGGCTTTAAATCGAATATCCTAATTTTTAATGTTCATATTTATATTGGTATATTCAGGGCATGTAAAGTATAAAATATATACAGCAATTAAACAATCAAATGTATTATCTTGACATATAGTAATAACACCAATATTTCAACATATTCAGAGTTTTCCAATTTGATAATAAACAAATAGTATGAGAATTACCTTCTGTATTTTATTTCTTTTTTCCACTTTCAGATATTATTTTCCTGAGGCATAAGTATAAAAATGACAGATCATATGAACATGAGAAGCTGCAATATTTATCCAAATAAGACCCAACTTTAAAATAGCTGATAAAGAGATCTAATGAGTGCCACAGATTCATAGAAAAGTCCCATTGAGTTCTGAATTTTGTCCTGACAGAAGCTAAACACAGTTTTATCTGGCAACCTTTACTCAACAGAATATTGTTTTAGATGTAAAAGTTATATGTTGCTATTATGACTCATTATCATGACTCCATCAATATCTCTTTAAATACTTTTTAAGTCATCCAAGTTGTCAATCATTCCTACATTTTGTGGCAGCAGTTTTTTATATGTGTGAAGAAGCACACATTTTTTGTCTGTTCTAAATCTACCATTAGTAAAACTTCAATAGATGACCTTCAGTTCTAGTATTCCAGGATGGAAGGAATGCCTGTTCACTTTCCTTGCATCTGAATTTTGTTCACTTCAGTTATTTCTTCCTATTTGTCATTATTTTTAAATTTTAAAAAAGGACATTGCTAGCTGCACCCAATACATCTTGTGGAAGGACTTCATTAACACATTTAAAAGCCTCCGTTGTTGTATCCTTTACTTATAAAGAATTAGTTTAACTACTTAATTGTTTTATTTTCTTTATTTGCATTTTCCCACTTTACATTGTTCTTTTTGTGTTGACCAGAATTGAATATATTATTTCAAATGAATCTGTATCATGATATTACAGTTTTATAGACATTATAGACTTTTATTTACTATTGCTTTCTTAATTATCTGTAACACATATTTCACACTCAAACCCCAATTCATCATTTTATTGCCAGTTTTAGATTAGTAGGGTGAGAAAGGCTTTCTTCTTTCCTGTTAGTAAACACTTCAGCTAAGTAGTTCATTTGGCATTGTAACAGCTGGAAAATATACATGGTCTTTCAGTACCAAGGACAGCTCCAGGATTCTGGCTTTCTGCATGGCAATTCCTAATTACGAATAAATTACTATGACTATTTTATTTGATGATTGGATTCTTACCTTGTATTTTAGCAGCAGGATTTGACAAAAGAACTCAAAGAAAATTTAGTGAGCTACTTTGCTAACATCACAATTAAGTAAAAGATGGTGTCATTCCAACTGAAATATTGCCCATTTTAAACTATTCTATTTGGATTTTAATCCTACCGTAATTTCTCAGCAACTTCTCTTTTTTTCTTATATCCAAGCAACTTGTTATAGTATAACTTGAAAATTGCCTCAAAATGTGTGAAGATATGAATTCGGATTTCTTTCATAAACATTAAGAATACATTCATTACACTGTAGCAACAATTGTATTCCTCAAAGCCAATTTTGATTCCATTTGCTTAAATTAGAGATAGGAAGCATTCAGATGTTTTGAACTACAATGCCCAGTTGTTACTGAACTTGTATATTATTCACCATGGACTAAATAGAAACCCCTATCTTTCCTGCTTATTGTTCTCTTTTTATACAATGGGTTTTGCCAGTAAAAAGCCCCTATTAAATAAAACAGGTTTTATCACCAGAAGCCTGTTTGCACATCAATATTCTGCAATGAACAACACTGGGGTTTCCCCTACTGATTCAAAGAGAACTCTGTGTACAACATAGAGGGGTGCAAAGATGTAAGCTCCTATTGAAGTGATAGACTCTTGCTGCATCACCTTGTAATGTTGGACCTTAACTATCAAAGTTAGCCTAATCCAACTGAATGCCTTTCAGATGTTTAGGGATTATAATTCTAATAATTAATGCTTTGTGAATTCTTCTCCTAGTGATCTGAACACTATCAAACTGGGAAGCCTGGTCTAAGCTCTTTCAAATATTTTCCTCATCCAACTCTCCCTGTGTCTGTGTGTTTGTAAAAGTAGAAGCAAGGATTAGTTTAGATCATGCAAATTTAAATGTGAGTAGATTTATGGCAACTTCTGTGAAATAGCTGAGCAGCATGATGGCCTAGGTGATTGGAAGATTGAGATTCAATCGTAGACAGCAACATATGGTTTTTCTGTCAGGCAGGGTGCAAAGAGAAAATATCTGCTGTGAACTCCACATAGATGTCAGGAAGGGTGGCCAGTTCCATTCAGTCGCTCTGACTCTACCCTGAATTAAAGGAGTATAAGGTCACAAAAAGGAAAAAAACATGTGAAGTATCTATGGATGTCAAATTTCCAGTTATGGACACATTATGATAAATTTCTTCAGACAATGTAAGAGTCATGCATTCCAATTTTTTAAAGATCCCAATAGAGATTCCCTATCTTCAAAACTTTTTGAGTAATGTATAATAGGATCATTTAATCCAGTTCTTATATTTGAAAATATAATCCACTCAAGATGGAAGCAATATTTAATAGGAAAGAGGATGCATAGCTAACATATTTTGTCTGAGAATTGTAGCTAATTTCTTTGAGGCTTGCATTTGGAAGCACCTATGAATCCAACATTTCTTTTCAATGGTCAGAAATGATGTGTTTGCTCTGAAGAAATCTTATCTCAAGAGGGAAGACAAGAAATGAGACAGTACCAGAAAAAAAGTGATGAAAAGATCATGTTGGATTTGGTTTCAGCTTCATCAACTCTCAATATACAACTCAAACCAGGTCCTTTAATAATAATAATAATAATAATAATAATAATAATAATAATAATAATAATAATAATAATAATAATAATAATAATAATAATAATAATAATAATAATAATAATTTTTATTTGTTAGCTGCAACCTTCTCCCGAAGGACTCGGGGCGGCGTACAATCAAAACAAATAAAATACAGATAAAGACAAACATACATAAGAACAAAGACATATACATGTGCATGGAGGAGGTAGACTGATGAGTGAAAACAATTAAAAAACACAATTTAAAATCCCATTGAATAAAATTACCAAATTAAAAACCCGACAGGAGCGATATGAGGTTATGGTTGAGCCAGGCCAGCTATTTGGAATAGGTGGGTCTTGAGCTTTACACGGAAGGAGCGGAGGTCAGTGGTGGTCCTAATATCCGGAGGGAGGTCATTCCACAGGGCTGGGCCCGCCACAGAGAAGGCTCTGCTCCTAGGCGCCGCCCCTCGGCACTGTCTGGTGGACGGCACCTGGAGAAGTCCCTCTCTGTGCGAGCGGAGAGGTCGTAGGGATGTATGAGGCAGAATACGATTTGACAAAAAGAGAAAGATTTCCCATTTTGGTCTTGTATTTCATTGTAGATAGTTGTGGCAAAGTATCTTTCTAATTTATTAAGCTGGAGAAGAGCATGTTAGATGAACATGTTAAATCAGATAATATATTAGAAATGTATGGGTTTCAAAGAAAAAGACAATTTAAGTCACTTCAATAACAGCACCATCTTACTCCTATCCTAGGAGAGTAGACATGGCTGAATGTTGAAAGGAGAGGGCAAGAAGGAATATTTCAAATTCATACCCAGTTAGCTGGATGATAATTAGCCTAGTTACTACTTATCTGTACTCCAGATGAAAGAATACCAACTTGTCACTGTCACAGACAGACAAAATGGGAAAGTTAAGCCAAGCAATTATTCTGAATTTTGTTATAGGTCTAAATTGCTGAAAGCAAGTCCCCCATGCCTTTTTCAAAAACCTATTTTATGGCATTCTTTAGTGATACAAGAAAGAGAAGACAAAAGCACTGAATGCTTGTGTTAAGAAATAATGTGATCAGTTTATATCCAATCTTAATTAAATTCTGTATGACTAGGCTCAGTAGGCCCTACTCATAGAAAACCATGCCCATCATTGCAGCCACAATTATATAAGATCCTTATATATAGATAGTGTATAAGCACCAGCATTATGCAAAGTGGATAAAAGGAAAACAAACAGCCTTTAAATTGTCCCACTTCCCCTCCTATTTCTGTTAGTGCCACAAAATTGTCTTAGAATGCATTTGTGCATGTTTTACATCTAGCAACAGCCAGAGATTTCAAGACCAATAGGTTTTTCTGCTAGGATATTAAGCTCTTGACATGGAATGTACTATCAAAGCGAAAGCAAAGGGGGAACACAGCACTCCAGGGCCAATTTCCATTTCAAACTGCATTCTGGCACTTTGTACTCCAGCACCACAGGCAGATCAATATTTAATGCTCAAAGAATCTGTTTCTGCGGGAGTCATGTCAGGGGACCTCTCGAGCCAATCTGCTTAGGCTGAGGGGTGATAATTATTCATGGGCTCCTGCCTCTCGCTCCTTCTTGTGCTCAGCCCCGCTCTGCTGACTCAGTGCCTTAGTCTCCTCGCGCGCGCGCTCTCCCCACTGCTGTAGCTGGACCTCTTTGCCTTCGCAAGCTCGGAGCTTCTGTAGCACCTACAATGGCTAAAACTGCAATGGGTAAGGCAAACCGAGCGTTTCTTGAAGCCTCTCTCTCTCTCTTCAACCCTTTCTCCCTTTCTGCTGTCCTTGGTGCTGCATTGTATTTCTAAAAGGGAGAAATATCATTATATTATGATTATGATTAGCCTGGGTTTTTCTAAAAGCCATATCGGGAGAGGGCTAAGCAGTCGTGATCTTAAGTCTATGCTTTACTTGAAGATTATTATTTTTTCAGTTTCAATCTTTTTAGTAGCCTGATTCCCAAATCATTTCGTTGGGTGCCGTCCGACTTAAATCTTAGCCCTGTTTTTCTCCGATTTAAGGTCGGATAAACCAGGGGTCCCTTTGGGGGCTTCAGAAAAATGCTCTTCTGGAGGACCTCTGTGGCAGCAGACTGGGGGGAAGGTAGAGCGAGAACTTATTGTGTCTTTGGGGCTGGCTCGTTTCCAGCCTCCCCATTGCTCGCTCTGACCTCCGATTCTGCCAGTCGCTGGGGTCTTCCCCGCCTTTGCTCAGAGAACCGGGGCGAGCGACTTTTGCACCGGGTGTGCCGGGGAAGCTGGCCAGTCGCCTTTCCCTAGCCAACCCGCCCGCCACGTGGATGCAATGGAGACAGACAACATTTTCTTTGGCGAGGGTTGTTGCAAGAGAGGTCGGGACCCGAATGTAGTAGGCGCGTTGCTTTCGGGTGCCTTTGTGCGGCGAGGTGGAAGGTGGAAGCGAGGCGTGCGTTTGTGTGGTATTTGCGCTGTCTGTCTGTCTGTCTGTGGGTGCGCGCGCGCGTTTGTTTTTCGGCAGCAAAGACAGGGCTGGGGCGGCGTTGGCGGGCAGGGCTTTTGTGTAAGGGTAGCGCTGAACCCGGGCGTTCCCGGCGAGGGCGCACCTGCAGAGTTGGACGCCACCCGTTCAGGCAGCCGAGCACAATGCAGACCGACCCCACCCATCTCGCCGCCGGCGCGCCGCCGCCTCGCAGGAGCCCCGGGGGAACTCGCCCCTCCCTTCTCTCCCCACCCCCTCCCCGGCTAGCGAGAAAGACGCACGAAGGGAGCGGAGGACATGAAAGCAAATACTCCGCCTTCCCTAGATGTCTTCCGTGGCACCGTCGCTGATCCCCCCCCCCCCAATGCTCTTGCTGGTTTGCTGCATTCATTGGTGCCGGTGTGTGTGTGTGTTTGTGTGTGTGTGTGTATGTGTCCTGAAGTAGGTCACTTAGATTAGCCTGCTCTTCCTCTTCTCTATACAGCAATCGCCTACTCATTACAATGCCTCCCGCGAGTTTGGTCTTATTTTGTCTGACTAGAGCAAAAGCTGGCGCGCCCCCGCCCCCTCCCCGCCCCGCCCCGCCTTTATTATTATTATTTTATTTTTCCATGCAGACTCAATAAACCTCCGCCGCACCCCTGGACTGCACGCTCCCGCCCTTTGCATCTTAGCAGGGAAAGGTTGCGGTGCGCCGGAGTGTTATCCAGGAATCGGGACTGCAGTTCTGGGAGTGTCAAAATAATCCACTCTGCTTTCCCCATGGGGATCAAGATCCTACCTCGAATCCTCTGATTCAGCCGAGTTTTACAAAGTGCAAATGGCTGAAACGGCCTCTTCCCCCCACCCCACCCCCGCCACTCCTTCCAACCCCTTTCTCTTTAGCCTTTATTTTCTTTTATTTTTCCCTGAGTCTGCAATAAAGCCCGTGGAGAAAAGTGATACTGCAGTAAAGGGTGTGGTGATTCCCAGGAAGCACAGAGGAGAAATGCACTGGCTGTCATAACATCAAACACTTGGCAGACTTTTTTTTAAAAAAAGCCGCACCATTTCCTCCTTAAAGCTTTAAAAGAATATAAGGGGGGAGATGTTTTCTCAGAATGCTAACTTACTAAGTTGGTCCACCCATAACTCATCTGGGCACGATTGAAGAAAACATCAGTTTCCCTGCACTTGCTTCCAGGGAACAAAAGCCTTGGCACAGATGTTGTCCTCCTAGACGCATTCAGAATTGATACAGATGCCACAGATGCCCTTTCGTTCAAAATTGTTCTGTTTTCCAACCTGGTGGAAGAAGGCTTTGTTATTCCTGAGGGTAGGGCATCAGACAGCTGCATATGCTAATACAGGCAGTCAGGAGCCATCAGGTCTGGCCAGCCCCGCAGTGCTCGCTCACACCCATTCCCTTCCCTCCCCAATGCAGCAATCCGGAAATCAGTATTGATAATTTGGCCTCCTTGGTCAGAGACTGATCGCTGCAGGAGGCCCCTTGTCTGAATGTGGGCACCATGATTAAAAAGACTCCTGGAATACTGATGAGAGGCATCCAGAGGTCTGCTGATTAATAGATCCAGTTAGATCCTCTTGCTATTATATGTAAAAGCAGCCATTTGTCCCGTGTCCCTTGGATAATTAATTGCATTTCATATAAACAACAGTTTCCATTTTTTCCCCATTCCATTAATAATCCTTCATTCTTAGGTCTCAACTGGGGGGAGGCTTCTTAGGGAAAAAAATCTTATTATCTAACTCATCTAAATCTGAAATAACTCTTTTTCCTATTTACAAGAAACATTCAGCTCATATAAGGATGACTAATGCTTTTTTCTTCCCTTGATGGTAGTTGGGTGGGTCTAGGACTTTTCTCCTGAAAAAGGGTAAGGAAGAATCCGTTAAATTATAATTAAAATCTTTGGAAAATCTATTGGGATAAGAGCAAAGATGTGGTATTCAATCCAAGGCAACTGGATAATGAGTGTTAGGGATTAGACAAAACCGAGGGAGGTTGATTTTCATGAAGATGGAAGTCTGTAATTAATGCATCTAAAAGCAATTACTACAATACACAAAATGTACTTCTAGAAAAAATCGAGTAATGAACTGATAAAGAGATAGATACAGAACTTATAATAGATTTTACCTCATTCATGATGCAGGGCAATTGTTTGCCATGCCAGTTGTGTGATTTCTCACTCTTGCAATGAAATCCTCCAATGAATGAGTATGTTTTGGTGCATTATTCTCAAAGATGGAGATATTTTCCCCTGGAGCAATTTCAGTTAAAGCTATGTGTGTCCATGAAATGGGATGCTTTGCTTGGAATCCCTGCAACAAACCATCATATTCCAGAAGTTCTGCTGAACCATTTCAGGTCAGTCATGGTTTGGTTAAACCAAAATCCAAAATATCTCACTAGTTTTAGATTTCAGACAAAACAAAACCCAGATAAGGTGAGAATGGTAACGTCCTATGCGTATTCTTTCTCTCCCATAATACTCAGTGCAGCACACTCCTATCCGTTCCTCACCTTTTTTTCTATCCTTCAGTCATTACCACCAGTGTCCCAGGGAATATATCACACATGCTTATCCCTCCTCCACCACCCACCAATATCCCTAGCTTTCCTTCACCCTGCAACCACCATTTCTAGGCAGAACAAAACAGCCCTATTTCATCCAATTCATGGATCAAAATTCCAGACACAGTTACATTGCAGTTTAGGCATGGACATCTCAACACTAAATTTTCCACGGAACAATTTGTGCCAAGAACTCTTGCACATCCCTAATATTTAAATGGTGAAAAAAAAGGGACCTGTACATCCTTAGAGCCATTTCTTTGTGAAATAAAAGGGAGGAAGCATCTAATTAGAGCCAGATTTAGCTAACTTAATATTTTACTGCCAACAAAAGATTTGTTATAAAGTCTCTCAATTTAGCTATCAGTTACCTAGAATTACTTTGCACCTTCTTCAGGAGTGCTTGCTGGGTGAGCAAAATTGTGATGACTTCAAAAGCTCGTATCATGAAACATCAGTAACAGATGTTCAGAACCAGGTTGAACGAGATTCCCTTCTTAGAAAAAGTCATTTTTGGTTTTCTAAGGCAGGTTAACCCATTGTTGTTTCAGCAGCTTTTTATTAAGCAATAAAGAGAATGGGATAATGTGTCTGTATTGGTTAAATTGTGATGTTTTTATCTTTTGTTCATGTATATTTTTCACTATTGGAAACCTTTGAGGTTATGAAATGGGAGTTCCTATTTGAAAAAGGTTTTATGTGCCATATTACATTTTGTTTCTGATTTTGGTTATTTGTAATATTTATTTTCCATTTTTTTGAGATCCTAATTGCATGTTCATATTTTCTTCCAGCCTCTCCTAATACATATAATAAACAAGCTCTAACAAAAAGTGCACTTTTATTTTCATCCACTGATGTACTGAAAAGAGGAGAGATTTAAATGTATGCTTTACTTTTAATCGAAATAAACTAGATTTCAAAAGCTTGAGTCATTTGATAAAACATTTGGTGCTTTAGGGCAGAGCAATGAAGGTCCTTGATTCAATTTCACAGGGTCTTCCATCTAATTTCAAGAACCTTCTGCGGGTAGCTGGGTCCTCCAGCAATTGGAAAATTATGATACCATAATTCAGTCTCACTAGAAAACTATCGAATGGGCAAGGCTGGTGTAATTACTCTGTTTCCCTATGCTGCTCTCTGAAATTCATATTTATAACATGTGATAAGTCTTAAAAATTATGACATTGATTTTGAAACATTTTGAAATTTCTTTCAGCTCTACATGTAACTGAATTTTAATCTATAAGGCAACAAATTGATTGCATTTTTATCTTCCCATTTCTTCTAAACCACATAGGCATTATTTCCACTGTGATTTATAGTAGATCAAATTGCTACAGCAATGGATATCAAATGTTTGTTTAACCCCAGATCTGCTCCAATTGCATGAAGGAGATGGATTTAAATTTAACAACTGCAGAAAGCGAATCCCGGGGATCACAAACCATTCTCAAGCAGGATACCCCCATATTTTTTTTCTTTCTCCTCAGAGAAGCTCATTTTAGAACAAGGCAAAGCAGGAGGCCTTGCAGGAAATGAAGGCACCAGTTACAGTTATGCTCTGTTCAGGTCACCTCATTGACATTGAGAAAATTTTTCAACAGAAAATAAAGTAATTGATCAGTGCTGGTAAATTAAATCTAAACTATCCCAATGTAAAATCAAAGCAATCACCCATCAAAGAAAAATATGCTGACATATTGTTATAATAAATCAGATATGCTTTCTACTTCTTTCAAATTGCTACTCCTTCCGATTTTCGAATATATAAAAAGCATATCGACTGCTTTTAAAAGAGCCTAAATGATTATTTAATAAAACCTTACTTGCTTGTTCACATTATCAGTTATCCAATCACAATAACAATAAAGCTTGGTCAGGAGTATTTCTTTAGAGTCCTATAATTAAGAGTCTTTTCCCTGAAATGTTTCAAACAGAAAGTATTTTTTTCCCAGTAAACCTTGCTTCAGTTTTAAATTCAAAAGAACATGATAATAGTTGGAGAGCACATGAATAAAGGGAGGTTTGGTGCCCACTCACTCATATTCACATTAGATCCATCCTAAATACTTCATAAGCAACAAATATTTTTATTGACTTTTTGCAATTTAGCATTTAAGGATTTTTAAAAGGCGACTGAGGTGGGGATTTTACAGGACTTAAAGTCCTACATGTTGACAAACGTCTGGTTGAGGACACAGATTCAACTTTTGAGGAATAATCTCATACCTACAAATTTTATTGGTAATAAAATCTGTCAAGCTACATTTATATGGTTGTAAATATACATGTAAATTCTTTCAAAAGATAATTAGCTTGGCAATCCATTATTTTATTTATTTCTTAGAGTTGTATGTTTCTTTCCTTCAGGAACTCAAGGTGGCATACTGAACACCCTGTTTCCCTGAAAATAAGACCTCCCTGGATATTAAGCCCAATCGGGCTTTTGAACTCATGCGCTAAAATAAGCCCTCCCCAAAAAATAAGCCCTCCCTGAAAAAATTGCAACACAGGAGCAGCCCTGAGGTGACCACACTCACTGCCTCCTGCACCTCAAAAATAATAAGATCTCACCGAAAATAAGGCCAAGTGCTTATTGGAGGGTCAAAAGAAATCAAGACCCTGTCTTATTTTCGGGAAAACATAGTACCACAGCATTGGATTGTGACCTCCCATAATGGGGATAGACTTGTACCTGAGGTTCCACGATCCTAATTTAACATCTTAGCCATTTCATATTAGCTGTTCCTCAATCTCATTCCATAATATACTAAGGACTACAAGCAGTAAGTTTATTCAATAAGAATTAGTTGTTAATTAATTTGACATTTATTCATTATTAGGCAATCATTACAATTATTTATTAAAATATAACCTGATATATTATTAATAATTATTATAAATATAATAATTGCTCATTATTCATTAATATTTCATTAAAGATTATGTAATTGCCTCTCCTTGCCTGGAATTTAAATTTTATTTCAAAATAGAAATAAAAAGTACAGTATACATAATTATCAATGGGACAAATTTTAAAACATGGTTATCCAAATAGACTGCTTAATGATGAGCATATTGATTTTCTATAATGATATTTTGAAACACTGGGATATTTTCAAATACTTTTGTTTTTAAAATAGTGTTTCTATTGCTAGGAGATCATATCTATAAATACATGGAACCACTATTACTGTGTTTCACTAAGGGGAACTTTGTGGTTAAACCAAGCTCACTTTAATTTTAGATTTTAAACTTACTTTTTAAGTAGCTGAAGATTTACTTTTTAGAGAAAACTTATATAGCCTCCTCTTTATACACTGGGCAGAGTATACTCTCCAGATGCTGGTTTATAACAATCCAGTAGCTACATTCCATAATGTTCCTTTCATTCTATGCACAAGGAGTTATATATTGCTTCTTCTTGTGTGAAAGAGAAAATGCAAACAAAGATATCGCTTCTATTTTATTTTACTTCTTTGGGTTTTCTCCAAAGTATATAAAAAATGCTAATGACATAAAATGTTTACAATTTTGTTAGAGCATGGGTGGATAGGAGCCAAACCTAACAATAGAAGAAAGGCTATGTGGAGGAAGTTGTGGGTTTATGTATTTATTTACATATCTTTAAATGGCTGCCTGCTCAACACACAACTTTGGGCACCTCACAAATAGAGAAACCACTAATAAGAAAACAAACTAAAATCATTTAAAATCCATTCCACATGTTCAGAGCAAGTCAGCCAACATATAAACAAAAAATGAGGATGGCCACATCCTACAATGTAGCTAAATACCAGGAGAAGAACCAGCTGTTTACAATAGGCCAGCAAAGACAAGGCTATCTAAATTTCAAGCAGTATGGTTTTACATACAGCATGACAAGAGAGGACCCACTGCTTGGATCCTATTAACATCTTTGTGTAATATAAAGGATGTGTACTGCATCCATCCTGGCTCATGGAATGAGCAGAAATTAATCTAACAGGCTGATAACCTGGTCCCATATCATAAACAGTTTAAAAGGTGATAATCGGCATCTTGAATTGCACCAGGAAACCTAGCAGGAGCCAGTTCACAGTTATAGGAGTTACACATACCAAGAAGGGCTACTCATGCTGCTGCCTTCTGGAACATGATTTGTCTTCCTAATCACTTTCATGGGCAGCCCAATGTAAAAGACATTGATGAATCCAGATGAAAGGTGGCTAAAACATGAGTGACACTGATTAGGATCTCCTGGCAACTGGCATACAAAATGGACTTAGACAAATACCCTTCCTATTAATAGCTACCACCTGTTTTTGTGTAGGAATTGGGAGTCTAGAATGACTCCTAAATTGTGCATCAGCTCTCGTGGGAAGTACAGTTCCATCCAGAATCAAAGATAAGTTTCTGTAATTCTATAAATTGGTCCATAAGAATTAGAAGATTGATCATACTGAAGGCCACTGAGAGATCCAAGAAAGATCCACCTTCACCATCCCAGTTCCTGCAGAAGTGATCAACAAATATGCCAATGGCACCTCAGTGCAATAACAAGGTCTGAATCCTAACTAAAAGGGCCCAGATAATCCAATTGTTTAAGTAGCATGAAGGATTTCTGGATCTTTTTTTCTCCCAAGGGTTGGGGGGATTATCATGTTTGTGTTTGAATTGCTTTAGGATTTATTCTAAATTTTTAATTTTTGACAATTGTGTCTGTAAGAAATCTATCAAAACAGAGAGGGATCCATGGGATTTAGAAGCTCTGAGGTTTCATGATGTTCAATCTAAAGCAAAGCACATTAAGAGCTGCATTATTCTATAGGGCTGATCTTAGATATTCATTTTTAGATAAATATTCTGTATAAAATATTTCATTAGGGTATCTTTTATATAGAAGGAATAAAAAAGAGGTTTTCAAAAATGCAATAAAAAGGGGGCATCATGGAATAGAGAATCATTTCACTATCTTTACTAAAAAATACACTCTTTCCTGCAACTTGGTGGTGTTCATTTTCAAGTGTGTTGTTTGTTTGTTTGTTTGGATTTTTAAAAAAAGATAAAATGGAATGTTAAAGACCATCCTGGAGAATTAATGGAAATAGGCAAATAACTTTATCAGTTTGCTTCCTGATGAATGGATGCCTTGGGAATAGCCTTGGCTAGCCAGAAGCTATTTTGTGACAGAATGGGACAACTTGCCATGGCCGTGGCAAATTGTCCTAGACCCATTTTGTGAATAGAAGTCTACCAATCCAGCCTCTGCAGATATTTTATTAATGTCTGCTAGATATGTCAAGGGTTGAATCTAGATCATTCCCCATTAAAGCAATGTACATTGACCTTTCTCACTTCAGGATTACATGCTAAACTTATGCCTCCATTTATAGCATTTCTAAAAGAACGGTCCAAGCGATGTAATAATGACACCTTTTTACTTTCTTGTTCCATTTTATTTACCAATAAAGCCTGAGAAGCAAGCACTTTTATATATTTTTGTCTTATCAAGATATGGACTGATATCCCTGGTGCTTGACTTCCCTGGTGCTACCCCCCGCTGCGGGGAGGCGGAACCGGAAGGTATTAGATGGTTCCGCCCCAAGTGCCTGATGGAACCAGACAGGTTCCAGACGGAGCTTGGGCCACCTCCTGTGGACCTGACCCGCCCCCGAGTGGAGGACCTGGTAGACGCATGGAATAGTGCGACTACCGGGGCCCTAGACCGGGTGGCGCCTTTGTGGCCTCTCCTGCGGCGACGAACCACCCTGGCCCCTTGGTTCACTGAGGAGCTAAGGGTGATGAAACGCCACAAGAGACGCCTAGAGAGTCGTTGGAGATCCTCCCGTTCCGAATTTGACCGAGCACAGGCACGAGCCTACTTGAGGACGTACCTTGTGGCATTAAGAGCGGCCAAACGTCAATATTGCGCAGCTCTTATTGCATCTGCAGATAACCGCCCTGCCGCCCTGTTTCGGGTGACTCGCTCCCTCTTGTTTGAGAGACCGCGGGAAGCCCCTTTACAGGGCAGAGCAGAGGAGTTTGGGAAATATCTACAGGACAAAGTCGCTCAAATCCGGATGGGATGGGCCCCTTTCAGTAGTCCAGTTGAGACGCCCGTGGCGAGTCTTGAGGGACCGCTTTGGGAGGAGTTTGACTCGGTTGCCATCGAGGATTTGGACAGATTGCGTGGACGTCTGCGACCTACCACATGTTTATTGGACCCGTGTCCCTCCTGGCTTGTACTGGCATCCTGGGAGGTTACGCGCGACTGGCTCCTGGGCCTAGTGAACGCTTCGTTGGGTGAGGGGTTTCTACCGGCCGCCTTGAAAGAGGCGGTGGTGAGGCCCCTGCTCAAGAAGCCTTCCCTAGACCCAACGGATCTAGTCAATTATCGTCCAGTCTCCAAGCTTCCTTTTTTAGCGAAGGTTGTAGAGAGTGTGGTGGCACAACAGTTCCCACGTCACCTGGAGGAAAATGATTATCTAGACCCGCGCCAGTCCGGCTTCCGACCCGGGCACAGCACGGAGACGGCCTTGGTCGCATTGGTTGATGATCTCTGGAGGGCCAGAGATAGGGGTTGTTCCTCTATCCTGGTCCTATTAGATCTCTCGGCGGCGTTCGATACCATCGACCATGGTATCCTGTTGCACCGGCTGGAGGGGCTGGGAGTCAGGGGCACCGTTTTACGGTGGTTTGGCTCCTACCTCTCTGACCGGACGCAACATGTGTGGGCAGGGGAGCAGAGATCGACCCGGAGGCCACTCACATGTGGAGTGCCACAGGGATCGGTGCTCTCGCCTCTCCTGTTCAACACATACATGAAACCGCTGGGCGAGATCATCCGTGGTTTTGGGGTGGGATATCATCTGTATGCTGATGATACTCAGCTATACATTTCCACCCCAAACCACCCCAATGAGGCCGTTGAAATGATGTCCCGGTGTTTGGAGGCCGTACGGGTCTGGATGGATGGCAACCGACTAAAACTCAACCCTTCCAAGACGGAGTGGCTGTGGCTTCCGGCCTCCCGGTTCAACCAGTTGCTTCCATCTCTGGCCATCGGGGGCGTGCAACTGGCCCCCATGGAACAGGTGCGCAATTTGGGCGTCCTCCTAGATGCCCGGCTGTCCATGGATGACCATGTAACAGCCGTGGCAAGGGGGGCGTTCCATCAGGTTCGCCTGATGCGCCAATTGCGCCCCTTATTGGACCGGGATGCCCTACGCACAGTCACCCATGCGCTAGTGACGTCTCGCCTGGACTACTGCAATGCTCTCTACATGGGGCTTCCCTTGAGATGCACTCGGAGACTACAGTTGGTCCAGAACGTGGCCGCGTGGGTGATTATGGGGAGGACTAGATACTCCCCTGTAACACCTCTCCTGTGCGAACTGCACTGGCTTCCTGTGGTCTACCGAGTGCGTTTCAAGGTTTTGATTATGATCTTTAAAGCGCTTCATGGCACAGGACCTAGTTACATGCAGGATCGCATCCTGCCCCATACATCCCTACGACCAATCCGCTCACACAGAGAGGGACTTCTTCGGGTGCCGTCCGCTAAACAGTGTCGGGGGGCGACACCCAGGAGCAGAGCCTTCTCTGTGATGGGCCCAGCCCTGTGGAATGACCTCCCCCGTGACATCAGGATTATTTCCGATCTCCGCTCCTTCCGTGTACAGCTGAAGACCCACCTCTTTCAATTATCTGGCCTGGCTCAACCGTAATTTTTTCTTACTCCTCCTGACAGTCCTTTTAAATTTTTAAATTTTAAATTGTAAATTGTTTTTACAATTGGGGCATTTTAATGGTGATTTTTAACTGTCTAAATGTGATGTAATTTGTTACCTCCTCCGTGCATGTATGTCTTTGTATATATGTATGTTTATAGGTTTGTACATATGTTTTATATGCTTTATTGTACGCCGCCCCGAGTCCTGTCTGGAAAGGGAGCGGCTAATAAATTCAAATTTTTTATTATTATTATTATTATTATTATTATTATTATTATTATTATTATTATTATTATTATTATTATTATTATTATATTCTTGTAATGAAAAACCATTTTGAAAAAAAAATCAGTTTGAACAAAGTGTATCCATTTGTATTCATTTATTCCTTGTCATCCTTAGTATGAGCATGTGTCCCTATAGAAAACAATATTTCTCTCTTATTGCTTTAAATTGTGTATGAAAGTGGAAAGGAGAGCCAGTTTAATGCAGTTACAAGGGCATAAGACTAGAAACTGGGAAACTGAGTTGTAGATGTGCTATAGCTGGGTAACCTTGACCCAGTTACTCTCTCTCATCCTTAGGAAAGAGGCAATGGCAAAACACATCAGACATCTTGCCAAGAAAACTGCAGTGATTGGTCAAGCCAGTCTCCAGGAGTCCACATTGATTCAAAGGCATGGGGAGAGAGGGGGAGGGAGGAAGAGGGAGAGAGAGAGAGATAGAGAGGGAGACAGAGATATAGAGACAGAAAGAACACAGACCAAATGAATACAGTATGAATGTGTATTGAATAAACAATAAGGAGCCACATTTTATATTCAGTGCATATATCTAAATTTTATATCATTCATACACACACACACACACACACAACTACTGTCATTATCCAGCTTCAGATTTAAGTCAAATTTTTCTGCTGATGATCTCTGAAATTTAATTCTCCTATAATGTACAGTAATGCTAAAGTACAAAGTCTTATACACCTACTCAATAATTTATGCATCACAGCTTCAGGCTGAACTTACAACCTTTGTAAGAAAGCATATTTTGGTGAACTGGAGAATTATAATGATAAGCTTTGCCTGCTATTTGCATATGAAATCCAGAAGCCCACACTTATTTCCTACCTCAAAGAGCTTTAAGGCTGATAAGACATGTTTTGTTAGGGTATCCCAAGGCAATCCAGAAACAAAACCAGGATTCTTTTTCATCTCTGCTGGTGCTATTTCTTACTCATGATCATTATTATGCTACTGTGTCAGAAGATAATAGAATCCGAAAGCAGAACAATGGCATGGATCATGAATATTTTTTAATTTGGGATTACTCTCCTCACACGGAATACTAAAAATGTCACTGGAACAGAATATCATACTGTGGGATTTATTTTATAAGGAGATCTTTAATGCTGCTGTGAAACAGGTGTTTAGTTTGTTTATTTCGGTTAGTCTGCAAAGCAGGAGTGTCCACAGAGGTGATCAAATATGTCAACCTTGCAGTTCTATCTATTCTACTTGGGATGTGTGTTGCTCTGCCTGTCATGTTACATTGGAATTACTATCTTCACTTTTTTGGACAATTCCCTACAGACGCCCTTCTGATTGTGAATTCTGTCTCACAAAAAATCATGGATAAGTTACCATGCATAAGCTTTCACCAGCACGACTACATTCATTTCATAAGTGAGGTCACTTCCATGGTCTATGCAAAGAGACTGCCCAAACCACTACTTCATAATACAAATTTTCAGGGATGGGTTATGCCTGCACGTAGACCCCTTAATTGTCTCTTTGTCAATTTTGTTGTGTGCCAACTGCATGTACAAGCCAGTCTTGGAGTCTTGGTGCTCTCTGAGCTTGGTGCTTTTCTTGCAGAAGTTTCATTATCAAACTAAGTAACATCAACAACAACAACAATACAACAACAACATCAGTGTGCATAAGCCAGTCTTCCCCAACTTGGCAAGTTCAGGTTCAATGGACTTAAATTGCAGTCATCGTAATATTTGACCATCTTTGGCTATAAATTAGGGAAGTTGAAGGCAATCTGGACCTTTTTGATCTTAATATTGCCTGCCTGCCAATTATCATTGCAATTATCATTGCCTGAAAAATAAAGATGGGCCATTACTGAACTGTTACTTTTCTTTAGAGATACATTCCTCTTTCCCAAAAAGGGTTATATAAAATATATTTTTACCTGGTGGTGAATCAGAGCATTTTTCTATATGTACAGTTAGTAGTTTTCAGTTATCCTATGATTTGAACTCTGTAATCTGAAAATTCTCAGTGCTGCCATCTGAAACTTCACGAATTGTTAACAAACAAACAAGATGAAATATTGGTTATTAAGAATCCAAGCATTCTCCCTCTACTACAGCTACCTTTGTCTTTAATTTGACAAGCATTGCATCCTTTAAACTGAGCTGTCAATTACAAGTTGACTAAACCATTTAAGAAACAGTGACTAAATAAACTTGTCAAGAGATTGCTCAATAATGTGATACACACTGGCTGTTGGATGAATATATTCCCATAAGAAACAATGTCAAACCTGTGTGCAATTTGCTTTACCCTGTGTAGAACAAGGACTACTTTGAAATCTGGTTTTAAAAAAATATGGCAAAGAACTTCAAGAGGAAGCTTCAGAAGTAGCATTTTGAGAAAAAGAAACAAAAACCTATTGGAAGCCAAAGACAAGATATTTATTGAAAAAACTTAAAACACTTCAGAGGATTTGTTCTTTCTTTAGGGGCAGTCCGACTCATAAATGGCCAGTCTTTTGTATAGTACTCTTCTCAACTTAAATAATATGTGCATATACAAATGCAAGATAAATGTACTTAAAAATGAATGATAATTATTCCCTTGGTATTTTGATGATAAAAGGACAATATTCTGGAGGGCTTGAACTACTTTGCAATTTAAAAGCAATTTCATTTATACAATTCCATTTGTTCAAATAAGCTGAGTTACAGAAAATCTGCTTACAGTCTCATAGTATGTAATGTGACAGGCACATTAACTAATATCAATTTTGCTTTGTTCAATAGTGCTTTTATTTTAATAGTGAATATATTTACATTTAATAATGAAAATTGTTATGGGGTTATAACATATGAGAAAAAACTGTATAAATTATGAATATTTTGGGATCTGGATTTGAAGAGAAAAGATAAAAATCTTCAGGCCAGTTTTTGGGATGGAAATAGCATTGGTAATTCTCCTGGATGATCTGAATTTAGACCTAATGGAGGAAGTTTCTCCCTCCCCCTTGTCTTTTCAGATCCCTCAACAGTTCTTGATACTATCAACCATGATATGGTACTTTTGGGCCACCTATGAGGATTGTTGGTTGGAGTTATTTTCTTACAATGGTTCAAATACTTCCTTAATGGGTAGTTATTATCTGTTTTGGTAGGGGAAAAAGCTCAGCCTGATTGCTTCTGACTTGTATGGTGTTACAGGCAGTGATGTATTAACCATTAAGCAGACTAAGCATGTGCTTAGGGCACCAGGCCCAAAGGAGGCATCACAAAGTTGAGAAAGAAAAAAAAACAATGAAGATCTGTAGAGTATGTCCCAAGTAGGGGCACCAAGATTTGCTTAGGGCACCAGTGAGCCTTAATCTACCACTGCTTTTTAAACTCTATACAAAGCTGCTGAAAGAGGCCATTTAATAGTTCAGGGTGTGGTGTTATCAATAATATCCAATAGCACATCAGCACTCTGGCAGTGGAGGTGATACTGTCAACTCTTTTCCCAGTGCTTAGAGCAGTGGCTCTCAACCTTCCCAATGCCGCAACCCTTTAATACAGTTCTCATGTTGTGGTGACCCCCAACCATCAAATTGGTATCTCGGTTCCTAAGACCATCGAAAATATGTGTTTTCCGATGGTCTTAGGCGACCCCTATGAAAGGGTCATTCAACCCCCAAAGGGGTCCCGACCCACAGGTTGAGAACCACTGGCTTAGAGGCTGTCAGAGTCTTGTTGGAAGACAACAGAGTTGATGCTAATATACCAGGATCTTTGGTCACCACCTGAATTATTGCTTTTCAATAACTTAAAATACCAGGATCAGTTAAAGCACTTCCATCCAGACTTAACCCAAAGACAGTAGGTGGTCCTGCAGTAATCAATGTTTTTTAGACTAATTTCTTTCACAGAAAAGACAAGATTCATAAATATGTACATTACTGAATTTTTGAAAGAGGGTGGGATTGAACAGGGTAATAAATATTTAAAGCCCTTAATTTGTAAGAAACTTGAATCATTAAAATTTAAAAATGAGGAACTATTTTCTTCTTCAATAGAATCTTTCATGGGAACATAGATACATATTCATTATACATACTGCATATAGAAAAAAAAAGAATTCTTTGTTCCAGACACTTATTTGGAATTAAAGACAAGACATTTCTTTGAAACGTATTCATCCCTTAGAACTGTCAGGCATGTGAAGTTTGAGAACACATGAATGCAAGAAGACAACATTAGATAGACTAGGGACATCTTATCTAAGCCCCAGAGCTCACTGAAACAGCATTCCCAAATAAGCATTAAGAGTTGTTAACCTAATTTTGCAAAGCTTCTTCTCTGGTAACATTATACTGCAAACTATAGCAAACAAAACTTTTGCCAGACCTATTCTCGAATATAGCTCATCTGCCTGGAATTCACACTGTATGTGGGACATTAATACAATTGAGCGAGTCCAGAGATATTTCCACTGCTCACAATAGAATACCTCATGCCACCATGAAATTTCTGGCTTGGACAACTTAGAACTATGCCAACTGAGGTCTGACCTAAGCGTAGTACACAAAATTATCCGCTACAGCATCCTACCTGTCAATGACTGCTTCAGCTTCAACAGCAATAATATACACAGGTAAACAAAAGATACAAACTCAAGTTAAACTGCTCCAAACTCGATTGCAGAAAATATGACTTCAGCAACAGAGTGGTCAATGCCTGGAATGCACTACACGACTCCGTTGTTACACCTTCAGACCCCCATAACTTTAACTTTAAACTGTCTAGCGTGGACCTCACCCCTTTTCTAAGAGGTCTGTAAGGGGGCATGCATAAGTGCACCAGCGAGCCTACCATTCCTGTCCTATTGTCCCCATTTATTTGTACCCATTTCCTGTGTTCATGTCGATGTTTATACTTATACCTGTTATCTTCTACATGTTTGACAAACTAAATAAATAAAATCTGTGTAATGGAGTATCAAAAAAAATTACCATATGATCAAAGCCCTGTCACTTTTCAATATGCATGGTAGACGTAAAGAAAAAGTGGGGCTTCAATTTCATGGTCACGGACCTAAACTTTACTTTCTTAATATTCCTGTGCAATCAGCCTCTATTTTGCCTTGTTAACTTTCCTCTCTGTTTGACATTGCTGAAGGTTTTTTTAAATCAACAAACAATGAAGAATTATTTATCCTTACCCATCAATAGAATGCCTATTTTTCTTTTAGATTTTAGGCAAATTTTAGAAAGAAGGTAGAACCCAATACATACATATGTTTGTGGCCATTGTACTTATCTCTTTGTCTTTTTGTTGCTTTTAAAAGAGGGTCAGCTGAATCCAACCTTATTAACTTAATGAATACCCCTAACAGGCTCTTCAACAATGAAAGAGAAAACAGGCTATAAACTGCCAGCATGCTTAGAATAAAACTAAAAGCACCCTGCATAGCCAGATCACTTAACCTTCAAACTTTATGAGACTGCTCTTGGTAATGAAATCATTGAAAGATCAATGTAAATACATTTATGGGAGGCTAAAAGAAATGCAACCTTTCAGTGGCCTGCATTTCATGCTTCATAAGAATTCAATCTCGTTGTTTCCTTTGTGGTGTCTCACAAAGCAGAACATTCATCTGGAATGCAAACACATATGGAAAGGTTGCCTAAAGGACAACAATAAAACAAACTAATACAATAGAAGCAGAGGAAGAAACAGACTAGATCATTGAAAAATCAAAGGCCAATGATGGCTTTTTTAAATTTTACTTTAAAAGATTGATGTTATAATCATCACTGATGTCATTTGTTTACGTATCTCTTAGATTAAACTCTGTATATATACATTTAAAAGATACCAGACCAGAATCTCTTGAAGAATATTTTAATATTCTTGTTTGAAGGAAAAATCAATGTAATTGATTATATATTCATTTTCTTTAATGAATTGATTGTTTTTATATTTGATACTTATATACTTTTTCTTGATTTTCCTTTTTCTTAGCCTGGATAGGTGATAACATGTAGACTTATCTGTGCTTCATGAGCTATTTGGTGGGAAGAAGCCCAGAGAATCGAATGGTTACACGTTAACTGAACAGTCCATGAAATTATTTTTGTACTACTGCAAGAAAAGTATGCTTGGTGTAAATCTAGATTTTAGTTATGTTTGTGAAATATTGCCCCATGACTGGTGTTGTCCTTACTGTTAGCAGAGAATACTTCATATGATGCAGGTACATCTGATAACCTAATCTACAACTTTTATCACAGAAAGCGATAATGTGAAAGATTCAATTATCCAAAAGCCTCCATTGACCAAAGTCAAGATAACTGCAGAGATCAATATTTCCCAATAAAGGAGAATATTTGTAGTTCAAGACTGAAATGAAGGGTCCTTGCAGATTATGTTACTAGACTAGCACTGAAGATATTACCAAGTTTAGGTAATGAAACATATGTAAGAAAATGACCACATTCAGTGAGCACCAAGAACTCCTCAGATCAATATTTATGGCCAATCTGATATCAAGAATACAACTTACAATTATGAAGAATAAATGAGAGACACTATGAATTAATTGAATGAAATTAAAGAAATAAAAATATGTTTAAGTTTGGTAAACTAAAAGAAAGAAAGGAAATACAATAGAGCTGAAAGAAGATTGGATTATGAATCCATGAAAAGATGTGCCAGTGTAGATTTAATTCTAAGAGCTAACATGGATGTCCGAATATCTGAATCAGAGTCATGAGTTTTTCCGCATGCATATCAAAATAGAAATCTATAGGTTGGTGGCAAGCATGTTATGTTCAGTGAATGATATAATAGACAAAGAACTGCAACATTCTGAATAAATGTGATCTGGGGAAATATTCTGTTAAATTGGTGAGGATAAAATGAGAGAAGACAAAAAAAATGGATATTCAGAGACCCAAGAATGAAGGAGAATGTGGACTACTTAGTGAGTATCTGCTTAAAAAATAAAGAATGTTTGTTTCAGATAAGTATAATTTTATTCATATACAGAGATGGCAAAGAAATTAATCAAAAAGCAAAACTGATTAATATTTTTATGATAAAAGATAAGAGAACCGTGCTGAAAAAAGGATGATATGAGATTCATTTTGGATAGAGCCAAAAGTGAATTGAAAAAAATAGATATGGAACTAAACAAACTAGTGAAAGAAATTAATGTGAAAGTAGCATGATTGCTGAATGATTAGATATGAAGCCTTTATGAAAGCAATATTAAAAGACAGATTAATCCTTCAACAGAAAGAATGATACATGAATATAAGCAAGAAGGGTGCAGAAGCATTTGGAACAAAAAGAGAAGAATTATGTTATAGAATGCCACAGAGGTGTGCAGAGTCACACTAATGAGAAAAAGATGCTTGGGGGAAGGAACAGTTGAAAGAGGTTGAGGTTAAGAAAAAATGATATAGAATAATTTTTGAGAAGAAAGAGGATGGAAAGAAAGGTACTTCATAAAATGCATAGAAAGTAAAAGATGGATACATAGCATATAATTAAAGACAGAAGGGGGTGGTTAAGATTAAATAAAACAGAATAATTCTGAAATATAGTTTTAAAATATCCTGGAACTGGGTAAAGAGGACTGAACTAGAGCCCTCCAGAAGAATCACAGTAATTTAAAATGAAGGTGATTAAATGATTTGAGACTAAATTAAATTGAGGACTTGTTAGAAGGAGAAAGCATATGATAACATAAATTTGTTTTAGAATAATTCTGAGCATGATAACACATATGTAGGATAAAAAATAAAACATAAGTGTGAATAATATTTAGTCTGGGGATGTGAATGTTCATGTACATTTGTATGCAGATGATGGTGTGCTATTGACTGAAAATCTAAATAATTTGCAACAAATGTTAGATTGCTTGATGCACTGATGAGCATGGATCTGAAAATTAATGTAGTTGTATTTGACAAAAACATGAACTGAACAATTTTAGTGGTTAAAAACTAGAGGAGGAGGAGAAGGATGATGATGATGATGATGATATCACCTTGGTAGAATTTTGGGAAATAAGAGGAGGACATTTTAAGATGCTGGGGAAAGCTACTGTTTGTATATGGTCTGTGTGAAGAATGAATGATTGTGGAAAAGAGAAAGGGGGAAGCTGAGTGCAAAAATGTGCTTCTCCCCAATTTTGAAAGATAAGAATGTTGGATGGCATATAAATTGAATAATGTGGTAATGAGGTACTTAAGAAGTATGTATAGTAACATAAGTAGAGATTGGATCAAGAATGAATGGATGGTTAAGGAAAGGGGCACACTAAGGCAGTTTGATTATATGGAGAGAATAAATCCCAAGACAAATATGTGAAATAACAGTGATTGTGTCAAGAGGAAGCAGAAGATAGGAAAAGTCATGTTTGAATTGAGTTCACATGATAAGAGCAGTGGTGGCATAGTGGTTTCAATGCAGTACTGCAGACTACATCTGCTCACTGCTGCAGTTTGGTAGTTCAAATCTCACTAGGCTCAAGGTTGACCCAACCTTCCATCCTTCCGAGGTGGGTAAAAATGAGAACCCAGATTGTTGGGGGCAATATGAAGTGGTATATATGGTAAGTCTAAGTGCTATGCTAAGTGCTATACTCAAAAAGAAAGTGAGAAATCTAAAGAATAAAAGGGAATGTATGAATGAGATTATGAATGTTAGCACAGAAGCTTTAAAAGGACAAAAAGATATGGAGAAGTCTAGAGAATAGCTCTTTCCTTTCCTCTCCTCTCCTTTCCTTTCCTTCATTTTGCATAACATTGTAAAAGGAATGGCATGATAGACATTTAAGTCTATGGATTTAATGCATGTATTTTTGTTTAAATGTACAATCTAATTCATTACTTAAAATAAGTGTGGTGGTGGGGAGAAATGAATATAATTTTGCTGGCCAAACAAGAAATAGAACAAACAATTTATGACCATAAGACTTCTAGAGGCTCAGCTGATCTTATGAAGTGGCTGAACTAGTGTAATTGCAGCCAACCTATCCTCTGAAGATCTGGAAAAAGTTCTGTAGCACTCAATTTTTGTAGCACTAGAAACAGGCTCATCCACCAAGGAAGAATCAAAACATAGAAGCAAGCAGTCACAGCAACATGGGCCTTTTTATGGGCATGGCATATTGATGCATATATGAAAGGAGTAAGGTTTGATTGTGTCGTTGCAACCACCATCTTGACTTTTTGACTATTCCATAGATGCACTTGAGCAGAACTTTAATTGTCTATCTGTAGCAACTGTGCAAAATCTCAAGCGACTATGGGAAAAACAGAAATACAGACCAGTTCTCATGTTGTAGAGCACTAAATCCCATATCTTCCATTTCTGTTGGTTTTGTGTGAATATTTAATAGACTAGACATTTTGGTTTTTCTGGGTTAGTCCCAGTTTTAGATGAAGTATCCTAAACATGGAAAATAAGTCAATTTACAGGGGCCAATCCAACTGGCTGGCAGCTGTAGCCCAGGTCTGCATTTGCTGCTCATTGTGTTTGCATGATATCTTGAGTTCTTAAAATAGATGATCAGGCTATTTGACAGTAGCAGTTCTGCTTTATGTTCCATTTTCTGACTGGTAGATAAAGGGGTGTCTTGTTGGATACTAGATTTGGTCTGCAACAGTTCGTACAGCCACTGTCCTACAGCAGCCATTGGGATGTAAGCACCCCTGATTTGGTTTCAGCAGTCTGTTTGTTTGTTTGTGGTTTTATCACAAAGTAAATGTGCAATAGTGAGCACAAGGTATCTGGAATTAATGAAAGACGCTTCTTGATAACAATAATTTAAAAAAACTTGCAAACATTTAGGTCCAATTATTGTGGGGGTGGGCTTTCTCTCTGAAACTTTTATTTGGGTTAGTAAATGTATACAAATTAATACATCCATCGCCTCATGAATTATGCAACCTTCTCAACTAGTGCTAATTGTGGAAGAAGATATAATCAGACCTCTTTAGAAAATCTGAGCTATCATGCATCTCTGAATAGCAAATATGATTAATAAAGAAAACAAATAAATAATGCATCTTTCAAATGAGCATAGATTTCGTTCCTTTGCATAAAAGAATGTGAGCATTATCAGACTTCTTCTAATGAAACCATTCAATGAACTCAGTCACTGAGAAAACAATCTTCTCCAGTAGGAAAACAATTTTTTCTCACTCACACTAGATGGAAACTTTTCAAGTGAGCCATATTCTGTAAACTAGTAGATTGAAAATAGGTAGCAGCCCCCCCTCTAGTGCCTCCTATATTTTCTCCTATATTTTAATAATTAAAATATTATTAAAAATTAAAACTAGTAGATTGAAAATAGGTAGCAGGCCCCCCCTCTAGTGCCTCCTATATTTTTTCCTATATTTTAATAATTAAAATATTATTAAAAATTAAAACAAATTAAGCCAGACATGGGTGGTGAATTTAGTAACAATGGCAAAGACTTCATTTCATACTGTTTTGGATGGCACTCAGTATGCTACTGAGGAAAAATGTTAAGATCTTTTGGGACACTAATAGTGTTTAAGATGTGGCTAATTAAAATCAGGATATCCTGCTACTGAGGTGTCCATACAAGAAAACACAATTTAAAGATGCAAACATATAAATGCAGATGGAAGATGAAATAAACATGGCAAAACTCAATGGAAGATAAATGAATGAAATTAGCGTTTTAGGCATCGGAGAATTGCAGTGCTGTTGAATTGGCCATGTTCAGCCAGAGGATTATGCTGTTTACAACTAAAGACAAAAAAAAGAAAAGAAATGGTGCTGTTTTTCATAGTCATAAAGAATCTAGCAAGGACAGTACTAGGCTACAGTACAGTTAATGACCAACAAACACAATTTTTACCTCATGGAGAATCCTGTCATTTGGCAATTATCCAAGTTTATGCTCCAAACAGTGATGAAAAAGAACAAGTTGATAATTTTGTAGTTAACTTCAATCTGAAACCAACAAAATATGCAAGCAAGATGTGCCAAACCTTGGAGACTTGGAAACCAAAGTTGGAAATAGTAAGGAGGATAACATAGCTGAACAGAACCGAAGCAAGAATGAAACGTATCCTTTTCTGCCAAATCAACTATTTATTTTATAACCAACACATACTTCAAACAACCAAAGTGATGCCTTTATACCTGTGATGATGAACCTATAGCATGCACAGAACCCTCTCTGTGGGCAAGGGAGTTGTCGCCAGCTGCTCTTTCAGGGTCTGGTGCGCATGCATGCAACGGAATCTGAAAGAACAGTTGGCCGCCGCCGCATGCATGCACACTAGCCAGCTGCTCTCTTCTGGGATCCAGCATTTGGGTGCTTGTTTTCTGTACTCGGTACCGAAAAAGTTATCCATCACCGCTATATACTGTCCATAGATATCACAAGACAGAGTGTGCAGAAGCTGATATATTATTAGTGCAAGGCAGAAGAGCTTTGAGGGGGGTTGTACACCCATTTTTTTATATCTCTGGTGCCACAATAATTATTAATGTATTTATATGTGTAACTGAGCATGTATTTGAACTTCTCCATGTTATAGCTGAGAGGAATTTCTGAAACACTTTCTCATACAGCAAGAAGGAGTGATAAAATTCTCTCAAAAAAAAAATTAATCAGAAATACATACCCAATGTAATTATTTGCATATCAAACAAAGCATATTACTTGTGCCTGGCTACATGCAGATATGATGTGGGTGTAATTTCATGTTCCACAAAATAGGTAGTGAAGAGCTGGAAGCCACTTCTCATCTGGGAAGATAACTTCATGTGCATAAGCTACTTTTTAATAATCATGAGGTATTTCATTTCTTCCTGTGTTCTCAGTAGACAGCTATAGAAATATGGCTTCAGAGAAACGTGTGGGAGAGAGTGAGGCTGAAGTAAGGCTTAATTCCCTTAGTCCACCAGAAGCTTTCTGTTTGTGTGGGTCAATTGAAGTCTTCTGTTTTCTCTCTCCTGTCTCCAGAAATATTAGCAGCTTGTCGTCTCAAATGTAAAACAACATTATGACAGGTGACTTGACTGAGCCAGTCAAGTCACCTGTCTGAGTGAAAGGCCAAAAGGCCTCTCTTCCTCTGAAATTCCTTTAAAGCTGGCAACCAGGGTAGCTCAGGGCACTTTTGACACTAGTTTGGAAGACTCAAGAGAGATAATATGGCAAACAGTTGCAGCACAGAGATCCAAGGCTTTGTTGCAGTTATTGGCTTCCTTCCATCACAATATTTGCTAGCTGGAGAACTTAATGTCGGTAATGGTAGAGGTGAACCTACAAAAGAAAGATTTACCCTTGTTTACTGCTGCGGGCTTGAAATGAGGATGTGTGTGTGGGAATGTAGCAAAAAGAGCAGATATGGCCATCTGTCTGGTAAACACGCAAGATTCATTTTTCTTGCCATGTGCATGTATACATCCAAACTAGACTGTGTTGTTTCTCAGTGTAAAATAATATATGTGGGTATATGCATCATTATGTGTGTATTATGCATGTGTGCATGTATTTATATATTTATTTATTCATTTATTTATGTATTTGTCATGGTTATGTGGTGTATATTCAGGTGGTGAGTCCGAGAGCTATATGCAATGAAATTTCATTTTAATATATGCTGATTAGTCTACAAAGTGACAATAAAGTTGTCCTATCCTATCCTATTCTATTCTATTCTTGCATACTTCAACGATAAAGAAGCCTTTTTTAAAGTCATACTTTTATCAAGTAGCAATTAATTCACAAAGGTACCAGACTTAAAATTTGTCATCTAAGTTCACTGCCTGGAGTCTGAGCAGATTAATTAATTAAATCAAAACATCCTGTAAACAGAAAAGATGAAAGGACTAATCCATTCTCTTCCCTTTCAGCTTATAAAGAAAAGATGAAGGAGCTGTCCATGCTTTCTTTGATCTGCTCCTGTTTTTACCCAGAATCTCGCAACATTAATATATACACATATGATGGTAAGTAGTTTTCAGCAGCAATTGTTTTCCTTAGTGAAATGTTATGTGTTCTTCCATGGGAGATGCACATTTTCCTCTTGTTTTGTTATTTAACAATGATTTCCAACCTGGAACCTACAAGATAAGTTGACTTCTCTTCCCATGCTGCAAAACAACACAAGGTTATAAATTCTGAAGTCAAATATATTAGAAAGCACCATGTTGGAAAGATTGATTTGACACCTGATTGTATGGCAAACTATGATCATGTTTGGAAATTGAGAGCATGTCACAAAATGACTGCCATGTTATGATTATAAAATTCCACTTAATAGAAAAACAGCTTCTGATCATTCACATGTTCTTATCCTCTGGTGTATCTTTGCAAATAGAAATATTTTACAAAGAACTGGTCAGTACCCATTCACCATTCAGAGATCTTGTTGTAAGTAAAAAGTATGCTAAAAGCAGACTTTGCTTTTCAGTACATTAATTTTCTATTTAATTGTTGGGTTTAGAATCAAAGGAACAGGGAGCTTGATAGAGGAAGCCAGTAGAGATACCTCTGACAGTATTATAACAGGAGTTATAATACTGACCATTTGTCCTAAGACAGGGGTTGGCCTCTAGAGCCGCATGTGGCTCTTTCATCTCCCTGCTGTGGCTCCCAGTTGCCGGTCGGTGCCACAATTTTGAGGGGAGGGGGAAGCACGACGCACCAGGAAGACACTCTATGGCAAGGGGCAGGTTTTCTGGTCTACAGCTCTACAACTGATAGGGCTTTCAGTTAGGACAGGTAGAGGAGAACAGATAACGCTCTAGGAGAAGACTCTATGGTGGGGGAACCAGACTTCTGGTTGGCTCCAGAATTGAATGGGGGACTTCTTGTTAGGATTTTTGTGGCTCTTTAAGGTTGCTAACACTTGTCCTAAGAGAACTTTAATATTATTATTAAAATTAATATTTTAATATTATTGCCATTCAACTAAATCATGATATATAAATATATTAAATACATTACATTCAGTAAAGCAAGATAGCTTATATTCATTTAGAGAAGTATTCGTTTTTACTATAATTGCAAAATGTCTATAATCTACTAATTATTACATTAGTTGCCATCATAACTGATCATGCAATTTCCAGAGATGGAAAATATATTCTTAATGCATATTCAAAATGTTATATTATTAGTCTCATTAAAGTATGAAAAGCTTTAACATTTCTTTTTTCTTAATAATACCATGTTATATTAGGAAATCAGAGGGTATAATGTGACTTATTCCTAAAACATTAATTCAGGAACTAAAAGATGTATATTTTATCACTGATTTCATTACTGTAGTAATCAAAGACCTATTTGCATTCCTTAGAGTCCCAATAATCCTTTTATTTTGATTTTTACTTAATGGGTTTGAGATAAATTAAGATTCTTGGCAATTCTCTCTCATTTTGAGAGGTTTAAGTGACTGAATGGGTGGGTTAAACTCCTGCAAGGATACCAATTTTATACTTTAACTCTTTCCCCCACCCAAAAAATTCAGCCTATTACACTGATTTAAAACTAGTAGTATCAATTTCTTTTTGTGGCTCCTAAGCAATCAAAGTACATCCTTCCAAGCCCAAAATAAAATTATGTTATTAATATAAGCCATCTGTATAGTGTACTGCTTTTTCTCTAGCATCTATTTTAGTGAAAATTACCTATATTGCTTAGTTATGGTCATTACCTGTGATGGGCATGGCTTGGTGGGTGTGGTTTGGTGGGCATGTCAGGGGAATGATACTGCAAAATCCCCATTTCCACCCCACTCCTGGGGGAAGGATACTGTAAAATTCCCATTCCCTCCCCACCCCACTAACCTGCTTTCCAGCTCCATTCCGTGCAGGGCAACAAAAGAAGATCCAGCCGATCAGATGGGACTCTGATCTGCTGGGACTCAGGAGACAGCGAATAGATGAGGGTGGGGCCAGTCAGGTGGTATTTGCTGGTTCTCCGAACTACTCAAAATTTCCATTACCAGTTCGTCAGAACTAGCTGAATACCACCTCTGGTCATTATACTTCCACAAATTATCTATTATTGATATACCATTTGAATTAGATATTTTAACTTTACCTTCACAGATATGGAAGTCAAACATATCAACAAACGTGCCTCTGGCCAAGCTTTTGAACTCATCTTAAAGCCGCCATCTCCTGTCTCTGAAGCACCACGAACTGTAGCCTCTCCAAAGAAGAAAGATGTGTCCCTTGGAGAGATCCAGAAAAAGCTGGAAGCTGCAGAAGAAAGGAGAAGGGTATCTAACCATATATACAATAGAGTGGATGCATGGTGCTATTTCTTGGGTTATTTTATAATAAGAGCCAGTGCAGTGGTTAGAAAGCAGTACTGCAGGCTACTTCTGTTGACTGTCGGCCAGGGGTGGGTTCCTGCCAGTTCTAACCTCTTCTATAGAAGGGGTTCCACAAATCTACAGTGCCATTTAGAACCGGTTCCAGCTCTCTCCTCCAGCCCGTCTGCACATAATGAAGATGAAGAGCGAGAGGAAAAATTCTGGGAGTTGAAGTCCACAAGTCTTAAAGCTGTCAAGTTTGAACATCCCTGGGGTTTTTTTTTTCTAAAGGGTTAGGGGTGCAAGGGTCTTGTAACGACAGCTTTAAGACTTGCGTGCTTCAAATGCCAGAGTTTCTGAGCCAACATTTTGGCTGCTAAGCAAGAGCATTGTTAAGTGAGTCTTACCACTTTTTACAAGTTAGCCACGCCCATCCAGTCACATGGCTGGCAAGCCACTCCCACGGCTGGCAAGACAGTCCCACAAATTAGGCCACACCTACAGAAGAGGTTCTAAAAAAAATTTGAAACCCACCCCTGCTGTCAGCTGACTGCAATTTAGCAGTTCGAAACTCACCAGACTCAAGGTTGACTCAGCCTTCCATCTTTCTGAGGTCGGTAAAATGAGGACTGTTGGGGGAAATAGGCTAACTCTGTAAACCGCTTAAAGAGGGCTGTAAAGCACTGTGGAGCGGTATATGTCTATTGCTATTGCTATTTTAAAGTTACATTTGCAATCTATAACACATGTGTGTTATTGAACTGATGTGAAAAATTGCATCTTAAAGCTCGTCCTTGAGTGTTCAGAACTGAATCTACATCTGTTTCATTTAAGATGTGTACAATGAGATCCATGTTTGAAAATGTAAGAAATTGTAACTTAAGATCAGCCAAATACCTGAGTTTCAGTGTTAAGAAACAGGATTGCTAATCACATAGATACAAGTTTTTCTGACTTGTACTTCACAAATAAAATAAAAAAATCAACAGATTACCAGAAACATGTTCTTTATTACATCTGCCTGTAGTTTAGAAACATGACCAGGTTACTGAAATTGTAGGACAGAATTAAACTAGCAAAAACCCACAGAAACATCTTATCAAAGAAAATAGCTTTAAACTTGTTAATTGATTTCACACAGCCTTAGAATTAAACCTCCCCCTAGTAATTACATTAGTGTTTATTAATCAGTAGTGTCAGCCTCATGCACAAGTGTCAATAGCAAATTATATAATTGAGAATCCAATTATGCTCCTCGTTCTCTAGCCATTTATCATCTAGGGTTGTTAAATTCTCCTTTTTCTCCCTTTTTAACTGTTTTCATAACAGTTATTTCATATTTCAGACATAAATCATATTTTCTGATCTATGATTTTAATAAAAGTGTTTGATTTGACATAAACCATTGTTCTATACATAGTCATCTGAGAATAAACAGTAATTTATTCAGGATAAATAATATTTATGGAAAGTAATTTTGATGATGGTGTATAACCATGTAGCATTTGCCATACCACTCCTTTCCTCGTCTAACTTTGGTCTCTCCAAATTTTAACACACCCCGAAAACTTTTTCTCAATACTACTTTGTAGCCACCGGGTAGGACAAACAATTTTGGCTTTATTTGTTCTGGGATAAAGCCTAAAAGGGTGTGGATAATGGAGAATATTTGTAGTTTGTGGTTGAAATGAGGGGTCCTTGGTGCTGTCTGAGCTTGGTTGCTTTCTTGCAGATGTTTCATTACTCAAGCCAAGTAACATCATCAGTTTAATGGGGAGTGGGGTTTGCTCTCATTTTATATTCTAGTCTAGTGACTTGCCTTGTCAGAGTTGGTGGGAATAGTCTTGGTGGTTCTCTGGTTGGGCTGTTTATTGTTACTTGTCTGGCAGTTCCTTTGGGGCATTGTTTGCTTCTTGATTGTTGATCTAATGTTAATCTTGGTGTTAATCTCTGCTCATTTAGTTGTTGATTGCTGGTGAAGGAGGTGTTTTTATCATTTTGCTTCCCCTTTGATTTGTTGATTGTCTCTTTTGAATGGTATATAGATGTTGTTTGTGTCGATTTGCCTGTTGATGTCTGATTTATTTATTTTATTTATTTTTAGTTTGTTGAACATAAACAAGATAACAGTTATAAACAAGATATAAGTATAAACATGGACATAAACAGAGGAAATGAATGCAAGTAAATGCGGACAGTACCACAGGGATGGTAGGCATGCTGGTGCGCTTATGCACGCCCCCTTTACGGACCTCTTAGGAATGGGGTGAAGTCCACGGTAAGGTTGAAGCTGTGAGGGTTAGATGATGTAACAATGGAGTCAGGTAGAGCATTCCAGGCGTTGACCACTCTGTTGCCGAAGACGTATTTTCTGCAATCATGATTTTATTTATTTATTTTATTTTATTTTCTTCGCATTTCTAGACCGCCCCCTCTCCCAAAAAGGACTCGGGGCGGTGTACAGTCCATACAACAAATAACAAGTATTAAATACAAATATAAATACAAATATATAAATATCATTTGTCATGATTTGTCAGACTGCCAGGCTTCCATGAATTCTTTAGCATTTTTGGACTTGACCTAGTATGGTCACAGTTCCCCAGCTGAAACTATGGTTAAGTCCAATCAACAGATCAACTAAAGAACCATCAAATCCATTCCCAACAATACTGATAGGGCATGCCACTAGAATATAAAATGAAAGCAAACCCCACTCCCTACTAGTATTGATGGTGTTACATAGTTTGTGTAATGAAATGCAAGAAAACAACCAAGCTCGGAGAACACCAAGGACTCCTAAAATGCATTATCCTTCCAACTTCCTTCTAATTTGTCCTTGTGCCAATTGCTATTGCTCACGTTTACTTTCACTGTTGAGGTGGGAGGGATGTCACTGAATTTTGCTACTTTTGAGAAATACTACTGGTTGTTACCCACACACTTTTGTGGTAGGGAAATTCTATTTAAGATAAACTTTCTATTTAAGAAAGTTCTATGAAAGGTATTACTTTTTTGCTGGTTTGCTGATATATCTAACTCAAACTCAATGAATTATAGCAGTCTTCTAATATTTGGCACAAAGAAGAAAAGGGTTTTCCTATTCCCCAAAGCACCTGAAGGTAGGACAAGAAGAGATGGAAGATTATCAAGGAGAGATCCAATATAGAATTAAGGGGAAATTTCCTAACAGAAAAAATTATTAGTGGAACAGCTTGCCTTCAGAAGTTGTGGATCACTGGAGGTTTTTAAGAAGACAGTGGACAGCCATTTGTCCAGAATGGTATAGGGTCTCATGCTCGAGCAGGGGGTTGTACTAGAAGACCTCCATGATCCCTTCCAACGTTGTTATTCTGTATTCTGCAAATTTACCACAAGAGATTGTATCAGTTTTATATTCAGTCCAGATCTTTTTGAGAGGTCCCAAATGTAAAGGAAAAAACTGTTTAATCTTCCCCTCCCCGTTCTTATGGTCCAAAGAAGACACAGGAATGAGAATTTGTACTTGCCTAATTTTTTACTTTGGCAAATTAGTCATTCTTTGTCTCTGAACATTAGACATATACTGAATCTATTCTCTTTCAATATTTTTATAATTGACTGGCTCATTTTTTTATTTCTCAACTTTACACAGTCCCAGGAGGCCCAGGTGCTGAAACAACTGGCAGAAAAGAGAGAACATGAACGAGAAGTCCTTCAGAAGGCTTTGGAGGAGAACAATAACTTCAGCAAAATGGCAGAGGAAAAACTGATACTGAAAATGGAACAGATCAAAGAAAACCGTGAAGCTAACTTAGCTGCTCTTGTTGAACGTCTTCAGGAGAAGGTAACCAAGCTGGGAGCAAACCAACATACAAAAAGTAAACTGAGATTCAGCCTAACAAAGCTGATAAAGCACCGTGTGTGTGTGTGTGTGTGTGTGTGTGTGTGTGGAGGGGTCAGGAGTCCTCCTCAGATGTTGAGTAGGGAGGTCTAAGTAGTAATGTTCGAGTTAGGTAAGATTTTTATTTATGCTCAAGTGAATGTGGGAGTAAACCCCCTGCCAGCAGGTTTTTAAAAAACTGAGGGTGAACATTCTGACTATTCAATCAATGTCCTGTCACTTTCTTGTACGTGACCCAGGGGTGGGCCTCCAGAGCTTGGGGAAGCCGCTTTCGCCCTCCCAGAGGCTTGAGGTAAGTGTCTGGAGCCTGGGGGGGTGAACACCCCCTGTGCCGTGGTGTAGGAGGCCGACTAGACCACGTGAACCATAGCCATGCCCACCCAGCAACCAGGCAGAGAACCCCCTTGCTAAATTTTTTGAAGCCCATCCCTGACATGGCCCCCTTCTGACCCAGCCCCCTGCTGATTCAATATGATGCATAAAGAGGTTTATCCCTCTCCTATACTGAATTCAGAATAATGTCTTAATGAATCCATGCACTCTTCCCCAGACAGTCACCTTCTCAGGTATTTTGGCTTTCAGCCTGAAAAATCTTGGAATTGAAATAGAGCACATATGGAGAGTACCAGGCGAGGCACAGCTGAAATATATGAAAAGCTTCGTGTTTTAAAATGCATAAATATGTCAACCTTCCCCTTCAGGTGGACAAAAGGGATCACAAATATAGACAGATTTTGTCTGGCATAGAAGTAAGACCATGCAAGCAATATAATTCTCCCACCTATGGTTCTCTTGCCTTTCAACATACTTCATATAGCCTAGCCCTGTTTGGATGTCTGAGTGCTAAAACTGCACACTAGTTTCATTCGTGTGTGTGTGTGTGTGTGTGTGTGTGTGTGTGTGTGTGTGTGTATTCATTGCACACACTTTGTCCTTGACTTTCATGAATTTGGCTTGAAGCAAACCTTTATTAACATTAAAGTGAATATGCTTGGAAGCTTCTTCCAGATTAGCAATTTTCATAAATCAGTTGTGTGATTGCAGGACATTTCCAAGCATATTCACACTAAGTACATTAGGTTCAGGACTGAATTGAAGTGATGTCTCATTTGTAGATCTTGTACTTTTCCTTACTTTTAGCTCTCAGTCATTTCTGTGAATACCAGAATAGGGCAGCTGTATACATTTATTGGCACAAATGATGTGTTCATTTATCTACCAAAATGTTTGGCTAACTCCTAATTCTGGGGAAAGACGTGGGCACATGATTTCACACAATATAGACTTTTCACACACAAAAGCTTATTCAAACTCCTAGGTAACTGCAGAGGGGTGGGGCGGATGAGCAACTATCACATGGCAACACAGACCCCATCTGCATGGGTGGAAACTAATCAAGAAGAGAAGCAATTTAGAACTAAGGAGAAATTTCCTGACAGTTACAACAATTAATCAGTGGAACAGCTTGCCTCCAGAAGTTGTGAATGCCCCAACACTGGAAGTCTTTAAGAAGATGTTGGATAACCATTTGTCTGAAGTGAAAGGGTTTCCTGTCTAAGCAGAGGTTGGATTAGAAGACCTCCAAGGTCCCTTCCAATTCTGCTATTCTGTTCTATTCTTTTCTATTCTAATCTAATCTATTCTATTATCTCATGAGACAGGCACACAAGGCATAGTTTTGTGTTGTGAAGTTGCAGTACACATGTCTTCAGCAGTCCAGTGGGCACTAGATGCCTAGTCTAAACTGTTCTATTAAGTTTTTCTTTCATTCAGTTTGTGAATAAAACAATTTCAAATTGACTGCAGAATACATTAGAAACCAGATTCAGAATAGCACTTGTCATGAAAGAAAAGGGTAGGAAGGCAATCTCCTTAATTCTGTTTTTCCTTTTCATTGCAATCTGTTGTCTGAAATGGTATAGGACTTCCTGCTTGTGCAGGAAGTTGGACTAGAAGAGGGGTCCCCAACCTTGGCAACTTTAAGACTTGTGGACTTCAACTCCCCAAATTCCAAAATTGCTGGCTGGGGAACTCTTGGAATTGAAGTCCACAAGCTGCCTTAAAGTTCCAAGGTTGGAGATCCTGGACTACAAGGTCTCCAAAGTTCCTTCCAACTCTTCTTCTCTTCTTCTGCTATCATGAATCAAAGAACAAGAGTTGTGTTCTGCTTCATTAAGAATGCTTCTTTTATAGCCTTATTCAAGCTAAAGTTGATGGCCAAATCTTGTTGCCATTTAACATTCTTCCTGAAGAAAGAGAGGAAGGCAGATGTTCAACTTGTCTCTATTTTGCCCCTTTATTCCCAGGAAAGGCATGCTGCAGAGGTCCGCAGAAACAAGGAGCTCCAGGTGGAACTGTCTGGCTGAGCCCAGCAGTAGAGGGAGTCGGATAACTCCCCTGCCTATATTATTACAGATCATGAAATATTAGTATAGGAAATGTATGACATGGTTTAAAAAAATGAATCAAGAACTCAATAAAAATGAAACAAAAAAATTAAAACAATGCAGTCTTTGCAGAATGATTTGCTTGATGTTTAAAATTAAAACTTGGATCTTATTTTGTAAATACTTACATTTTTGTTAAAAAATACAAGTATTGCATTATGCAAGTTATTTCATAATCTTTACACGTCCTGTAACAGGCTTTTGATGTTGTCTGTTTTCATTCAGTTAAATTTGTTAGAACTTTGCTATGAAGTTCTTTGCAGCAAAATCCATGCCAAACTGTATACTCGTTCTAACGGAAAACCAAGTCAGCAGAAGGTCTATGGTGCTACTGTCGCGTCATCACTTAATAACATGGAAAGCTTTGCAATCAATAAGCTTAAGTCAATAAGCCAATTACAGGTAGGCATTCCTATTTGATTAAATGGTCTAGAAAAATGAAGTCATAGAACATTAAGAAATCATAATTTATTTACAACCCCAGTGTTCTTCTATAGAGAAAACACAGCTGTGCTGGACAGAAACCAGCTCCATGGGGGTCAGGGAAATGTAACCCCCATAGGCATCTAAAGGAGAAAGCCTTTAGAACACATCAGGATTTATTGTGGTATAAAACAGTATTCAGTAAAGCTGCATGTCTTAAGTTTAGAAGCAAAAAAGAATTTTCCCAACAAGAAGCAAAATAGATACTTTTTAAAAAGGCATTGTATGTAGCAGGGAGTGAACCACCATATTTGGCCAGATTCCAAAATTCCCAAGTTTCAGATTCACTGCCAGAAAAATTTGTGGAATTTATAGGTATAAAAACTGCAGTCAGTTTCATTTTCTAAGGCTCTAGTCCAATGTTTTTCAAACCTGGCAACTTGACAATGTGTGGACCTCAACTCCCAGCAATGCTGGCTGGAAAATTGCGGGACTTAGTGGACACACCTTAAAGTTGAGAAACACTGCTCTAGCTTTTCAAAACCTGGTGCACCCTCTTGTGTTGGCACTACAATTCCTAGACTGCAGTTCCCAAAGTTTCGTAATCCCACAGCGTCCGAAGAATATCCATTTGGGAAATAGGCATATTGTCTTGTCTCCAGTTGCTAAAATCTGTGAAGATGTTTAGAGCATCTTTGCAGACAGAATTCCAGCCTTAAGCTTTGTGATTTCATAACACTGCAAGATATTCCGTGTGCTATTTTTCATCCCAAATCAGTGAGCTGGTCTTAATCCTACTAACTTCTGCTCTATAGTGTTAGTCTGTCCTGCCTACTGTTAAAACACTATCTAAATGATGAGGGCTGAAGCGGTCAGGATAACTAGCCAAGGTGCTTGCGTCAAATAATATCACCAATCTCAACACACATATTGTCTGAAACAGCTGCCAGCTTGAAGGTATCCCAAACTCTCCTGGAAATTGCTGCCTGCGTATTCTACTCTTCATTAGTGCTATTTTCCTGTATGTCATTGTGAGCAAGATGTGATTAATAAAGAATTGGAGTTCTGTGAACTGAAAAAAGAGAGTCATCTGTTGTCTCACTTGATGCCTTTCATCAGCATAATACTAATAACTCGCGTTATTGGAATGACACTGTTATTCTTATATTAAATATCAGGCATGGGGTGGGGTACATCAACTTACCTTTGCTACCGGTTCACAAATGTGAACGCACACGTCACCTCCGTCAAAAACAGGATTCGATGATGTCTGAGTGGGTGGCAAAGCGTCTCACCACCACCCTAGTGGTTTGTCCAAACCGGATAGAACCAACTGAATTGGACCACTGGGATGGAGGGTGTTGTTAACATTCTGCTACTTTTCTAAACTTCACTGTCATAAAATGTGAGTTATCAGTTTCAGCATAAAATTTGGTATATGTAAAATCTCAACTGATGGGTAAGAACAGTTGAGCAGATGTAGAACAATTTTAAAACATTTGGTAACAAACCCCGAATATTGGAAATATTTTTGTAGGCAGAGGAAAGATACAACTGGTTCAGTTTTGATGGTTGAAACTACTTTTCCAAATTCTGCATAGTGCTGCCAGGTTGATCTTTTATATTTCTATTAGATGATTGCAGAGCTGATAAATAATAGGAATGTCTATTTGATACAGGAGAAGTGTGGTCAAAAGATTATTGCACAAGTCAGTAATCAGCAAATATGTATCTCTTCTCAGTAGCTCAGACATTTTCGAACAACATTTATTTATCTTATTTTATTTTATTTATAGGCTGCCATCTTACTTCAAGGTAACTTCATACTTCTAAATTCATACTATACCACCTGCGAATCACTGGACACTCTATTAAAACTACTGCAAAAATCTATTAATGGAAGAAGAAATTACTCATATTTTGTGACCTCTTACTTGGGTTATTGCAATGCACACTACATGGGGCTGCTCTTGAAGAGCATTCAGATTGTTCCAATGGCATAGAATGCAGTCCCATGGGTTGTTAATAGGCGCATGTGATACCAGTGTGCTTTTGAGTTCCTTTCAAGGTGCTGGTAGCCCCACAACATAGAACCAGATTACTTATGAAGCCATCTCTTTCATGTGTATGTGTGTGTGTATATATATATTGAAATTATCAACATAGAATTCAAGTGAAAATAAAGATAGTAGGGAAGTGGGGGAGGAAAAGAAAGGGGAGAAAGAAGTAGGGTAAAGGAAAAGAGGGGAAGCATTAACTTTCAGCTCTTTTCGGTGCAGTAGAATAAAAGTAATAAAATTACAGCCTCAGCTTTTGAGACATCTCTTTCTGACTGTTTCTACCTATCCAAACGGACAGGAGAAGCTTATTGCTGGGGGCATTGACTAAGGTGCGTTGGCTTCCAAGGCCCCAAAGAAAAGCCTTTTCTGATGTGGCACCCAACTTCTGGAACATCATTCCTCTTGAAGGAGAAAGGACACTTCATTACCAGGTATCAGAAAGCTAATGAACCAGATACCGGTCTGGTTACCAGTCTCTAGGGAAGGAATTCCGGAATTAAGAGAGGTACGACTGATGGTCAATCTCCTAGCAGCCATTGACTGTATCTCAGGATAAAAGAGCAACCGGGGAAACATTCTGAAGAGGATTTTAGGCTATGGTAATCCTCCAGGAACAGTGGTGGTATTCAGCCAGTTTGGACCGGTTCAGGAGAACCGATAGTGGCGACCTATGGGTGGACCAGCCCACCTGCCCTGGCGCTATGCCATCCTATTTAGCCACGTTTTCTAAGCCCTGTGCATGCTTGCAAGCTGTGAGAGAGAACAAAGTGCATGTGCAGAAGTTGCACATTCACAGTTTCTGTGTGTGGTGAACTAACGTGGTAAAGTTATGTGAAACCCACCTCTGCCCAGGAAGATGCATACCTTTACATACAGTAGTCCTAAGAGAGTCTTCTTTTCACCCATTTTGAAAGAGGGTGGGGCTACCAAGTCAGGACATGTAAATTTCTGGACTGGAAGGAAGCAATGAGATAAAGAACTTTTTCTAAAGTCTGAAAGTAAGTCCGAATATAAAGTGCAAGCGTGTGTTCTAATACATGCAGTAGTTTTTCCTTCAAATCAGAATTTTGATTTAGAGAATTTAGAGAAGCGGGACAATAGAATTCAGCAAAATTTGCTTCTCGGTCAAGTTGTTACAAGGAGGCACAATACATAACCAGGATTTATCTCTGAATAAACTGGATTGTTTGGAAATCAATATTCAAGTTATTCCATAGAAAAATAACAGTGATTAGATTGACAAATTTAGAACAACATACAAGGTATCAAAAGTGAAAACCAAAAGATAAAACAATTGGCAGCGAGACCGGCATTAGCACAAATGAAAATCAAAAGCAGATTTATTTAAGTAACTGGTGGAATCACAATATTGAAGACACTGGACATTCCTCCAAAGATAGGACGTTTCATACCCAGGGCGCCACATCTGAATAAACCTACGTTGAGATAAAATGATCATAAGCAAGTCCCGTTCAAAAACAATTTGCCTGGACTGGTGCATATCAGAAGATGCTTTCCATCAAATTCTTCGTCTCAAACTGGGTGAGTTTGCTGGGTCTTATAAGTCAACAACAAAGCATTGAGATATGCCAAGAAGCAATTAGGTAGCTGGTACAACTTGCAAAGAATAAGTGCTACAGTATATGATTAGCCTTTCTGTAACCAGGTCACATCACTTAGCTGCAGCCACTGTGCCATGATCAACAGCAGCCCCATGCAGGCTATTAAAGTACCCATACTTGAGGTGTCAGAGGTAGGCACCATCAGGCATGCAAGAAAGCCCCAAAATTCATATGAGGGAAGTGATACTGAGACCTTGTCAAAGCAGAAGTGAGTTGCTGCTGGTTCAGTCCGGGTCAGGCGAACTGGTAGTAGCAGCAGGAGGAGGCTCCACCCACCCACCCAGATGCTTCTGCGCATGCACAGAAGCTGTGCATGTGCAGAAGTGTCAAGCACGAGAGCGCACAAGAGCGTGCCCGAACCGGTAGTAAAAAAAAAACCATCACTGTGCCACAGTTAGTTGTTTGTTCTCACCTCTTTCCAACTCTCTAACTCTAGCTTCTAGTCAAAGAAAAATAAGTGAAAAAGAGCAAACTGCAACTTGGAGAAAGAGTCACAGGAGTTACCATTGGTAGGCAAGCAAGCACAGTAGGCCCCAAGGTGTCAATGGGAGGCCCACAGAGTAATCTCACTGGATGAGGGAAGCTATTCCCAGCCTGAAAGTCTGGAGAGATACGGGATGTATTAATAGTTGTTAGAAACAAATTCCTCCATCTCAACATATTTTATCTAATTTCACATTGGATTTAAAAAAAAAACAATCTGTAAAATAGTAGTTCATCACCAGGGGGCGACATTGGACCATGAAGCAAAGAGAAGTAGTAGTTCTAAAGCAGGAGTGTCCAAACTTGGGAACTTTAAGACTTGTGGACTTCAACTCCCAGAATTCCCCAGCCAGCCATGCTGGCTGGGGAATTCTGAAAGTTGAAATCCACAAGTCTTAAAGTTCCCAAGTTTGGACGCCCCTGTTCTAAAGCAAATGGGGCAGAGAGTTACAATTTGGTTGAATCATACATGGATGCAGAACTTTTATTTTTATTTGTTTATTTATTGCATGCCTTTATTGTTTTTTATATAACTCAAGATGGCAAATATACCTAATTGAACTTTATAACATTAATTTGCCATCTGCTCCCACAAGTGAATCAGCCTTTAGCATGCTCAACTCTTACACATGAATGTAATGAATACGGTAGAAATCTTTAGTGACGTTTTGTCATCCAGTAAGGACTAACTAACCCTGTCGATTCTGCTGCTTTAGAAATTCCTCCTTTAATGGTACAACTAGGTCATTTTAGATTCTGCTTTCATTTATTTATTCCTTGATTTCTGTAGGATGCCCATATCACCCGGTGACTCTGGGCACCAGTTATAGAACGGTAAAGTGGGGAGGGCATCTTCCTTTGGATATGATCATGCATTACTTGGGAGGAAGCACTATTTTCGGGTATAAAATCCAAACATGTTTTAATTTTTTTTTTAAAAAAAACACCTTGCATCTACAATATAATTTGTTAAAAGAAATTTAAATTTTAAATATTTGCGAGTATCCCAGCACTGTTATTAGTAGCTACCTGGGTTACAAGGTCCAGGATTAAAGTTCAAGAACATTAAAATCATAAGTTCTAAATGATGTTCAAGATTAAAACACTTTTAAAAATCTGATGCGCTAAATTTAATCTTTGCAATCCAAAATATTTGGAGGATAACAAGGTGGGTTGACAGAAAACACACAGACTTTGCAGCTGCAGTTAAATAAAACTTGTCATTTGAAAAACAGATTTGTGTTCTCATGGATGGTGTGCTTTTTCATGAACGGCACATCTCAGATCTACATAAATCCAAGGAAGAGAGACAGATTGATCCCCATAGGATGTTTATCAACACTAGTTATAATAACAGAATCTTACAGATCTAATTCTGCTTTACTTCTCACTTCTCTTCCTTTTACTCATGTGAATGAAGGAGGTGTCTGCCAAGTCACTTGCACTAAACTGCTTCTTGTTTGGGACTTAAACCATGTTTTCCCCTTGTTCTTTTGATAATGGATCTGAGCTACTTTAGTCAAGATCATCTTCCTTACTCTGTACAGAAAATACTGCCTGTGCCTTCAGCTCTTTTACCTTTACCTCCCTGCTCAAAATTTAATAATCCCCTGCAGTATTTTGAAGGCTGTTTCTAGCTCTGTCATTTGTTCTTTTTTCCCCCCAAGTTTTATTTATTTATTTATATATATATATATATATATGTATGTATGTATGTATGTATGTATGTATGTATGTATGTATGTGTGTATATATATATATATATATATATATATATATATATATATATATATATATATATATATATATATATATATATATATATATATATATATATATATATATATATATATATATATATATATATATATTTGTTTTCGTAGATTTTCACGGGTGTAGGTATGCTGGTTTTGTTGTATTCGGGTCTTTTCCCGTGTAAGGTTGAGATTGTCTTTGCAGATGGCAGGTGAGATCCTGCCGAAACGTTGCAAAGACAATCTCAACCTTACACGGGAAAAGACCCGAATACAACAAAACCAGCATACATACATACATACATACACACACACACACACACACACACACACACACACACACACACACACACACACACACACACACACACATATATATATATATATATATATATATATACATATATAAATATTATATTTCCCTGGATAAAAAATGGGGAAACATGTTTTCAGGCAGGAAACAGACTCACTCTTAATAACCCCCACCTTTGCTAATGGGCCATTTAAAAAGCCTGGGCCAGTCTATTCCATATAACAAAGATACCTCTTCAGCTCCAGGGTGATTGGATTAAGGCATGATAGTATTAGCCCTTTATCCATCTCACCACAGGGCACCAGGGAAAAAGCAATGCTCAACCAAACTTGGACTCAAAGCACAACCTAAACAGTTGCCCCTGCATGGCCCCATGGGAGTCTAACAACCAATCACAATACATTTCTTACACAGGAACAGGAAATAGGGAGGTGACGCCGAACAGAGGATATAAAGCCAGGAACTTTCAGCTCTTCTTCCTCTTTTCTTCTTCACCCAACATCTGGAAGCATGTGATCACCTTTTCCCCCAGGACCTCAAGCCATGTGGTTCTGTCCACCATTAAACCATCTTTCCAAGCTTCCTCCATGTTTCCAGTGTCTTTTTCCCCACTTGGAGCTGAACCCAGAAGGACATTTCTTCCAATAGGCACATCTGGGAAAACCCGAATCTGAAAGCTTCCTTGTTTTCCTCACCCAGTTGAAAGTTCAAGACCCTGCCCAGCACCCACATGTCTATCACATGGCCAATCAGGCACCGTCCAAAACTGTAAGTGTCTCCCAGTTACATCAACCCAGCTGCAGGGCAAGATGTCCTTGGCTCCCTGAGAAAAGAATGTTATATCTATCACTCACACGCCAGATAGAAAATGTGGCAGGCCTGAAGGGCCCAATGTAAAAGATAGCTTCCAGGACTGAAAGTTTTCTCTTGTTATTGCTTTTATTTTATCATGTAAAAGTGTATACACTAATATTCTCCCTTTCTCTTATTTCTATCTCTTATTCTAACTTTTAATCATGTCACCCTTTTATTAAAATACATTTTCTTTCTGTCCTAACTAACTAATTTCTAATCATGTTGCCTACCTAACAAAGAAAGAAAAGAGAGAGAAAAAGAAAGCTGTTCTTTCATTTGTTCTTAAATGGATCGGTTGTATAACAAGTAACTATTGGCTGCCTTGAAGTGTCTCCACCACATCTCAAATGTCTTTCCTAGAGAGGCATTGTACTTCTCTTGATGGGCTCTCTATCTGATAGATTGCTTCTTCAGTTATCCTCAGTAGAGAAACTATTTATTGTTTCCTTCTCTGAAGGACGCAGTTTCCAAAGGCCAATATTAGAATACAACTTATTTAAAGTTTGCTCACCTTCCTTTTTCTTCAGAATGCTCAAGTCAACTAACAAAAAGGGTACCTTAAGTTACGTTATATTAAAAGAACAAAAGGTTTTTTTAAAAAAAGAAAGAAAAGAAGGAAGAGTTTGGACACAAATTGAAAAGTGTAAATATAGAAAAAAACATAATTTCAGAGTGATACTGGAAAGTTTGCTTTCATGACTCAAGAAACTGCACATATCGTGGAATTCTGATGTCTCTGTGGAAAGGAACTAAGTGACGTATTTTAATCATTCAATCTTTGCTCTATTATGATTGGCCCAGAGGACTGGACTATGCAACTAACCATAATTATATGCAGTTCAATGAAGAGGTGTTTAGTGCTACCACCCTGTTTAACCTTCTTTTCTTGTGTCCTAATCAACCAGTTCAGAAGCAAGCATGCTATTATAGGCCATCTGAATGATGGAATTGCGCTTGCAATTCGGCATATAGCACCAGCAACATTCTTACAAAAGAACTGATGGGGAACAAAATAAACCTGCCATTTATAGCGCTCCTTAGAGACCATGATTACAATAAGGCACAGCGTTCCAGCTCATTAAATGTTGTGTGCTAAATGGACTTCAGTGCATGCTTCCCAAGCTACTTAGCAGCAGTCTGCTATGGCTATATATTGGTTTTTTTCCTATACCACTTTGGAAAACAGTCTCTTCTTTGGATGTTTTCTTATAAGACTAGTGTAAGAAGAGAAGCGTGCATTGAAAGTGGAAAAGTTTCTGGAAGTGGATTAACAACGTAAACTCACTTGCAGTGTGAATCATTTCAACAAGGTTGAAAAAACTTTTTGGAATTTTTTTTCCTATGTCAACTTGTCATATTCCGTTAGATCACATATTTAGGATGGGATGCATCCACTCTAGGGGGAAAAAATCTGTTCTAGATAGCTGGTCCTGCAATGCTTCCCTTCTGCTCTTCATACTATTTGAGCATATGATGTTGAGTCTAGGTTACAAATAGGTTTGTTCCCAACATGGAAGATCTTGTCTTCCCTAAGAAGATGATCTCTATTCAGGAAACATACCAACCAGAAAATATCATGATTTTGAGCTTCAAATCTTATGATTCTAAGTACACCTATAGATGTTCTGGTTTGTTCTCACCCCAAGTATCCAGATCAAGGAGATACAACGTATTGTGAACCAAGGATTTCATTTTACCTGTGAGAGCATGCATTCTCAAAATAAATTCCCCAAAGGAGAAAAAATCAAGACCACAACTCAATTGGCAATCAGTCTATTTAAACTGAAGTGTAATTAGAGTAAAATGTAGTTTTACTACATAATATCCTTTTGTTTTGGACTCAAGCACTATCTTTCGCTCCTCATTACTTCATTAACCCATCTCTGTTCTCTTTACTCTCTGCATATGGCAAGAGGTAGAATTCACAAAGGTTCTCACCAAATTATGTCAGCAATTTGGAAAATATGGCTAATAGATTGGAAGAGATCAGTTTAAGAGCAGAGGTGACTGCTAGCTGCAGTTCAGCAGTTCAAATCTCACTGGTTCAAGGTTGCCTCAGCCTTCTATCCTTCCTAGGTGAGTAAAATGAGAACCCAGATTGTTGGGAGCAACATGCTGACTGTGTAAATCACTTAGAGAGAGCTGTAAAGCAGTATGAAGTGCTATTGCTGATGCTACTGCTATATACCAATACCAAAGAAAGGGGACAATTGAGAGTGTGCAAACCATCATACAACCTCCACAATCTCACATACTTAAAAAAATAATGTTTTGGAATAGCCACCAAAAATTAGAGCCCTATATGGAAATAGATATTCATAATGTTCACAGAAAAGACAGAGAAACAGGACATATTATTGGTGTTTCACACGACTAACTGAGAAAGCAAAAAATAATATTAATGTATAACCCATTGACTATAGAAAGGCCTTTGATTATGCCAAGTGGTAAAACGTGTTTAGGAAAATTTCCTGAAACCTTGTTGTTCTCAGGATAAACCTACACACAGGTTTAAAAGGCATGGGATATTACAAAAGAAATTACTTTTAGGTTGACAAAGGAATTAGACAAGGCTATATATCCTTATCTATTCAGACTACATGCTGAATATATGTAAATTGTGGAAAGCGGAACTGGAAGAAGATAATAGTGGTTTTAAAATTGGAGGATGAAATATCAACAAATCATGTTATGCTGATAGCATTAATTTGATAGCTAACAATGCATATGATATGTAAGCTTTGATATGAACATCAAAGACCACAGTGAAAAAAACTGGAATAATTAAATATAGAGAAGACCAAAGATAACAAAGATAAACAAAGATAATAACCAGCCTCAAAAGTAACAATGATGGTACTGAAGCAATGACTAATTTCTGCCTTTTAAAAATCAACTATCAACAGTAAAGATACGAGCAATCAAGGGATATGCTGCAAGTTACTACTGTGTAAAATAGAAACAAAGTCCTTAGAAAAAAATATACATATATTGTAATGTATACCTAGCAGAATTGTGTAGGCAATGGATTTCTCTTGTGGAAGCAAAAGTTGGACTTTAAAGAAGTAAAATGGTGTTCTTGAACTTTGATGTTGGAGAACACTCCTGAGAGTATCAGGGAAAAAGAATATCCAAGAAAAAGGTTATTAACAGCTAGATAGATGGACTTAATTATAGTAATGATGGGTGCACCATTGGAAGATCAGAAGTATCAAAAATGGAAAAATTGATATTACCCACCCTAGAGGAATTGTTACTAACGATGATGGAACTTGCTGAAAGGGCTAACTTGACCTTTGATCAGAAAAGAGACAACATCTACATTTACAGTATTGCTGGATGCAAATCTTTTAAGAACCTTTTGCATAAAACAGAAAAAGTACACTTATGAGTTAGATTTTGATGATTGGACAGGATAGATTTTATAAAGAAGAATATTAGATTGTAAACCTAAACAAAGAGATAAATTTATAATTTTACTTAGTCATTTCTTTGTATCTTTTTTCTGCTTTTCTATTTCTGTTTTTCTATTTCTGTTTTTCTATTTCTGTTTTTCTTTTCTCTTTTATTGTACTTTTAGCTTTCTCTTTGATTTCTTTCTTTTACTTCTTCTTACTTTATATCAGAGGGTTTTTTCCTTGTAAAATACTGGTAAGGAAGAGAAAATTAGTTAACTTTATCCACCCTCTAGCAGTAAAGGGTGTTTTCAAAAGCTTTCTTCAGAGTGTGGCACTTATGGCACTGTTGATAGAAGTGTCTAAATAGACTGAATCCATGCAAGCGTTACTTGACTCATAAAAGAAGCAGGATCAATAGTTTAAACAAAGAAACAAGCAAACAGACCTTCCCTAGCAGAACAGGATTAAGAACACTTCTTGTTCCAATTATAATTATCAGGGCTTTACTTTAAAAAGTAAACAAAGTTTTAAAAAACAAATATTCTTCCTGATCTTGGGGCAACATGGTTTTAGACAGATGAGATACCAGTAGATAGTTAGGATTACCATACCTGGATTGCAAAAATCCATATGGCTATGAGATGTCAGCAAAGAGAGAGTTGCCTACATTTCTTTGCTATCATTTTGTGATCTTCTATCTCAATGTTTGTCAAGTTCAGTATCTTTAAGATATATGGACTTCAGCTTCCAGAATATCTTCATGTTGTCAATATTGTGAAACGTTCTTCTTCACATTTGCAATCCGAATATGGTAGCCCTACTTTAGGTCTGACCCTAAATCGCCCCACCACATTTTTTAACAATTTAAGAAGAAATCAACCCTGTGGTTGCTCTTTGCTAAAATCTCTTGCCATCATCACTCTAAGTCTAGACTGGATTTAAGTTATTCTGTGAAATTAATAAGATAAGAAGTAACAAATAACAAGAGTTGTTTGATGCCACCTATTATTAGAAAAATAGATAAAAGTAGAGATTTCTTCATCTTGAATTGATATCCTGAACGCATAAAAATCTGTAGAGATTTTCAGTCATCCAGACCAAGGTTGTCCCAAAAGCTTTTTTTTTCAGGAGGCAACTTTCTCCTGAAAGTTCTGTTTTTCTTTTCTCTTTTATTGTACTTTTAGCTTTCTCTTTGATTTCTTTCTCTTACTTTTTTTATTTTAACAGAAAAACTTTCATGTTTTTTTTTTCTTTTGAAGATGTTTCACTTTTCATCTAAGAAGCTTCTTCAGCTCTGACAGGATCCTTCCATTTCCCACTATCCTGTCAGAGTTGAAGAAGCTTTTGGATGGAAAAGGGAAATGTCTGCAAAAGAAAAAAAAACATGAAAGTCCAGTTGCCTCCTGAAAAAGACCACCTTTGGGACATCCTGAACACATGGACATACTTATTGTCCATTGCCCTCTTCTGAGTTGTTGTGTTGGTTTGTTGTTGTTTTTCACTTCTCAGCCTAACCTTCAGACCTGATATTTGCTGATGTTCTCCTTTTAAATTAGCAATCAGTTCTAATTTAGTTCCTCTTTTTTCAAAATCAGTAAGTCAAGGTGATATTATTTACTGTGAGGAGAAAAAAGAAAAAAAAGAAAAACCCACAATGCAACTTCCATCCCCAACTGAACTACTGTACCAATAAGAAGTAGTTACTTTATGAATCTTGGTGTTTAGACCTTTTTTAACTGCTGTAAAATAGCCCGTTTGTTTTCATTTGAAGAGCTGTAAGCAATCTGCTCATAAGAAATGTATTTCTTTTATAAGAAGATTTTTGGGGACCAAAGGGGGCTTAAAGCTGATAGAAAGGAATGTGGAAGAAAAGAAAAAGAAGTTGGCATCGAAAATAATTATTTTTTAATTCAGTACTACCATTTAGCATTGTCTGCTTTAAAGACCACCAAAGGTCATATTATGAGGGGCTACTTCTGCACTGAAATTTATATGGGAATAATGCAAATAGTCATGTCAGTAAAGGAGTAATAGTTTATTTTTTTCTGCAGCCTGAGCTATTCTTTAAAACTACACTACACATATTATTAAATATGTGTAAGCCACACAGACAAAATTGTACAATAGCCAATTCTTGTGAAACTGAGCGCAAATATTTTATGTCATTCTCTGGGTGAAAAATCCTGCTTTGCAAAACAAACATTTCAGAATCCATTCTTTTTCCATTCTGAACTATTGTTCCTAAAGACTATTGTTTCTAAAAATGGACATCATGTATTTAATTGGTGGGAACTGACCATAAAATTCTGTATAAATGTTACACAGACTTTCAGCTTGTCCAACCAACGTGTTTTTCCAAGAATGTGAAGGGAGTAGACCTGATCTAGGTTATGGGTTAATGGGTAACTAAGGAGAAAACTATCCCTTACCACAACGACTTTAATGTTCAATATAATAAGAGTCCAATATCCAATAGCAATTGAATGAAGGAATGAAGAACAAAAACTTAAGCTATGTGTTTGGTGAAACTCATCCTTTGAACATGTTTAAACAAGAAGAAAAAATACATTGACATACCAGGATGCAAGAAGAAAAAGAAATGAATCAAATGAACATTTGGCCTCTGTATCTTTCAGGGCATTGCACTCTGTAACGGTGACACTTTTTACTTGCACTGAATGCTTAATAGCAACCACAAATTATGAACCGGGAAAGCAGGAGGACAAAAAAAGGACAGGCGTAGCTTATAAGAAGAGCATTTGCCATGCAATCTGTCTCTGCATCTCCAATTTAAATCACTAACAAAAGCTGAAACAATCTTGTAGTATGTGGGTCTTTGAAGAACAACAACAAAAATTGTCTAGGTGAACATTTCAGTGTACGGTAGTTCAACATACATCAGCATCAATGGCTTCAAACTTGACTTGAATAAAAGTTTGGTTCATATTTGCACCATGTAAGGACTTCCCAAGGAATAAGATATTATATGTATGAGATAGGAAATTATCTATATGGCATATGATATTTACCAAGGATTTCATTCAACATCATTCTTTTAGGGAATAAAGTTGGTGAAGTACATTGTCCAACAAGTGGATGGGGTTAAAAGTTCTTCTCTTAATTTGTTTTGGCTATTTTATTATGTTAGTTTTCATATCGTTCTCATCTAATAATAGTGGAAAATTGTGCGGTCAGTTTCAGGAGTTATGATCATAGAGAGCTCTGATGGTCTAGAACATTGATGGCTAACCTTTTTTTAAAGGTGTGCCAAAATTGTGCACATGCACACTATCATGCATGCATGTGTGCCCGCCCATCTGCATATGCACGCACGACCCCTGCGCATGCGCACATGGCCCCTGCACATGCGTGCGCACCCCGATATGAGGGGGAAGTTTTTGCCCTCCCCAGGCTTCAGGAAAGCCTCTGGAGCCTGGGGAGGGTAAAAAACGGCCCAACAGCCCAACTGGAACTTCCTGTTTTTCACCCATCCCAGGCTTCGGAGGCTTTCCTGAAGCCTGGGGAGGGCAAAAAATGGCTTTCCCCAGCTCTCTGGAAGGCTGAAAATCAGCTGGCCAGCGCGCATATGTGTGCTGGAGCTGACAGTTGCCGTGTTGGCAAATATGGCTCCGCATGCCCCCTGTGGCAGGTGTGCCATACGTTCGCCATCATGGGTCTAGAAAGTGTCATCAGGCTAGAAGTAGTAAATCTTAGATTTCAGATTGATAACTGCTGTTCTTGGGAATATCATCTTATCAAAGATTGATAAAGTTATATTGACACACTTCACAATCTGGTACCTTGCAGATGAACTGAGATTACAACTGCCAGAAATACCAACCAACTGGATCCAGTCCCAAAGGTGCTTTTCCAAAAAGCAACTGGACTTTCTTGGTTTTTTTTTCCTTTGAAAATGTTTCACTTCTCATCCAATGACGCTTCTCAGTTCCAGTTCCTTTGAAATGTTGCTTCGAAGGAAAAAAAATAAGAAAGCCCAGTTGTCTTTTGGAAAAGCACATTTGGGACAGTCAGTTGGGAGGGATAACAATGATTGCGTCGTCTGTATCAAGTAGAGACATGGAACTGGTGGGGAAAGGAAATAAGAATGTATGCATGTACTGTATGTGTGTCTCAAATGATGTAGAAATTAAAGGCTAAAGTGGTCCCAGTCCTGGTAAAAATACTTGGGGCTTTAACTCCTAAAATGGAAGAGTGGCTCCAACAGAATCCAGGAACAACATCTGAATTCTGTATCCCGGACAGTGCAGTTCTAGGAAGGAGGCAGGATGGGAGAAGGAGGGAGGGAGAGAAGGGGAGAGAGGCTTTTTCCAGAGACTTTTGGGCAGATACCCGGTGGTATATTTTCATTGCCGACTATTTCATGTACATGGTATATAAGATTTAAACATGCAAAACCCCTGTTGCATAGGAAACTGTTAATGATGGTGACGTGCGGTCAGGGGAGGCAGGGGAGGCAGAGCCTCACCTCTCTTCATGAAATAATAGTATATAATATTATATACTATATATTTATATAAAATATTATAATATTATATACATCCGTCCGGGCGTGCCCGGGAGCTGCGGAGGGCGGAGGCAGAAATGTTGTCGGCAGTCCCGGATGACGAAGGCACGAAAGCGACTGGGATCGCTTTCGTGCCTTCGTCATCCAGGAGCACCAACAACATTTCTGCCTCCGCCCTCCGCAGCTCCGGGGCGCGCCCGGACGGAGGTAGCCAGAATGGCGCCGAGGCAGTCCGGGGGGCGAGCGACTGAGGATGAGGCTGCCTCGCTCGCTCTTTTGTCCGCCCGGACCGCCTTGGCGTCACTGTGGCTACATCCGTCCGTCCGCGCCCGGGAGCTGCGGAGGCAGAAATGTTGTCGGCGCTCCCGGATGACAAAGGCACGAAAGCGACTGGGGAACGACGAGAACCTTCCTGCCTCTGCTGGATTTCGCGCGATCCTCGCGACTGCAATATGCAGTCGCGAGGGGCGCGCAAAGTCCAGCAGAGGCAGGAAGGTTCTCGTCGTTCCCCAGTCGCTTTCGGGGACTGCGGAGCGCGAGCCGGCGGAGCACGCTCAGGAAGGCGGGGAATGGGACCACGTGTGCTGGAGGCTGAGGCAGCCTGAGCCTCCAGCACACGTGGTCCCATTCCCCGCCTTCCTGATGACGTCACCAGCCTCACCAGCCATAAACCTCACCGCACGTCACTGATGGTGAGAATATCACCCAATGACAACCCCCAATGCTTGCAGCACTGTTTTGGATCTGAGGAAAACTCACAAGTTAAACATGAATTCTCATCCATCCTTTTTTACATTTTATTGTGAAACAGTCATGATCAAGGTATGCCACTGCTTTAATATTCACAATTCCCATATATTGTTTGGAAATTTTCTGCTATAGATCAGAGGTGATCTATTCAGCAGGTTCTGACCAGTTTTGGAAAGCGGAAATTTTGAGTAGTTCAGAGAACTGGTAAATGCCACTTCTGACTGGCCCCGCCCCCATCTATTATCTGTCTCCCGAGTCCCAGCTGATCAGGAGGGAATGGAGATTTTGCAATAACCTTCCCTTGCCTCACCCACCGAGCCACACCCACCAAGCCACACCTATAGAACCGGTAGTAAAAAATGTTGAATCCCACCACTGCTATAGATATTAAAATAGTCTTTGTTTCTGTACATACCTAACTACAATATATAAACTATGTAATATTCATTATCAAATTTAATTTTAGGTGGAAGAAGCTAGGACTTCTCCAGATAAATGATTTTTTGCTTACTCTTGTCCACGATTATTGTCCATTGGGTGGGGAATGGTTATTTTTCTTGCTGCAGTAATTCACATGTTTCATAGAGTGTTATTCTGACTACATACACTTCCCAACAGAGCGGAAGGACCTTTTGAATAAGGACTATTCAGGACTAGTAGAGGATTTCCTCTTGTTGTTGATAGCTTCCTTTAAAACGATGATGCAATAATGCCTAAAGAAAATTCAAAGGGAGAATCTACAGACAGTAAGGCATCAATATGAGGCGAGGGACATTGTTTAACTTAACTGCTGTTTTCCTTGCAAAGTAATACAGGGAACAGCTATTTTTAAACTGTTTAAAGAATGCTTGGTACATTTGCAATTTCCCTCAGCCTTGCTGTATATGTCCTATGTCCATGAACTAATGCACCATAGATATTAGAGCGTATGCCTCAGATAATAAATATATATATTTGCATTTAGTGTGCAGGACTTTTAAAATGCAAATTGCATCTGAGGGATGTACGTTAGATAATTAATTGAAATACAGTTAGGTAGAGGAAGAATGTCATCCTTTTCTTCCAAAGTAGCACTTACTTTCAATAAAGATCTTGTTCAGTTGTGGCCGAGGAAGCAGAGCCTCTTCAGTAAGTCTCCTTCCCTATTTTGTAGACTGGTTTCTTGAAGGACATTCATCAAACTCAGGTATTTACGTTCAGCAAAAACTTGATACTACAGAAATAGTTTTAAACAGCTTATTGTTATTAATAGTAGGTAAATCAAGTGGTAGGTACCATAAATCAAGTAGTAGATAAATCAAGTAGTAGGTAAATCAAATCTCTCTTTTTATTGTTGGGTATGTTTTCTATAATTTTCATGCTTTGAGTTCACCTGTGGTAAAGGTAAACAATATTTTTTAAAAAGCATAAAGAACAGCAGACAGAAAATTATTGCTACTGCCAAGTTTGTAAGACGTAACAGAAAAGGGCTAACGAAACGCACAACTTTCTGTTACTAAATTCATGTTTCTACCTATATTTATCATATTATTTTCAGAGATGAATTCTTTAATCCTTTAACCTATCAGAAATGTCGTTTCAAGCAGAGTGACTTTAAAAGAAACTGTTGTAGCTAGTTTAACAATCACTATTGGGACTGGCAACTGGGTTATTAAGCAAACAGATCGCTAAGTAAAATCACAACTGTGCTTATGGCCTTACTTCAGCTTAGCTTAGCTTTGCTTTGCTTTGCTTTGCTTTGCTTTGCTCTGCTCTGCTCTGCTCTGCTTTGCTTTGCTTTACAGACCTGCGAAGATCATAAATGTAAGGATTGGTCGTAAAGTGTTTTTTTCATTACTATAATAACTGCAAATGGCCACTAAACAAGGCATTTGCTAAATGAGGACTATCTGTATAGTATACTGCCTTTCACTTGTCATCTTCCCTAAGCACAAGTTTCTCCTTAGTGGTTTAAGATCAAAATCAATGAGACTTAAGTTACTCAGAGAAGTAATTGAACTACTCCCGAATCAGTCTTACATATTTCAACCAACTTTAAGACTGGATTTAAATATCATTCTTAGCCATTGTTTAACAATGGCCTACTAAGCAAAACAGAAACGTATCTGTATTGGGTTATTTTACCTAAACAGTAACTAGTCTTCATTAATACCCATATTTTATTTACAGTTCTTGTCTTCAATCATCACTTACATCTTCCGTCCATTCATTTGTCCTCGAGCATCTTCTATTTGTAACAGAAATATAAGGAACATAAAACAAGAAAATCCAGTTGCCTCCTGTAAAAGCACCTTTGGGACAATCATGACCTAGATGACTGAGAATCTCTACAGACTTTTAGCTATACAATGTGAATGAACTCCCTTTGAATGGTGTGGGAATAGGAATGGATTTCCAGAGGAAAAATTGCAGACTACAGGAACCAGGAGCACTACTCAGGTGACCCTTAAGACACAGATAAACCTCCAAGTGCTTCAACGACCCTCTTAAAACAGCGGTGTCAAACTCAATTTCATTGAGGGCCATATCAAGGTTGTGTTTGACCTGGGGGGGGAGAGGATGTGGCCAGCTCGACACCACTCATGTTGGAGGTGCCTGTGTTGGCCCAAGCGCTCTACCAGTGAAAATGGAGTTTGGAAGGGCAGCACGTGGCCCTCCCGAGCTCTGTTTTCAGTGGGAGAGGATGGAGGGAGGCTGCCGCAGCCAAAAATGAAGCTCAAGTGGGCCACACACGGCCCTTCCGAACTCTGTTTTTGCTGGCAGAGACACTGCGGGCCAGTCCTTTGCTGTTTCCAGGGTGGCCCCACGGGCTGTGAGTTTGACACCCCGGCTCTAAAAGGATGTAAATGACCAGCTGTTTGCCAGGAATATAAATCCTTCCATTCCCCACTATCCTGCCAGAGCTGAAGAAGCTTCTTGGATGAAAAGTGAAACATCTTCAAAGAAAAAACAAGAAAATGCAGTTGCCTCCTGAAAAAGCATCTTTGGGACAACTATAACCTGGATGATTGGGAATCTCTATAAACGTTTAGGGAACATAAATGTTGGGATAGGAAAGTTTCTTAATTTATATCTTATATAACACAAAAAACTTGCTACAGTACTATTCATTTATTAAATCTGGGAAATGTGCATAATATCATTTTACTGTGTCCTACTATCAGAATTCAATAGTAGTTTTTTCTCTTAAAACAAGGATGGAAAGAATCAAGATTTTCTGCTTCTACATAAAGCAATTTTCTTTAACAAGATTTACTATTATAAAATACATTGATTAGGGAAATCTCAGCAAATGGATTATTTTCCATTTAGAATCCAATTTCTCCACCAGGGTCCCAAGGTTAATGCTTTCTCACTCCCCTTAATTCATCCTGTGTGAACTTGTGAGGAAGTTATTCTCTTAATTGATAAAGGAAGAATGTCCAGATGTTTAGGATGTGAATCTTTCACAAGTTCATAACGTACCATTATATTGTCAACGTTTTTGCAGAACCAGGCCACAGGAATAAATTGATTGATGGGAAGTAGTGATGGCTAATTCAAACACGTAAACGGGATTGCTTTTAGGGGAAGTTGGGAGGTTATAACTTTATTTCCTTTAAAAGCTATTTTATACACAATATCTTTCATGTTTTCCCTGCCTCAAAATGGTGAAATACCATGCTGCTACCATGTTTCCCTGAAAACAAGTGTCTTATTTTCTTTTGACCCCTGAAATAAGCACTTGGCCTTATTTTTGGGGAGGTCTTATTATTTTTGAAGTGCAGGAGGTGGCGAGTGTGGTCACCTCATGGCTGCTACCACGTTGCAATATTTTCAGGGAGGGCTTATTTTCTGGGGAGGGCTTATTTTCAGGGAAACAGCGCAGTTTTCAGCATATAACAGCCCTCTCTCACAGAATTCTTGTTGTGTCACTAGTACGTCATCTTGAGCTCCTGTACAAAAGGCAGAATATAAGCTTAAATATAAAATGTAGTGGCTTAGAATCTTCAGAGACTATTGGGGATCTAATACTGGAACAATGAATTGTCTGGGAATCTTTTTTTATTACACCAGTGACTGCAGTAACAAGAAAGATGAAAAGATAGGTTGTCAGATGATAGATGGAGATGATAGAGAGATGGATGGATGATAGGATAGAGTTGATATAGATAATAGTTTCAATACAAGATTATCCTCATTCATTGCAATTGTCCAAACATGATCTATGTTTATTAGTGTTTTGTTGTTTTTCTTTAATTATAGACCTCGTTTATCAACTGCCTTGTGCAGTTACAACAGTGCTGAAAAAACTTTGTGACCCAACATTTCCAACCTCCACAATCTCTCTCCCTCTCTCTCTCTTCAGCATTAGTCATTTAGCATGGATTTTTCTGTGCCTGGCCTGATCTTTTTTATCCCCTTGCAGAGCAGAGATTGCTTAAACAAGCAATCCCTTTACGCTAGTGGTCCCAAACCTTTTCAGCTCTGTGGACTGGCCAGCGGAGGTGGTGAGTGGGGGAAAGGGAATAAATATGCAGGAACACTATGGTGGATACACATGAAAAGATATGACCTAGCACTGGCTGTTTGCTCCCATGCTTCTTTTTCCCAGAAGCAAAGGTAACACTAGGTAAACAACCAGTGTCAGCTTCATTGTGGTCCATGTGTAGGGCTCACTGTTTCCCTCTTATTCTCTCGTGATCCCTTTCTTTCAAATGAATGTTAATACAGACATTAATGCCATTCATTTCTAATTATGGATCTGCATTCCAAGTCCCTGTACTGGACAGGAAGCAACTCAGAACTCCATTTACACTTTTTAACTGAAATCTTGTTAACTATAGCAGCTCAAAATTTTGCATGCTTGCCTTGCCTGCTGCAATACTCCTTGTATACGAATATTTTATTTAGCCAAGGTCCAAGTACCACGAGGTTGAACTCATCTGATTTAGAGTTTACATTATTTAATATGCAAAAAGAAATTGTTGTTATTGTAGGGAACTCACATTAAATACACTTAACCAAACAATTAAAATATTGGTGCATAAACAATTCAAATTGCTTTAAAAATGGTTCACAATACATATTTTCTTTGTAAGCTCTGGCAAAGTAAGGGCACAGAATGCAGTAGAAAATAGCACACGAAGCAACCCCAAACTGTAATTACAGTAATGGTGTAACAGGTTGAAAAGTTTTTTCCCCTTGTTTAATGAAATAAACCTTCCATCAACTTGATTGTTCTTATTCTTTTATTTAGGCACAACACAAGTACAAAAGTATTCAAGTCCAACTGGGTGAAACTGTTGAGCATCTTTAAGGAACATAATAGATTCTTATAAAACCAGCCCAAAATATATACAACAGTCCTTTCCAAACTGAGGAAATCGTTTTTAATACCCTCAGTTTTGCTTTGTTTCCTCTTTCCAACTCCTCTTTCCAAAGTTTAGTGAATACATTTTGTATAGAAAAAAAAGGATCTGCGCTGTAGAGTAAGCATTTTTGTTGATGATGTTAAGGTTCATCTCCTTTGTGATCCCATAGTAAAATTCTCACATTCTATTATGCAAAAGCTTTGGTTATGTGAAAAGGATAAATTATACAGTTTTAAACAAATAATCTCTTTTAAATTATTCACAGTATTAATTTTGCTTTAAATGGATATATGTCACATTTCCCTGTATATTTGGTTATGGACTAAAAATTTCAAATTCAAGATGTTATGGAGCACTATATGTATAAATAACCATGAACTATAAACATGGGAAGAAGCCCTGTAACACTGCTGAATAAAGCTTCACTTCTGAAAGATTAAGGAAAGTCTTCAACTTTCTCAAAACTGGCTAATTATACCTTATGCCCTATCCTATCTTTTTCAGGAACGACTAAATTTCATGGATGCTCTCAAACTTTTTTGTTCTGTAATTTACAACTGGTGGTCTCCAACTTTCTCTCATCATCAGTAGAAGTACCCTATCAGGGGAAATCCTTATTTTTTTTCTTATATCTTTTCCAAGAGAGATCAATTGCATGTAGAAGAGAAGCCAACATGACAGTATCCTTGCATAGTTCCCATTGTTATATCCGAGACTTTATATGACGCACTGTAACATAGAGATTATGTTTTATTTTTACACTAGTGAGACAGGAGCCAAGTAACTGAGTTCTCCTCTGTTCATCAAACCATCTTGGTTTTGGGAGTCATAAGTAGGACTTCAAGATATGAGACAAACAAAAGGAATTTGGGAAGAACAGGAAAAAGTTACTGGAATGACCTCATGTCCTGCTTTATCAACATGTTAAAAATAATCATATGGAGTGAGATGCTACCTAAATTATTCACAATAAAATGACGATCTCTTAACTATTAAATTGCCGGGCTGAATCTAGCAATGTTAATTGCAACATGTCATTAAGATATTTTCATAAGTAAATGGGAAATAGGACTTAGTTAGTGCAGCACCAGAATGTCTTTCTCAAAAACCCAAAATGAAGAAAAAAAAATCTTTAATGTTAGAAACATTCTGTTTATAAAAACTAGGAAAGCAACTGTAATGGCTTCAAATTAAATTAGTGATCTTAATTCCAACTCACTGAATAAAAGGAACACCAAATCCAATGGAAAATACATTATTTCAAGTTTGGCAGCAAATCTGATTCATTTAATGGCCTTAACTGCAGAAGCAGAAAATGGGCAGAGGATAAAAACTTCAGTCTATAAACTTTTTGTGACTCTTGCAATAATTTGTTCCAATGAAAAGTGGAATAATTCAGCACAAAAAAAAGGCCAAAGTGTGGATTATACTGGGAAATACAACAAGCCAACAATGCATGTATTTTGGAATCAGTACAGTGGCTTCATCTGATTTGTCAATGGTTTTGTTCAGAAATATAGAAGTCAGAACATGGCTAAGAAAATATTTTGTTTAAAAATATCTCAGAACTACTATCAAACAATGCAGAGCAACGCAGTTGTGTTGAAGTCCTGACAGAGAAAAATAATATATAATATAGACAGAAATTCTAGTTGTTTTAAACCAGTGTTTTCAGACAAATGGGATCATTTGAAAACATGACTAACATCATACAGTAGACAGCATAATTCATTAAAATTAATATCTATTATAATTCAAAGATTTAGATAAGCCTCTCAGTCTGCCCTAATAAATGAAGTGAAAAAGAAAAACTCTTTTTGTACACATTCTGTTAAAACTGAAACTGTACCTTTGACACCAAACTGTTAAAAGTGTTCAAACTTGTTCAAAGTTGGAAGCTCCACAGTTCAGATGGATATTTACAGTCCCATACACACATACATAACTCTGGTTCTTAAAAGGCTCCAATCTCAGTCCCCCATGGTCTGTAGGGTTTGCCCAGACTTGCTGACTGCGCTGAGGCAGGCGGGCTGAGAGCATTAGGAGACAATAGGTGGAACGAACCAAAGGAAAAGGGGAATGCAGATAAGGAGGCCATGGAAGAAAGTAAAGGAGGGGAGAGCTTAGAAGCAGAAGTGACCACAGGGAGCACTGGTCCAATGGCACCATTAGGGGGCACTCTCAAGGAAGAAGACTCGGCATGGGGAGGCACATTTCTGCTCTGGTGATGGCCTTCTGAAGAAGCTGCTGCACCATTTGAAGTAGTACGCCCATTCTGAGGCAGCAATAAAGGATGGGAGATGTGAGGGTGATGTCCAAAAGCACCGCCCCAAGGAATCTGTCCAAGCCCACTGTGTGAGCTACTTGCTGCTTCCCGCTGAGAGGCGTAATTATTCAGGTGAGACACAAGGCGGACACGAAGAGGATCAGAGCTGTCCAGCCCCTCTATAATGCTAAGATAGCGGGCTACTTCAGCCAAGCACTCACGAAAACCTAGGCTCCGGTAGTCCATCGCGAGAGCATGGGCGTCAAAATAACCTAGAAGAAAGGATTAAAGAGGGGGGGGTCATTAGAAGGAGATTCCTGTCCATTGGCTGGGTTCACAGCTAATGTTGTCCTGTGCTTTTGTTTTAACTACAGATTAATTAATAAGGTGCAATAGCTGTCTTCCATATTGTATTATGCCCAAACCTTAACATATCACATTCATCTTAGGGCAACGTATGCACAGGATCATTTGTCTCTTGAACATTCATTTCATTCAAATAACAATCGCTTTCCCTAAATAAAATACCATTAAAAATCAGAATAAAACTGCAGGAACTGCTGTGCCCCCAAATAAGTGAGTCCTGAAACTGCATACAGATGTGCTGCATAACAAATAGGTTTTAGCAGTTATAGCAATTACATGCTGCACATGTACCTGGAATATAACAACTATAGGTAAAGACAGAAAAGAAAAATATTCCCCACTTCGAACTATAGAACGTATCTTCTGAACTATGAATCTCAGCTGTCTCTTCTCTGTTTCCTACTCTTAACCCCAAACCCAACTTAAATGTCCACAGACACAAACTCATTAGCAGAACAGATCTTATCTTATTATAGAAGTGAGTGGAAGATGATAGTGTTTGATTCCTTTACAGGAGTACTGTGAATATTACTGAGATTTAAAAATGGCACATGACCCTTTAAAAAAAAAAATCCTGTAATTTAGTGCATTTTTAATAAGCTACATAACAAAGCTAAGAAGAAAAGTAGTCAGGGCTTAAAATTTTCCAGTTAAGTGATGATGAGATTCAAGGTAGGAATTTGATCTGTGTCTTAATGAAATTCCATGCTTCTGCCAGAAAAAAAGGCCATTGATCCTAATAAATCTTTTGTCCAAGTAAGTGAACCTTGAATGTCATGCATTTTTACTATCCATGTTTACTCAGAAATGAGTAAACCCAACTTGAATTCACCCAGCACACCAACTGTTTAATTAATCATTGTTTGCTGAATTATCCCTATCCCTTAGGTTCACACAACACAAAGGGCCATAATCTCTAAGGAGTCACAATGTACAGTTCAATTCCAGCCTCACTCTGATAAAGGGGCCTCAAGTAACTTCAATTTTATCTTCAGAAAATCATGATGAACTGGCTACAGTATTATCACAATATAATTAACAAACATTTATGGTCAGCAAAAAAATACAATCACCATTTATAATCCACAATCTAGAGCCTCAAATAAATTGGATTACAATCCCCATACTCTAACCTGTATGGAAATTTTACTCCTACATTTCTGGATGTTGCCAATGAGAGGCTCTCACCTGAACACTCTGAAGGTACAACTCTGATTTTTAATAAGAGTATTCTCCAGTTAATAGGATGCAAATTACAGCCTGTAAACTGCACTACTGTGTACCAGTTTATTACAAGGATGCATCAGTAAACAGTACATTATTGTTAAGAAACTACACCACTTTCTTGTATCCATGCTCTTCTACGATTTGTAACTACACATCTATTACTGTATATCTATATCCTGCATTGTTTTGGTGTTTTTTTTGACTGGTTAAGAAACTCACAGGACAAAACTACAGCAGTTATCAGCACAGAGATAACTTAAAATAAAGGCATCTAGTAAAAACCACAAAATGTGTATGAGACATCACAGTCTAAATCTTATTCTTTCACACTTGCATCTAAACAGTAGATCCAAGTATATAAGTCACAGGACTTGCATCATTACATGACTACACTTGTTTTCTTACTTGCCCCTACCTAAAATATAACCGAGAAATAAATAAGAAACTGTACATTTACATAAAGTGCCTTTGGCACAAATAGGTTATTAGATTGTAGAAAAAGAGAAATTTCTCTGTCTCTGTTTATTTTTATCTATCTATCTATCATCTATCTATCTATCTATCTATCATCTATCTATCTATCTATCTATCTATCTATCTATCTATCTATCTATCTATCTATCTATCTATCTATTCCCATTCTATATAAAGAGACATACTTTCAATTTAATGTGTGTGTGTGATTTCTCCTTTCCTACGATCTAATAACCTATTTGTATCAAAGGCACTTTATGTAAATTTTATATCCACACACGCTCACACACATTAAATTGAAAGTATGTCTCTTTATTTAGAATGGGACTTAAAGCCACTGAATAGCATGAATATTTCACTTGTTAAGTGCAAACACTGCATATGTTTCTGTTTAGACTCCCATCACATTATGCTAAAGTAGCTCTATTGTACTGTGCAATGCAGTACTAAGTACCCATACTATAAAATGCTCCAATATGGTTTCTTCTTTTCAAGTTTCCAACCATTAATGTTCTTTTCAAAGAAGATTCCATTCCATTTTCATTTTCCACTACTGAAATTTTGCATTCTCCCCACCCACCCACCAAGGCAGCACTCGATCCTCACTGGCCTCTTTTGGGAGTTCTCCCACCAACCTCTTTCCATACAAAAGGTATTGTACTTCTGAGAAATCTTTTGAGCTCCCACAATTACAATAGTGTTGCTTAACAATATCAGGGATACCCTTGGGAGAACATAACTACTTTCTCAGTCTCAGCTTCCAACTAATCCTGTTGATCTGCAGTTCCTATAATTAACCGCCAAGGCAGCCTTTCAATACTACACACACACACACACACACACACACACACACACACACACAGACAAATCTTACCTTTCCCTCCTGCTGTGTGCAGCATTTTCAGATGATCTACTGTCATCTGCAAGATTTCAGCTTTCTCCAATTTGGCTGAGCCCTAAGAAAGCAAAGACAAATGTCAGTGCAAAGGCAGTTGGGCTCCAGCTAAGCACAAAAAGAACCAGAGAATAAGACTAAATTGCAACATTGGGCTCCCCAAACTTACCTGCTTTTCAAATGCACTAGGCACCAGCCTCCTCAACTCAGACAGGCTATTGTTGATCCGATCACGACGACGCTTCTCAATAATCTGAAAGGAAAGGATGTTTTATTTTTCCCCACCCAGAGGCAATACTGGGCAGTGTGGGGATGGGGTAGGGGGGGAGCTTTCACATATCAGAGCAATTCAAGGGGAGGGGGGGGGGACTTACGCCTCTACGTCTTTTTCTTGCCAAGATCTGGGAAGTGGTGTTCGGTGACATTGAACCCGGAGCAGAGCTCAAATTTCTAAAAACAGCAAGAAGGAAGAAGTCAGTACAGATCCAACACAGAAAATGGAACACAATTCCCACCACTACACCAGACCCAAGTGTAAGTGTGCAAATGGGTGCAGAATATGCTGATGTTATTTCCAGGTAACACTGATGCCCAACACCATCCATTTCTTCTTGCTCTGAGAGCCAAGATCTGCTTTCCAGTATGTATAATACATACCAGCATGTATTAGTCAGTGGTTAAGTCTTAGGGAAAAAGCCTTAAAACCCAGAAAGGCTGCCTCGAGCATGTGCAGAGTGCTCTTTCTTGGCCATAACTTCTAAGTGAAACTGGATGCCCACAAGCAGCTCTGTTTCTCGCTTTAGATATTAAGTTCATTCAGAAATAAAATCTTACTCCAACTTGTACAGCGCTAGCCGGCTTTCTAGTGAGTAGTAGAGATACCCGACTCGAAACCGATTGATTCGGAAGCGAGTTTCGCTGGGTTCGGCTGGATTTAAGGCATGTGGGCATAACTTTAGCTTTATGATCAGAGCGAGGGGGGCTCTTCCGCATGCCTCCATGGGTGTACGCGGTGTTGCCTACCCGGAGCCAAGATGTCACGCAGCATCCACGCCACCCTGGAGCTAATGTCTCGGCGGCGGCAAGTCCAAGAACCAGGGAGCCACCCTGCTTGCTTGCTTGCCTGCCTGCCAGCCTGCCTACACGTGCGACCGATTTTTCCCGGCGCCCTCACCCATTCTCGTCCGCGCTCTCCTTTTCCACTTCAATGGGTTCGTCCAGCTCGCTGTCGGAGGAGCTGTAGTCCGGGTGTGCCCGCTTCATGCTGCCGGGACCCTCCAGATGCCAGTCCAAACAGAAAGAGTGGGACGGGGGAGACGAGTTCCGCTTCCCGTCCGTGTGAATGAGCGAGTGGGTGGCGGTTCCCTGGTGCCAGCTCAGTGCGCTCCTTGCAGCCGCCACCGCGCTCCCTCCGGCTCAGTCTCCCCCATCCCGTTCCCACGCTTCGCTTCTTACCCGAGGGAGGGGTGGGCAGTCAGAGAGGCGCGCCAGGCGCTCCCGGCCGCGTACGACTTCTTGGGTAGCCCTTCGCTCTCCCGCCTCATCTGATTGGTCAAACCCTGCCTGGGCCGCCCAATCCCCGTCAACCCGAAAGTCACTCAACGGCACGCCCTCTCTTACTCCTGATTCCGATTGGCTGACAGCGTTCGGATTGACTCCGCGGCCGAGTTCGGGAGCCCGCTGCCCTCTCTCTCTCTCTTTTTCTCTCTCTCTCCTTCCCCCTCCCGCTCTCTTGTGTACCCGCCGCCTCTCCTCTCTGCAATTGGCTGGGCCGGAGGCCAGTTGGGCGCTTGCAGAGCCACACGCGTGGCTGGGCGGCCGTGGGAAAGTTGCTCTGTACCCGGCTGGCGGCCAAACGGGGCTGGCGGCGGCGACGGCGCTGAGCGGGGCGTGCATGAGCGGCGGCTGCCGCGTGTGAACCTCCCCTGGGCGCGGGGTGGAGCGGCGATGGCACTCGGGCCGCCGGCTTTGGCTGCCCTGCGCTCTACCACCGGCTTCACAAAGCACCGCGGCTCTCAGCCGAACCGGGGGCGGGCCGGGGCAGGGTTTGGCAACTCCGAATCCTCTGGCCTCCGGGCCTGCCATTTGCGAGGAATCTCTTCTGGCGAGGACTTCCTTGCAGGTTCAGCAGCGTTTGCCAATTTCAGGATGTAGTCCTAAAGTAGCTCGCTTTAACTTAGCAGACATTAATAGAGGCAAATAGAGAGCGCCTCTCGTTTTGTGACGGGGGAACGTCACAGAAGGGCTTTTCGTTGGCGTCTGTTAGCCCATGAGAATGCCACTCGCCAAGTCTGCAAGTAATAAATGATCTATATGCGTAGTTCAAATAACCATTTCACAATCAGGCCATCCATTTCTATTTTTGTAAATTAAGAGGGGTGTGGCTATGGGCTGTTGAAGGGAAGATAAAATTGGCTACACTCGAGGGGATTGTTGGTAGTCCTTCACTTAGGACCACAATTGAGCCCGGAATTTTATGTTGCTAAGTGAGAAATGCGTTAAGGGAGTTTTGACCCATTTTACGACTTTTCTTGCCACCTTTGTTAAGTGAATCACTGCAGTTGTTAAAATTGGTAAGGTGGTTGTTAAGCGAATCTGGTTTTCCCTTTGATTTTGCTGGTCAGAAAGTCGCACAAGGTGGATCGCATGATCCCAGGACTTGCAACCGTCATAAATGTGAGTCAATTGTCAAGCAACCGATTGTAAGTCATGTGACCATGGGATGCTGCCACAGTCATGAAAAATGGTCGTGAGTCACTTTTTACAGTGCCATTGTAACTTCAAATGGTCACTAAGTGAACTGTTGTAAGTCGAGGACTACCTGTAATGAGTTGGCCCCAAACCATCAGAAATGTATCAGAATCCTCACAGATCTGAATAATGATTTAAAAGGTAAAGGTTCCCCTCGCACATATGTGCTAGTCATTCCCAACTCTAGGGGGCTCCTCTCCATTTCAAAGCTGAAGAGCCAGTGCACTCCGAAGACGTTTCTGTAGTCATGAGGCCAGCATGACTAAACACCGAAGGCTCATGGAACACTGTTACCTTCCCATCAAAGGTGGTCCCTATTTTTCTACTTGCATTTTTTACCTGCTTTCAAACTGCTAGGTTGGAAGAAGCTGGGACAAGTAACGGGAGCTCAATCCGTTACGCGGCGCTAGGGATTCGAACCGCTGAACTGCCGATCTTTCTGATTGACAAGCTCAGAGTCTTATCCAACGCGCCCCCGCATCCCTTGAATCATGATTTAAAAACATTCTAATATCGATTGGATTCTGAAGGTGAGCTACTGATCATGAGCAGCAAATTGGAAATTCAGCATTTACTGCTTTCTTGTAGACTGATTCGCTTTTACAGCCACGGAATTATAGTTCTGTGTCATGTAACATCCAGCTTTCACTGCCACTTGGGTGTTAGCACCCAAAATCTGAAAAAGTAGAAATCCATATGTACATATGCTCGTAAAAATAATTGTGTTAAATGGAAATTACATAGAATGATTTTACAAAGAACACATCTGCTTCTCTGCTGTGTGCTCTGATTGACCTAAGAGACCTCAGATTCTTTTAGCTTCTCACAGAAACTTCAAAAGGAAGTTATGGAGACAATATCTAGGCATGTTAGCATAAGTACTTGCAGATGAATTAGATAGGCGCCGAAGGGAATTGTTCCCTGGAACTGGCAGGCTATTTTACTAGATCCTAGCCCGATACCTAACTTTGGCTATTGTAATTGTATTCTATAGAACAACAGACCAAAATGAAATTATTTTAAATCTAGCCTGATACCCAGCATTTTTTCTCATTCCCAAACTGTGTGACAAATGGCTTGGCTAATGAAGAGGAGGGAGAGCTAGCCCAACATATCTGAAGAAAGCTAAGTTGGGAATGGCTGCTTTATTGTTTAAAAGTCCTTTAAAACTGTCCTTCCGATCTTGAGTTTGAGGCCTAAGCAAGATCAGATGTTTAGATCTGGCAGATTTCTTTCCCATATGGTGCTCATATCCCCAAAGAGTAGTTTCAGAATCTAAAAACTCTCTGAATGCAGCAAACTTGAGGGACTGGCCTATTTCCCAGACCCCTGTTGTTTCAATTCTCCTTACGCACCTTAGATACAGAAAAAACTATACCTTTAGGGGAAGCTCAATTGTTTGGGGTTCACAGCTAATAAGGCAGCTGAACTGTTTTCCGGGAAACACAGGGTCAGCCCTGAAAGTGTCATTTTCTTAGCCAACATTGGAGGTCAATGTTTATTTTGGGATGCATTTCCTGTCCGTTTCTATTTCCTCCTCCAGGAGGCTGTTTTATGACTCAGTCAAAAAAGAGAGAGGGATGTTTTAAGGCATCCTGAAAAGGAAACCCACTACTATTGACCTTTGCTCTTGCAAGTACGCTAAATTAACTTTGAAAACATATTTCTCTTGCACGTTTTTTTTTTCTGCTCAAGAGAAGAAGAGCACTGAAGATCTTCTGTCAACCTGTTATTCTCCTTTGGGTTGCTGACATTCCCACATCACTGACTGATACCCATATTTTTGCTGGAGGCAATAAGAGGCAGCAATTCTTCACTGCCCAAGGGCCAAATCAATGGAGGGAAGTGAGTTATCCAAGTGCCAAATACAAAAGTAGGTGAAGCTAGGAACAATATGTAAAAAAAAAATACCTTTTTTTAAAAAAGCAGACAAAAATATTAACTGCTTATAATAAGCCAAAATAAAATAGGGCCATGCAGAAAAAAAATCTCCCATCTTTTTCTATAAGCTTTTCAATATGAATTAGGGGGGAATGCCCTATGTATTCTCTGGGGCCAATAGTAGGTGCACTATATTTTGCATTAACTGCAGTTGCTGACGGTTCAAAGGTATTGCCATATAAAGTGCATTGTGATAATCTAGACACATAGTAGGGCATAAGTCACCACTGGCAAGGCCTTCAATTCCAAGTAAGCTTCCAACTACTGCATCAGCTGAAGCTAGGCATCACTTTATCTGGTCATGGCTTCCACCTGTCCATCTACCAGCTATCGCTGAGTCCAAGTGGAACCCCACAGTCAAGGACCTGCTGCTTCAGGGGCACAGCTACACCACCTAGAATTAAAACTAGAGGTAACAGACCCATATTGGACAAAGGAATCTCATTTTGTCTTATTGACTCTATTGCAGGGGTGTCAAACTGGTGTCACGTGACGTATTGTGACTTTCCCCCCCTTCGCTAAACCGAGTATGGGCGCGACCACGTGATGCATCCAGCCCGTGGGCTGCGAGTTTGACACCCCTGCTCTATCATATGAGGCAGTAAGGCTAGAGCAATAATACAATCAAAACTTTCAATATCATTACCAAATTATTGACTTGCAAGTTATAGCCTATTGTTGGATTTATTTATTTTAGAAGTGGTGTAATTGTTGTTCATTCGGTGTTCCCACGCTACTATTGTTTGGGCTTTTGTTTCCTATTCCCATCACATGTGCTAATTAGCTGGAGCCACTGCCTTTCTGGGGAGATGTGTGGTTACAGCAACAGCTAAAAAGTCACTTCCTAGAGGGCTGTAAGAAAACTGATCCAGCCCCTTCTTTCCCTTGCAAGTAAAGACTAAGATCCAGAAGAGAAAAATAGCCTTTGTACGGTAGTTAACCTATTTAAATGTGCAGGTACATTTTCAGATTTGTTTGGCTATAATGCCAAAGAGTAAAAGCTCCATGTTCTGATTTTTTAAAAAGAAAATAAAAGATTATACCGGTGCTTCTGAAGCTAAAACTGAGACAGGAAGAAAGGCAAAAGAGATATTGATTAGTTGGAATGCTCTTATTAAATACTATCCGTGCTTTGGCTATATGACCTTTGGATATGCAACTATGTGATCTTTAATTAATGACAGATAGGTTGGGGGGTCTTTGGGGAAGGGGGTTGCTCATTTGAAGTTTTGAAACTATATTATAGGCATTATTGAAAATACTGCCATAGGAAAGGGAATTGCTGTTTATAAAATGGCTAATATGTCAGATGTGAAAAAACACAAAACTCTTAATTTATCAGAAATCAGACTAGTAGGTCAGCTCCTTGCTTCTACTTTTACTACCTTCAGGATGCTTCCCATGGAACTACACTAGCCCTCGCTTAGCAACCACAATTGGAACCAGCAACTTCATTGCTAAGAGAGATGTGACAGTGACTGTGACTTAAGATGTTATTTCTGACTTCTCAGTTAACTTTGCTTCTGGAGAATCAGTTGCAAAGCCCACAAACGTAGATCCTGCGACTGCAGGACCTGAAGGTGATAATTTAGGTTCTTCAGGGGTCAGTGCTTTCTCCACTCTGGTTTAACATCTACTTGAAATACCCATGAATCTCCATAGGTGAGAGAGATCAGCAACAATATTATACGTCTCTGTCTATGGTGAGTTAAGTGGTGCCACAACCACCCTTTCACAGTTCCTGGAGGCTTCTGAGGTTTGGATGAGGAACAATAAGCAAAACTGAACCCTGGCAGAATGTCCTTGGGTTCAGTGCTCCTTGTTTCTCAGAGAATTGCCATTGTTAGTTGTGGATAGGGTTGGATTGTCCCAGATAGACCTGGTGTATAATCTGGAGGTTCTTTTGGACTCACAAAAGAGGGCCTATGCACAAGTACAAGCTGTGTACCAATTACACCCATTCCTGGACCAATACACTCTCCTCATAGTCACCTATGCCCATGTCATTTCCTGTTTGAACTACTGTAATCCATTCTATGGGGCTGCCCTTGAAAAGTATCTGGAAGCTTTTGTTGGTTGAAAATGCAGTAGTTCTGTGCAAGTCAAGATTTGTGCATGTGTCACCTCTTGCAGAAGCTGCATTGGTTACTGATCTGCTTCCGAATGTAAAGTAAGGTCCTGGTTATCACCTTTAAAGCCTAATATTGCTTTGGGCCAGGTTATTTGAGGACTGTCTCCACAGTTACATCTATCCATCCCATCAGAGCAAGAAGGTAAGGTGTGTTGCGGGTCCCATCTATTAGAGAGGTACATCTAGTGGGACCAAGGAAAAAGCCCTTCTCTGTGGTGGCTCCTTCCCTTTGAAGAACCTTTCCCAAAGAGAGAAGATTGGCTCCATTTTGCTACTTTTCCAGAGGGCCCTGAAGATGTGATTTTATCAGCAGGCCTAAGGACCCCTGGTTGATACAGAGCTAATAGAGTGGCTGCTGGGAGTATATGGTCTCCACTACAGGAGTGGGTGGGGAGTTTGAAAGTTTTAACACTGATTTTTAATGTAGGCCAACAGAGTTGCCATATTTGAGTTGGACAGCCATATAAATTAGTTAAATAAATAAAAGTAAAGGTTTCCCCTGTCCAGTCATGTCCAACTCTAGAGGGTGGTGTTCATTGTTTTTTAGCTGAGGGAGGCAGCATTATCCAAAGACACTTTTGTGGTCATGTGGCTAGCATGACTATACTCCAAGGTGCACAGAATGTTGCTATCTTCCCCCAAAGTGGTACCTATTTATTTACTCGCATTTGCATGCTTTTGAATTGCTAGGTTGGCAGCAGTTGGGGCAAGTCATGGGAGCTTTCCCTGTCACACAGCATCCGGTTCATGAACCTGGGTTGTTGACTTTCCAATGACAAGCTCAGGATCTTTAATCTCTGAGCCATTACACCCTCTTCTGAAATAAATAACCATTTAAAAACAAAGCATAAACCATATTTTTCGTTGCATTTCTCTGCATGCGTATTTAATTTTTTTTACATTTTCCCTTCTATGTTCAACATACTTTACTCTTTTGTAATCGTCCTTAATTCCCTTGGAGACAGTTTCATTATGAAGTGTAGTTTTTATTGCTGTTTGCATTCAGAAATACATGAAACATATTCATTAAAGTATTTCCCGTGTATCATTTTTTATTCTTCTTGTTTGATTTCTTCATGTGTCTTACTGTCCTGAATTTCCAGGTTTCAAAGAAGCTGAAAAGTTTTTGATCTAAAACAAGCAAGTATATCCAAAAGTGGAAGGGAAAAACTTTATAAAGAAATATTGATCCTTTATTGATAAACAGGTAGACATATTTTAAAGCAAACTAAAGCACATTTTTTAAAAATGTAAATCTGCTAGTGAAGGGTGTAGAATACTAGTCCAGATAAAAGGGTACTATAAAGTTTGTCCAACTTTAGTTGGTCAGTTTGTCCAACTGACCATTACTATCAGGCAGAGTTGGGTTGCAAATGCCGGCGCTACCGGTTCATTTGTGTTCACGTGCATGCAACGCTTCTGCGCATGCGCAGAAGTGTCCAGGCGGGTAGGTGGAGCCTGCTGCCGATGCCACTACCGGTTCATCCGATCCAGGCTGAACCGGGAAGAACCCACCTCTGCTATCAGGACATCTTCAATCAAGATGGCATCTGTGGCTGAATTATGTCCCTTTGTAGGTGTATCACAAATACACACACCTAAAAAGGGGGCAAGGTTTTAAAGCTGGCATTCTGACTATTGAAAAGCCCTTCCCCTCTCCCATATAATCCCTAAAAGATATAGTTATTGGCATTTTTCAGAGGAACTAATTTTTGTACCTAAAGAGAAAAAAAAATTGAGTCATAAACAGGCATAACTTTGTGTCATAAAATATTGTAGACTATAAAATCAAATAGGCAGAATTAGGGTAGAAACCACATGTCAAGCAAATTATGGTAAACATTCCTCTATAATAAAATCAGGATTTGAACAGACAAAAAGTTATAACGCTTGCTGAATGTAAGCCTTATAGCCTGTTATTTTCAAAGAAAAGGGCCAAGTCAGGGCATGCATGTTAAAACCGATCACTCACCATTTCTTAAAAGCAGAGGATTTTGTGATATCAAAAAGCTAACAGTTTTTAAACCACAAATGAAAAAATGAAGGCTCCTTTTGATTCTGATATCCCCCTTTTCTAAAAATAGTTCATTATTGTCAAGCTTTTTATATTTGAAACATTTACATTATTTTAGAAGTAATTACAACTGGTACTAGCCTAATACGTTGTACATATATGTATGGATCTGCTATGAACTGAACAAGCTAAAACTAGTAGCAACTTGTATAATTGCTTCAATGTCACCAGAAGGAACTACTCTTACCCTATGAACTAATGTGAATCTGAGGGACTTTTATTTATGAATATAGTTTTAATTTCAGATAAATGACATCATCAGATAACACAAATTATTGAGCTGTGAAACCCATTTGGAAATTTTAAACATGATTATAGCGCTTCAAAGTTTTTTGACTTCTTGTGAAACTATCACTGTGCTGTTTGATTGAGGGGGGTGTTTTGCCTTCCAGCAAGGCTACTTGAAGGATTCAAGGCGTCTGGACAGGAGTATATGGATACCAGTGCTCAACAACATAGGGCCAGAGTCAGTGGTGGGATTCCAAAAAATTTATTGCAGGTTCTGTGGCCATGGCTTTGTGGGCGTGGCATGACTTTGTGGGCGTGGCAAGGGAAGGTTACTGCAAAATCCCCATTCCCTTCCCACGCCACTAACCACTTTTCCAGCTCCGTTCTTCTGTTCAGGGCAATAAAAGAAGATTGGCTAGGAGATAGTAGGGGCGGGGCCAGCCTATTTGCCGGTTCTCCAAACTACTCAAAATTTCCGCTACCGGTTCTTCAGAACCTGTCAGAACTGGCTGAATACCACCTCAGGCCATAGTCCCAAATGAAGACCCTTTGCTTCATTGGAGTTCAGAACAAATTTCCCAGTTTCTCCCAGAAATTACACATTTGTGATAGCCCTATCTGCAATAAATATACAAATTCCTATACATACTTGTAAAATTCTGAAAGGAACATTTAAGGTTTATGCAAGAGACACACATAATTGATTACATATTTTTGTCTTTCTCAATTTCCCTTATAAATTCATCAGGGATATTTCCAGAGCGGAGATCAAAAAATTCACAATAGCAGAAGCAGCAACCATGTGATCCAAATCCTGTTGGCACATAAAAATGTGAGGTGCTTCAATCATACTGTCATGGCTTCCATCATGATTTTTTAACTACCTCTCCTTTTGGACTTCCCTAGAGTTCCTGCTGCCCCTTTTAAGATTAAAAGAGATTAGCAAGACTCTATCTACTTTTTACATTATATCTGTTAAGTTCCATGCTTGGTATTTCAGGAGTAAATAAACTACCAGTATCCCCAGATGACATTTATTGTTTATTTTTACATAGCAGGGTAGGATTGCATTGTGAATAAAAGTGATCTGAGATAGATATAGATGATAGATAGATGATAGATGATAGATATAGATAGATAGATAGATAGATAGATAGATAGATAGATAGATAGATAGATAGATAGATGATAGATAGATAGATAGATAGATAGATAGATAGATAGATAGATAGATAGATAGATAGATTAGATGATAGATAGATGATAGACAGATAGACAGACAGACAGATTTTTCTGAGCATCATAGCAAGAGTTCTTAAAATATATTGTGTTTTAGGCTTATCCCACCAGTTGTGTAGTGTATGTCTAAAATGGCAGGAAATTGAAAGTGAATTTAACAAAGCTTTCCTACTCCCCCTCTGCTTAGTAGTCTGGATGGATCAGTGGTAATATCTTTAAGAAAAAAAGGATTTTTTTTAAAAAAGATTATTTAAAAAGGGAGGGGGGTTACCAGGTATTTCCTGTATTCACAAGGGAAAGTGTTCTCTGTTGTAGTTATATGGGATTTCTTCATGCATTGATTTCTGCCCTTTCATAATCCAAGGATTTGCTTTGTTTTTAGTTTTGTCTGCTCCTCTCCCCTGTGTAGTTTTAGAAGGAAAAAAAACCTAAAGGTTTCATTGTAGTGGCCAATACAGTGAGTTATTTTTATTTTCTACAGCTATCTCTGTTCATCCCTTTTTGGGGAAATGCAACATATTATTACTGGCAGCAACTGGGACTACGGAAAGTATTGTACAATTGTATAATCAATTCATACCATACACCATCAGCAATTAAATGCATTGAAATTCTATTATTTTTCAGTAAGAAAAAAGTTGTGTGAAACCAGTTCAAATCAAGTCAATTTTTTGTCACTTTTGGTCATCTAAAGCTTGTTCTAAACATTAATGCATACATAGGCAGAAATATCTGTTAACTGCTAAATAAACACAGCCTCATTTCTCTATTCACCCCTTTCTTGTTGGGCCGATAAGCAGTTGCCAAGCATATTATTAGATTAAAAAAAAATAAGTTATACTTTTCTATACAGCTTGACTCCTGGTACCATATTTCATTAGGTCAAATTAAAATTGCCCATATTGAATGCTGCTTGGCCCTGAACAGCTGCCTGACAAGCCAAAACAGAACAAAGCTTTTCTCAGCGTGCAGGTGTCTGAAAAGAAAAATCCCCAGTTTGTCAGACAAGAATTCAAGGTAGAAGAATCTGCTTTGGGTGAGCGGAGATAGAAAAAAATGGCATCCTTCAATTAAACACTTAAGGAGGAAGAGTTCTTAGTCTTCTAGCTCCTTATCTGCCAGAAAGAAGAATACAATAAGTTGCCATGCTACCCTGCATGTAATAAAAATAATTTATGGTGCACCTTTGACTGCCTCACCTTCCCACATTTTACTAATCTGCCCCAGCTGGGTCAGCTTTTAGCATTCCAAACTTTTGAGTGGCTTCTTGCAGCTGTCACTACTTGTTCTTTAGCAACCTGCTAGAGCAAGATGATTAATTCATTGCTCTACTGAAAAGTCCTTCCTTTCCTTCCCCACCACAATCATATTGCTTTGAAAATTAGTTCCAGTAAAATGTGCATAGAGCAAAATAAAACCAAAAAAAACCCCCAAGTCCTTTCTTTAAATGTGGGGAGGGGATAAGATGGCAACTGCCCCAGGCTTTAACCCACAGAAGTAATCAAGTATTGTTCAGCATTTAAGATGATCAGCTAAATAAGCACTGCCCAATCAAGGAAGCATTCAAAAACTATAAATAATAGCTGCATTGACATGGAATCCGGTGAGAAGAGTGTATGTGTGATGGACTCAGATCTTTTCTGCTGCTGTATATACCATGTTTCCCCAAAAATAAGACAGGATCTTATTTTCTTCTGACCCCTGAAATAAGTGCTTGGCCTTATTTTCAGGAAGGTCTTATTATTTATGAGGTGCAAGAGGCAGTGAGCATGGTCACTTTGTGGTAGCTGCTGTGTTGCAATATTTTCGGGGAGGGCTTATTTTTGAGCGCATGCGCTCCAAAGCCTGATTGGGCTTATTATCTGTGGAGGTCTTATTTTCAGGGAAACAGTATGGGCACAAAGCCTCATCTCTGACTGGTTGTCAGTCACTGCTTGAGTCTCAGCCATCAATTCTATAAATTCCTTTTATATCATAATATCTTGACTAGGAATAGTCAAGTTGATCCTGAGATATAACTTGTATAATAAACATCTGTTACTTCAATAAAAAAAAAATTGTTTATGAAAAGCATCGTCAGCTATGTGATGAGTGCTGTATAGTGATGCTATTCTTACAAACAGTTTTAATTGGATTAAATGTTTGAAATGCACAGGATACCAAGGCTCTCCTAACCCATTATGCTTACTGAGACAAAATGAAATGATGATTATGATGAGGTATGCACTTCCATTTTATATATAGAAGCCATAATTTTGCCTTAAATTTACTACGTCTCATGAAACACCTTTGCATCCCATATATCTTTCATTTAACATATGATTAGGCATTTTGTCTAACATTTCTCCTAGAAAGGGGAAATTGAACTGCTGTGCAGATGGTACCCGTGAGGATTTTGCAGTACTATACTACTTCAATGTCTCCAGCTTTGCAAGACCAGTCACAGCTGATGAAATTATCAACTTAATTTTGTGTCTAACACATGGGAAGATTCCTAAGGCCTTTCTGACAGTAATGTCTTTTGTAAGTATGATTAAGAATGATCAGGTTATCTTACTAAAGCAAAAACTGTTCATTCTCCAGAGTTTGTCAATGCACACCAAGGCAAATTCATATATAATGCAAATCCGATAGTTTCTGATTGCAAGCAAGTCAGGTAGCATCAAGCAGGAAGCTTCAGCAGCAGAGCAATTATGTGACTCAACCCATATGAGAATACAAAAATGTATGTACACAACAGATTTGGGCTATTATGCTAAGCACACTTAAGTTAGCCCTAATGACCACAGCAAAATTTGATTTCTGTGTAAACATGGCTAGAATTTCCTAGCATGTCTGGTTTGACAGATATTCACTTTTTCCTGTGAAACCTATAAAGAAGACAAAAAAAAATTCTTAATACAGTTGCCAAACCTTATTACATAGCATTTTTTTAGAGAAGCTGTAGCATTTAAATGAGAATAAATATTTAGAGGAATATGGTATACATCAGAAGTGGGTTCCTACTGGTTCGGACCGGTTCGGCCGAGTAGGTAGTAGGTCGGCCGGCCACACCCCTGAAACGGTTCTATTGGCGGCACCATAGGCAGCTCCATTTTGTTTTTTGCTTCTGCGCATGTGCAGAAGCAATTTTTTTACTACTGCGCATGTGGGCCCAAAGCACATCCCTGAGCGAACCAGCAGTAACAGAAGACGGAATCCACCCCTGGCATACATGCAAGCTTTTGGGTCATTCCCTCCCTGTCTTTCCCTGAAATAAGACAGAATTTTCTTTTGACCCCCAAATAAACGCTTGACCTTATTTTCAGGGAGGTCTTATTATTTTTGAGGTGCAGGAGGCGGCGAGTGTGATCAGCTCATGGCTGCTGCTGTGTTGCAATATTTTTGGGGAGGGCTTATTTTCAGGAGGGGCTTATTTTAGCACATGTGCTCAAAAGCCTGATTGGGGCTATTATCTGGGGAGGTCTTATTTTCAGGGAAATATGGTAACTCATAAGATTATAGGAAATTCCATTGTACAACCAATGGAAAATGTATTGGAGAATACAAGATGAATAAAATGTTCCACAAATCCTAGTTCAATTGGTCAAGCAGAGTCACTTTTTCCCATCCTAATAGGCACCCACACAATGCTTGCTTGCTTACTCTCTCTAGTTTTTTACCAGGCGGTTATTCCCAGTGGGTGGTTAAAGAAACTCTTTTCATTGCTCTCCTTGCAACACCTGGCCTCGGTTTTTTGCAGAAGATACATGATCTGGAGTCAGCCAAGCAGCTGAAGGACACTCACGGTTTCCCAATGTCATAAGCCTCCAGCTTTGATGGACAAGTGTGCACAAACTGACTAAGGGCAAAGCATGCAGCTTCATTTCAGGAGTATCTTTTTCTGCTTGTGGAAGAAACAAATAACTGACTTTGCAACATTATAATATGGAGATGTTAATCTCTCTCACTCACATGCTGATTTCAAGCTCTTCAGTTGTCCCTCGCATCAAAGACTTGAATTCCCTACTTGATTTACACATTGCTATGTTCTAAGCTCTGGGCCACTTATCCCTCTGACCTACATGTCCTATATAGATTAAAATGTCCTCTCATTATTTATTCTGTGTGGGAATAAGTTATATGTTCCTGTAAAGTAAAGTTTAATTCATTGAGGCACAAATATCTTTAAAAGGTTTTAGTGGGAGTTTAGATAAATACTTATATGTTGCTTCATTCACATCCCATTTTTTTCTTGGAATTTAAAGTATATACACAGTACTCCTATTCCTTCCACATTTGATTTCTCACAACAGTCCTGGAAAGTAATGTTCAAAGGTACACACCAATTTAATTGAGCAGGATTTGAACTTAAATTTCCAATAATCTGTGTCAAAAAATTTTAAGCACAACACTAGTTTTGCTAACATTAGTCAAATTTTAAAAAGTAATTTCTTTTTCAAGAATTTCTTTCTCCAACTGTGGAAAGTAAAGGGCACAAGAATATATTTTGTGTTGGTCCAAAATGAACAGTTAACAAAAGAAAAAAGAGACTTTGTAATTTACATGCAAGAATAAATAAATCTGTTGTTTCCCATAGTTTTTCTTAAAATTCAAGATATACAGTTCCAAACTATTATTTGTTTGAAAAGCCAGCAAATATCCAGTCCATTTTTATAATGATAGACTACTTATCAAGTGAAACAGATGCAATTTAAATCAAACCAATCACTTCTAAAATATTTAACTCTATCTAAAATTCATTCATGCATTTTAAATCTTAAATTTATAAATATGTTTCATTTATCATTAGTTTTTCAGACTCTGTCTAACCCAGGGCTGTCAAACTCCCAGCCTGTGGGCCAGATGCGTCACGTGCTGGCCACGCCCATGTCCGGTTTAGCAAAGGGGGGAGGGAAGTCCTGATATGTCACGCAATGAAGCCGTGACACCATGAGTTTTACACCCCTGGTCTAACCCTTTCAAGTTACCAGTTTAAATCTTATATCTAGCTTTATTATGTCAGCCTTGTGAGGTAGACCAGACAGAAAACACAGCCAAATGAACTAATTCTACTGTACTCTAAGGTTATATTAACAAAACCTTGCAAGTCTGAAAATACATTTCTGCCCCCAACCCCTATTCCCTTACACCCCAAAAACTAGGGGAGGTCCCTTCTGAGCATCTTGCCCTGCCCACATTCCTGTTGTGGGCTAAGCTGCCTTTTATCTGACTTCACTTGGCTTCATCTCTTTGCGTTGTCTCCCAAGGTCATTCCCACATACCATTTTATCTGTGAATAGTCTGACACTGAGATGTGTTGGTGGAGTTTACTACTGAAGTGAGCAGCAACACTACAAGGTTCTGAGATTACATCAGTCATGGGGGAGATGATACCATGCAACCGGCAAAAAACTTTGTGCCACTCTGAGCTTTATTAAATATACTCCTCCTAGTTCATTCTTCACAGAAAGAGCAGAAATGGCTACCTCTGCACTCTATAGTCACTTCTCAAGCTGCATTTCTTGAATGTATGCCTGATAGGGTGAAACTGCAAGAGATATGCTGTGAATCACCCTGGTAATATTTGTAAGTTGGGACAATTTGAGACAGGACGTTCTGGGATCAGCTGAATCCAAGAACAGCCTTGCAAATGTAAAGGAATAAAGGCAACAGTGTGAATATATAACACTGGAGTTTTCTTCACCATCATTATTAATCAAGAATAAAAGCATCTGCATTTAAAAAAAGGAGAGCACATAAGCTTGTGCCTGTTTTGATTGTTTTGAGCAACAACAATAAAAAAACCTTGAGCAATGTTTAAGTTTCTTAAAATGGTGCAGCTAACTTTAACTCAAAATCACATTTGATAGCAGTGGCTTATTTTCAAATAGAAGGCAAGAAAAGTGGGCTGGGGAAAAGAGGTTTTGTCAAGCCAAGCCAAGGCAATTGGAAGTCAAATAAAGGAGGATTGTCCTGAAAGTGGGTTGCATAATAAAAACAAACCCAATATTCTATTAACAAGGGTTTAGAGGTCAGGTTCTCATCCCTGCCCACAAAGACATGTGCAAACCCAGGAGATTAAGAGGACGGGAAAATGAACAGGAGGAAGACTGTTTCCTCCCCACCCCCCTGCCAAGCTCTTGCAGAATGACGCTGAGAGAGAAAAGGGGTCGCTTTTAAGGCGCCTGAGGTGCGATTGCACGAGAGAATGCCATGCATTTTATACTTCATCCTAAGCCAGCGTTTTCTGTGCCAGACAAGGAAACAAATGCTGCCCTGCTGTCTCCTGGAAGTCCCGCTCTCATCCCTGCTGGGTGAACTCATTTCAGCGCCAAGTGACTTTTTGCCCTCCCCTAATCGAGCTTAAAAAGTTCCAGCTTTCTTCTGTCCTCTCCTCCGGCCTCCCCCTTCACATCTTTCCACACGCTGCGATCCCAGCCCTGAGTTGCTGGTGCATTGTCCCAGCTTTGCGGTGTGTCACCGCAAAACATGAGGCCGACAGAGAAGAACAGGAGGGTGGGTTGAGTCCGGAGAGAGAAGGGGAAGCCCGGGTGAGCATGGAGATTTTGTTTTTTCCTTCAGATATCTAAGCCACTCTAAAATACCGAATCTTCAAAGGTAGCACTAGCCACAAAATCCCCTTTGGAGTCTGACCTTTAAAGCTGCCTGGATGAAAAGCCTAAGCAGATCTTTTCCCTGCTGTTCCTAGTGTTTTCACTCCCGCCCAGACGTTTCTCTCTCTCTCTCTCTCTCTCTCCCTCTTCCCTCTCTCTTCCTCTTCCCTCTCCCCCAGTTTGGAAACAAAGGTTTTATATGAAGTGTGCCCTGCCATGTCTTCAGCCTGCCACCACAGAGCCTTTCAGTTGCAGGGACCAAAGTCTTCCAAGGTGGGCAACTATGATGCAACCAGGTCCTTAGTAATTAAGTTAGTTCCTGGCTTCAGCGAGCTGCTCTCAGTCCTTCACCCCAGCTGCCCGCCTCTGTCTCTCCCTCCACCCCGCGTCTCCCTCCCTCCCTCCCTCCCCGGAGACTGTGTGTGTTTAGGAGGTGATGTTTCCCACAGCTCTGATCTAATTCAACTGTAATTCAATCTCCGTGTGAGCAATACTCAGCCAGCGTTCTCCCACCCGTCGGCAGACTCCTCTCTCACAGGCTGTGTGTATTAGACATTTGCACTGTCAATCTGACAGACTCCCCTCAAACAACCTCTCTCTATAGATTTACACCATCAATCTGGCAAGGTAGCCCTCTTCTTCACCAAATCTTGTGCTCGCTCCTTCTGACAATGTCACAGACTTCTCCAATCTGATCCCTTCCAGACATGTCAACTTTCAATTCCCACAATTCCCAGAGAGTGTATCGAAGGATTCTGGGTATTGAAGGCCAACATGCCTTTTCAGGTTCATTTTTGTTTTCCTGTAGTATTCCTGTAGGGATGGGATTTCTCTTGCATGATCAGCTTTGGGCTTAAGCAGCACACACTTGAAAAATATTACCGGGAGCCAAATCCATGAAAATAGGTTCGGGAGACAGAACTTTTTACCTGCTAAATTTCATAGGTAACCTGCATGCAAAAATATGCAAAACAGAGCAGTTTGCCCTTGAATATTCTTTCTTTCCAGGAATGGGCTGGCCTGCACATTCTGAATGTGATTCATAAGATGCTACTGGAGATTTAGGAATTATTTTTGAAGTCTTGGAATAATTCATTCCAGGAAAAAAAAAATCAAGAATGATCAGCTCCAATTCGCGCTTGCCTAAGAAATATAAATCAACTTTCAGATTACTATAGATCTAGAAATCTAGCAATATAGATCCAAGCCCTGAGTACTTCCATATGATGTTAATTTTTCTTTCTCATTCCACGGGCCCAAACTGTTTGAAGACAGTTGTGTGATTGTTACCATCCCTTATAATTTTTCGGTACTAAAAGAAAGATTGCCATGGAAGAATTGGTCATCCTCCCAGGACAGGATATGGTAAAAATAGTTAGACGACAGCCACAATGGTGTGATTGTGAAAAAAAGAGAAAAAAAGTTTATGTGCTTCAAGGGTAGACCTTCTGTCACACCTTTGTGCCACAATCTTAACCTTTTTTCTCTATACCCTGCAGACATAACATGGCTTGGATACTTCCCTCCAGTTCCCTAAATTGGATTCAGCTCCAGAATTGGTTTGAAGAAATAGCAATAGCACTTAGCATTTACATAGTACTTCGACTTATATACCACTTCATAGTGCTTTACAGTCCTCTTTAAGTGGTAGTGGTAGTGCTTTACAGTATCAGCATATTGGCCCCAACACTCTGGGTCCTTATTTTACTGACTTCAGAAGGATGGAAGGCTGAGCCAACCATGAGCTGTTGAGGATCGAACTCCTCACAGTTGGCAGAGTTAGCCTGCAATACTGCATTCTAACCACTGCACCACCACGGCTCTTTAGTTCAAACTTATTTCAGAGAAGTATTCATCAATATTACAGACTAACAGTGAGTTGGAGATATTTGTAGGTCAACATCTAAGATCTAGTGGTTGATTCTGATTGATTGTTTGCTCACCCAATTTAAGTACCCAATATTTGGAATTCAATAACTTGAAATATTAACTTATTTAGTGGATTCTCTGCTCAGTTAAAAAAGCTAAAAGCAGCTGAACTAGGCAGTTCTTAGAATCTGAAACAGATATAAAAGAAATCTGATATAATTTGCCTATGAAACCTCTTATACAAGTGTCCCATCCAATTTAACCCTCCCAACTATACAATTTGCAGAGATAATTCAATTTCCAGCAAAAATGTCCATTGTGGTCATAGGTTCACTGAACGACTGCCACATTTGCTTAAGGATTAGTAAAAAAATGTCATAAAATTGGGTCAGTCACATGGGTGCTTGACCATCACAACATATAACAGAAATTTTGTACTCCATTATGATTATAAGAGTATGATCCAAATATCAAAACTACCTGTAACTCCCTTCAAGGGGAAAATTTCACAGAGAGAAGGCTTTGGAGACTCAGTCTGCTTTTATTAATTACATTTATATGCCACTGGAATCTCATAGGTCTCTTAGGAATATATAAACTACTAAGATTCCTACATTCTGTTTAAACAATGCAAAACCAAAATACAAAACAAAATATTAAAAAATATTAAGCCTTAGTATGGCCACCTGGAACACACTTTTGGTTATCACATTACAATAAAGATGTTGAGACTTTGGAAAAAGTGCTAAGACGATTAAAGGACTGGAGACTAAAATATTTGAAGAACAGTTGTAGGAGTTGGGCTTGGCTAGTCTAGAGAAAAGAAGGACTAAGGGTGACATGATAGCAGTATTCCAGTATTTGAGAAGTTGCCATAAAGAGGTGGGGGTTAACTTATTTACCAAAGCACTTGTAGGCAGGACAAGAAACAATGGATGGAAACCTATAAGGAGAGAAGCAACCTAGAATTAAGGAGAAACTTCCTAAGAGTGAGGACAATTAACCAGTGGAACAGCTTGCCTCCAGAAGTTGTAGATGCTCCATCACTGGAGGTTTTTAAGCAGAGACTGGACAATCACTTGGCTGAAATGGCATAGGGCCTCCTGCTTGATAACAGGGATGGACTAGAAGATCTCCAATGTCCCTTCCAGCTCTATTCTGATTGAAAACTTTAAAATGTTCAAAAACAAAAGATCCAAAATCACAAAAATACACTAATCAAGGTCCAAAGACCTTTTGCAAGAGCTCTGCTTTTAGCTGCTCACAGAAGGAGAACTCAAAGATACCCTAGAATCCAACAAGAAACTATTCTAGAGGATCAGTACTGCTACAGAAAAACAGTAGCCCTGAGCCTTTCCTCCCACACACCTACCTCTCAATATTGAGGATCTAGCAGTTGCTTTTCCCGGCAAAATTGAGTAATTGGATGATTCTAATAGGTACTGTAAATATAGTTCTGAAGGTAACTCAGTGCCAAGCTATAAAGAGCTTTATAGATTAACAACAGCAGTTTAAATTATACTTCAAAGTATGTAAGAAGCCAGTGCAGGGCTCACAGCATTGGTGCAATGTGTGCTTACTGTCCACTTCTGACTAATACATGGGGACTGCATTTTGGGGCAAGTAAAGCTTCCAAGTGACCTTTAAAGGCAGACCTATGTAGAATGCTTTGCAGTAATCTAATCAAGTAATGACCAGGTCTTGAGTGACGGCTACAAGGTGGTCTCACTGGCCATGATTCAACTTGCTGTTCAAGTAAGAGGTACAAATCCAGAAGGACCCCCAAATCATACACATATTCCTTTGGGAGTATTAGAGTACCACTGCAGCAACACAAGAACCTCACAAGAACTTTTCCTTGCTTCAGGTTTAGCCTGTTCTATCACATCTAGAATCTCACAGCTTCCAGAGAACAGGATAAAATCTCACATGTTTTAATTCCATGAATTAGGGTGGAGATGTAAAGTTGAGTTTCATCAGTAAAGAACCTCAAACTGATATATGACTTCTCTCCGTGGATTTACATGGATATTAAACAGGGGGAGGGGACTAAGCCTTGGGGCACTCCACAAGGCTAACCCAACTTCTCATTACTGTCTAGAACAGCGGTTCTCAACCTGTGGGTCGCGACCCCTTTTGGGGTCGAATGACCATTTCACAGGGGTCGCTGAGACCAGCGCAACTCTAAAGTTTAGACTCCACCTCGCGTTCCTTGAAATCCCCGTGGATGGGCTCCAGAGTGGCATCGCAGAGCGTCGCTGTGGCTGCATGCCATAAAAAAAAAATAGGTGTGCGTGCACACCCCGTACAATTAGCCTCAGAGACTTCGTAATGGCGGGAAAGTGTTCCTGTGAGGGAGGAAGGGGCTTAGGTCCTGCTCCGGGCTGTAATTGTGCGAGGCGTGCTTGCGGCTAAGTTTTCCACGCCGCTGCCAGGTATTTTTAACTATGTCATCAAGAGCCAAGCTCAGGAGCCCGAATTGGCCCCATTCACACAATGAAAACCTGCTTACTAAAAGTACCATAAACCATGCACAAAGGAAAAGAGCAAAAAAAAAAAAAAATGCAATGCAAGATAACAACGTAAAAAATGATACAAGTAGAATTATTAGAAATAAAATGTAACAGAAAATGATATATATGAAAATATAAAGTTGGGTTTCCTGAAATGCCATTCCAAGAACCCATCAGAGAAAGTAAATAAGCAAGGGCAACAGCGGAAAGGAGGAAAGATGAGGAGGGAAAGGAAGAAAGGGTAAAGCAGAGGGAGTAAAGGAGGAGAATCAGGAGTAGGAGAGAAGGTAAGAAGGAGGAGAAAAGAGGAGGAGGGGAGGAAAGAGAGGGGAAGAAGGGAGAAAGGAGGAGGGAAAGGAAGAAAGGGTAAAAGCAGAGGAAGTAAGGGAGGGGAGTTAAGAGTAGGAGAGAGGGTAAGGAGGAGAGAGGAGGAGGGGAGGAAGGAGAGGGGAAGAAGAAGGGAGGAAGGAGAAGGAGGGAAAGAAAGGGTAAAGCAGAGGAAGCAAAGGAGGAGAAGTAAGAGTAGGAGAGAGGGTAAGAAGGAGGAGAAGAGGAGGAGGGGAGGAAAGAGAGGGGAAGAAGAAGGGAGGAAGGAGAGGAGGAAAGAAGAAGGCAGAGAAGGGAGGTAGAGAAGATAGAAGGAGCAAGGTTGTTGCAAAATAAAATGGGGTGGCAAGAAAGTGACCCAAACTGTATTCTATATATTTGTAAGAAAATAAGATAAATGATTAATGATAATGATATAATTAATGGTAATTATAAGAGTGTATATTTGTGAATGAACTTGAAAGAGAAAATAAAAAACTTTTTTTAAAAAAAATTAAAATTAAAAATAAACAATGCACGACATTTGCCCAATAAATTAAGGTTAAGCTTACCACCACCACCAAGGTTAAGAGCACTCCTGCAAACAACCCCAAACCAGGTTGAAGATCCATCCAGGCAGGGTAAGCAAGTTTGTGAATGCAGCTGCAGGCAACTTAGTTAAGGAAGCTGTGGAAATAAAGCCACTGTGTGTCTCTGTGTATGTGTGTGTATGATTGTATAGCAGCCGAGGTTGTCCAGCCTCCAGGATGTGATTCTTTTCAGACCCAAAATTTAGGAGCAGACAAGATGTTGGCTGCCTCTATAAAAAAGATGTGGAGACTCTAGTCTAGAAAAAGTGCAAAGAAGAGCAACCAAGAGGATTAGGGGACTGGAAGCTCAAACATACGAAGAACAGTTGCAGAAACTGGGTATGTCTGGTTGAATGAAAAGAAGGACTTAAGGGTGATATGATAGCAGTCTTCCAATATCAGTATCTACATTACGATTCATAACAGTAGCAAAAGTACAGTTATAGAGTAGCAACGAAAAAAATGTATGGTTGGGGGTCACCACAACATGAGGAACTGTATTTAAGGGTCGCGGCATTAGGAAGGTTGAGAACCACTGGTCTAGAAGCATCCATTGAACAAAGGCAGAAACACTGCAAAACAGTAGCATCAGTCCCCAACCCCTGGTCTAACTGGATACCATAATTGATACTACCGAAGGCCTAATAGGACCAGGATAAGTGCAGTATTGTATTCAGATCCCCATACAATTCCAACCAAATCTACTAGGTTTCAAGGTTTTGATTACCATCTTCAAAGCGCTCCATGGCACAGGACCTAGCTACCTGCGGGATCGCATCCTGCCACACACATCCCTGCGACCAATCCGCTCTCACAGGGAGGGACTTCTCCTGGTGCCGTCCACCAGGCAATGCCAACGGGCGACGCCTAGGGGTAGGGCCTTCTCTGTGATAGGCCCAACCCTCTGGAATGACCTCCCCCCCGACATTAGAACCACCACCGACTTCCGCTCCTTTCGACAAAAACTGAAGACTCACCTGTTTCGATTAGCTGGCCTGGCACACTCATAACTTTTACCTCCTGGCAGATATATTTTAACTGGTATTTTAGGGGACCCATTTTTAAATTTAATTTACAGGGTATTTTTAGGGGTTTTAAATTATATTTTAAATACTTTACTTTAATGTACAGTTCTTCTTTTAACCTCCTCCATAACTATCTAACTATTTAATTATTTAATTATTCATGTTATGTATTTTTAATGTATTGACTGTACACCTCCCCGAGTCCCTCTTGGGAGAGGGGGCGGTCTATAAGTGCGAATAAAGTAAAGTAAAGTAAAGTAAAGTAAAGTACTAGTACAACAAAAGTTCTCTCCATTCCATGCCCAGCCTAAAATGTGACTGAGAAGGATTGAGATAATCATTTAGGAAGCTCTATGCTTGGTCTTTCACCACCATTGGATCCAAGAAAAGCCTTTTAACAGGTACATACATAACCTTGTAAAATTATTTTACAGCCTCCTTGGACAAATTTAATGACAGCTATCAGCATTATCATCATCACGACAGAGGAACGTGTCTTTCTGTGTTTTTTTTATTTATATCATCATTGAGCATGTCTATAATAATAAACTCCAGTCTTCTACATTAACATTTCTACCTACAAACTAGAAAAGGAACGCCAGGCATTTTTATTTTCAACTCTCAAATATTATATTTCCACTGGAACCATCATTTTTCAAAAGATGCTGTGCTCATTAAGCACTATTTTTCAGCATGGAAGATTTGCCCTTTTGCTCCAAAACCTGGGAAGGGTAGCCAAGACCTCTTGATGAAATGTCTCCAAACCCTGCATTGCTGTTAAAGAAATCTGAAGTCTTTGAAGGGCCATAGAGGAATGAAGTTGCTTGGGGATTATTTGAATGGCTTTTATTTCCATCCACAATGGCCAAGGAAATGCAACAGATGCTTCTGGACTGATCAAATGATTTGCAAAATGCTGCTCAAGTGCCTTTGCTTAAGCTAGAAGATCAGCAGAGCAGGAGAAAAAATGCATCCCACCCCTATTTATTTGGTCATAAGCATTAATGGTTTGAAGGGTTAAACAATGAGAATGTCAAGGGTTGCGCTGCATTGAAAGAAGTTCTACACACGGATCTCCTTTGAAGTGATTTCAAAGTGACTCTTAATAGAACCTGAAAGAATCAGGGTTGTATTTAGCTAAGAATAACATGGTGGCTCAGTGGCTAAGGCACTGAGCTCGTCAATCAGAAGGTTGGCAATTTGAATCCCTAGTATCACATAACAGAGGGAGCTACTTGTCCCCATTTCTGCCAACCTAGCAGTTCGAAAGCATGTAAAAAGTAGAAAAATAGGAACCATCTTTGGTGGGAAGGTAATAGCGTTCCTTGCGCCTTTGGCATTTAGTCATGCCAGTCACATGACCACAGAGACATCTTTAGACAGCGCTGGCTCTTCGGCTTTGAAAGGAAGATGAGCACCGTCCCCTAGAGTCAGGAACGACTAGCACATAAGTGGGAGGGGAACCTTTACCTTTTAATCTTGATAAATAGCTAAAATTAACTTTGGGATAGTTTTATTGTTGCTACTACTAATATGTTGAATTTGAGACATAATGTTAAAATCTAGATCTTAACTGGCATGAGAAGATAGACTGAGATGGTAATGAAAGGAAGATTATATTTTTTACAGTTTCTCTGTTAAGAGAGTAAAGTATGTTTTTAATGTACCATTTTGTACTGTAAATGAAAAAAAATCCAAGATAGTTTATATTAAGCCTCTATATCAGAGGTTGAGCTTTAAGAGCTCAGCATTAACCATTGGCCTTCTGCCCATAAAAGACAATTAAATTCTGGAATTAGCTGCTAGAATAGACAGCTTTTAGGGAACCTTGACAAATTCACAGAGTACAAGTTTCCTGGAAAGATACTAAGCACAATGCCCATAACCACTAACAACTGTCCTGTAATCTGTTCTGACGTTTCACAAAAGTTTCTGCCAGAACAAGAATTATCTAGCTCCCTTAGAGTGAGGCTGAAGTTGTTTAGGATTCCTTTTTGAGCTGAAATTGGAAGGGAGGGAAGGGAAGAGAGAGGCACATACCACCAAACAAGACTTTTCATGTTCCAGGACTGCAAATACCTCAAGTATTGTCCTGCAGTTGGGTTTTTGTGAAGAAAAATAAGAAATGACCAACTTAATTTTAATGTATCAGTTGCTGGGGGTGAGACAAACATGGCCCAATTCTGTTCTTATGTGTGGTCTTCCTGGAAGCATCTAACTGGACATAGGATCCTGAATCAGCAGAACTCTTCCTACATTCTTATGATAATTATCTTCCTTTTGAAACACCATGAGTGTACTTATTCAGTTTTAGAGGCTAAAGCCTGTGCTAATCTTTAATAGCTCCTCTTGGTTTATGAACTATGGGAGAATTCAGAATTCCAAATAATTTTTATTTTTGTTCTTCAGTGTTCAAGCTGTAATGTGTGAGAGGACTGGAGCAGAAGTTTTCTGAATGATTTCCCTTTTCTACGCAAAGCTGAATATAGTAAATGTGAGATAATAAAGTGTGAATATAGTAAGTGTGAGATAAAGCTGAATATAAGTGTGAAATAACACAACTCTTAATAACAAGACCCCTTGTCTTAATTAGAGAATCCAGATTTGAATTTATTTTGTATAGCACAGAATAAGAAACATATGGTGACCGTGAACCTTCCATGGGATTACTTCTACAAAATATTGCATTGCATGTGGACAGCAGCTGACCTGAGACACCTCCCCCCTCATAGGCACAGATGGACAAAGCCATGGCTTTATCGCCCTTGAATGCACACAGTTAAGAGAGTAAATTAAGAAAAATGTCAAGTTTTAGGACACTTTGATGGACTTGGTACCTTCTTGCATGTGTTTTATTTCATTTCCAAACCAAAATTCCATGCTAGATCTAGACTGGGAGTTGAAATCCAAAACATTGAAAGTGTTGAAACATTGAAAGCTTCAGAGTAAGGAAGGCGATTCTCGTAATAGCATCCTTTCTCGCTCATGTCCCATTTAACTTCATTCTTCCTGCTACTTCCCCTCCCTCCCCAAAAAACCAATGGTTACAAGAAACTGTTCTGTCAAGTTCTTTTTAAATATATAGATCAGATAGGCTACTTTATAAAGAACTTTGGTTTTACCTGAATGTGTCTTTTCTGGAGAAGAGAGGGAGTGGTCACGTGTGGGTATTCTCAAAGCCTCATTGGTCCAAAGACTGAGAGTAAACTTCTTAAATACTCCTGCCTTCCATTCCTGCCCAGTTTCCTCGAAGGCGAACATCAGAACTGGGACAAAAAAACAACAACACAAACCCCGGGAACCACCCATCCTCCCCTTGGCCCCAACAACACAAACAGGGTGGGTCGTGACCACTCCCTCTCTTCCCCAGAAAAGACACGTTCAGGTAAGACCAATGTTCTTTTTCCAGTGGAAGAGAGGGAGTGGTCACGTGTGGGACATACCAAAGCTCAGTCCCAAGGGGGGAAACAACACACAACCACAAGCTATGGCCCAAGAGGAGTAACTGCCACCACCCTCTGTAGCACCCTCTGACCAAAGGAAGCATCCGCTGAAGCGAACAAATTCAGACAATAATGTCAGCTTTGAGAATACCCACACGTGACCACTCCCTCTTTTCCACTGGAAAATCATACTTTATTTCTAGTACAATGTACTTTCTTCCAAAAACGTACCTGTCCTAGAATAGGACGACTTTCATTTCTAAGTTTCTCTTCTTTACTTCCTATACAGATCACCTCATTTTTATTCCTTACTGCTTGCCCCATAAAAAAAGAACAATTGTTTTTATTGATATACATGAGGAAAATTCCTAAAACTACAGCTAGGAAGATTGTATAGAGACAATACCCATTTTCTTTCTTAATTCTTAAGTCATTTTATAATATTTTTAATACTTTTTTTAAAAATCTCATTTTCTTGAAGCTATTAAATGAGCTGCAAACACTTAAGAGACAAGGAAATACAACAACCGATACTGCCTAGTGTTTGAAAAAGTCACTACCGTAACTCCTGAAATTCCCAAAGAGCAGAATTACCCTCTGGTAGCAAGTCAATGCTGTCAATTATTTAAGGTTAGTGATCAGCTCATCAGGATGTTTCCCAAATATAAATCAAAAAGGGATCCATAAATAAACAGAAATGAAAAACAAAAACTGATGCTGCAGAAACAAATACTATGTATATGCCTTAGTGTTGTGGCCCAGCAGGAGCCGTTGGAGCTGCCACCAGACTCCGACAGTGAGGGTTCCTATGAGTTGGCTCTGGAGGATGTGGAGGATCCTGGACAGGGTTCCGACTCCGAGCAGAGATCAGAGAGGCTGGTTGGCCACCAGGAGGTGCCTGAGGCATGGAGCAGTGGTGAAAGCCAAAGGGAGTGTGCTCCTGATGTCATGCCTTGGAGCAGTGGGGAGGAGACGAGGGACAGTGAGTCAGACGTCAGCAGTGAGTTGTTGTTGGATGCTCGTCACCGAAGAGCTAATATGCGTAAGGAACAGTTGCGCAGTTACAGGAGGTAATTGTATCAGCTAGTGGTAATTAGACTCCTCTCCAGACTATAAAAGGACTGCTTGTGCACACGCCCTTTTGCAGAAGTTAACGCATGAACTAATGTGGGAGTACAGTCTTGTGAGCATGGCAGGCTGGATTGCTGCTAATGCTTACCAGTGCCGTGTTGTTATTAAGGCTTATCTGTGTTGGTTTACTGCCAAGGACCTGTCTGTCTGTCAATAAATCTTGTAAAGTATCTTTGGCTCAGAGTGTTTTGGTGTGGACGAAGGGGGGGGGGGTTCAGAACACCTTAGTAAGTAAATTAATGAAATATCAAGTAAGCAAAAAAGTTCTTCAACAACATAAAATGTGCAGGATGGGGTTGCCCAGCTTTCCTAGACGAAGATCTTTTGGACTTTGAAGGACTGGTCAGTTGACTGGATTCCCAAAATATCTGTGAGGCCCACAAAAGAAGTAAGCAAACCTAGGCAATTAACCTTAATTTAATTTAAATGCACATACCACTATAATGAATTAATAAATTTAGTATGATTACCTTGTATTGATTCATGTTCCTCTTTCTATCATTGAAAATGGGAAGTGTCCAAAGGGACAGCTACTTCCAGTTCTGCATGACTGCTCACTGCTATCCAAATCTAGGCCAACTTCCTTTTAGTCCTTATGGTTTATATTTGAGAACTGAGCATATGTTCAGCTCTTTCCAATGAAATCAGTAATGTAACTAGAGCAGTGAGGGCAGACCTTTTAGGCACTGAGTGCCCAAACTGGAACGTGTGTGCATGTGTGTGTGCGCCAGTAGTGGGTTTCAATTTTTTTTAGAACCTCTTCTGTAGGTGTGGCCCGCTTTGTGGGAGTGGCTTGCCGGCCATGTGACTGGGTGGGAATGGCTTGACCGGGTGGGCATGGCCAAACTTGTAAAATGTGGTGAAACTCAGTGAACAACGCTCTTGCTTAGCAACCCAAATGTTGGCTCAGGAACTCTGGCATTTGAAGCACACAGGTTTTCAAGCTGTCAAGTTACAAGATTCTTGCATCCCTAACCCTTTAGAAAAAAAACTCCAGGGGTGTTCAAACTTGATAGTTTTAAGACTTGGGGACTTCAACTCCCAGAATTCCTCCTCTCGCTCTTCATCTTGATGATGTGCGGATGGGCGGGGGGAGGGAACTGGAACTGGTTCTAAATGGCACTGTAGATTTGTGGAGCCTCTTCTATGGAAGAGGTTAGAACTGGCAGGAACCCACCCCTGGTGTGCGCGTACACACCCCGGAGCACCGGAGTGTTGGAAACCTGAAGACCAGCTGGATAGGATAGGATAGGATAGGATAGGATAGGATCAGAAGCAGATAAAAGCAAACCTCTTCTATATTCTTGGCAAGAAAACTACTTTAAAAATGTCTGTGTAAATTTCAGTAATCAAGCTTGACTTAAATAGATTGTTTATTATTAATTAATTTGTAAAAAGCAAAGGTAAAGGAAAATAAAATGGGCTATTTAGAAATGCTAAATTGGGTTTTATTGAACTTATACACCTTTAAAAAAAAGTCTTCTCAAACGAGTCAGAACACATCCTCATAACATTTCATTAAATGAGACATGTCCTCAGGACATGATTGAAAAAGTCAAGATGGCGGCCATAATGATGACATTGAAACTCCATTCATTTTAATCCATCATGCGAAAGTGAAACCAACTTCTTAATAAAAATATCTTATTGGGTGGGTGAGGTTCCTTGGCAGATATTCTCCATGGCTTACATCCACCATTTGAAGGAACCCAGCACAGACCTATGAGCAGCAGCCGTTTGTGTGCTATGCACGAGTCTTGCCATTGTGTCACTCAAACAGCAGCTGTGCTAGCAACAATGGAGGTATGGTAGTTCTGAGAAGAATTCTCAACTTGATAGGATGGGTGTCACCATTTCAGAAGAGCACCTTTTGGCAAGCTGAGATCAGGAAGTTCACATTTAACTCGTACCGTTTCTCATTCTCAGAATTGTTTCCCTCTGCCAGCAAGCTTTCCATTGTTTTCTAAGCATTATCCTGGAATAATTCATGTCCTTGAGAAAACATGTCCTGTTAAGCAACTCATTGTTGCTCTGTTGTCTCGTCCCACCCGTCCCTGGGTTAGACTTGCGAGATTCACAGGAGCCAAGCAAGGGTTGGCTATGTGTTGCTTAAATGTTTCTTGAGAGAGAAAGAAGGCTGTTCGGATGTCTACACATTGTTCCAAAGGTGCTTTTTTCAAAAGGCAACTGGACTTTCTGTTTTTTTCTTTGAAGAAGTTTCACTTCTCATCCAATAAGCTTTTTCAGCTCTGACTGGATGGTGAGGAATGGAAGGATGAAACGTCTTCAAAGAAAAAAAAACAGAAAGTTGAGTTACTTCTTGAAAAAAAGCACCTTGGGGACAACCATGACCTGAGAATCTCCATAGGGATTTTTACACAATGCTCAGAAATACCGGTATGAAGCTTTTCAGCTTCCCCAGGATTTGCTCTTTTACATCTTCTCTTTTGCCTTTCTCCTACAGGTGGAAATCAGAAAGCGGCTCCCTTCTCATTTTAACTGCATGCCTCTAGACTTGCATTCTATTGTTCCTCAGAAATTCTTTTCCCAGCAGAGGGTGAAACCTTCTACCTATAAAAATGTGAGTCAGAGGAAACACTTCCAAGAAGTCTTTGCTAGTGAAATAATTATTCTAACTTCAGATCAGTGGGCACTGTTGGGCAAGGGTTTAAAAAAGGGGACAGTCTTAGAAGCTCATATGATCCTTAACTTACAACAGTGCATTTAGTGATTTCCAAAGTTACAACAGCACTGAAAAAGGGACTTATGACTGTTTTTCACACTTACGACCATTGCAGCATCCCCATGGTCATGTGATAAACATTCTGATGCTTGACAACTGACTCATATTTATGACGGCTGCAGTGTCCCAGGGGGATGTGATCACCTTTTGAGACTTCCTGACAAGCAAAGACAATGGGGAAGCCAGATTCACTTAACAACTGTACTGCTAACTTGACAACTGCTGCAGTGATTCACTTAATGATTTGGCAAGAAAGGTCATAAAATGGGGCAAAATTCACTTTAAAGCTGTCTCATTTAACATAAATGTTGGGTTCAATTGTGGTCATAACTTGAGGACTACCTCTGCATTCATTTTTTCAAAAAAAAGTTCAGATATTAAAAATACATTTACTTTTCAATTTTAATCAGGTTTTCAGAATGGAAAGAACAATAGTTGCAAAAATACTGCCATTCCAAGGGTATATGTTTTGTTTTGTTAGATATTGCTTATTATGTGCTCTAAATATGGTGCACCAAACTACCAGCATTCTCTGCTAGGAAGGCCAGTTGTATGAACTTCTGTCCAACCGTATCTAGAGGTCAAAACTTTTGGGGAAACCTAACTTAGTGCATGCCACTAACTGTACTTTACGGTTACAGCTACATTTTAAGCATTTCAACTCATACATACACAGGGACATTGAAGAAAAAGTTGTGGGCAGCTGGACCAGGAAAAATCAAGTTCAACTTACCTATAAAAGGTCACTAGTTGACTTGGGGTGATTACTGATACTCATTCCAACCCAGCCTGCAACAATTCAGATGCTCACTAAATGGCAGCCAAGAGTTAAAAGTTTTCAGTATCTCTTTGCTATTATTTAGTGGTAACCTAGATTTTTGCAGACAAAATCTGATATGGCAGCTCTAAGTAAAAGAAGGAAGGTTCTCACGTATGTCCCTTAAATTCTTCAGAAACAAGATAGACTGGAAATGGGGAAAAATGACATATATACTGTACTTAGTACTTGAACGTAATATATCAAACATCAGTCAAATCAAACTTGTCACCCAAACTACTCTCCAAAAGATCTGCAAAGAAGCACACATGGGTACCTTATTAAAAACCCAAATGTAAGAGCTAAATTGGGATTTGTCTACTGACACATTTCCCATCTAAAGTCAGTGCAAAAGTCTTCAAATCGTTCTGGGTACAGCAGAGAAAAAAGGCAGAGGCAGCAAACTTCCACTTTTTCTTTTTTCTTTTTTGCCAAGTCCCCTTTTCATAATTTATAGTCTGTCATTGTTTTTATCACAGAAAACTGTCCCTCTTTTTCTCATTCTGCCGGCTCCTTTCCCACTGGACAGTCCATGCCAGCTGTCTAGGCAGCAGGAACGTCCTTTTTTTTTCCCAAGCCCCGACCTGTGGGAAAATCTTCATTGGCCAGTAATTGATTCCACCCTGCCAGCTCCATTACTTTAGTCTACAGTCAAACTGCCAGCAATCTGGAGACAGGCAGCCTTGGCCCTCCCTTGCTCTTGCTATTGAAGTCTGCTTCTATGGGCACTGTAAGCTACTGGCTCTCAGAGTTGATGTGTCAGCCCTCCCTGCAATTAGCACTAATCTGAAAATTGGCCTCTGCTTGCAAAGCCAAGCACCTGACAGCTAATTGTTTATGTCAGATTGATGGGCATTTAATATGGAAAGGTTATTTATCAAGGGGTATTCTGCCCCTCCCTTTTTTCTTTCTCTGCTTTCACTGCTGGGCTTACTTTAGAGCAGGAAGGAGTCCGAGGGTTGAAAAACCAACAGACCTCTATGTCACTTATCGTTAGGGACAGTGAAATTAAGGCCCACCCTAAAGCTTAAACTAAGAGTGCATGCCTAAACCTCTCATGTGGGTCATCAAAAAATAAGTGACCACTTTTCAAGATTCAGAACAGTATGATGGAGAAAGGCAGATAAATCAACTTTTATTGAAAGGTGGATTTAAATGGATGAACTTTCCAACAATTCTGTAGCATTATAAGGAGAATCTCAGTTTTTGTTAGCCAACCAATTCGAGTAGACATTGATCAGATTCCCTATGTGCAGTTCTGTAACCCAATGTAAGATTTGGATGAGTGTATGCATTTCGTTACAAATGAAACCATTGCTCATCTAGTTTTTGCAGTAATTCCAATGAGGTATAACACTACCAGCTGACATATCCTTTGAGCTACCTATGGTTTAATTGTCATTAGCATCCACTTGGATTCTTCTTTAAGAATTCTTCGTTAAGATTCTACTTTCTTTTAGATGAATCCAAGTGTCTATGATGGGGAGTTTCTTTCTTGCCGTATAAGATCATTTTCTAGTGGAAAGTTTAAGTGGAGAGATATGAGAAAAAAAGAAACTCTCCATCATCAGATGTATCTTTGGTAACACATGAGAGCCACAACTGATTAGGAAAAGCTTAAACCTGACTGAAATCAAAAGGATTTATATTATCCACAACTAAGACTGGCAAAATGCACACATACCACTGAGACTTGATTTGTTTTCAACAATGGTTCATTGGATCAGACATAGTAGCTAGGTTTACCCAGCACATAGTCTTAGCAGTGACAGCTCCAGGGTGATCTTGCCTGCAATCAGATGAGAAGCAATCAAGTCCAGTTGATATTTGGACCGAAGGCTACCAAAGGACTCTAGCTGTTATTGTTATTTTCCAAACTATAGATTAATTTGGAAAATAACAAGAAACAACCCCCCCAAGATCAAAACATTTATGAACCGTTGCCAACAAAAATATATATGAAGGAATATACCCATTACATTTGTCCCATTAACCTTTTACTGCAATGTTATCTAGTCTGTTGTTTGGGAGTTAAGTGTACTTAACTTGATGTTCTGTAATTTAGATATTAATAGGCAGCTCTTCAAGTATTGTTAGCTTTTCCTGATAACTGTCTTGCTGTCTTGATAGATCATGTCTACAGCCATTGACTGAAACAAATGGCAGTAAGTGAAAACTCTTGAAAAAGCAATAATCCTATTTAAAGAAACAGTGCAGATTAAGTTCCTGGCAGGAGAAATTCTATCTGCTAATGCACTAAGCATATATATGATGGATGCCTGTCTTAGTTACCAGGGTACACTCTATTCTTAAGAATGTATAAAGAAGACACCATATGTTAACGTGGGATTTGTTTTATCAATGGTTAGATAACAAAAGTAGAAATTAGAAGTGGGAAGAGTATTACTATGTAGAAGTAAAGATTATTGATATTATTATTATTACTACTACTATTGTTGTTGCTTATATGCAAAAAGACCTAGACAATACAGTTTACTGAGTACTAGGAAGGTATTTATCATTTTCAATGAGTGGCTTACAAAAAAAACAACAACCCCAGATTATCAGCTGTGTAACTGCTGTTATCTATCCTCCTTTTCCCCACCTTCCAAGTACCTCTTGTATGTTTGGTCTTTCAAATATGAGAGTGGTCTAGTTTTGGGTACAGTTATTCTCCATCAAAAGTTTGGTGGCCTCGGGTGGATTGCTCTGTTGATAGGAATATTAATGAGAAAATATATTTTAGTGTTTTTACAGATGAGTATAAATTTAATGGTCTTGCTTTTGAACATATGTTTTTAACCTTTTTAAATGCTGCTAGATATTATGCAACGACAAACTGGAATAAAAGGGGAATAAATAAATGAATGGATACATATAGATATAGGTACAGAACATTTCTTATTTCAAGATATTGCTTTTTTCCCCAAGGACAAAGTACTGGCACTTAGCGGGAACTTGAATAAATGCACACACATCCAATAATAATTTTTTAAAAAAAAAAAAATTAAATGGGAGCTTCTACTTTAATTTGTTAGTCAATTAAGCTGACAGATTTCATAACATTACCCTTTTCATCAGGTAAATACAAGGTAAAAATGTCCTGCCACATTTTTATGTGCTCATAATCATGCCTTCTAAACTGTGTTTTATAAACCAATTCATCAAATGCTGCACAGCTGGCTCTAAATTAATCTTTTTAATTTCCAAGTTTGCTTTATTCTCCTACCCCCAGGCAGAAATGTGTCTACATATACCCCCCACGAGCATGTGCATATACACACACACATACAATTATAGAACAAATTGTATATAACAACCTACCACTTTGGATCTGTACTTCTGTAGCCTACAAAAATATTAAATGCTTCAGCATGATTCACTTTCACTCCCTATTCAATTATATATAAATGATAATAAGCATTTTCCTGTTAGCAAGATTAATGAATATACATTATTCATGCAAAATACAGTATATAGACGTACACAATAAGTTCATTAATCTGCCATTGGCTTTAAAATATTGCAATGAACTTCTGTTTGAATTTTTAAGAAGTTTCAAGCTAGCAGGTAAGAATGTTCCAGAAGAAAGCAGGTGGAGAAATGTTGCTAAAATTAGGCAATAAAGTTAATAGCTAAGAAAAAACTCAATACAAATGTTTAGATCCTATGTGAAACTATAGAAAAATCATTATGTTGCCTAGCCCAGTTAAATTTTGCAACTTCTAGGTTCTTGAATATCAGAGGGAGGAAGCAGGAATACACAAACCTTCAAAAAACATATCTCTTTGTCCTAGTTGACAATCTGCTACACTTAATTTTTAGATCATAAATCTGACTCCATTTGTGAGATTGACAAAACCCTTTTCATGTGTTTATAGCTCCGACTGGATGGGTCATTTGAAAACTTTCAGGTTTAGTTCTTTGTATTCATTTTAAACATGTTCTTTACCAAAGAGAAAAGTAACATCTTTGAAGGAAAAAGGATAACATGGACACAATTTCTTAATTATTTGCTCTTGGTAGAATTGCTGGTTCTACTCCTGTCAGCACAAGCTAGCAACTATCATGACTATCAAGTAGCATTTGGAATCTGGTTCAGATGTCAAAGACAAGTTTTACCATTTGCACACAATAAATTATTCAGGGTTGTGTCAGCTGTTCAGATGAGAATTGGTGTGCATGTGGTTAAAGACTCACCACATGGCTAATTTAAGGTGTGCCCACTGGACCTTCTATAAGTGGTACAGACAACTCCCCATCTGCTTATATAATTTCAGTGGAAAATGATGGCTTTGTGGGCTGGTGTTCAAATCAGTGTCCAGATCTGTCTTCTCATCTAAGGGGGCATTGGGAGGAAGAAAATACATAATCATGTGCCACAAATATACAGATTACAGAAAAGGCCAGGGTAGGCCACTATGCAAACTTCCCTCTTATCCCTTGTTGTTGGTGTGAGGAAGTGTACCGATTACTTTTTATTTTTACAGTTGTTTTTCATTCTGAAAAAAAAAATTAAGCCAAGAAGTCCAGGAACAAAGGTCTTAAGTCCCTCATGGTAGAACATCTACCATCATGGTGGGAAAACTGAAGGAAGCTGTTTCCCATATTCATTTCAACTCAAAAGAAGGTATATGCGAACTAAGTCATTTTTGTGTTAATTGCCTGGAACATGAGTCCAAGGCAGGAGGTGAGATGGTGAGAATCAATGAGCCTTAGCATAACCAAGTGAAGATGTAAAACATCTCCAAAGAGGGTGAATGTAGCTTGCTAGTCAATGCATCAGTCTTATGTGAGGCTCTTCTTTGTATGTGGGTTTGGGAATGGCAGTATATTGGCCTCCCAGTATGAAGATTGTCCTTGAGCAAGAAAACAAGGGTGCAAATGAGCAGTGCTCCAGAAATGAGAGATGGATGCAGAATGAGTTAAAGCTTTGCCATTCCAGATCAAGTTACCAACAAATTTCTTGCAGGTCAAGAGCTGCTTCCCAGACCTATGTGTAAATTTCCTTCTATCTGACAGCATCCTATGATAGGTATGTTCATCTATGTACACAGAATGTGTATGGTATATCTGTACTTGTTGATGATGAGTAATGAGGTAGAGGAAGCTATTCATCTTAACTTGGCTGCATTGCAGCACCATCAAATTATCGCTAGATGATGGGTCCTGCAACTCATCAATTTAGCTAGAACAAATAATATTCAGGCCAATAGGTTACTGACGGGATTTCTTTAGGCTTGTTTCTTCCGTGACAATGAACACATTGCAGAGGGAAGTGTCTGTTCAAGTTTCCTTTCTTGTGCAACATAGCTATTTATTTTAATCTATCTCAATCTTCTGCCCTACAGGTGAATTAGGACTATGACTACCATACTTTCCAGTACCACTGCAGATCCATGGAAGTGGTAAAGATTTGAGTTACCAAAATAATGCTTGGTAAGGGAAGCTTTGATTCCCACCCCCTGCCCTTTCCACTCACCACCTAATGTTACTGACTCTTGCATTGCAGATAGCTCTAATTAAGAATGAAAAAATAACTGTTTTTGTGCCTAGTTGCAAGTTTGGCATCACTTTAAGACACTTTAACAAAGTATGATGTGCTCCCATTTGGTGAGATCCATCTAATACTTTAATATTGGCAGGTATTTGTTCTTTAAACAAGAATAAGTAGAGCTCTTGGTGTTCTGAGGTTGGTTATTGGCTTACAGATATTTCATTATTCAACTAGGTAACATCATCAGTGCACAGATGATGTTATCTAGTAGAATGGGTTCCACAGTTCAACCTTCAACTCCATATATTCTCTTCTATGGTAACTATAAGAAATGCTATAGTTATTATTTGATGCATTAAAGTTAGCGTTGACTACTGGTGACTGGCTTAAGTCCCTGCAGTTTTCTAGGATAGATTTCAGAAGTGTTTTCCACTGTCTGTTTCCTAGGGTTGAGAAAAATGTCTAGCCCAAGATCACCCAACTGGCTTTGTGTCTAAGGCAACTCTAGAAATCAGTTTCCCAGTTTTAGCCTGATGTTTTAACCATTACTGGTATACCAAGTGGGGTCTCATAAATACAACACCGAACTGATATGTAATAATAAGCTTCTTTCCTGGAAGAAATGGAAATATACTATGTACAAGGCTATGTTGGAAGGCTTGCTGAAGTGTTTCCGATCAGAACTCCAAGGACCTTAAATTGTAGTTATGGTTCATATGTGTTCTGGATTAAAAGTTCAACTGGAATGTAAGGCCATGTCTAAGTTTACTACTTTATATATTGGCTTTTATATATAATCTTAAATATATATTTAACAACTTTTAGCATGTAAAAACATGCAGAGGATTTCTCACAGATCACAGTATTAATGTGTGTATATATTACATTAGACTAAAAAACTTCCTCTGTGGTCTCTATTTGAGGTAGAGTTGGGGTGACTGCATGGAGCTGAGCATTTATTGGATGGGTGCCAATTCTGAAGCATACCTGGAGTTCGCAGCAGATATTTTTTCTTTACACCCTGAGAGAAACATCTGCCACAACCTAGGATTTAACCCTCAACCTTTCAAGTAGGAGGCGAGCATCATGGCTTACTTTCTGTCCGTTCTCCGTGACCGTTTCTTTCTTCCTATCGCAATGTATTGAGTACCAAACAAACTACGAGTATCAGGACATTTTTGTGTCAAAATGCATCAAGAACCAAATTCAATGAAATTTGAATCAGTCGAGTACTAGGGTACACTGTATGTGTATGTGTGTGTACATACCCACACCCACACCTAGTTCTGAATAAAAGCAGGTTATTGGTTTGTAACAGTGAAATGGATTACAGAATGCACTAGGATTTACTTCTCATAAATATATATATTATGCTATAAAAGCTCTGAATTTACAGAAATGCTTTGAGACATCTTTATTAATCAAACCACTAGTAAATAACTGGTTCACTATTCAGCAATGGTTAGGCATTGATGAAACTTAACATGATGATTCTTAATTACTGTCTTCTGGAACTGTGAAGCAATCTGGATTCAAAAGGGAAAAAAATGATTTGGATCACATCTGGTTTGCATGCCACCCCTCCAAAGCAGCCCTTCAAAAGGGGTCATTTCCTTTTTGCTGTACCCAGATGCATTTCATGAAAGGAAGTATTGACAAATCCGAGTTGTTTCCCTTTCAAACTGGGATCACTGCATATCCTTATTATCTAATAAACATAGATAAAAGAAACATGGACCTGAATTAATAAAAAAAAAGAACCTCATCAATTCCCATTACCCACTTCATCACCCTCACCCTCATCAACCCACTTTCAGCAAATCTTTAAAAAAACTGTCTACAGGTAAATTTGGATGGATGAGTAGATGGGGAACTAATTTCCCTTCCAGGGAAATTCAATATGTAACTCACACCACAATTACATAGCCATGGGATTTACAGCACTGCCAGGGTTAGCCACTTTTGTCTAATCAGTATTTCCACAGCTGTTCTATAATTATGGCTATTGTTCACCGATTTATCACTTCAAAGTAATAAATTGGAACTGGCCGTATACAGATCCTATATCTGCAGATACCCTGAGCGCTCTTCAGTTTCTATTTTACATTAAAATGCTGAGAAGTACAACTTCCTGGGATAGGTACTGTTTCGGCATCTTCCCTACCCACCCACCCATCTGTGCTATTTGTAGAATTTAGAATAATTTCCATGTGAGCTGTTAGATTCACATGAGAAGGATCCCAAGATGGTGGCACAGGAGTTCTTTTCATGATGGTTTAAAGTTCCATGAGCCTCTCTAACAGGGCAATGAAGCAGCAGAGGGGACAGCTCAACACTCCGGCAACAGCTGTGGACCCTTGATCTAGAAAAGTCCTAAGAATAATGAGCTGGAAACAGGTGCAGGGCTAAGCCAGAGGCCTTCCTGGAAGCTTTTGCCCTTGGAAATGATTGGGATAGTGGCTTTAATCTCTCACCCTCATCCTTTCCATGTATATTCGATATAGAATGGATTGAAATAAAAAAGTAAAGCTCCAGTGTTGTGTCGCAGTATTTTTACGTTTGAATAATTTCAATAAAGCTTTTTTTTTTTTTGTGAGCCAGCCAGCACTCCCCCCCCCCCCCGGCCCCCTAACCCTGAAAAAGGAGTGAATACTTTATTTTCTAAAGATAATTTGCAAAAGAGTTCCAAGAAAAACCCTATTTTATATCTAGTATTTTACACAATATTATAATTTTATAGATTTTTTTTCTAATTATTAAATACATTTTCAATTATCATTAAGTGAAACATAAGCTAGAAAAAAATCTATTATTGAAAATGAATTAAACCTTGCAACTGAAAACAGAATAAGAATAAATCAGTGGTCAATGCACCCAGCTTTCTCTGTTTGTCTGTTGCATTCTTCTGCATCCTACTATAAATAAGTTCCTAACAAATACAGCAATGCCCCCACTTCCAAATAAAAGCCCCCAAAGAAATTATTGGCCCTTGAATTTTCAAGGCTCTTAATGAAAAACACAACTAAATTTCCAATTAAGCTGTTTGATAGGCAAGATGACATGTGCAAAAGAGGAGGGCAAGTTCGAAGCTGCATTTTTTATCCAAATTTCTCATGACTACGGCAGCCTCTCTTCCCGCTAACAGCTGAAGAGTACACTTTCCCATGCCGTCAGGGGTGAGAAGGTTACAACTTAAGTATTGTGGCAGTTGTTTTTCACACAAGAATGCAGCTCGCTTGAAAGAATCCAGTGCTCTTGAAAGAGATGCACGCATTCCCCCCCCACCCATGCACATGCACGCACACACACCAGCTCTTTCCTCTCCTTTCATTGCACGCTACGCCCCCCACTTGAGTGGGCAGCTCAGTTTAACCCATCATTGATCTGGGCAACTTGCAACACTAATTGGGAACAGGGCTTTTTTTTTTTTTTCAAAGTTGCTCAGTCGATAAATGAAACTTCAGCTCCCCTGTGATCCAACGTGTGCAGGGAAGCTGCAGACCAAAGGCCAAAGGGCACAGCAGAAAGCGATTCCAGGCAGCCGTTGCTCTTTCACAGCTCCTGTTTCCTTTGCCCCAAAGCAGGCAGCTTGCTTTGTCTGGCACAAGATGGAGAGGCACAAACTTCCCACTGAAAAGTAGATAGGGCTGCTCAGGCTTATTTTTTTCCCCCTGCTAGGTTTTCTTACCATGGAAACAAGGCAGAGGAGAGAGATATGCAAAATAAACAATAAACACACCTTAATTTATTTACATTTATATTCAAATATATATATATACTAGCATCTCCATGAATCACATGGATAAGTTTCCACGCTTGGAATCCCTAAGAGTTTGAATGAACTTGCAAAAGAGGAAAACAGAGGTAGATGAGCAACTATATCCAACAAGTGTATGTCAATGTTTATGAATGTCCCAAAGGTGCTTTTTAAAGTTGTTGTTGTTGTGAGTGGCATGCTGTACAACTCTAGTCTAGGCCATATTTTCTTCAACACAGAGATATTCTCAAGGGAGGATAAAAAGTAAAGATGTGGGCATAATAATTGGATCATAGCCTTTTTTAAACATGTATTTTAGAAGCTGTGGAGCTTATATCATACAGTGGTGGCAATTATTAAATGTGTGATTGACACAAAAATAATAGGGAAAGCAAATGGGACAATATCAAGATTCAGGAGGATATTGACAAGTTAGGAAAACTAAAAATATGAACACTAAGAGGAAGAAATACAATTTTGGTTTTTGGGTAGGAGACTCAAATGCATAAGTATGCGACTGAGAAGAATATAGGCAGCAGAACATATGAGGTGGAGCTAGGTATCTTGGATTATAAACTAAACTAAAAATGCAAATGTAGCCCTAAACTGTATCAACAAAAGTCCAGATGAATTTCGAGATCATTCTTGTTTCTCTCTCTCCTGTATAGTTCAGAAAGTGCCTCGAATATTAAGTCCAGTTCTAGGCACTGCATTTTAGAAAAGACATGGTTAGAGGACAGCAATCTATTTTGGGGATGTCAAGACTGGATTGGGAGGAAATGGACAAGAAAAAAAGGAATGAAAGATAGAGAAACTGAAGTGAAAAACAAGTCCTATGAAAACATATTCTGAAGATAATTTCCCAACAGAATGAATAGAAAGTGGATATAAGAAAAGGATGTGAAAGCTGCTTAGACTAGAATAACAAGATCATTATTAGAGTACCATAGGAGTGAATTATCTGTCTGTCTGTCTGTCTGTCTGTCTGTCTGTCTGTCTGTCTGTCTATAGCAAGGGTGTCAAACTCATGGCCTGTGGGCCGAATGCACGTCATGTGCTGGCCAAGCCCATCCCTGGTTTAGCGGAGGAAAAAAGTCATGATACATCACATGACGACAACGTGACGTCGCAAATCTGACACCATGATCTATATATATATATAGAGAGAGAAAGGGATACTGAGAGGGAGATGGAGGGAAGGAGAAAAATAGTTGTGAAAATGTTTTCAAACAGAACAAGGAATAGTTAAAGAGGCATGGAAAATGCAGACTGATGTTGACTGAAATAAAACATTGTCTTGGAAGTGAATAAAAGAGGCTAAACAAGCAAAATAAATGGATTATGCCAGCATACTTGAAGAAGATTAAAGGAATTATATAAAAGTAAGCAAGCTCATCCCTTGAGCATTAAAAACGTTTCAAATTTTACTATTTGCTTAAGTATAAAGCTGTTAATATTTTAGTAATGTTTTGTTTGATATTTAAATGTACAATTTTTAAAAGTGATCCATTTCTGCCTAATCCTAACCACAATTAAACCACTAGTCATAAATGTGGACGGGCGGGTTGGACAAATTTATTTAATTATAATAAAGGTCCAATAAAGCAAATTTAAGAACCTTAAAAAATGGGATTGAAGGCGGGAGGATATGGTCTACATGCAATATTTTAAAGTTGAAACTGCAACTCAACGTATTTTATTGAGGCTTACTGTTTGTACCCGAGGCTTAATTAGGCTTATTTGTGGTTTCCATATTCCAATCTGCTAACCAACCAACACACATACACATACAGAGAGAGAGAGAGAGAGAGAGAGAGAGAGAGAGAGAGAGAGAGAGAGAGAGAGAGAACTAAAAACGGAATGATTATGAAGTAGGGTTAAGCAAAAAAAGGTCAGCATAATTTTGTTCATCTCTAAGATTTACTCTCCCTTGAGTTAGAAAATCATAATTTCAATAAATAATGACCGTAGTCATCTGGTATATTTTACCTGCTAAAATTTGATGTAAATTGTAAGATAATGAAATCTTGAAAAATCTACCAAATTTCCCATTTTTAGTATGAATGTAAAATTGAAAGAACAATAAATTGTATTGCCAATAATAAATATTCTACGAAAGTTTATCTTTACATTTATTTTAACCACAAAAGAATGGTGATTGAATGATTTCAATATTTTAATTCAAATGGAATATTCTGTACAAATAAGTGTGACAAGAGATTTTTTTTTTAAAAAAAGAACAAACAAACATATACTATTTATTTTTACTTTCTTTTCCTTCCATTAGTCCCAAAAGCACAGCATCAGCTTCCAATAACATTGTATCATTTGTTCCTCCCAAGAATCTGGAGGAGAGTTCAAGGTCAATAAGTTTCAGGCGAACTTTGGATCCATTTTCATATTTCCTGGTGAAAAAAGAAAAACGTGTAATGACATATAAACATATATTTTGAGGTGGCATTTTAAACTTGACTGTTGTGAGTCTACGTTGCAAAATTCCATTCATCCTTCATGTTCTTTGTAATCTTCGACAAGATACAATACTTTAAACAATAAGCCATTTTCCTCTCACAATGTAAAGATAATTTTGTTTAGTCTAAAGTGGTTTGGCAAAACTAGCCGTATTTCAAGAGCTGTCAGAAGCAATGACTTACACCAGGGCTGTCAAAACTCACGGCTCGAATGCATCACGCACTGGCCATGCCCATGCCTGGTTTAACAAAGGAAAAAAGTTGTGATACGTCATGAGACGACGCCATGACTTTGCACATTTGACACCCCTGAGTTATACTAAATCAGAAGAGTTAAAAACCATGATTTGCCAAACAAGCCACCACAGCCTGATTTGCACATAAAGTAGACCATAATAGGTAGGTTCAGGCAACACTAAAAGCAAATGAATCAAGTTTAGGCAAAGTTATGAACTGGAATTTTCTGGATTTAAAATCATCCACTTGAAGTATGATTGACAATGTCAAACGTATATGTTTTTCAAGTAGCTGCTCTAAACATTGAATTTTATAGCTCTCCCGTCCTCATACTAAGTAACAGCCCACACACATGTGCAGACTGCAGTTATTGAAATGATAATTGTAATCATACTCATTTGTAAATAATTGTCCCACTGGACTTCTCTAGTTCAAATTCTTAAAAGCAGAATTCCAGCTATCCTGCTCTGTTTTTACCCTTGTCTGCAATCAGTAGCGCTTTGAATAAAAATGGAGGGCAGAAAACTGTTCTCCATACTGTTTCTAACTAAGATAATCTTTCTCCCCCTAAAAGGCCTAGATACCTTAATGCTCAACCATGGATGTTGGTCCACCTGGAAGTAAACTTGCCAATTCATCCCAGATTATGAGCCAGGGTACTTCTTAAAACAACATACCATAGAGAACCAAGTGCCAAACTGATTCTGTACTGTCTCTCTTTGAAAGACTGAGAGACTGAGGAGCATTGGCAATATGTCTTCTGCAGCTAGAAGTCTCTAATCACTGAAGGGCCTTCCTTCTCTCTGGCTGTGTTAGAAGAGAGGAAAAGGCAGACAATACAGTTGCATCTGTCGCCAGATGTAGAAAGAAAGAACCTTTCGCTTGATCTAGGTTCTTATCCCTCCGGCAACATGGCAGCGATGAGGCTGGCGTAAAATTCTTGCACAATCTTAAGTCACGTAGGGACCCTGGCTCAACTTTATCTACTGCAAAGGGCCACCATAATATGAAAGTAGCCTGTTTGGGGCTGGAACTGGGACCATCGTTGAGGATGAGCAGGGAAAGTAACTTAGGTGAAGGAAGGAAACAGGCCAAAGTGATGATCCACATGCATCAATCAGGGCATCACACATATGACTAGCAAGGAAGAGCCCTAGCAGAGAGTTCTATGGAGAATATAACAAGATATTCACTTGGCCCCATACTGGCCATGAATGTCATAGTTGCATGGATGGTGAAGACTGCACTAAAAGTGGATCTTTCTTTCAGACATCCAGGCAAGGGAGTTCTACCCACCTTCACAGTGAAAATTTCAGCCCCCCTCCAGGCAAGCTTGCTGAGAGATACTGTTGCTGCCAATCTCTGCCCATTTTTCCCAAAATGGTCGCTCTCTTATGCACTTACAAACACCTGTGGAGGGTAAGGAGGCCCTGGTGATGCTGGTTTTACCTTGTTTACCCTGCTGTTCCTCCCCCCTCCTCTTCCTTTAGCTAGGGAAGATGGAGGGAAGCCAGTGGGAGAGAGAATAAAGGCAGCAGATAACAATCAGTCTGTGGGATTAGATAATGCCAGAGGGCTGGCAAATGGGCAACAGGAGTACAGATGCTTCCAGAGCAGGGATGATGGTAATTCTTATGCTTCCTTTGGCAGGCTAAATTCTGGCAGTAGTCCATCTTCCACTCGGGGAAACATGAACATTACTTCCAGCACTTTCCTAGCAAATGAGATTTTGATGCATATGGAATAAATTGCTGAAAAAATGAATGTTATGTACAGTATATTTTTTATCTATCTATCTATCTATCTATCTATCTATCTATCTATCTATCTATCTATCTATCTATATATATGTTGTAATTGTACTGATAAATATATATATATATATATATATATATATATATATATATATATATATATATATATATATATATATATATATATATATATATATATATATATATATATATATATATATATATATACATACATATATATACACACACACACACACATTGAGTTGCCTGTTATAATAATGTACCTACGCAGAAGCCATAGTGTTATTTTCAGAAATACTATTCTTCCTTCATAAGAGAAATTTTAAACAAATATTTGCACAGATTATACTTTCTATGCAATTGATTTTTCTCACAGAACCATTACCAAAGGCAATGTAGGTGGGGGTATCTGTACAAAAGTATGAGCTCACTGAAGTAGTCTAATGCTCCATTTTAGGATTTATTTGCTTCCTATTATCAGAGTGAAAAGAAAACACTCTGTATCTCACATAGAATTGTTGCTTCTAACAACAAATACTGAAATGAATTCAGCTGTAATGGCTTCTTTTGCTTGAATAAGAGTGTGGAAATTCTTGAAGTGATGGCCAAGTCCCTTCCTAGGGGCAAAATACACATGGAAGGGAATTTTGTCAGCAATTTTTATCTGTCTAATTAATGGAAAGGAAAAGAGAAGATGACACAAATGATCAAAATTAAAAGACAAATTCTAATTTTAACCAAAGCTGAGGCAATCTACAGTAGAAATTATTCTAGTATACAATACAATAGTAGAGTTGGAAGGGACCTTGGAGGTCTTCTAGTCCAACCTCCTGCCTAGGCAGGAAACCCTATACCGTTTCAGACAGATGGCTATCCAACATCTTCTTAAAGACTTCCAGTGCTGGGGCATTCACAACTTCTGGAGGCAATCTGTTCCACTGATTAATTGTTCTAACTGTCAGGAAGTTTCTCCTCAGTTCTAAGTTGCTTCTCTCCTTGATTAGTTTCCACCCATTGCTTCTTGTTCTACCCTCAGGTGCCTTGGAGAATAGTTTGACTCCCTTGGAGAATAGTTTGACTCCCTGGAGAATAGTTTGACTCCCTTAAAATCCTTGGTTTGGTCACTGTCACCATTTGGAACCCAGAAATTCCCAAACAGTTACCAAAGAATGTGATATTTCATCTTTAAACCTGATTTGGCAGATATCACCCGTGCCCATGCCAGAATGTTAAAAGTTCAGTCCCCATCTCCCATCCCAGCTGCGTTTTTTGTTCTTTCATACTTATTTCTATTTTCCCCCCTGATTACTAGAGCTAAACAAATCCCAGCTCTTACCATTATGGCTCTTTTTCACTATGTACCAAAAGGAGTCTGCTTGTCTGAACAGGACAGGAAGAGAGCAATTAAATTTGATTTTGCATTTCTGCATGAAGAGGTAATTTAAAAGCTTTTCCTTTGGACAGGTTTCTTGACATTTCCCCCTGCCTCAAGACATTCCTTAGCATGTGCCAATTCACTCCAGTAACTGCTCTCATCCCAAAAAAGAAGAATTCATGTCTTTGACACAATAAATACAAAGCACAATGAAATGAAGATGTCCTTGTGGGGTATCACACTGAACAACACAATCCTTCCAAATAATCAGGGGTCCCTGAAACATACATTGACACAAGAACACTTCTTCTCTTCTAACATTTAAAATTAACGTTCCAGGCCTTTAACGTGTCAGAAAATCAATTATTAGTGGATAAACAAATTGGATTCGCTATTATTGTCAATCACAAAATCCATTACAAAGTCCCAATTCAAATTGGTAAAATAAACCCTTCTCACATATATACCCATTCCAAGTTCATGAAATAAGCTTTTAATCAAATTCTTAGATGACATTTTCTACACTTCTAAACATGCCATTTCCCAAACATATTTATTTGGGGCAATATTTTTCTTTAATATATGAAAGTATCTATCATACTTATTGACCTCTTCTATAATTTTGTCTTCTAAGATAGAGGTTCTCAAAGAGGTTGCAACTCTCTCCACTCTTGAAGGGACTACAGATGGTAACTTTGATTGGTTTGCAAATGGGGAGAATGATCATTGGCTTACCTGAATGGTCGTTCTCTAGGCACTACGGGAGTGTCCAAGCATGGGTTAACTTCAGCTTGCTGCCCAAGGACTGAGTTCAAAGTTTTTGTAGCCATGCCTCCTGCTCCCTTTATGAGGCTCAGTTTAAAAAACAAAGGAATGAGACCCAGAAGGATGCTGTGTGGAGAAAAGTCTATGCTATGGAGGTGATGTCACGCACCCGCAGGCGACCCCAGGGCGGGGTTGAACATTCCTGCAGTGCCTAGAGAACGACCATTCAGGTTAGTAGGAGCCGCTGTAAGACTCTCCTTCCAAATGAAGCCTCTGAAGAGGCAAAGGAGTCCAGTCTGTAATTCCGAATGAACAGTGATGGTGAGGACCAGGTAGCCGCCCTGCAGATCTCATCAATAGGCACTTGAGTGGCCCAAGCAGCCGTAGTTGCAGCGCTCCTTGTGGAGTGTGCTATTATATGAGGAGGAACAGGTCTGGATTGTTGCTCGTAAGCCAGCTTAATTCAAGTGTGCAGCAAAACGTCCTATGGTGGAAAATGAGACTTTCCTGCCCATGGAGGTGGCTGGAATGATATGAAGAACGATTCTGACTTGCAAAAGGAAGCTGTCCTCTTTTTGTATACCCGCACAGCGCGGCGCACATCCAATTTGTGCCAGACGCGCTCCTTGGGATGACTGGGGTGCGGGCAGAAGTCAGGGAGGATGACCTCCTGCGTTCTGTGGAATAAGCTGTTAATTTTTGGTAGAAATGCTGGATCCAATCGCAGAATGACTCTGTGCAAATGTATAATACAAAGGTCCTCCCTAATGGAGAGCGCGGCTAGCTCCGAAATTCTGTGCACTGAAGTGATGGCTACAAGAAAGGCAGTTTTGAACGACAAATATCATAGGCTAACAGAGCGAATTGGTTCGAATGGCGCTGATGTTAAGGTCTGCAAAACAATCAATAAGTCCCAAGTTGGGTAACGGTGAACTGTCGGAGGCCGTAGGTTTATAGCCCCCTTTAGGAAACTGCGAACCTTTGGCTGTCTGCTGAACGGTTGAGAATCGTCTCTGGACAGATGGTGGCTAGGGCTGCTGTCTGCCTCCGAAGGGTGTTGGGGGCGAGGCCCTTGTCCAACCCCTCCTGGAGGAAGTCCAGAATTTGTGGAATTGTTGCTGCTGTGTCCTTGATGTGACGGGACTGACACCAAGAGGAGAAGATAGCCCAAGTTGCATCATAGATCCACATGGTGGAAGGTCGCCTGGATGCCTGGATGGTGTGGATGACCTTGTTTGAGAAGCTGTCCTGCCTCAGGAGGCCCCCTCAAGTGCCAAATGGCTAACTGAAGCCATTGAGGGTCCAGGTGTGGTATGGCCCCTTGACTGAGGGAGATTTGCCCCTGAGGTATGTGCCAATGCTTGGTCACTGACAGGCTGACAAGGTCGCCGAACCAGGACCTCCTTGGCCAGTGCGGGGCGACTAGCAAGACTTCAGCGCCCTCCAGTAAGATCTTCCTGATCATCTGAGGTATCAGTGGGAGGGGCGGAAACGCATATAACAGGCCAGGAGGCCAGTGGCATCGTAGACTGTTCGTCCCTTCCGCGCCGGAGCATTGGAATCTTGAAAAGAACAGGGGGAAGTGTGTGTTCTCGGGACTGGCAAACGGGTCTATTGTCGGAAGACCGAATCTCTGGGTCATTTCATAAAACAGAGATGGGTGAAATTGCCACTCCGAGTTGCTGATGTTTTTTCTGCTTAGTCAGTCCGCTGTCATGTTGTCCTCCCCCGAGATGTGGTCCACTCTCAAAGACTTGAGGTGACGCTCCGCCCATAGTCCTATGGCATCAGCCTGCGACATCAGGGCTGTTGATCGAGTTCTGCCCTGGTGATTGACGTAGGCCTTGGTGGTGAGGTTGTCCATCAGTATGAGGATGTGGGATCCCTTGATGAACCGACGGAAGTGGTGCAGGGCTAGTCTGCCGGCTCTGAGCTCCAGCCAGTTGATGTTGTGGGCGAGCTCTGCCTGCGACCATCTGCCTTGTGTCACATGCGTCTATAGGTGGGTGCCCCAGCCATACAAACTGGCATCTGTTGTTATGATCAGACGCTCTGGTTCCTTGAAGAGGGATCCCTTCATCAGCGTCGAGGATTGCCACCACCCGAGCGACCGAAGCACCTTGGGGGGAATGCTGACCACCCTCTTGGAATTGCTGGCCTTGAGCACTGAATCGGAAGAAGGAACCACTGAAGATCCCATGCATGCAGCCGTGCCCAAGGAACTACAGCGATGCATGAGATCAGTTTCCCCAGTAGGAAAAGATAGGGGTGCTGACCTGAACCTCCGGATCTGACGCTCAAGGGATGTGATGCTGTCCCTCCGCTCCTGTGTGAGGAACACCCTGCAAATTCTGGAGTCGATCACCGTACCCAGGTGTTGAATCCTGGAAGTTGGCTCCAGTGACTCTTCTCCAGATTGACGGAGAAGCCGTGTTGCTCTACTGCGTGGATGGTGACGCTGAGATCTCGACATACCTGCTCCCTGGACGACGACATCAACAGAATGTCGTCCAGATAACAAACGAGTCTTACTGGACGAGATCTGAGATGTGCCGCGACAGCAGCCAGAAGTTTGGTGAATGTCCTGGGGGCCAATGATAGGCCGAAAGGAAGATCATTGTATTGATAATGCTGGTTTGCAAACTGGAACTTCAGAAACTTGCAATGCGCTGGATGAATGGGAACGTGCAGGTATGCTTCCTTCAGGTCGATTGATGTCAGGAAATCACCATGTCTGATGCAACCCAAGATGGTCTGGAGTGATTGCATCTTGAAACGCTTGTACGCTAGATGGATGTTGAGTTTCTTGAGGTCCAGTATGGCTCTCACCCCTCCCGAGGCCTTGGGAACTAGAAAGAGGATCGAGTAAAATCCTCTGCCCTCCTGATCAATGGCCACTATGTCCAGTAGATGCCGGATCTCTCCCTGCATCAGTTGTCGCTTGTGGGCTGATTTCGGGAGGGGACAGTGGATGAAGGTCCGCGGAGGAAATGAGAGGAAGTCTAAGGTAAGGCCATGACGGATCATGTTCAAGACCCAAACGTCCGTCGTTGTCTCCTCCCACTAGGCAGCATAGAGCTGTAGCCGACCCCCAATGGGAGAGGACCAGTGACAGTCACTTGGTTCTTCGAAAGGAGCGGTTGGAGAACCCTCCTCTAAAGGACCTGTGGTTACCCTGTTGCCTGGTTTTGTCCCTGAATGATGTCCTATCCTGGGAGCGGTCTTGTGTTTGGGAATAAGGCCTGGTAAATCCCCCAGAGGTGGATGGAGGGTCTGCATTCCGAAAGGGCTGCCTACCAAAAAAGGAATGACCCTTGCGGTCCGATTTCTCGGTGACCGCTGATAAGATTTTGCATTTGTCCTTGGACTCAATTAAGACTGAGTCCAAGGCCTCACCAAAAAGTTTACCACCCTTGAAAGGGGCCGAGGCCAACTTCCACTTCGCCTTCATGTCCGCCTGCCAATGGTCACATTAGATGCCAGAGCCCTAGAGGAAAATTTGGTGGCATTAAGGGAGGTGTCAGCCGAATATTCGACTGCTGCAATAATTTTGTTGACGTCCTGGTGCGATCTAGTGTCGCCGGTTGGGAGGTTGGCTAGCAGCTTACAGAGCCAAAATAGGGCTGCCCTACTGAAGTAGGTAGAGGATGAGGAGGCATTCATGGCCCACGCGGTGGCCATATGAGTCTTATGACAGGCCTTTTCCACCCTCTTGTCTTCCACCTTGAATCCATCCAGCAGAACGGCTGGAAGGACCGAGTTTGAGGTTAGTGCCACTATGGGGTCATCTACTTGAGAAAGCTTCAGGAGCTCTTCCATGCCACTCTCCATAGAGTAGAGCTTTTTATCCACCCCACTGGGATTAGCCATCTACCCAGGCTGGGCCCATTGTCGCTGGATGACATCCAGGAACAGCTGCGGTGCCGGGACCAGCTCCTGAGGTGGGGGTGGCCTCCTTAAAGAGACCTGCGCCTGGATCCCCTGATCCAACCATTTCCTTGCTACCCTGTTCAGTGGCATTCTTGTCGGATTGGGTGGGAAGTCCCATTTGAATGGACGAAGCCCTAGCGTTGGTCAGAATGGCCTTAAACATTGAAGGTTTGAATAAGCCTGAGAAGGCGGGGGCGTCGGGAACCAGAATGTCATCCTCTGACAGGTCAGGGGCATCCTTTCCACCCTCCTCATCCTCAGACACCTCGCTGACAGCTGAGGAAGCAGAAGGGGAGGCCTGCACCTTAGTTCTGGCCCTGCTCTGGAGAGGCAAGGTGAGACCCAGGTGTTGGATGCCATCTGCAATCTCCTGCGATATCGCCCATGCGACCACCTCCTGCATAGCTTGGGATAACTCAGGAGTCATCCCGGGAATAGGTCCAGAAGGGGGAAGATCCTCACCCATTAGAGAGCAGGCCTCCTCCATAGCCACCTCTTCCATGGATGAATCAGGAGACCTGGGAGATGCCCTGGAAGGATTGGGTAAAAGCCAAAGTCCCCTTCTTCCGCCAGAGATAGAGATCCCTCCCGTTGTTTATCCACTATCGGAAGGTCTGCAGGAACCTGAGCCAGTGGTGGTTCCCTGTCTCGAACAGTTTGTGCCTGGGCATTTACTGTTCTTTGAAACTGCTTCTCCGGGACTTTCTGTCTCCTCTCAGCCAACCTTTCTGCAGCCTTGGAGATCTTCTTGGCTTTTGGCTGTTTCCCCTTTGCAGGGCACCCTGCACTGTCCCCTTTAGCAGCAGGGTTGGGTCTGCTGCACTTGTTAGAGGTAGGCCCAGTTTGATCTCTGACTTCAGCCACACCATTGCTGGCCATGGTTCACTTCCAGCCCTATGACAGCTTGGTTGTAATTAATCCCTGTACGTGATAGAGTATGGATGATGAGCCCTTTAATTCAGTCCAAGTCCTGAGGAAAATGGGGCCAGACAGGGATTCAATAACAAGGAGCATTTTTTTTGGCCCCAAAATAGAGAGTCCCAGGGCGCTGCAGATCCGTGCTAGAATAAAGCAGGGAATGGCCACAGCAAAGCCAAACTCCCTGCAACTGCTCCTAATAATCTTCCTGGGGAGGGGGAGACCTGCCTGAAGCCCCAGAGCGAGACCCCAAAGTTAAGAAGCCCTCCCAGCAGCGATCTGCTGTGGAACCAGGCTGCGGCAATTCAAATGGCTTGAAAATAAAGCGTGCCACTTTTTTTCTTTTCAAAATGGCCACCGCAAGCTTTGGAGCGTACCAGTGAGCTGTCGGCAATCCGGAGAGCTCAGTAGAGCCTCCAGGGCTAAACACAGTCCCCCGACAGCTTTTGGGGGATTCCTAACCTTCCTACCTGCCCCCAGAGCTCGCCAGCAGCCGCTGATGAGCCTCCCAGTGGTGCCTCAACCGCAGTGGTCGCGGAAGGCAGCCGTGCTCTAAGCTGCCTGTTCCACGTGTCAGAAGGCTATAGGAAGGAAGTTTTCAATTGAAGGAAGAAAATAACAAAACCTAATGCTTCCTAACCTACACTCTAAACACAAAAATAAGAAAAGAGGCTACACTAGGCTGTTTGGAGAGTCCACGTTGCTGTCCAAGAACTGGAGCTCCCCAACTGCGTCCTTTTAGGGCGACTGAGTTTTTTAAACTGAGCCTCTAAAGGGAGCAGGAGGCGTAGCTACACAAACTTTGAACTCAGTCCTTGGGCAGCAAGCTGAAGTTAACCCATGCTTGGACACTCCAAGCAGCGCCTAGGAGAAGGAGGTCTCGCGTACACAACTAGAGTGCTAACCAATGGCTTGCCTTTGCCTGACCAAGCAAGCTGGTTCAAGGAAAGGAGGCAGTAAAATTCAGAGCAAGTTTTAACAGCAGCATTTCTTCCACTTTTTAGAAGGGGAGCACAGCAGTGCTTCGGCAACTGAGCTATTGTTGAGGGGTATCCTTGCTCAATGCCACCACCAACTGGAAATTGTCTGCACACAACCTGTAGGTGTAGGAACAGAATCATTGGTTCACTGCAGTGCCAAACATGTGGCCAAATAGAAACTGAATGTTTTAAGGTGGGTTCTATATGTGCAGTATTTCACTGCTAAGGTTCTGGGCTTTATATGTGCTGCACCCTTAGTTTGCACTGTTTCAGCCAGCAACTGAAGTGACTCCTCAGGAGAATTGAGAACTAATAGTGAAACAGTCAAAAGCAAAGGGAGATGTGTGATAAGCTTAGACCTCTCTCTTGCAGTAGGGTCCTTAAGCCCATCACCTGCTTCCTCTGGAGATGCTTTGTTTTCCTGATGGAGCAGAGCCACCAGTCATACTGCATCACCTAGGCCAGTGATGGCGAACCTTTTTGGCTCGCGTGCCACAAGTGGGGGGAGCGCAGGGGGGTCGAGTGCGGGTGTGCCGCACCCATAATGCAACGCGCGACCCCCCCATTTTTACATTTTTTTTTGCCCTTCCAAGGCTCCAGGGGCTTTATAGGAGCCTGGGGAGGGCGAAAAGAGCCTCCCCCAACCCCCCGGAGGCCCTCCAGAGGCTTCAGGGACTGTCCGGAGGCTTCCTTGAAGCCTTCGGAGCGCTTAAAACCACCCTCTGAGCAAACCGGAAGTGACTTCCGGGTTGCTCGGAGGGTGGTTTTAAGCGCTCCGAAGGCATCAGGGAAGCCTCGGGCGGTCCCTGAAGCCTTCGGAACGCTTAAAACGACCCTCCGAGCAACCCGGAAGTCACTTCCGGGTTGCTCGGAGGGTGGTTTTAAGTGTTCAAAAGGCTTCAGGGACGGTCCCTGAAGCCTCCGGGGGGGCGGGGAAGGCTCTTTTCGCCCTCCCCAGGCTCCTATAAAGCCTCTGGAGCCTGGGGAAGGCGAAAAATAGCTTTTAAAAAGGTGAACTCAGCTGGCCAGCGCGCGCATGCTCGCTGGCCAGCTGACAGGGCAGCCCCTCGCGTGCCCTGACAAATGGCTCCGCGTGCCACTTGTGGCATGCGTGCCATAGGTTTGCCATCACGGACCTAGGCAACTAAAGAACAGAAAAGACCTTCCACGTTTTTTAAAAGTGAATTTGCTACATTAGTTACTGCCCAATGACAATATTACAGCAGCATACTAATGTATATGAAGACCGATAATACCGGTGGAGTCAAGTGGGAAAGACGACACTTTTTCCAGGACCACAGCTACCAGAGGCCCTTTTACAGTTGGCACTAGTAGTAAAGTATTTGGGAAGAGTCATTACTTTACAAAAAAGTAACTAATCTTTGAGCACATCTTTAGGGAAGCAAGAAACAGGAACACTGAAGAGCTGCACAAGTGAAGCCAGAGAACTATCAGAATGAATCCTGCTTTCCCCCCACTTGTTTCGGCAAGTTAGCAGTTGACTTGTCCAGACAACATGGGCAGCACAATCTCAGGGACTTCCAAGACAGCTAAACCTGTGACAAAGGGGGTGGGTGGGGTGAGAGCAAAGCCCAGAAGTAGTTTTGACAGATGGCTAAACCTGCAGGTTAAGCCATCTGTTAAAAACCACCTGCCATCCACAGCAGTTTTATTTATTACTTGCTCCTTATTATTTATTATTTAGTTCAATCTATTCAGGGTTTGCAGAATTCATGTGTCACTTTAGGCAGCCCTACATCACAAGGTATGAGCATCCTACTTTATTAAACTATCTTCCAACATTTCATAAATTAGATCAAGTTACTCTAGAGCTTTATTCTGCTAACATTTTACACTGTAATATTGTATAGCCAAAGGGACTATATAAAACTAGAAATATATACTGTATTTTTCGGAGTGTAAGATGTACCGGAGTATAAGACACATCAAGGTTTTGAAGAGGCAAATTTTTTTAAAAAAGTTTTTGCACTCTGTAAACCTCCCCAAAATGGCCCGTTTTTCACAAAAATGGGCCAGGTTGTTTTTTTTCTCAAAAAAAGGGGCACAAATAGCCTTTAGGCGGCTTATGGAGTACTCCTGGGTGCTGGGGGAGGGGCAAAATTGAACCAAAACATGGCCCGTTTTTGCTCATTTCTGCCCTCCCCAGCCCCCAGGCGCTCCCTGAAAGCCTCCTAAAAGCTATGCGTAGCTATTTTGGTGAAGGGGGCAGGGTTTTGGATGGCAAAAAATGCTGTATTCAGTGTATAAGATGCACCCAGATTTTCAGCCTCTTTTTTGAGGGAGAAAGGTGCATCTTATACTCCAAAAAATACGGTATTGAGATTGCAGATTCTATCAGCAGCAGTTTCCCACAGTCTGTAGGATTAGCTGCTTTAACTCTAACACTGGAAAATCTACCACCAGGAACACTTAGAGAAAGTTGCTCATTCTGTTCAAATGTTATTTCTTATGAAATAGAAAATTTTATGAGATCTGGACATAGCTGCAGAGATACACAGAAAAACATGTCGATAAATATATTTAAACATTAATATATTAACTGTATACAATTTAGCTTTTTAAAAATTATTACAAGGAGACTGTAGCATTCTCTTGGATTTCTGAATCTCTGAGACCTAGCAAAATTTACCACCATTCCTACCCCTCCAAATGCTTGGATCTTACTGAATTATTCTCTCTTTAAATGTATATATTATTGTACCTTAAAAGATTTTATCTATTGTTACGTAATATAGCAAATCTTATTTCATGTATTAAATGACATGCACATTCTTGCTACAAGTAGTCCTGGATTTACAACCATTCATTTAGAGACTGAAGTGATAACAGCCCTGAAAAATGTGACTTATGACCTGTTCTCAAGCTTATAACTGTTGTAGCATCCATACAAAATGATCAAAATTTGGGTGCTTTGCCACCTGTGTATATTTAGATGGTTGCAGCATCTTGGAGAGATTTGATCACCACTTGTGACCTTCCCAGAAGCAAAATCAATGGGGGAAGCCAGATTCATTTAACAACTGCAGAGATCTATTTAACAACCATTGAAAAAGGTCATAAAATGAGGCATGACCTACTTAACAACTGCTTTGCTTAGCAAAAGAAATGTTGGGCTCAATTTGGGGAGTATCTGTTACAATAAAAACAGTTAGGAAACACACATCGTTTCATTTACCTGCCATTATAAGCAGTTCATATTGCTGTACAGGTAGTCCTTGACTTACGATCAGAATTGTAGAAAGAAGAGATAGTGGAAAGATTTTATATAGTTAGTTATGAGCTTCGTCAATTACACTCAGCAATTTTAATGGTCAGGCATGACGGAAATCCCATACCAGACAAAAGCATTTGTATTTAATGGCATCTCTTTCATTCAAAAGCTGCTGACAATAATCAATTTTTTTATGATATTTAATATGCAATAAAGCATTAACCTAAGTGGTCAGGATGCCCTTCCAAGACTAATCTGATAATTTTCTTTTCAATCAACTAATACTTCAATTAGCCTTATTCAATAACTTGCCTGATAATAGGCATTCTGAAGAAGCAGCAAAAAGCAACAAACCCCAACCCCACCAATGACGTGGGTCTCATTGGGTGGGGGTGGGGATGGGTGGGAGGATAATATGCTGTTATATACAGAAGTGACAAAAGAAGTCAATACTTCCACTGCACTTTAAGGCTTCTTGTAAAGCTGAAATTTCAGTTAATGAATGGATTTGTTCGTAAGCTTCCTTTGCACTTGAAATTCAACAGACTCGGGTCTCACACAAGGGAACATGAGGATGACAAGCAGTTCTATGAAAGATACAGCTCAATTTCCTTTAGTCATTCAGGTTTAGAGCCATATTCATGCTCTTAAAGGCTCAGTTTGCAAGGGAAGTCAGGAATCCTTTCCAGATACTGGAAGTACATAATGGCATTTCAGCATTTTTATTTTTGTTGTCTCCTAGGTTTGAATCAAGAATCTGTTTTTGACTCACATTGCTTCCACTTTGCTGAGACTCAAACCCAGAAGGTGACTTTCAGAGAAGGACATTTATTGCTGGCTGTCCCACAAGTAAGAAATAGGAAAACATCCACAAAGTGCAACATGAAGCCGTCATTGATTACCCATTTTTCAGAGATCACAATGAATTCAGCAGGGTGGTATTTCCAACATTTCAGAATATGTGGGGGCTTATAAGTGGGGTTTTAAAGTGTATTGTGACTCCTAAATGACTTTTGGGAGTTGAGGCTAATTTTGTCTGGTTTTTAAAGGCAAGATTGGGCTTGTAAGTATATAGGTGGATGATCACCAAGAATATAATGGATAGAGGTTTAACTAAGATATTTGAAATACACCACAGAAAGAAGCAATGGCAAATCACATCCATACAATTCCCAATAACCCTCTGGAATGACCTCCCCCCCGACATTCGAACTACCACCGACCTCCGTTCCTTCCGTCAAAAGTTAAAGACTCACCTATTTCAATCAGCTGGCCTGGCACTCTCTTAGTTTTATCTCCCGGGGATTTATTTTAATGGGGTTTGGGTTTTTAATTGGGGATGTTTTTTAGGGTTTTAGAATATATTTATTTCTTGTACAGCCTATCTCCTCCATCCAAATGTATTTAAGTGTTTTATGATTGTATTTTTATCTGCATTGACTGTACACCGCCCCGAGTCCCTTCTTGGGAGAGGGGGCGGTCTAGAAATCCAAGAAATAATAATAATAAATCTACACAGAAGTATGTGATATTCAACTCAAAAATTATACATGGAGAAACATATCCATCACATGAAATCATTTGTTTTGTAGTCAACCAACAATAATTCATTGTAAACCCCACAAGAAAGAAAAATAGGAAAAATCTAGAAGCCAGTGTGAACACATGCAGAGGCCTCTAATATGCTGAAGAAAAAAGGGACGTGTACAGGAAATGAAAACAGGGGTACATAACAAAGAAGGATATAAGACAGCAGAAAAGAATAAAGCTGAGAATGAGCAGATGCTTGTGAGATGCACTAAACGCAACCACAACAAATAGGATTAAGGTGAACTAAAGGCAGCATTGCTCTATAGCTGTGTTGGCGAACCTATGGCATGAGTGCTGGAAGTGGCATGCAGAGCCAACTTTCCGGGAACGCCAGTTGTTGCCTGTTGCTCTTTTGGGTTCGGGCGTGCCAGCTGGTCTTCACGCGCAAGGGAGCACTGGAAACTGGAAGACCAGGTGTCTGGCGCATATGTGTACACCGGAAACTGGAAGCTCAGCTCTCCACCTCTCTGGGCACACCAGCCTGGTTGCTCTTCCGGTTTCTGGTGCTCCTCACATGCGCCCATACGCTCCTGTTTCAGCACTCGGTGGCGAAAAGGTTCGCCAACATTGCTCTATAGCAAGGAGAAAGTGATGAATTATTAATAGATGATTGAAGGAAGGCAGAACTTCCTAAGTCCTATTTTGTATCCATCTTTTTTAAGAAGACAAATGAACATTTCTTAAACAAACCATTTCCATTTTTCAACTAGCTTTTCTCCTGATGTATCCAACCTCACTTCCATGTAACAAAATGGGTAGAAGCACACTCTTATATTCATCTGTTTTCATATATTTTGATGAAGATGAATTACTTGCAACAGATCACAATACATTTTGTACATTTATCCATAAACACATGGAACAAGTGAGGGGAGTTCACACGATCTTGCTCTACTAGACCCATTTACCAATCTTTCTATATATTCTGACACATTTTACTTCGTTATACATCATTCTTACTGCATTCAAAAACTAAGTTTACCTTCCATATTGACACAAAACGTTCCATAATTCAAGCCACTCACTTTATCATACCTTGTGAAGATACAATCAAGATATGAGAGTGTTCTTTCTCAGATTCATACATTTTATTCATTATCTCCTTTAGTGCTTTATAATCACTTTTCTGCTTAAAAAAAAACCCTCAGGGGCAGGCTTGCTTAACTTTATTTACTTGTAGTTTTTTGCACTCTTGCTACATTACTCTTTATTTAACAGCGATTTTCCAACTTGCACGCATGGATCACTCTCTTCACAGATTCAATTAATTGCACAACTACTTTATAAGCAAATCACATCTACATTTTAACATTTCTTTTATATCATGTCTGCCTGTAGCCTTAACCATTTTCAACAATTCATATTTACGGCTTCCTTTTCATCCATATTTTTGAGGTGCTACTATGTATAGGATTCATTTGAATTCCACTCTTCAGATTATCACAGATATTCTCACTTAAAAAAAAAAACACTCCCTCCAGCATTCTTTTCCTTAACTTTTATCCCTAATGACTTCATCATGTGCATTATCAATCCACTCTGCAGGAAGCTCCTTGTTTAATACTTTTCATCCTACAACCATTATTATTTCCACCAAAATTATGCATTTATTGTCACTTTTAATCCTAACCATTTAGGTTTTCTGAGCACTTTCTTTGCAACTATCTTTTTTTTTCTTTAAAGAGACTATACAATCTACTCAAAGGAAATACTCCCTTTTAAAAAATCAGATTACCCTTTCAGATCTATCTGCATGGAAACTGCAATTATAGTCTGAGATTATGTGCCAAGATGCTCTCCCCTCCCCCACTCCAAACAAACAAACACTTCCAAGATTTGGTAAGAGGCTATAAGAGAAAGGTTCCTTTAGAATGTCTTTCTCAAAAAAGATCACCTAGACCAGGGATATCAAACTCAAGGCCCAGGGACCGGATCCGACCTGTGGTGCTTAGATCTAGCCTGCAGGGCTGCCCTGGAAACAGCAAAGAACCGGCTTGTGGTGCCGATGTCAGTGAAAACGAAGCTCAGGAGGGCCCTCCTGAGCTCTGTTTTCATTGGCAGAGTGTTTCAGGAGTCAGTTGCAGTCAAAGATGGAGCTCAGGAGCCCGTTTTTGCTGGCAGAGCACTCAGGCTGCCACAAGCAATGATGTCGAGCTGTCCCTGCCCTTCCTGTCCCTCCCCTCCCCCCGGTCAAAAATAACCCTGATGCGGCCCTCAATGAAATCAAGTTTGACACCCCTGACCTAGAGCATACATTATGGCCATTGCTGTGAGGTGGTGTAGTATGCAGGCTAACTCTGCTGACTGCCAGCAGTTCGATCCTGACTGGCTCAAAGTTGACTCAGCCTTCTATCCTTCCAAGGTCGGTAAAATGAGGGCCCAGATTGTTGGGGGCAATATGCTGACTCTGTAAACCACTCAGAGTGTTGAAAAGAATTGTGAAGCGGTATATAAATCTAAGTGCCATTGCTATTTAAGACTGCCTTTAGCTTTTTCTGATGTGTGCTATTATATTGTTGTTGATTTAATCTTTTTAATTTGTACTGTGGTAGGCTCTTTCTCTTGGAAAAGAAAATAGTTTCCTAAATATATGTTACAGTATTTTTGAAGAACATATTTAATTTCACTTTCCAAGTTGTTAAATCCTGAGCTTAAAAATCTACATTCACACGCAGACCTGAAACAAGCCATGTGACTATCTACCATGTGAAGTACCTCTCCTATGTGCTTGAAGGTTATGTTATTAGCCAGGCTTGGGTGAAACAATTCACTGCCCACAAAGCAAATCTACTGTCTACAAGGAATGGAATGGGGGGAGGGAGAAGAGACATAAAACTAAAACAATACATTATACTACATTCCCATCAGTGTAACAGTTCCCACCACAGGCAACACTTTGTCTTTAACAAAGAAGCTCACATTCTATGCCTGTAAAATCCCTATACAGACTAGTACTGTATGAATGCCAAAAGGAACATCTGTGTGCTCAAAACCATAGCAGCCCAACTTTTTAAAGTCCTCTCATGCACAATAGTCCCTCAAAAAGCCCGATGAGAAAGAATTCCTTCATTCCTTTCCTATTCACTGACATGTATTTTAAAATTTCAACGCCTAGCATTCAACCGCATGTATTCATATTTCGTTATAGCAATAGTATATACTGCTTCATAGTGCTTTACAGTCACTTCTCAGCGGTTTACAGAGTCAGCATATTGGTCCCACTAATCTGGGTCCTCATTTTACTGACTCTGGAAGGACGGAAGGCTGAGTCAACCTTGAACAGGTTAGGATCGAATTACTGGCTGTGGGCAGAGTTAGCCTCCAATTCTGCATTCTAACCACTGTGCCACCATTGCTCCTAATATATTTCTTCATATTATTCATTTATCTATTTAATAGTTTGTATTAAATTTAATTTCTACTGCTATTGTTAATCTGAAATCATTATTACATTGAATTAATCTGGATTATTTTTTTTGTTAAAACAATTCCAAGAGAAATTAAGAAAACTCATTTCTAAATATTAGAAGTACCAAGATGGAAAAAGTATAATCTAATTCTAATGATAAAATATATTTTGAAAACAGAGGGCACATCCAACAATTCAAACAAGTTTAATGGGAAAAGCCAACCAAAATATACATTCAGATTATCCTGATTTTATAGGACTTGAGCACTAATTTATAAATACTGTAACCTATAAAGAGAAAGTACAAAACTATTTTATTATGCATTTTATGAATGTTTATACTTTTTTTTGGCTATTTGGATGTTTATTAGCCTTTAGCAAAAGGATTATTTTATAAAGGCAAACCAAACAAAATACATATATAATGTTTTTCAGGTGTATTTCAATAGTGTTGTCTTCAGGAACTCTAAGTAGAATCTGCATACCCTACACAATGCACCTAGAAGGAGCCTACATGATTGCTCTACCCCGTGGTGGGTTGCAGGTGGTATGCCCTGGGATGGCATACCGGAGCCAGCCCAGAGCACCGGATACCGTTCCGGTACGGTAGTCCAGAGGGCCCGCCCGCCCGCGGTCCTTACCATGTTTTAAAGCTGTCACCGCTTCCGCGCACGTGCTTGGCGCATACAGCACCTGCGCGATGCTCCACTGAGCAGCTGGAGTGTCGCGGAGGCTTGTGGAAGTGTCATTTCCAGCTACAATGCATGCGCGCACCGGAACTCACCACTGGCTCTACCTCAGGAGAACAATGGGTAGGTAGACTTCTTGAGTTATACCCGTCACTTAGATCAGACTCCATAACTTTATTTTGAAAAATAGTGAAAAGAATGGGTTTTTGAAGCACTACTATTATATAAATATGTATGTTCTGATGGCAGTGTACAGTTTATAATACTATAAGCTGTATAGAACTTAGAAGAAAGAAAGAAAGAAAGAAAGAAAGAAAGAGCTAGAGAGAAAGAAAGAGAAAGAAAAAAAGAAAAAAGGGAAGAAAGGAAAGAAAGGAAGCTAGAGAGAAAGAGAAAGAGAAAGAGAGAGAGAGAGAGAGAGAGAGAAAGAAAGAAAGAAAGAAAGAAAAAAAGAAAAAAAGAAAGAAAGAAAGAAAGAAAGAAAGAAAGAAAGAAAGAAAGAAAGAAAGAAAGAAAGAAAGAAAGAAAGAAAGAGGTGGGGGAGGGATTGCATTAAGGGAAGTTTTAACAGTCCAGTTTTGACAAAGATTCTGAAAGCTGTATCCCAATTTTGAGGATCCATAGTCTGGTTGGAAAGAGCTAAAAATATCAGGAAAAAGGCAGTTATCATTTAGTACCCCACATTTTAACAGACTGCATCTCTCTTTAATTTGTTGATCTTTGTTTTTAGTTGCCAGCTACAGGCTATAATGAAATTAAGTTGAAATATATATTAGAACTTCCAAGATTAGCTAGCTCATTCAGAAATTTTGTTATTGGGCTCTTGGCAATTGTTCAAGTAAATAATAAAGTCCTGAGGTCAAGGATGCAAAAGGAATAGCCAGCCTTAAATTGCAAATCACGGGCAATTGGTTAAGGCTGTTAAATTATCATTATCAGTTCATTACAAATTGCCTTTGCTTGCAAAAAGTTCAGTCTTCTAGCAAAAAGAGAACAATAAATTCTGTACTGATAAATGGCATCAAATAAGCTTACTCAGAATAAGCTCCTTAGAGTAAAAAAGAAAGATGAAGACAAACTGGTCCTGGAAAGAAAAGAATATACAGTTATTCAGAGAAAGTGTATTGATTTCAGCTATTTAGCTCAGGATTTTTCTGGCCTAGGGCTTTGTTATGAGATTATTCTTTGCCACATTTTTCAGTTTCGAGAAATATACAATACTTGTGTTATATATTTCATTTCAAATGTATTAAATATATAGGATTAATTTCCTTTCAGCTCAAAACAACTTAGCCCACGCTATTAAGATTTCAGCAAACATATCGATTTCTATTAAAGTAACCAAAGTGACTGAATGGAAGAAAAAATATTTAAAAGAACCTAGCTTTTAAACATAATAAAAGTGAACAAAAGGGATGCCCTGTTTAAATGCAAAGATGTATTATAAACAGCTGAAAGAAAACCCTGGTGCTGTTTTCAATACAGGTAGTCCTTGAGTTATGACCATAGTGTAGTCATCATTATAATGGTTGTAACTCATTACATTTGTAAAGTGGGCCGGTCATGTGACCAATTTTACTAATTTTACAACTTTTTGTGGCAGTCAACCTTTCAAACAACCTTTTATAAGTTGAGGATTGCCTGCACAAGATTACGCTTACATTACTTTAATCTTATTTCAAAAAAGAAAATTTTAATTGTTTAATGTTTCAACTATTTTGTTAAATACCACCATGTTTGGTTGGGCAACTGAAAGTAAATCAAAACTGGTTTTTGTGTATTCCCTTTAAAAACATAGCAAACAGGTCTTTTTATAATTTAAAATTTGAAAAATATTATATATGCCAAATATTATATGTGTTCAGCTAATTTTATATACAACTATCAACATCTAAAAGTAGTGGTTTATTATTATCCTAAATTGTATAGGTCCTCCCTTAATTTCAACTCTGTCTTTTCACTGTACCAGGTGGATTTAAAAATTAATGAGCTCCCATTATAAAGTCCTCAGTTATATATGACTGTCACTGAGAAATATTTGTTATATTTTAGAGCTTAGTTACAAATTATACTACCGTATAGGCTAGACTGATACTTCTCAATCATGTAATATAGAAGTCTAGAAAATAGGGGACCATCACAATAAATAGAGCAAGGCATAACATTATTTTTATTGGGCAATCATAGTCATACAATTAATTTGGCATATATTTGTAAAATAAATTAATATCCTGATTTAAATCAAGTATGTAGCACTGTATCCATAAATCCCTTGTGTATTATTGTGCATTCCATTTATTACAGCACCACCTATAGGCCCCAACTGGTTAAATTAGGATTTTTGCTCTACTATATATTGTTAAATATAGATTTTTGAAATCTAAACTCTAGAGATCCATCCAGCACTATTGGTGAAAATTTTAATGAGAATTAATATAAACTATTCATAATTATAGTAAGTAATATAATTGTGGTTTTTGCAAACTCCTTAAAAAATAATATGCATTGAGCAAAACTGACGTTTTGTGCTTGGCAAATTATTTGTAGCGTACACTGCTGGTTTGGTTTACTGAGCATTATTGACACATTCAATCAATATTATGTTTCAATGTTTGATACAATTAAGAACTGGTTATTTTGCTAGTGAACAACTTGGTAGTTGGATTTGGAATACAATAAAGCCTCTTTGCTTGCAATTGAAGGGGCAATACAGTTTGCCCTTTTCTCTTCCTCTTTGCAGGCCTAATGCTATTGCACCTGTTTTCTTGAAGATTCTCCAACCCTCCAGAATCTTTTCCTGATGTTTTTTTAAAAAGCAGATTATAACTATTTTAAAAAAACTATTCACAGAAAACGTTCAAAGCAGATTAAATTTCAATATTCAGGGTCTTCCTGGAACACTGAAAGAAAGGTCAGTCTATGAAAAATCACTTAATGAATTTAAAAGATTATGTCATTTCAAATGTTTGATTTAACTATTTTCTTATGTTTAGAGACTATCACTGCAAGAAGGGGGGGAGGTCTATAGCTAGGCTTATCAGCATATACAACAAACCACACAATAATAGCTAAATCTAAGTGCGAGCAAGATTAATTGCATCTCAGTAGCTCTTTTATTTGACATCTCAGAACTGCTTTCAGCTTTCCCACAATATCGAATTGCATCTGTGTACACACCAAACACCTAAGAGATAATTCATTTCACTTTCAGCTACTTTTTCAAACAAACTTTTTTAAACAAAAGCATTTATCTACGTTTAAGTGGCAGGTGAAATTCTAGCACACTTCTCAATAAAAAGAACAGAGAGGCCTTACTCCTTCACAAAAGATTTGAGGCACGTATTAGTGGTACCAGCAATCTAGAAATACCCTTGGGCTACAGAATTATTTTCTCACACTCTAACAAAAGAGGAAAAAAGTAGTCACATAAAGTGATTTTATCCACTCATACATTGGAGGCATCCAATCTCTTACTTCTTTACCTCTATGCAACTAAATAATATTAAAAGCAGGCTCTCTGATGAAGAAGATGCCTGATTTGGAAATGAAGCAATGCTTGACTTAGACTTAATCATGAGAATAGGCAGTAACTATGATGTGAAATGTATAATAGCATTGCTTGTGCAAGCTGTAATCTTACATTTTTAATCTCTACATACAAGCTGATACACACACACACCAAAATTCCCCATTTCATGTATCCAAATCGACACCGGACATCAATATTTATCACTGAAGGATTCAATGCACAACTTTCCATATAAAGACCCCATTTTATCATTTGTAGCTTTTCTTATACAGTGGGGCAAAAAAGTATTTAGTCAGCCACCAATTGTGCAAGTTCTCCCACTTAAAAAGATGAGAGAGGCCTGTAATTGGCATCATAGGTGGACCTCAACTATGAGAGACAAAATGAGAAAACAAATCCAGACAATCACATTGGCTGATTTGGAAAGAATTTATTTGCAAATTATGGTGGAAAATAAGTATTTGGTCAATATCAAAAGTTCCTCGCAATACTTTGTTATATATCCTTTGTTATATATCCTTTGTTGGCAATGACAGAGGTCAAACATTTCGTGTAAGTCTTCACAAGGTTGGCACACACTGTTGCTGGTATGTTGGCCCATTCCTCCATGCAGATCTCCTCTAGAGCAGTGATGTTTTGGGGCTGTCGCTGGGCAACACGGACTTTCAACTCCCTCCAAAGATTTTCTATGGGGTTGAGATCTGGAGACTGGCTAGGCCACTCCAGGACCTTGAAATGCTTCTTACGAAGCCACTCCTTCATTGCCCGGGTGGTATGTTTGGGATCATTGTTATGTTGAAAGACCCAGCCATGTTTCATCTTCAATGCCCTTGCTGATGGAAGGAAGTTTGCACTCAAAGTCTCACAATACATGGCCCCATTTATTCTGTCCTGTACACAGATCAGTCGTCCTGGTCCCTTTGCAGAGAAACAGCCCCAAAGCATGATGTTGCCACCCCCATGCTTCACAATAGGTATGGTGTTCTTTGGATGCAACTCAGCATTCTCTCTCCTCCAAACACGACGAGTTGTGTTTCTACCAAACAGTTCTATTTTGGTTTCATCTGATCATATGACATTCTCCCAATCCTCTTCTGGATCATCCAAACACTCTCTAGCAAACTTCAGACGGGCCCGGACATGTACTGGCTTAAGCAGGGGGACACGTCTGGCACTGCAGGATCTGAGTCCCTGGCGACATAGTGTTACTGATGGTAGCCTTTGTTACGTTGGTCCCAGCTCTCTGCAGGTCATTCACTAGGTCCCCCCGTGTGGTCCTGGGATTTTTGCTCACCGTTCTTGTGATCATTTTGACCCCACAGGGTGAGATCTTGCGTGGAGCCCCAGATCAAGGGAGATTATCAGTGGTCTTGTATGTCTTCCATTTTCTAATTATTGCTCCCACAGTTGATTTGTTTACACCAAGCTGCTTGCCTATTGCAGATTCAGTCTTCCCAGCCTGGTGCAGGTCTACAATTTTGTTTCTGGTGTCCTTTGACAGCTCTTTGGTCTTCACCATAGTGGAGTTTGGACTGTGACTGTTTGAGGTTGTGGACATGTGTCTTTTATACTGATAACAAGTTCAAACAGGTGCCATTGATACAGGTAATGAGTGCAGGACAGAGGAGCCTCTTAAAGAAGAAGGTACAGGTCTGTGAGAGCCAGAAATCTTGCTTGTTTGTAGGTGACCAAATACTTATTTTCCACCATAATTTGCAAATAAATTCTTTCCAAATCAGCCAATGTGATTGTTTGGTGGTTTTTTTTACATTTTGTCTCTCATAGTTGAGGTCTACCTATGATGCCAATTACAGGCCTCTCTCGTGTTTTTAAGTGGGAGAACTTGCACAATTGGTGGCTGACTAAATACTTTTTTGCCCCACTGTATCCTGTTAGACCTTCTGTTCTTACTTTCCTATATATTGCAAAACATTTAGCAGTTGATGTGGTTTTATACAGTTTTAAGGAAGAGTTCCTTCTGACTCATATCCACTTGTATTTTAAATCATATTTTAAATCATTTAAGTTTATTTAGAACTTGGATGATAATTGATCGAAATTGTTTGAGACAACCTTATCAGATGCTTTTTAGAATTGTAACAAAACAGTATTATGATGATTTAGCCCAATACATTAAATCGGTGCAAGGTTATAAAATAGATTTTCAATATCACATCACTGAGCCACAGATATAAATTTCTGTTGGTTTTATTTTGGAAAAACAAACTACCTTATTTACCCGAAAATAAGACCTCCCCAGATAATAAGCCCAATTGGGCTTTTGAGTGGATGCTCTAAAATAAGCCCGCCCCTGAAAATAAGCCCTCTCCAAAAATATTACAACACAGCAGCAGCCATGAGTTGACAACGCTCGCTGCCTCCTGCACCTCAAAAATAATAAGACCTCCCTGAAAATAAGGCTAAGTCCTTATTTCGGGGGTCAAAAGAAAATAAGACCCTGTCTTATTTTCAGGGAAACACGGTAGCACTAGAAACTATTGACATAATTAGAATAAAATAAGCAGAGAGCAATTTATAATCCAATATTTTAATTTTTCAAACCTTAATCCTAACCCTAGATTTGTGGCTGTGTACTGATATTAAGACGCTGAGCTTGTCGATCAGAAAGGTTGGCAGTTCAAATCCCTAGCGGCACATAACGGACTGAGCTCCCATTACTTGTCCCAGCTTCTGCTAACCTAGCAGTTCAAAAACATGTAAAAATGCAAGTAGAAAAATAGGGATCACTTTGGTGGGAAGGTAACAGCTTTCCATGCACCTTTGGCATTTAGTCATGCGGGCCACATGACCACAGAAACGTCTTTGGACAGCGCTGGCTCTTTGGCTATGAAACGGAGATGATCACCGCAACCTAGAGTCAGGAACGACTAGCACATATGTGCGATGGGAACCTTTACCTTTACTGATATTAAACACCCATAATTTGAGTCAAGGGTACATTGGTCTTGTTTTTTCTTTCACATACTTTGTAAATGTTTAGTACGATATTCACTTCCAGTTTCAATGCAGTTTAATACAGATAGTCCTACAATTACTACAGACTTTTGGGGACCAGAAGTACCATTGCTAAGCAAGACAGTTGTTAAGTGAGACACACTTAACAGCTGTAAGTGGGACCAGTCATAAGTCACTTTTTTCAGTGCCTTTGTAATTTTAAATGGTCGCTAAACAAATGTAACAGCTTCTATCATCTCTGACATCAGATGTGGAAGAGCCCAACAGTCACTATATTGTAATGTATTCTTCGCATGTAAAGCATGAAATGACACGGAGTATATTTTACTTAAATGTGATATTTATTAAAGTTTGATTTTACTGCTTCTATTAAGAACAGTTAGACTAGGAACTGATCCATAATTGTTTAACAACTTCAGGATAAATATTCAACAATATTTTCTTCTACTGAAGAGAAATATTCATTTATAAGACAATAGGTTATTTATACTGTAATCAAAGTAAAAACATTTAGATTGATAACGTGAAAAATAGAGTATCCTTAGGTGTTTATTTCAAAACATTAATTGCAACATTCATCTTTTTAAAGGTCTTTTTGAAGATCCTAGAGAAAAAGCATTAAGAGGTAAAGATTTCCTCTTCTATAACAAGGCATTTTTCATGATACCAAGACCTTTTCATGTTTTAGTACTTACATTTCAAAATAATCTTTACCCCGGAAGTATTAAAATCTACAAGAAGCTCAAAAGTATAATGTCTTCTGTCACTGAAGCCTCATCTGAACAATGAGCAGTATTATCATATTAGGGGGGAAATGAATACAATAGTATATTAAATATCCTGTTGTGTTCTTGGCCTCTCTCCAGATTCTCTGTTTTGAAGACAAACTCTGGAGTTCTCTGCAGTATTTCTCAGAAAAAGCTGAATGAAGTAACAAAGTCTAAAGAGGCTTAGTGGTAAGCTTTGACCAATTACCACTGACAGCATCGCTTTATGTTACACATCGTATTTTAAGGTTTTTCGTTAATCCTTCTTCTTTTTCATTCCAAACCTTATGTTACTTGAGAATTTGACAGGAAGTAGCAAAAAGACCAAGCTCTCCACATATTGGGAGCTGATGGTCAGTTCAAATATTGAAAGAAGATTTTTCATTTAACCAAGAGTAAGCAAACAAATGGTCAAAACAAATGGAGAAGCACCACTTTCAAACTTAGTTAAGTCTAATACTCATTACACAAAACAGTTAACTGTGACATGCATACAGAACTGTCAAAAGCTGCAAGCCATAAAAATCTTTAGTGTTCTATTAACTATTGGAAGCATTTATTATCTATGAATTAATTCTCAGATTCCAACAGTCAACATAAGTAAATAAATACATGGCTTGAACTAGTGTTCTGCAATCAGATATGGAGAGGGAAATTTGGCAGACACAGGAACAGCATTCCTTTGAAAGAACTTCATAGCATCTGTTTGCAACTCCTTAAAGCAGCCATATCAATAATATCAAAATAGTATTTTTTATTTTAATTAATTGTATGTTCTAATTATAAACTGTTGGTGAGTTCACAAAACAAGTACAGTAATTCCTCCTTAGTTGACCACCTCCCTATATTGACCATCTCCCTAAGTTGACCTAATTTTCATAGACCGGATATATCCTATACAGTATGCACACAACAGAAAGCCAACCGCTCTATATTGACCGCCTCTGTAAGTTGCATCTTGGCCATCTGGACCTTGACGCATGGCATTAATTTACCCTCTATAACAGGGCTGTCAAACTCATGGCCCGCAGGCTGGATGCATCACACGCTGCCCATGCCTACACCCGGTTTAGCAAAGAGGGGGAAAGTCATGAGAAATTGCGTAATGATGCTTGACAATGCAAGTGTGACACCCCTGTTCTATAACTTGACGAGTTGAGTCCAGTCTGCACCAAGGGCAAGAATTGGTAGCAATGAATTTCTTTCAAGAAGAATATCAAAGAATACAGTATTTTTTACTTTTGATTCGGTGCTGACAAGTGTGGACTCTTTTTCAAGGTGATGCCTGACAGGAGCCTCATTATGAGGGGTGACTAGTGTAAGAGTCTAAAACTTTCTAAAGAACATTTCACAGTTCTGCTGTGTGGTAGTTTAACCAGAGAGAAGCTAACCTTTGGTGATTGATAAATCAGCAAAGCCATATTCATTCAAGAACCTACAGCCCAAAGACCTTCCTGTCACCTGGAAATCTAACAAAACTGCATGGATGACTGGTGCCCTATTTGAGGAATGGATAAGAGGTATTGATTGAGAAATGAAGAGGAAGAAACGGTCCATTCTCCTTGTAGTGGACAATTATCCTAGCCATCTCCAAGTGAATCATCTTACAATCACTACATTAAAACTTCAACCTCTTGACCAAGGCATAATCAAAACATTCAAAATGCACTTCAAAGCCCAGCTTCTGCAGTGGGTCATTGCTAAAACGCAAACCTATGGTCTGCCTGTAGAAACAAAATCCTAATCCTAACCCTGAACCAGAAGCAATTTTCTAATCAATATTGACTGAGGTACAACCCAGAGGAAAAGTGCTGGAAGCAACTGATGAAGCAGAAGAATTAAGTGAGAACACGGAAATTACAGATATTCTGAAAGAAGAGGATGTCAGTCATTTGATAATGCAGTTAAAGTCATTTGCCGGGGAAAAGTGCCCAGGTATGCTGAATGGTATAGCCACCGGTAAGAGTACTTTCTCCGCTTTTTTTCAGAAAAAATGACCAAGTCATGAGAAAACAATACATATGTAAATGTATTGATATTGTATCGTACGGTATAGTATGAATGACTTTCCTGTGTTTTCACTATGTGTGTATGACATTATCTAATAAAAGCTGTACAATAAAATGAGGCACATGTACATATCAGTAGAGTTGTTCTGTATGTTGACCACTTTTGTTCAGTCCCTTGGATGGTCAATTGTCAGAGGTTTTAACTGTATTTAATTTTTAAAATCCCTAGAGTTATGCCCTGGATGGATGGATGGATGAGTGGATGGATGGATGGATTTGATTTGTGTCAACCAGAGGCAACTTTTATTACCCAAATTTTCAAATACAGTCTCCTTTTTAAGAGCTTTTAATAATTAATATTTACAATTATACAAAATACAAATACTCTTGAGTTTTTTTAATACTCAGCATCATTTATGATTCTGCAGAAAAAATCAAGTATTTCCTAATTTTGACATTACTCCATTTTGGCCATATGTAAGCAATTAGTCACAATACACTTAAGAGGCAACAGAATACTTTGAGATTGTGTGCAATGTTTGCCATCTTTCCTGAATACTCAAGACACTAAAATCACCATCCACATCCAATCAACTAAATCTATAGTCATACTTCTAGTTCATGTTAATATGCAATAAAATTCCTACCAGTAGTTAACTTTCATGGACAGTATTATCTATAGCAGGCACAAATTGAGATTTGTATAGCTTTGAAAAAAGCACAAAGCATAAATAATAATTTGCCACTGAGAATTAACATCACATTGCAGCGAGAAGAGTCAATATAGGAAGCCCTAATCCTCCATTCCCAGTACAACTGGCACCGATTACAATTTTCAGAAGCAAGTTATTCAATACACCAACTGATTCCCAAACAGACCATTTTATACCAGACCTTGTTCCCATACTTCAGAGCTTTCACCCTTCTTCCCAGCCTCTGACACAAAAGCAGCAACATTGCCATGGGTCAAAATCTGGATCAATGATAAAGTTCCTGATTCAGGAACTCAATTCTGCTTCTCATTAGCTTCTAACTACCTGGCCACTGTACACCCATTTTTGTGTTTCCTCATCTGGGAATGATTCATAAGACTACAGGGAAGATATAACCATATAATTGGTACTCACATTGCTTTTTCAAAATTACACTAGATCCTCTATCTTGTTAGATTTCAACAGGTCTAAATTTTGGCTATGTGTAAACTTTTCTTGCTTGTGGACAAAGTAATTAATCACATTCAATTTAATTAGAAACTATAAACTTGGTATCAGACTGCAGTGACTGAATCATGTAGCTGCCAGCATAGACAACCTAGTTATAGCTCTAAGGTTGCTCTGACCTCACAGTGGAGCCTGAGAATCTGTCAGAAAGGTGCTCTCACAGTGCAAGATATCAAGGAACAGCTGCATAGATTATGTTAGTTCTGTTATATTAGTTTTTCCTTTGTTTTCAATATTGCTCTGTCTGCAATATTGCATCTCATGCTTAATAGCACACTGGCATACACTAGTGAATATCGAGGAGCAGATGTCATCAAGCATCTCGTCATTCTATTAGTATTTATTTTGGTTCAGAAATAAATCAATAGAAATTGCATTCATCCGTTCCTAATGAAGTTCTCCATTTTGTGAATGGTACTTTCTTCATGGCAAACATTTATTTTGTTTCTTTCTTTTTAATCAAGGAGTCTGGTTTAAAAAATGATCTAATATCCATGAGATTGGATTAATTAAGATTCTAGCTGTATCCCCACTGCTTTTCATATACAGTACTACGTAAAAATTTGTTCATTAAGTAACATGCAGTTTTTACGTAGACGATCTTGGGCCTAATAAAATATGGAAAGCCTTACGGATCAATGCCTTTCTACTTCTGCATTTTGTGTCCAACAGTGACCAATCATAAGCATTTTCCAGGAGCTCACACAGTCTCTTCTGTGGTTGTTTCCTAGCAACGAGCATTTCAAACATATTGCCTTGATTCCAAAGTATGGCAATGGATCACCACATAATATGTGATTTTAATGAAACTATGTTAAACTATCATAGCAAAACCAACCCCCTGTTCTGACTGAGGCTTCCCAAGAGCATGAAACAAACTCCTGCTACCATTAAATGGCAGCCTCATCAAAAAGACTAAAGATTAAAAAAATATATTTTATGATTCAAATGTCCTGACTTTAAAGCATTCTGACCTTACTAGAAATGTTTTTACCAGTTTGATGCAGTTGTTAAGTATATCGCAAGCCCATGGATGACTTGGGGTAAATTATTCTCTTAGCCCACAGGTGTTAAACTCATGGCATCACATTGTCAACACATGATATTTTGCGACGTTTTTCTCATTCGCGGAGCTGAGATGGGCGTGACCTACACGTGACACATCTGGCCTGCAGGCCACCAGTTTGACACCCTTGTGTTAGTTGAACCTACTCCATAGGAATCCTGCTGTGAGAAGAACTGGAGCAGAGGGTTCTGTATATGCTCTTTGAGAAAAGTTGGGATATAAATGTACCAAAGAAATAGATGAATTAACAAGTGTTACATCCTAATCTCCACTTCAAGGTCAACATGGAGCATTCCAAACCATGAAAAATTTGCTTGCAAACACTAGATGAATGGAGTGGTTAACAAATATAGTAAATCAATTAATAACATAATCAAAGAGCTTCAGTGCTAGAGTTAAATATTTGAAGGACACGGTAGTGAATTAGGTGTGGTTCCTAGACCATTCTCAAGTCGTTTTGAATTTACCATTATTAGTTTGACTAGGCCAGGGGTGTCCAAACTTGGGAACTTTAAGACTTGTGGACCTTGACTCCCAGAATTCCCCAGCCAGCATGGCTGGCTGGGGAATTCTGGGAGTTTAAGTCCACAAGTCTTAAAGTTCCCAAGTTTAGACACCCCTGGACTAGGCAATTCCTGTCAAAGAAAGTTAAACCAGTAGCAGTTATCACAGGAATTCAAAATCCCTCAGGTTACTTTCAAGCCCTTCAGCAAAAAGTCTTGAAAAGCACCTACATTTTATGCGTACTGAGAAGACTCATCATCTACCTCTATGGTTCAATCCATCTAATGTATTGAATAATGTATTTGTGATATCTTTTTTATTACTAAAGTTCATCAGGTTGATATGAAAAGAAAGAAAGCTGACCAACAATCATATGGAATTTCTGTCTGTAATTATTTAGACCATTATTAAACTTGCTTGTAAGCCTAAGCATCTGCAGCCTTATTTTCCAAATGAATCTTTCCTCCTCAAATTCTTTATATTGTACTATTAGGCCCTAATGAAAAAACGTTGCTTTTTAAAATAGCTGTCTTTGTTTCCTAAGAATAGGCAGGAAATACTACTTTGTATCAGAGCAGGATTTTCAATTGGTCCAATGGGTGTCAGCCTTACATTACCCTGAAAGGCAAGCAATCATATAATTTATTGCCAAAAATGTTATTACTACCCCAGCATACTTGCTTCTTAAAGGACTGAAGCCTACACATAATATTGCTTTAAGTATTCAGCTCCTAGGAACTTAATATAGAGGGATGGTTAACAGGTATGTGGCCCACAGCAGTATGTCAGTTATGTGAGTAGAAATCACAATAGTATTAAAATATGAAAACAGGTGGGAAAGTAGGTTATAACATTTACTTCCCCAGTTCAACTCATAATAGTTAATTTCTTAATTTTTATTAAAGAAAAACAACAGTAAGGTAACACGAACACTGCTATCCTTTCTTACATATATAAAAGTACCTACCTTGTTGACCTGTCCTATCATGTTAATCCATCTTCTCTTTTATATTTAATATCATTAAAGTCAAACTTTAAGAGCCTAGACATGGCAGAGAAAACCACATATTTTCCCCTTTGAGAGGTAACCAGATGTCAATAGCTGCAGCTGTGACTATATAATTACCTGTTTGCATTAACATAGACCACAGTTTAGATTTAATAGGTCAGATGACAATGCAGCAAAATGCATTTACCCTATGATTACCCCTTTTCAAACATTCTCTCGCTCGCAACTTCGACCCTGGGAACATTGCAGGCACAGACTTGGGTCAATAAGAAACATTGGCCAGCACAATAGGCCTTGCCTCAAACAGCGCTGTTGACAGACACCAGCACAAAGGAAGTGAATAGAGTCCCCCTCAGTTCTCACACAGAGCGAAGAATGACTCAGTGTACTGCTGCTTTGGTGCACTGTTTGTACAGTGTATACAGCTTTTGTCCTCAGCCACTGTTCCTGGCTCAATGCGGGCTAAAGAGCCTAGGAAATGAAGGAGGAAGAATAGCTCTGCACTCTTTCCTGCAGCCAACAGAATATCCATATGCACATGACAAGGTCAATGAAAAGCCTAAAGTCACCAGTTGACTCTCTCCCACCTTAATTACTCCCACAGTACCTCTGGATTTATATTGAAGCTCCAGTTGTGCTACTCATAACAAATTTGCCTATTAGAATATTAGCTTGAGGTTCCTTTTCCCTTGAAAATGTTTCTACTGTTAGTTCTGATACATCACTAAATGACTGCATCATTGGGACGTCTGAGAATTGAAAATAAGAGAAGGGCACCAGAATTCTGAGCACATATTTAAAGAACTGTCAGTAGAAAACAAGGGGAAATGAATTAGCTACAGGCAGTTTAGTACATAAACAACTGGCAAGTATGGTACTTTAAAAAAAAAAGGAACACTCACAATGTATCTGAGAGTTATTAGCTGTTGCAGTTAAGAAAGTCATTCATAGAGTTTCTTGAATTAGTAGAAATTAGAGCAAAGAGGGCAAGATGGCTATCCTCCCCTCTCCTTGTGAGTCTCCTATGGACATTCAGATGGGCCATGTCAGTGATGACTAACCTTTTTCTAAAGGTGGCCAAAACTCTGTGTGCATGTGCTATCGTGCATGCGTACGTGCCCAACCACCTGCATGAGCAACCCCCTACATGTGCATGCACATGTGGTGGTGGGGAGATTTTTGCCCTTTCTAGGCTCTGGAGGCTTTCCTGAAGCCTGGAGAGGACTAAATCAACCTCCCCTCACCCTCCAGAAGGCCAAGAATCAACTGTCCGGTGCACACATGCACGCCGGAGCTTAGGGCTACCGAGGGCTGCCATCCTGGCAAAAAAGACTCTGCGTGCCACCTGTGCCATAGGTTCACCATCACAGGTCTATGTGCTGGATAAACTATATTTTATTACAATGGAATACACCTTTAACAATTTCAAGAAAACAACATGCTTATGTTGAAAAATCTTGCCTAACTTCCACAACAAAATTTTGAATTGGGATTAAGTGGACTCTACTCTGTGTTCACCAAAGGTTTTAGACCCAATATTGGACATTCAGCTTAAACCTCCCACAAATTTTCAGTAAGTGTGGGAAAACTGCTCTATAATCGTTTTTGTTGAGCACAAGAACAAAATGAAAGTGCACAAAAGTTATAATACATAATAGGTATGTAATTAATAAAGAAAACAAGTAGTCGTATCTAAAAATACCGCTATTCCAAATACATTGGTCTCTCCTATTCCACAATTTTCTTCTTTAGTAGCTATGCCACCTGCTTATTATATCAATTGCAGGTACAGACCTGACATTGCTGAGTAGCCCCACTTTATAACAGTAGTGTTCTTGTTCAAAACATCGGGCAACTCTAACACTAGCATTCTTCAGAGCTCCCAGATTACATAGCTACCTGAATAAGGAAGAAGGGAAAAACTTTCTCTCTGATATGATTTCTCATCAAAAAGGACCAGGATCCAAGATGGCTGCTTATATCAAATCTGAGTATATTTTTTCATTTCACTGATATGGGTACAGTTTTGAAGAGAGAGAGGGAGGGAGGGAGGGAGGGAGGGAGGGAGGGAGGAAGGAAGAGAGAGGGGTGGAGTTAGAAAGAGAAGCACAAAGAACACTCTTCCTGTATTTTCTTTTAAGTTTTAACATACAAACACAAAATGGGTTGTGGGGGAGAAAAGAGTACGGTAATTCTATACAAGGAAAAAAATGGATTATTTTCTAACTTCTCAATATCTATTATATGAAGCATCTCTACTTTGTCCAGGATTCTTAAAACAAGGCTACCGAATGCTTTTCAGTCCAAGCAGTTCAATCTCCCAGGTTAACTTTCTGCATATTCCATCAATAGTTGGATCATTCACAATTCTCTAGTATTGACATATACTGTACATACTTCCAAAATCTCATTCTTATCCTCTGTGGACAGCAATCATGCTTTTAGTGTAAAATGCTTTTGATATCAATTTACCAGTACTAAATTTCTTACAAAAACAAACTTGCATTTTACATTTTATGACCTTAAAATGTGTGAATGTGATTTGCAACACAATGTGGTGTATAAACTACCTTAACTGAACTTGCTAACTAACCATGCCTCATTCCCCCATATTGCTCCATTTCATCTCACTGAATTGCCATCTTTATTCCTAATCCAAAATAATATTGCAAAGAAATATTGTAGAGGTAGGCTTAGGACTCCGTCTCTCTGCAAGTCAGCAAGGTAACTCTCTGAAACCTCTATAACAAGAAGCAAATTTGGTGAAAGGTGGGACAGAAGTCTGCAAAAGAAAAAATCAAGTTTGAAATTGGGTGAGATTCAGCCAGAGGTACACCAGAGGTTGTATAGTAAACCTAATCTGCCAATGCAACCCTATTGGATAGATGATTGGGTTGTGGCTTGATGCCCTGCCAGCATTTCCATTCTAAGCCCCCTCCTTCTTCCTTAGTCACATGATCCAGAACAAAAATTATTGTAAAGAATTCCAGAAGGCACCTTCTGCATGCTTTTCCTAACCTAGAAAAAGTTTCTTTTTAACTGACACTATTCCATTAATATAAAGCTTTGGCATAAATTTTGTTTTTCTTAAATGGCTAAGATTTCATAAACCCAAGCACATTTTTGTTTTTTAAATGTTCCAATTGACTATATATCTTGATAACACATTACTTTTTAGTCTCAAGGCTGATTAACTTTGCAGCATCGAATTAGAATTTAGTTTTTTTGTTAATGTACCATTTATAACAATTGGTTAAAAGTTGAGTAGAATTTCATAGTTGTGCAATTTCTTACAAGAAGCACACTTGTAAACAAAAGATACATCTGCATCATAGATTTTTTTAGATGTTTAAATCTACATCTGGTGCAATAAAACAGTGCTAAAGTCTTTTTTAATGTATTTGCTACCCCTTTATGTATGTAATTGTACTATTTAAGGAAAACTGAATTATTTATTAATTACAATGACTATTCTGAGGAAGGTGATTAGTAGTGACTTGCATTTTGTCTCCAGATGTGAATTCTGCTAGTTGTTTACACTACTAAAAAAAATAGTCCAGAAATATTTACAGATTTATGGCTTCACCCATTTCAGCAACACCATCTTTGTGAAATACTGAACCACAAAAAGCAGCACCTCAATTTGAGGCTGAAAATAACTAACTGCAGAACAACGTAGTGGGTGGCAAACAAAAAGTGCACTGTAAGGCATTTAAACAAATAAGATGAAGTCCACAAGAGATAAAAAGTTATAATTTCCTAAGTGTACATTACTATAAATAATCCTGGAAGCTATTTGCTGAAAAATGCATAGATTCAGTCTGCAATCACATAGCTAGTCTGTAAAAAATGCACTCTAGTGTTTGACAGTAGACACAGAGGCACCATAAGCATTGTTTGGGCAAAGAGTTACTGTGAATAACCCTGTAAAAGCAGCTTTTTAAAAGCCACCTTCTTGAATCTAACCTTCCCTAAACATAAATAGTTACTATTTCTTTGTTCCATTCTGTAATCCGTGAAAATAGCACAAGGAGAACAATCTTACCAAAGATCTGAGACTTTAGTGGACTATGACTAAAAACAAATAAAACAAACCATTTTTATTAGTCAACAAAAATTACTAAAAGTCTCTGTGTTAGACCTGCCACCACTTAAACCTCTAAGTAGAAATGATCCTTGGCTCCATTTGTTGAGAAAGATATATATTAGAAAAGTGTACTGCACTACTGCAATAAACTTGACTTCTAGTAAAATGATGCCCTTCTCAACAAATGGAGCCAAGGATGGTTTCTACTTAGAGGTTTAAGTGGCAGCAGCTCTGACACAACTGAAAATCACAACTAACAAAAGTCAATGCCATGCTGTTTCTCTTTTTTTTTAAAGGGGAGAGGTGCATTAAAGGAAAATCTAAAGAAACATTCTTGTCAGCAAATGTAATCATTTATAAATTGAAAGTGTCAGGAGCAAACAAGGGGACCCACAGGTCAAGATTTCAATTAGCTGTTTTATTGCTCTATTCTAGCCTATACATAGGAATATTCTCAGAATGACAGTTTGCACCTGAGTGTGACTAGATAAGGTTCAACTGCATTCAAGAGGGGTCTGACTTCGCCCTCTGGTGCCCACATAAGGATTCCAGACTAATTCTCCGCTTTACCCCCTGACTTGGCCAGTCTCCCCCCCCCCCCCCAGAAAGGGCGGTATCACCTATGTGAAATACCTATTTCAGAGAAAATTACATTTTTTCACATACTTGTGAATCTTCTAATTGACACTGACCTCATTTGATGCTAAAATGCTACTATAAGAAAATATGAACTTCATGTATTTACATGACCTCTTTGCTCTTGTTGCACAGTGAAACAGATAAATACCCATCATATCTTGAAATATAGGAAATTAGGAAACAACAAATGCAGGAGGGAGCTTCATCTTGACATATTTGTCTTATTCTTTTGTAGTTTATATTACACTAATTGTTGTGTAATATAATGTCTTTAACATGTATTTTATCTTGTATTGCTTTTGGATCTTATTCATTTTTCCCATTCTCATTTTGTGGCCGTAGGTAGCTTATACCAATTTTTATATTTTATTTGTTTTATTTATTTTGTAATATGTTATTATAAGACAGCTAATAACAATATTTATAACAAATAAATCTAGATTTCTTCACTCACCTGAACTTACATCCTGATCACCCCACTGGCTTATGTAGCATTTTATACATGAGACAATCTTTGGGAATTTGTCCAGAATGCAATAGCCAGATTAGTAAAACCATTTCCACAGCAGAAAAGTACCACTTTTGAGATTGCTGCAATTCTGAGGTCCAATTCAAAGTACCAGTTTCTTCTTAAAGATCCCTTTATGTCCCAATACTGGGCTACATGAAGCTTTGCCTTGCCAAAGTTGACTTTTCATTATCATTAGAGAATCCTTCTTGTGAAGTTCAAAGACTAGAAGCAGCAACCTTCTCTCTAGTGATTCCTGTATAATGCTTGTGGATGTGCATTTTTACATTTTTTTTTCTAGGCTGAATTTATTTTATTGTTTTTACATGATTGTACATCACTCAGAGACATATGATTGGTGTGGTAAAATAAATAAAACACATAGTGCACACACACACATCCAACTTACAGAGCTAGAATATGACCATTTAAAGATGGCCACTATTGATAATTATAACTACTTTTAAATGAATATACAACATGTGAAAAAATAACAGAAGATTCAGGAATCATGAAAACCTTATACTACAAATTTGGATACAGATTTGAGGGAAAAGCTATCAAGATAACATTCCAAGGAAGATGGCTTTTGAAACAAGTTATTATATCCAGATCAAATTGCTGGTGCCATTTAGGTTAGTCCACATAGGTATAGGTCTAATGCCCTTCAAAGACTTTAATCTAGTATAACTCACAAAAGTGGAATTTCTTTTCCACCTTCTCTCTTCCTTTTAGTTTTCCCCAATTTATTTTTTCTATGAATTTGTTGTCTGCATAGTAGCTATGAAGCTGTAAACGTTTGTACCCACATTGGGTGTTGTGAAAAAGAACCCATTTATTCCCATTCAGCTAGAAGATACTGCCCCAAAATGTATTAGTACCACGAGGAGCTCTTATCTTTGCATCTTCTCCACACAGCTATCAATACAGCTAAGGCTATTATGATAACTGAAATTCACAGTAAGAGTAAGAACAGAATGATTTAGGAGGGAGCAATTGTGGAGAGTCAAAGAAATGACCTTGGGGAAACTATGCAGCAACAGTTACAAAATATATAAGCCTGGGAAAGGCATTTAAGCATTACAGCATTTAAAACATTATAGGGGGAAACCTTCAAACTGGCTCTGCCTGAACGCTCTGGAGTAGTGTTTGTCAACCTTGGCAACTTGAAGAAGTGTGGCCCTTAACCCCCAGGATGTTTGAGTTGACATTCATACATCTTCAAGTTGGCAAGATTAAGAACACAGTGCCAGATATAAAAAGAAGGGAAAGGGGGAAAATCCGGAGGCTTTAAAGACTCTGTTCTTGTAGGCTAGTTCAATAAGAATTCCAGTGAATAAAGTAGATTTCCTAACCTGGTCTATCACAAAGGAGAAGAGTAATATCATCAAATTTTGGCAGTGTTTTCACTTGGGAGACAAACCATAAATAGTCATCTTGCTAGATTCAAACTTGAACAAGGAACTAATAAATGGCTCTTATTTATGGATTCTTCCTCCTCAGTTTCTGCTCTGCTGCAGTGATGCAGTGGTTAGAGTGCAGCAGTGCAGGCTACTTCTGCTAATTGCTGGCTATCTACAATTTGGCAGTTCAAATCTCACCAGGCTCAAGGTTGAGTCAGCCTTCCATCCTTCCGTCTGTAAAATGAGGACCCAGATTGTTGGGAGCAATATGCTGGCTCTGTAAATTGCTTAGAGAGGGCTGTAAAGCACTATGAAGTGTTATACTAAGTGCTATTGCTATTTCCTTCTGCTTCCTTAAAGACAGCTCTGGAATCCTTTTTTCCCCTTCCCCTGAAAAAATATTTTCTTCTTCTTCTCTCACGCTTGATCTTCTCAGCCATTGTTTTCTGTTTCCTGTGCTTCTCTCTGGAGACCTGCCTCATACCTTTCTCTCCCTTTAAAATGCAAAATTTGGCCTGGGTTAGGCAAAATGCAAAAGCTAAATGCAGCAATCTTGAGTATCTATTTGATGTTCTGTTCTTCTGGATGTCAATTCATCAGGAAAATAATATTCTGTATAAATGTTGCCATATTTAAGAGGCAGAAAGACATAAAAGATCCTTTTTGCCATTGAAGCCTTGCGCTTGCATGATCTCTTAAGCTCATTATTCTTTGTAAGGAAATTGCTCAGTCAATATTTTTTAAAAAGGAAATACTTAGAAAATTTGAAGAGATATTATTCAACGATAACATCATACAAATAGTTCACTATAACGCATACTATTTAGATTTGTGCATACTAAATATCTATAGTATGACTATACTTACTTGCCATCTGCTGGTCGCTTGCAAACACAATGAAATTTTCCACCAAAATCAATGTACAGATCATCTTCTAATATGTAAAATATTTTTCCTGTGACAATTTTGTCTTTGGCCGGTCCCATCTGAATTAAAGGACAGAACCTCAGCATTGATGCAAAGGATTCCACATTCTTGGAAGGCACCTAGAGAAAGCAGTCGTTTTAATTTAGGAAATTATCAGATTTGATTTATTAACATTCAATGTAATTTTTACAGAGAAATCTTTATTTTATAAAGAAATTAAGGGTATCAAGAAACAGTATTAGGAATCATATGAATAATCTGAAACATTCATTCATAGACCATTGATCTTGATGGAGATGTGGGTAGTGTTACACTTATTTACTCCTAGATAAAGAGTTCTGCACGGAAGTTGAAGTGGCTAAGTATGTTTTTCCTAGCTCAGGATTAAGGATGGTGAACTACTGTAACCTATCTGCTCTCAGGATCATGCACACTTGGTTGTAATCATTATTTATTACCCTTATGATGTATCTTTCCCTTATGTGCTCAAGGTAACATGTAACACAGTATGTTCCATTTCATAATAGTTAAAAAAACAGCAGGCAGTGTAAAATACAGCTATGGAACACCTTAAAGGCTAGCTAGACAATGTGATATCATACTAGTTTTGTGCCTGTTGTGGGAGCATGAACACACATCTGGGGACAAGGACATTTTACATAGTGGGCATGCAAGCTTAAAAAATATGGCTGCTTAAAAAAAATTTAAAAGTATTTATATCACTTCTGCATTTTAAACATTTCTAGTGAAGATCTGCCTAGTCCTACAAAGAAACAACAGGGTTTAAAAAAAAAATCTCTGCCCAGAGCTTCACATGGCCTTTCTTTTATAGTATTAACAGTTATATGCTGTGCATTTTAATCATTGTTTAAATAATTGCAAGAGTGGTTTCTACTTTGAAAAATAAATTCACAATAGCGGGGTCCTTGGTGCACTCTGAACTTGACTGTTTTCTTGCAGGCATTTAATTACCAAATTAGATAATATCATCAGGCTTACCTAGTTTGGTAATGAAATGTCTGCAAGAAAACAATCAAACTTAGAAAGCGCCAAGGAGCCCCATCGTTCAACCCTGAACTACAAATATCCCCTTCTAAATTTAGAATGCCCTGCTGTTTATAGTGGAATTTACATTCAAGTAAAAATAAATAGCCTCAAATGCTTGTCTTGGAACCTAAACTACACAGTTCTTAAAGAGTCAGACAAACTAATGTAAATCTGCGGCGTAAATCTGTAATCTGGTAGGACAAAAGTATTCACTTCACTGAATGCTGCAGGACTGCCAGAGATGATCAGGCTATAAGGCTCTTATTTTAACTGCCAACATTCAACCTCAGATGCATGAAATAACGCAGTAATCATAATACGTTAAAAAACAAATGATTGGATATTTTAGGAATAAGATCAATTAGGATGTGCAGCACAGACAATTTTAAATTATACAATATGCTATCTAGGGCCAGGGGTGTCAAACTGGCGGCCCGTGGGCCAGATGCGTCACGGGCAGGCTGCGCCCATCCCTGCTGCATGAATGGGAAAAACATGGCAAAACATCACCGATTGGCAATGTGATGTGGCGGTTTTGACACCCGTGATCTAGGGTGTGAGACCCAAATGGAATGAAGTGGCAATAACACTAAAAATGCACTACTAATTATATGCTCAGCTACTACACAATAAATAACAGATCATTTTGGCAGGGAGGATAAAAATCAATGGGGTTTTTTTTAATGGATTTTTAAATTTTAAATCATTTTTTTTATTAAATTTATTTTAATAACATGCTTTTGGAATAAAAATCTATCTAAAGATAGCTTTCTATTTAAGATATATAATAATTTAGTTTAATCAGCATGAAATGGTGCTTAGTTATGTAGCATGAGGCTGTATATTTTGCAATATCGGGACTGTCAGTGAGTCAACAGCAGGTCAGAGGAGGAGCTGCTGCGAGACAGAGATGACAGTTGCTCTTTAAAAATTAGGATTTAAATCAACTTGATTTAAATCACATCCACCTTGTCATTTTGTATTAAATTGTTACAGAAGTGTATGATCAAACTACAAAAACAATTTCAGAAGGTAGATTTGAGAATCTTTGTGAAATATCTCTATGTTAACACATGTAGAACAAATCTCTCTAGGCCTAGAAATTAGAAGACAGGTGTACTTAGGTGTTCTTTAAGAAAAGAAAAGCAAAAGAACACACACATTATTGTATTGTACAAATTATTTAGAAGAAGATTTTGTTTACTAAAAAGAATAGTGCCATATGTTGATACAGATATATCAAATGAACAGACAAGTTTTGGAAAGGTTGAAAGCCATAAAACCAGATAGTTAATACTGAATAAATAATGGAGAGTGAGCAATATATTTTAAAAACAAAGTTTCCTTTTGGGTAATTGCTTACAGAAAAGCCTTTGATTGTGTAGATTATGCCAGAAAATTAAATATGTATATATTGGACTAATGAGTATGCCATAATAGCTAATTACTTTTTATGAACCTCTAAAATGACCCATTTGGAAACCAAGGAAAGACTTAGAAGTAAAAATGTCAAGTGAAACATCTGTTCTAGATTAATATGTCACCATATCAAGCCATGTGTCTTATAAAGTCACTGCCCATAGACAATCAAGAAAACAGTTCTGAGTTGAAGGATAGATGGATAGTGTGTTAGTGAGGTAAAGAGTTAAAATAGAATGAATGAGCTAGAAGGGACTTTGGAGGTCTTCAGTCCAACCCCCTGTTCAAGCAGAAAATGGGTCCTAAGGGGAAAAATACAATGGCACACTTACATAAAATGAGAGGAGGCTGTTCTTATGATAACAAAGATCACAATAGTTAAAGCCAGAAAAAGGACAGAAACGTTGTAAAGGGTGCCCAGCATTAGAAAAGAGCTGGAAGGGACCTTCGAGGTCTTCTAGACCAGTCCCCTGCTCAAGCAGGAAAATCTATATCATCTCAGACAAGTGACTGTCCAGTGTCTCTTCTTAAAAACCTCCAGTGATGGAGCACCCACAATTTCTGAAGGCAAGGTATTGCACTGGTTAATTATCCTCAGTTGGGAAATTTCTCCCTAATTCCATGTTGCTTCTCTCTCTGATTAAATGCGCCTATTCCTCATTGGCGTGCAGCTTCAAGGTCAACTGCTCCCCCAACCCACAGCAGACCCCCCCCCCCCCCAATTAGAGAGATTATGAAGTTGTCTTCGAGAGGCGGAAAACGTTTCTCGGTACAGCTTTCAGGTACCGAATTAATTCAGGGTCAGCCTCAGGCCGTCCCCGGACAAAGCATTTAGGCAGAGAGGCTCGAGACCGTTAAAAGACCTGTGAAGGCGGCACTTCCCCAGTTCCGGAAGAAAGTGGACACGCGAAAAGAAAACCGGGGGAAGAGTAAGAAAGGATGCACGGAGCCCGCACCTTGCTTCCGCTATCGCTGCCAACTTCCCCTTCTTTTGAAGAAGCCTCCCGGCGACAGGCGAGCGTCACCCCAGGACTGGCGCAGGAGACGCGTCTTCCTACCGAAGCGGTTCCCCGATGTAGGGTTCGCCCAACAGCAGCAGCAAAGAGACCGGCGACTACCATGACTGAAGCCGAGCGCGGCTGGCCAAGCTCCGCCCACACCGGAAGCGGTAATTCTCTAACCCGCCTCAACACAACCATCATAAAGATTCCGAGTAAGAGGGGCCTCTTAGGCTGTGTCTGGAATAGAGCGGAAGTTCACCAAATGTCCTAGGGGGAAACTCTCGGGTTGAACGGAACCAGACTCCTTCGTTCCGCTGCGGTGCGGCACTTTTGACATTTCGCTGCTTTCTTCGTGGTCTAGTAGTACCGTAGTTGCCGTGCTCTCGCCGAGTGTGGTTACGAGATGCGCGTTTGGGAGCTCAGCTAGAATCTAGGATGATATAGCAGGTGCTCCTTCTCACCAAAGCCAGGAATTAGGAGGGAGAGTGGGAATCTCAGCTGGGACAGATCATTCTCAAATCTTGTTTTATTTGTATACTTTTACAAATAACTCCCAAGGCTGTGAACTTATCCGGCAAGCCTTCCTTACTATTTTCCACATAGCAATTCGCGAGGCGGGTTGGGCTGAGCGAATGTGACTGGCCCAAAACCATCCAGCCGGCTTTCATGGTTAAGGCAGGACATGAACTCACTTTCTAGCTTTTGTGCCCTATTCACTAGGATATTCATGATCTTGAAAGTGTCACTTCAATAGTAAGTGGTCTAATAAATCAATATTTATTTCATCATCATTGGATCACTTAGGGCATTATAAGTGAATTTGGTGTTTTTTTTTTTACAAATTCCGTGCCTTCCGGTTCCCTCTGTTCCTCAGTTTCTCAAATAAATATCAGTAAATGTCAGTCTTCCACTCAACTTTTTAACATGTTCATGAAGTTTTCTCAGAAATATCCAGAACTAAGCTATGGTTGATAACTATGCTGTAAAACTGAAAGCTCAAAATAACTGCACATGTATCAACATCCAGTTGCTTGATAGTTCAGAGTAACCAAATCAATTGTGTAAGTTATCAAAGTTTTTAAAGATATTCTCTGTTATATCAAATTCAGTTTTCATTTTTGTTCAACTACTGCCGCCTTGTGGTTTTTACTTGGAAGTTATTTATAGCAAGAATTGTTTTTTTAAAAAAATCTAAAAATTGTTTTATTCCTGACAAACTGAACCGCAAACTGGTCTAGTGGGTTCACAAATCCAACTTGCATTGTGTGTTGAACAATTCAATCAATTGGGTGGGGTAAATCTTAATTAAACATGGTTAAGCAGATTATAGTAGTACACTAGTGACTGTTAGTACCTAAAGTACGTGGAGGAGAAATAAGCTTTTCAAAGAGGAGATCCTGGATTTATCACCTTTATTATGCCACCTAAAACCATTCAAGCCATCAATAAATTGGCAAAAGGACAAAATGTAGTCTTTATTTGCAAATCCATTCTTGGAATATCAAGTGTTTGGTGTTATCTGTCTATGTTAATTACTGGGTATAACTGAAGGCTTGTACACCTATGGGGAATAATGATTTCCTAAAACAAATATGTTTTCATTTATTATCATATATTGTACCTTATGATGTTTCAGTATCAGGCTGCATCAAAATGTATCTCCATTTGTACGGAAAACTAAATTTTATCTGTAATAGAGTTATTTACCACTTGTGTTTTATAATCCAAATTTTTATTATGCTGCTTTGGAGACTCACCTGTGGTTATGACCACATGCACACATAAAGCCCAAGATTATAAAAGACTTTACAAACTTATAATCTTATTTTGCTTCTTTAGGGTATTTTTACATGGCAGTTTTCATCTTGTTTTCCACTATCTGGGCTCTAACATACCAGTTGGAAGCCAATATTTATTTTACAAAAGTTCTAACTGCAATTGCAGTGCAGAATTTGTATGTGTGTGGAACAGCATACAAGTCCAAAGCACAGCAAGAATTCAGCACATGTAACTAGGGAAAAATTCAACTGAACAAAGTTCTTGTAAACAAAAACAAAATCGCACTATACGAAACTGACTGGAATAGTTAAGAAGGGATTCTCTTGTTAAAAAGACTTATACCCAACACAACGTAGTACTGACGCAGCTGAGGAAAGGATAGTAGAATAGGAGATATGGTGAAGCAAGAGAAAGACCAATAGAAAAACAAGGTCCCTAAAAGCTACATGTGCAAGAAACAAAAGCTTTGAGCCGATATATGAAAAATCAGAAAACTGCCAACTTAACTCTCTAAAACAAGCTGACATCATGACAACAAGCAGATCCTGGGAGCAATACACCCTGTGTTAAGAATTATAACTAAGTATTTTAGTTAGGGGGACATAACTAAGGCAGAATATCAGCAAATAGCCCAAGCCTGTAAAGATGAAGTGAGGAAAGCTAAGGCTCACAATGAAGAAAGGCTTGCCACAAAAGTAAAAAATAACAAAAAAAGCTTCTTCCAACATGTTAAAAACAAGAAAAAAGTTAAGGAAACAATTGGTCAATTGCTGGGAGAAAGTAGAAAGAAGGTAACAAGCAACAGGGAGTAAGCAGAACTATTTAACTCATGTTTTGCATCTGTCTTTACACATAAAACAGTCAAACCTATCAAAAACAGCACCACAAAAATCAGATTAGGAACACAAGTTGAAATAGGGAAGAAAATGGTAAGTGAGCACCTGTCTACCCTAGACGAGTTCAAATCACCAGGACCAGATTGATTACACCCCAGGGTTCTGAAGGAACTGCCAGACGAGATCTCAGAACCACTGAACTATATCTTTCAGAGATCCTGGAGCACTGGGGAACTGCCAGAGGACTGGAAAAAAGCTGATGTGGTTCCCATCTTCAAAAAAGGGGGGAAAATAGATCCAGGAAACTACAGACCTATTAGCCTGATCTCAATACCAGGAAAAATTCTGGAAAAGATAATCAAGCTTCAAATTAGCAAACACCTAGAAGTAAACAAGTAATAACCAAAGGCCAACATGGGTTTGTCAAAAACAGATCATGCCAGACTAATCTTATTGCATTCTTTGACCAAGTGACAAAATTAGCGGACCAGAGGAATGCTGTCGATATAGTTTACTTGGACATCAGTAAGGCATTTGATAAGGTAAACCATAACCTACTACTAGATAAAGTAGAAGAATGTGGGGTAGACAGCATCACCACCAGATGGATTCGTAACTGGTGACCAACCGCACTCAATGGAACTGCATCTACATGGAGGAAAGTATGCAGTATACCCCAAGCCTCTGTTTTAGGCCCAGTACTCTTCAACATCTTCATCAATGATTTGGATGAGGGAATAAATGGGGAACACATCACATTTGCAGATGACACCAAGCTGGCAGGAATAGCCAACACTCCAGAAGATAGGCTTAAGATACAGAAGGATCTTGACAAACTTGAACATTGGGCACTATCTAATAAAATGAAATTCAATGGTGAAAAGAGTAAGGTTCTACATTTAGGCAACAAAAACGAAATGCAGGTACTGTATAGGTGGTACCTTGCTCAATAGTAGTAACTGCGAGAGGGATCCCGGAGTCCTAGTGGACAACTAGTTAAATATGAGCCAGCAGTGTGCAGCAGCTGCCAAAAAAGCCAACATAGTTCTAGGCTATATAAACAGAGGGGTAGAATCAAGGTCACGTGAAGTGTTAATATCACTTTATAATGCCTTGGTAAGGCCACACTTGGAATACTGCATTCAGTTTTGGTCGCCACGATGTAGAAAAGATGTGGAGACTCTAGAAAGAGTGCAGAGAAGAGCAACAAAGATGATTAGGGAACTGGAGACTAAAATATATGAAGAACGGTTGCAGGAACTGGGTATGTCTAGTTTAATGAAAAGAAGGACTAGGGGAGACATGATAGCAGTGTTCCAATATCTCAAGTGTTGCCACAAAGAAGGAGTCAAACTATTCTCCAAGGCACCTGAGGGTAGAACAAAAAGCAATGGGTGGAAACTAATCAAGGAGAGAAGCAACTTAGAACTGAGGAGAAATTCCCTGACAGTTAGAACAATTAATCAGTGGAACAGCTTGCCTCCAGAAGTTGTGAATGCCCCAACACTGGAAGTCTTTAAGAGCCATTTGTCTGAAACGGTATAGGGTTTCCTGCCTAGGCGGGGGGGGGGAGGGTTGGACTAGAAGACCTCCAAGGTCCCTTCCAACTCTGCTATTGTATTGTATTGTATTGTATTTTAAAGGTAACTAATATGCAACTGAATTCAAATAAATATGCATATATTTCAACTTATGAAATATAGAACCATGTTTGAAAACATTCAGGTAGCCTTTTGTGTTTGACAATACAATGCATTTTATTTGTATACGTAATCAAGTATTCAGATTAAATCTGAAATGTTACAGAAAGCTGTCAAATACAGCCTGACTTATATGATGTGTAACCTTTTTGGTGCAGCTATAAAGACAAAGCCCAAGTTACAGTGCATCTTAAGGATTAGTTCTAGTTCAGTTTAAGCTTGGTGATTAAAAGTAGCAAAAACATATGCAAAATGTGTATTTTATAATGTGCCAAAAATAAACATATAAAGGTGGAGTACAATTTGCTTCTGCAAAATCAAATCTTTTTAGAGCAACAAATTTAATTAACATTTTATATATGAAATTGACCTATGATTGCAATATTTAAATATATTCTCAAGCTTCAACATGGGTTTTCAATTTAGATAGGCTCCTATTTCACTGAAGGCCTTTTCTTACAGATGCAAACTCTTAGAATCCATGTACATAAGTGTACAAACTGTCCACAGCTTCAACCAATTATAATTGAGAGGAGGATGGAATATTCTGTCCCATGATTTAAATTCACGAGAGAGGAATGAACATAACACTTTTAATATCATGGAATGATTTGAAAGCACTACTATGCTGTATTAGGTTTTTACATTTATCATCTGCTTCATGCCTATAAGCTCATTTTACTTCTGCAACTTTCAGTAAACAAGGCAAAAACTGAAAACTGTAACCTCCAAGGAAAAATTGTGTCTCTGGCTGGGATCTGTCAAAAGAAATGTTTTCTGGATAACTTCAATAAATGACAGATGACATGCTTGGAAGCTACTCTTCTTCAGCTTTGAAAACTTAAAAAAATGTGGTATGGTAGCCATTGCAAAACCCAAACCAATTTATTTGGCCAAAGAATATTAGTGAACGAGTATCAAGTTAGGAGTATCCACTTAATGGCTAGACAAAGACTTTCAAGGTTTGTCTGTGAAAGCAGAGATGAGGTGATGGCTCATAATGTAAATGTCACATGTGCTTAATGTTCCAGCTCTGTTTATAATTTTTTGTAATGCAGTAACTTAGTGATTACCTAGACCGGAATTAAGCCTAATCCTCAAAATGCATAAAAATTCCTGTCCTGCAGATTAACAAAGGCAAGTGTATTTTCCTATTTCAAAAATGCTCTGAACCTCAAGAAACTATTAAATATTTGCAAAGCTAAGTGCTAAACAGAAGAACATACTGGAGGAGTCAACAGCAGAGGTGATACAGTTCAGCATTTGCTTGCAGCATCTGGCAGTGGACAGTACAAAGGTGAGGCAATCATTGAGTCTCCTCTTCAGTCTGCTTTGGAGTAGCTTCTGTGGCACTGGCGTTGGCAGCAGAATTCAAGACATCTCCAAAGTCAGCTCCAGCAGGCTTATTTCCCCCAACCTTGTACTAAAAGGGCAATTTAAAACTTTTATGAGGATAATCTGTGGATACTGTAAATAATTCATGTTTTAGACCAGCTTTTTCATCTTTAGCTACTGCAACATCAATTCCCAGAATTCCTTAGCCAGCATGTAGATGACTATACATAGTTAGCAGTCATTTACCAATTTAAGGTAGAACATCGACTTAAGAAGGGTTTCCATACAACTATAAAACTATAAAAACCCTCCTACCCAAAATACCCTTTTAGCATTTTCTGGGAAATATGGCATTTTAATAGTGGTAATTTGTGGCAAAACACTGGAGGACTAAAAAAAAGACCTTTAATACTGAAGAGGGCAATTTTTCCATTGCAATATATTTACGCCCCATTTTATGTTCTTTGAATGGAAACTATTAACACTTAGGAAGCCTCAGAACTTTTTTACCCAAAAGCAATTCTAAAAAAAAAAAATCCAGTTCTTCAAATCTGCTACAACTACATCACTCAGAATTCCTAGCAACATGGCTTTAGTTGGTTTTATGGGTAAAAGTATTTAATACTATTGTGTGGATTTATAATTTCCAGAATCCTGACATCATACTATGCACTAATAAAGCTAAAATGTCACAAAGTGTAATAAAAGCACTTTCCACTACAGTACAATATTTCCAAAAGTATCATGCTAAATCTACTTTGTTCTACTTTGAAGAAGAAAAGCTCTTCTCTATTCTATCTTGAAGTTGCAATAGTGTTAAATAAAAAAATCATTCCATAGTTGGGACAAATATAAGTGTTAAACTACCAGTATCTTGGTAAATCAATTCCTTGGTAACCAATTCCTTCTCCTTTAACTACACATTTTATTGTTAAATTTTACCTTTATGTTTTCTACTTTTTCTTCAAATGACTTGAATGTTGGAGAATTTCTAATTTAAAAAAGAAAAAAATGATTTTCAAGTTAGAAATATACATGCAATCTCAGTCAAAATAGGGGGAGCCTACAAACAAAATTAAATAATATTGCATAGTATTTAAGATATAACCTCTGATACATTAAATTTAGTAAGCACCCTTCTTCATCACAATCTGATTAGCGGTGAGGATTGTACTAATTTTTAAAGGGGTTATCACCCTCATTCTAGATTTGTTTACTGAATTCTATAGTTACATGAATTTTACTCTGAATTAAGTTCAAAGCTGTACCTTTACAAATAGGTTTTCCCTACTAAACAAACTATTGATAACATTTTCAGTGTATTTCTTACTTTAAATACAGATGAGTGGCTAAGCAGTTTATATATAAATCTGATACTTTATATATATTTAATATCCTGGTGTAGCTGTAGCAACCAAACTGAGAGACATTTATATTCACATAAAGCAAGTTTGGGCACTCTAGCAAATAACATGTACTTTACCTCATAGCAGGCATACTAATTGAATGCTGTAGACAGCGTATACTATGGCAGCATTAAAAGAAAGGAAAATCTGGTTATAAAGACCAATTACCATGTCCCTGAAGAGAACAGATATTTTTTGATAGAACCATAATGGTAGAATTTGTAAAAGAATACAGGAGTTTCAGGTGCCTTTATATGACTCATACTTTTTCAAAACCTTTTAAACATTTCATTTGAAAGAATAAATGCCTACACTCTGTAGGATAATAAGCAATAATTAGAAATAAGAATATGATTCTATATAAAAGTATAGCATATACTATATAAATACTTTTTTCAAAATATTGTAAATATTTATAGATATCCGAAGACTTCAAGAAAATAGCATCAGAACAGATTATTCCCTGCATTGAAATAAAATAGTTTTTTTAAAAATTTGTGCCGGGAAATCAACCAGAAGATTCCACCTTTAATTTGACATATACATTTTGCTTTATCTAAATATTCTGTTATATCCATGTTTTATTAATAACTATCCTACTTTCAACCTGCAAATATATAGCCTAATGCTAGGGAATGGAATTCAGAGCTATAGTCTATATAATATCAGTTTTGTCAGGAAACATAAAAATCTTGCATCCCGGTGCAAAAGCATTTTTCTGCAAATCCTCAACAACTGTAAAATAATTCAAAATCATATAATAATTTAATTCTAAGTGAGGCTGATTGGGAGTTTTCAAAGTCCATGCAGGGGAGTTCATAACATAACATGCTAATATTGAGAAAACCTTCTATTTTTACAGCCTGGGTTGCCTATTGCTCCTAATTCAAATTTCAGATTATTTCCTTTTTCTTAATTTGTGCTTTAAGAAAAGCTTGAAGAAGTAGAGAGTTCATGCAAATATATTTTACTCAAGTCTCTGCTAGCCATATAACTCAGTGTAAATTGCAAAATTCTCAACCAATCAGATACAAAAAAAGTTCTAATAAAAAACCAAAAGTACTCGATGGTGTTTTGTATTAGAATCAAAATTAAATCTATAGCAATCAAAATTACTTGAATCAACATTATATCCACAATAAAAACAAAATCCCTACGGCCTTTTGCTGTCCTTCGATCATTCTTTTTTTATTATTATTATGCTTCACATCCATACGCAACTAAAATTATTTTGAATGTATTACAACATCAGTAAAATCTTAATCAGTTGTTTAACTGCAAGTAATAACACAGGAAAAGCAAAGAGAAGCCATTATACTGATGTCACCATTAGAGCTCTGTTGCCTGACTGTTGGTGACAGTCTGCTGAAACATTTCAAAATGACAGCTGAGAAAGAAAGTGTTTGTATTCTTCTACAATCTAGAGAGATTCTGCAGCACATACTGTATTAGACTTTTAAAAAAAATTTCTGGTACAATTAAGCTCCATTACAACACAAATAACTAGGGGTAGAAATAAAACATACTTCACATCTTCCAGCTTCTTTGTGATGGCTGAACCCACTGTTGAGAAAGCAGCAGATGCTTTCTGTCCAGCCTGAGTCAATGTTTCTGATGTCTTCTTATACCTAGATTGGAAAGTCAGTCAATTTATGTTATTACAGTTTTTCTACCCCCTGGAACTTAAAGGTTCAGGATGTAAATATTCAACTATTTCCCTTTCAGGATGTTTAAAATTAAGATATACTGTACCACCACCACCCCCCATGAAAAGCATAATAAAGTCCTTTAATGAACTAGAATTTCCAAGTGAATGTCAGCTTTAGATTGAATTTTAAATGAAGCTTTCCTTTCATCTATTAAGATAAATTAAGGTTAGTGATCTGTTGACAGGGTTTGTTATTGTATTTGATTTTTTAAAAGTCAACTACATATAAGAAAAGTCACATCTCTTTCGTCTCAGACAATTATTGGCCTTCAGCTACCAACATTTTTAAAAACTGAAGTCTTTATTTAGTAGTAGTAGTAGTAGTAGTAGTGGTAGTAGTAGTAGTAAATTGGGCAAGGATGTTGATATACTTGTTAGGAGAACTTTAAATATTACCTGCCTCGAAATCATCTGCCATTCTACTTTAACTAATAAAATTGGCATGGCATAGATAGTACATACATATTAAACATGTGAAAGCTCTCCTAATGGAAGAAAAACCCACAAACGACTATATTCACACGTCCTGCTAAACCATCATGTGTTTGGTTTGGTCTACCTGTAATGTGTGAAGCCTGGTTTTATAGTTATAAAACATGGTCTAGCGTCTAACATTGTCTAAATTAACTATAATTGCTTGCTTAATAACCATGTTTATATACTAGAAAAAAAGCAATAATCAGATATCCATGCAGAGAATTCAACTTCCCACTCCAGTAGATCCCTTTTAAAAAAAAAACCCTACCTCCTTAGAACTTAAATTATAGATTTTTCTGGACAATATCCAAAGAGCTCAACTAATTAAATTTGAGTACTTTCACATCACTCTCAAATAGCAAGATAAACATACGCATTTGTTGAAGTTACATCTTGCCACCCTTTGGAAATATTTTGTTTCAGTTCCTGCAGTGAAGTGATGCCTAGTTTCCTCTTTATTTCAGCTAGATGCTTCTCTTTGGCAGCTAACACCTGTGACAAAGTCTGGATTTCTTCTTCTACCTATGAGACAGAATCCACAAAGCAAAGCAACGAAAAGAATGTTACTAATAAGGACAATACTCTATTTCACGCAATTACTAGCATTTCTTTCAGAAGATTTGTGTGTATATTTTACCACAGATTTCAACATACACACTAGATAAAATGGAATCTAATACATTAGGCCAGTTCAAGAAGTATCTGATATTCAACCTCTGTATTCTAGTTCACAGGCAGTATCTACACTACGTTTCATAAATTTAAGCAAAAAAACTCCTTTACGTATCATAAACTTGCATAAGTGCTTTATCAAATCTCAACTTTACTAAGAATCTACTATAATACTATATATTTATTTAATTAATTTATATAACTTCTATGCCAACAAGTGGCTGGGGGTAGAGAACAGTTTCAAGTAAAAAAATAACTGCACCACAAATACAAAAATTAAAACGCATAGCAGCTGAGGAAAATATAATCAGCAACTTAACACAGCAAGGAGGTGGGTCCTTTAACAGTCAAGGGATGAGGCCCGGGACAGGTCTTTAGGACCTCACAAAAGGCTAGGAGGCTTTGGGCCATCCTAATCTCCAGTAGGAAAATTTTCCGTAAGATCAGCATAATGGCAGAAAAAGCACATCTTTTAAGCCATGGGCATTTCTTAACCAATAGGATCCAAAGCATGCCCATCCTGGTGGCCCAGATTGGATGGGTAGACACAAGTAGGCAAGAGATGGTCCCTAATGTAAACCCTAACTATTTAGATAGAGATCCCAAAATGACCTTTAATTACTGTATGAAGGTTGTTGTTGTTGTTTTACAGAAGAGCAGTCTGTAGGAAGTTTAGCTTGGAAGGTCATTACACACATGGCTTTTTTAAATTCATAGGGAAGTGTTAGGGGACAACTTAGAATATTTTAAAGAGATGAAATGGGTGCCTTGAGCCAAGCAGGGGTTTACGGCATTCATTTGCTTCGTTGCTCCATCAAATGAGAAATCAGCTTAACTTGTAAATTTCTGTTGATTAAGAAAGTTGAAATAGGTACCTTTAAGCCTCTCATTTCATTCCAACCTGCTGCGCATGATTCCTTAACAACCATAACCTGAATTGTCATTGTGCACTGAAGATCGCATTTAATTTCGTTGTACAAGGTGCAATGACAATAAAGTAAACTAAGCCTGGGGTTAAATTTTAGATCCTCCCATTCTGATGACATCTCTAGGCATAATCCTTACAGCCCTTCAGAAGGACAGAAAGCAGAAGTGTGGCTTCCAGATTACCATGATTTCTTAAATCATAGTTAAATCCAATATAGCTTTGCACAATCTGTTAACTCAATCTTTTTATCCTTGCCAAATATAGGTGTATAAGTAAATGTTCCTAATTAGTGTTAAAGATTGCACAAAAAGTTATCATCCCAAATTAAATTTACCTTAGCAAGCTCTCTTCTAAGCTCTTCTTGTTCTTCTTCAGAGAGAGCTTCTATATTAATTGCAGCAACTGCATCTTCTCCTTCAGGAATGTCTTCATTTTTCAGCAGACCTTTAAAAAGCCGATCAAAATTGTCAACCTGGCATCACATTACAAAGATGTTCCACAGTGAGGTAGGATGGAAGCCAATAGGACAGGCTAGGTAGGAAAAAAGGGCTGATGTACTGCAAGATGTGAAAAAAGCTAAGTATCGAATGTGAAGGTCAACTGACTAAAGCTCATTTTAGGGAAATTATAAAAAAATTATAAGTCAGGGGGCAAAGAAACAGGTTTTTTTTTCTAATTTAAGTGCCAAATCAAGAATCAATTCCAATAAAAACCCAGACAGAAAACTTAGGTTTCAAGTAGTGTATTTCTCATCATAAATAGCTGTGAGGACTAAAACACACTATTGATGCTTGTTCCCACCCCCACCCCCTCTTTAATAGTAAGCCGTGCCAAGCAATTTTACTTAGCCACCCTTTCTGATCCACATGACGTCAATGCCCTGTTCTCATTTAAAGTGAAAATTGAAAGTATGGCTGGACAGAACTTCCGAGCCCCACTGTAATTTTTGATTATGATCTGTAAACAAAGTATTGGACCACAAGTTGATGCTTCACTGAGGGCTCCCTATATCTAGGGGCCAATGCTATAAATGAACCTGAACCAGTTATTTTATAACTAAGAATATTACCGATTATTATATTGCAAAGCAATTACAACAGCAATAGTTCCAAACATAACCCGTTTCTTTTAGGTCAAGGATAAGCAACTCTCCTATTGGTCTAACTATGACTCATGATGTCCTGATTTGCCAGTAGGCTGGAGCAGCTGTCACCCCTCTCCCCCCAGTAACTTGATCATATTTTGAGTGGATGCCAATGCCCATTTTCCATTCTCAGTTATTTTTGATCTTATAATCACTCCATAGAAATTTGACAACTCAGTCTTGGGGTGCTGTAGAGCTGCAAATGAGGTGGCAAAGTCCTACATGCATTGCAGCATATAATCTCCACTCACTGTTAGTAAATGTATTTATTTATAGAAGGTGGGGGGAGGGGAGGTGAAGCACCAAAAATATGAATTCCTGTCGGGGACAATTGCTTCAGATGAAAAACCAAGGTGCCCTGCTTAAAAACAGTTTAATAAAGAGGAAGAAAGCCCAGCCATAATGATCAGTTAAATTAGTAAAACACTCCTAATAGTGACCTGCTTTGTTTAAGAGGAAAAAAAATTAAGTGACTTGTGTTATTTAGATTTTGGTTCTACTGTGTGGGCTTCCCTCTCCAGTCTTATTGTCCTCCGAAGATTTCTCATTTCAGACTTTCAAAAAAAGCTAGCCCCTTTGGCCTTAAAAGTAGCACTGAATTTAAGAAGCAGAACTTGGAGAGATTCATGACACAGCGTATTGCAGTAACTGTCAACAATGAGCACATACTTAACTCCAGACACAAGATACTACAAAGAGTATGCCCATCCTCCTCTTCTCCTAATAACATACTCTTGTCACAGAAATTTCTTTCTACTGCTCTCATTTTACTGGAATGGCATTTAATGTTACAAAGCAATGAAGAAGTGACAACCAAGCTATTTGTTTCCAGATCTGAATAAATTAATACCATGGCAATTTATTATAGTCCCTGTGATTTGAAAAATGTCAGAAGTTATCTGCATGGCGTGCCACCCATTTGCAGTAGGATTGAGTTTATGACCAAACTGAATCCTAGAGTATAGTTACATTGAATGAATGAATGAATGAATGAATGAATGAATGAATGAATGAATGAATGACATAAACAAACAAACAAAAATGAAGGAATTACAGGGTATGAGAAAAGATGCTTTACAGAAAGTGATCTACAATTCCAGTCTTTTTCAAGACTGGACATCCAAGAATTCCCTGGAATCATCTGAAACTATTGAAGAAAATATTTAAATATTAATGAAGAGCATAAAAACAACATTGAGACACCATTATTCATATAGACCCCTTCATGGATTACTGCCATTGTGGCGAAGGAGCTTCCGTAGCTCAGGAGAGTGTAATGCTGGGAAAGATTGAGGGCAAAAGAAGAAGGGGACGACAGAGAATGAGTGGATGGATGGAGTCACCAAAGTAGTCGGTGTGAGCTTAAATGGACTCCAGAGAATGGTAGGGGCAGGAAGGCCTGAAGGAATGTTGTCCATGGGGTTGCAATGGTCGGACACGATAGAACATTCCAACAACAGCAATTTAAAGTTTTTCTAGGTACGGATTAAGCAGGTGACTGATCCAGACAAACTGTTCCTCTATGCCTAAAGGAGCTATGAAAAGATCATAAAGATAAAACCACAAAAATAGCACGCTATTTATTCCTTAATAGGGATACCTAGTCAAAATGTCTAAAGCGGACATACAAGTGATTAAAAACATCAGGTCATTTTGCTGTAAGTTAGAGATCTGCATGTGCAGGGTTCCCTATGAAATCTTAAAAACAGTTTTCACTACATAGCAGACAGAAATGAGGCAATATTCTGGGGATGCTACAGCAAACTGAAAGCATACACTGAGTGACTTCTGGAATTCTCTCTAGTTCCTTTACAAGCATTAATCATAGGAGGCAACTTTACTATTACTTTAAAGTAATATGCTGTGTCTTTGAATGTGTACACTGAGAAACAAAGGATGAGCCACCTGTGTTTGTGATTAAGTCATGTGATCAGAAACAGAGGTGTATTAGAATATAATTTTACAACATTCCAAGTTGAAATTCAACAGGCTATTCCAGGGATGTATTAAGCGATTATTATTATTTTTTACCGAAATATTTCTCTTTGCAGTTTTTGGCTAGATTTACCTCATTTTCAAACTTAATTTTCTCCTGTGATATCATGTTGTATTGATTTTGAAATTTTATCCTGCTTATGGATATAAAGACTGAGTTCTAAGACACTTTATATGTTATATTAATTACAGAAAACTTAAATCTGACATCATTCACTTAGTGCAAACATGGAAAATTTAAGTTGCAATAGAAAGTATATAGATTTTTTCAGTAACTAAAAAATAATGGGGTACTATTCATTATGAATAATATGCAAAATCTTTATCATATGTAGCTGAAAAAAGTTGTAGTAGAATTTTCCAATCATAAATTCCTTTTCCTCTCACCATGAAGAAGAGTAGGAAGACAAAATATTCTCAAACCTGACATGCTAATTTACTGCAAGTTGTCTGGAATATGCTTTTTATAATTAGTATTGATTTACTAAATTTGTTTGCTGCCCATCTCATTGCCAGGCAACTCTGGGCTGCTTACAACCTTACTGCAATATTTGCAAACTCCTGCAAATTCATAATGAGCATTTTCCAATATTTAAAATTTACAAACGTTTCACTCAATCCATTTAGAAATTAAGATGCCTACAAGTAGTAAGGATATATAAAATGTGAGTGCTCCAGGGATTGTTGAATTACTACTCTGAGCATTCTACACCATGGACCCCATTGTCTTTAAGACTATTTAAGCACTGCACTGGGCAACATTAGAATGTTTGCTCCTGGTTTAGAAATTAATGCTAATTAATGTTTATTTAACACTGTTTATAAATGCTCCTATTGTATAATACTTGGAAGTATCCAAAGCACAATTCACATCATTGTAAAGATTTAGGGGCAGGAGGCAGATGAAACAAACAGTGAGTTTTGTCATGAACTATCGAATCTACAACTTCCTGCTCGGAAGCCAAATTATACCTCTAGGCTGCCAGCTACTTTGAAGTTGTTATAATCAGACAGGAAAATCAAATTATATACCAATCAGAAGGCCTCAAAATCACTTAGAAGAGTACTATTGCTTGTTAATCAAATATAGAGGCAAAAATTGGAACATACAATGAATGATGCCTGAACACTTTCATTAGCAAAAAAACTAAAATAACGGTGCAACTTGTTATTTGTATCTAAATAGTATGTTATGAATTTCCTAAACAGCTGCATCCATCATCTAAGATGAGTTTTATTTAATCTAAAAGAGAACTCAAATCTAATACATTTGGAATGCTAGTTTTCAATAATTACATTTTGGGTATACAGTTATTTCTATTTCCCGTAAATCAGAAACCAACTGTTCTACAATCCTAAGAGACTCAAATCAGGTTTAGAAGTTGCGTGACAATATCGAATATCAAGATTCCATTTCATTTATTCATGTTCTAAACTAGGCTTTCAATAGTTTCTATCTAAGCAGTAATATTCCTGTACACACTAAGATTACAGTACAAAAAAGGCTTGTTTCTAAATATTGAGAATCTTTTTACAGTATGAGTGTTTTCAGAACCTTATTAAACGCTAAAAGCAAGCTGAGCTGTTACCTCCTCTTACAATAGTACTCATTTTCAGAACATTACAGATATTAAAACACAAGAGAGTTACCAGAATTCTTCAGTACAGGAGATTCAGGAGGGGAGAAAGTCATGCTGGGCAGTAAATAAAGGTAGTTTTTATTAACTCCAGTGTCAAAATCAAAAGGAGATTTGTAATCTTCACAGAGATCCATATCTCGCCAGTCCATCACAGGGATCTTAGAATGCATGAGCACTCGTTCTTTCCTGTACCTAGTGACACATCCATCTTTCTTACTTGCTTTGCACCACTGTGCCTTTGCCCTGAAGTATGTCTGAAGCTGATCTGATCATAAGATTTAGGCTGCCAGATTGAAATGTCACTGCAGAAATACTTCTTTATTGCATGGACTAATGTGGGCAAGCAAACCAGAAATATGTGATTTACGCCCCCCTCAATAAACCAGAATGGTCTTTAGACATTAAATACATATGATCCTGGAAAGCCTTAGCCCTTGCTGGATTATACCAAGAATTTTTAGGTTGTTTTTTTAAAGTGTCAGCTGACTGCTGTTGCACCAGAATATCCTTAATCTTCTAGGACACAAAAGGATTACTAGACATAATCTATTCTATCAGCCATCTGTGTAAGACTTCATGCTTGATTAATGGAATAGATTTTTTTTCCCCAAAAAAAATACAAGCCGAGTTTTGCAGCCATTATCCTTGCAAAAAAATAAGTTACATCTATTTCTTGTATTGTAGGAATGCATATTTAGCAGTTATACAAAAAAGAACTGCATTCTGTTTCCCAGTATCTCATATAAGCTTTGAAAAGTATTTGTTTCTTATCTTAGAACAAAATAAAGAAAACACCCTTCTTAATTCACACCCTTGCAACTTCCAGCATTAACTGGATATGAAGTTGTTGCGTATTCTAAGTTTTAATAAATAGACTGACATGAAAAAGATCCAAGGCCTCAGATGAAACTATCCAATATTTTATCTCAGCTTCAATAATGTATTATCTTAAAAATTACAATTTGGCTACAAAATCTGAAGACTTCATCCAAGACCTGGCAAATGGCATCTATGCATCGATGTAAGATTCTCCTCATTTAAATTCTACGGTAAAGTAATGAATTATTGAATGTTAAATATATGTGCAAGCATGAATGAGTAAATTTCTGCATACAAATCTAGCTTGTTTCTCAAATCGGAAGAATAGGACTTGCTTCAAAATCCTGTTCTGTTTTTCAGTTGAATGCTTGCTCAATTTGTTTTGTCTGTTTGTCTGTCTGTCTGTCATCCTGGGTACCTTATGAATGCTGTTATTTCCCCAGATTCATTCAAGCCCTTTCATAAGGGCTTTTTTTGAAAACAGTAACTCTTCCTTGTTACTGGGAATCAGAGTAGTTTCTTCTCAAGTTTGTAATTCCATTCCTTTGGATAGAGAACTGTCCAAAGAGAGACTACTTTATCACTAAAATCTATTAATAAACTGCTGCTATTATGCAAGTCTTACTTGTTGAAGTCAGAAGTTATGGCAAAAATATCATCTGGCGGGGGGTGTTAAAAAAATTAATAATCCTTTTCAAGATTCTTAACTAATAACAGTTTGGTTCCCTTTACTTGAAGTTACTGTGGGAAGCCCCCACCCTACCCCCAGAAGAATGAAATATTTTGGGAAATATTAAAAGAAAGGCAGAATGGTAGGATTAGGAAGCAGCCCCTCACCCAAGATCCAAAACAGGATGAAATCCATTAGCCACATAGGAATTGCCCAATACCGTTTCAGAACACAAGCCCCTTCCTTGCACAATCCCAGAACAATTCAAACTTCAAAGTCACAGAAACCTATAAAGATCCATTCATTCATTCAACCAGTTGTTCAGCTGACCCAGAACTGCAAGCTATCTTTGTGGTTCTGTTCAATAAACTTTCTTTCCAATCAGCCTTCATGTTGTTTCCATCGTCTTTCTCCCAGCTTGGTACTGAACTAGATGGATTTTCTTTTCAACATTATTAGTGTTTTTTTGTTGGTTTTTAAAAAAATGTTTTTATGTTTTTTGTTTTTACAAACATATCAATGTGTGAACAGTGTGGCATCTGGGTGTCGTACATTCTAATACAAATAAAACTAATAGCATTAATCATAGTTATTACTTACAGCCAACATATATTTCTAATAGTAATACATATTTATATAAAGTTGTGATCTGTCATTATTCGATTATTCCATGTTTTCTCTTATTATTGCTCTTATTTTATTATATAAAAGTGTATACACTAATATTCCCCTTTTCTCTTATTTCTATCTCTTATTCTAACTTTTAATCACATTCTCCTTTGTTAAAAAACATTTTTTTCTATCCTACCAAACTTCCAATCACATCACTTACCTACACAAAAGAAAGGAAAGAGAGAAGAGAAGCAAATCAAAACAACACCAAAAACGAAAAATCATCTATTCATAATCTCTTGCCTGCTTCAATACTTTAATTCAGGGGTGGCGAACAAGTTCGACAAAAAGAGCCAAAATTTTAAACTGTGAGAGTCAGAGAGCCACACCACGCAGTGACCTGCCAAAACAGACAAACACTCACACAAAAGCATATAATTTTAACAATAATATATTAAACACATAATATAACATGCTCAGTCAGGTGTTTTTTGTTATAAATTTTTATAAACCCATTAGAGCTGCAACGGAAGGCAACGGAAATATTTTTAGACACAAAGCTTTTGACAAGTTAAAATTCACAGTAAATGGAATAATCTCTACAATCTTTTAATATGGAAAGTCAAAGGCAAGGATGGGCATTTTCTCTTTTATTATTTATAATTGGTTAGGACAGGGATGTCCAAACTTGGCTGGGGAATTCTGGGAGTTGAAGTCCACAAGTCTTAAAGTTCCCAAGTTTGGACACCCCTGGGTTAGGAGGTCCTGGCGGGCCAGAACTGAAAAGCTAAACAAATATTTCAGCTAAAGATTCAGGTAGAAAGAGATACAAGATGAAATGCTATGCAAATGATATAGTAGTAACGATTATGCAAACACAAAGCTCCATAAGATACTAATGGCAGAATCCATTTGGCTACCTTTTAGACATAAAAAATTAAATGAAAAGTAAGATAATAAGGCATTCAATTTCCAATGAAAAAAAAACATGAAAAGGGGGATTGGGATATGAGAAAAATATAGTGAAATATCTAGAACTCTTATTTAATAGGATATAATAATAATACATTTGAAAACAATTATAACAAATTATTGAATGAAATGAACAATTCCTTGAAACTTAGATATTATCTAAGATAAATGTTTTATTCCAAATGGCACCAACTGGAAGCTGGGTGGTGGGGTGGGGGAGCAAGATTCAAAATCATACAAGACTCAAAAGAAAGATATAGAGGAGCAGCATTTCTTAATCTTAGACTGGATTACAAAGCAAATTGTCTTAATCTTATTTAAAGATAAAATTGAACAATCACCTCTGTGGTCCCTTCCAACCCTGTGATTCTATGGGTTTGGTATATCTACAAATGATTGGCAGATCACCAATCTTTTCCAACTTCCAGTATTTTAAGTTAAATGAAATGTTAAAAATTTAGAAAGATCTCTGCCATAGCCACCATTCTGATAATTGCTTGTCTTTTAACTTCAGTATAATGATTAATTCATTGCATTTGAATTAATCTATTTCCTTGGACACTTTGATCTCTAGTAACTAAGATATAAGTTTGTATTTTTTAAAATATAGAATACTTGATTCATGATGAGGTGCAATAGGTGACTGACAGTACTGCTACAACCTTCCTCTGACTACTTAGTCTTAGCATTTTATTCTGATTAGCAAAGTTCAAGTTCTAAGGGCTGGTTTTTTTGTATTTTTTTTAAAAAGTGGACTCCACAACCCAAAGTCTCCATTCCCCTAATTATTACCCATCTTCCACTTCATCTTAACTTAAGACTTCATCTTAACTTAACACGCGGCTCGCGGCCAAAATAAATGAGGCTCTTTGCCTCTTACCATTATTTAGTATGCTGTGGCTCAGATCGCGCGCTAAACCCGGAAGTACGGTCGTCGCGATGACGCTTGCCTGGAGCGTCGTCGCGAGCCGCGTGTTCGCCACCCCTGCTTTAATTGCTATGCTTTTTTTTTCTTTTTGACTTGTCTCCCATATTCCTCTCTAAGATCTTTATCTCTTTCTACATCTGCTTCTTGGCTGTTCAATCTGAGTATTTTTATTATTTTATTTTATTAAAGTCAATTATAGCACTTACGTATTGAGTCAAATGTTATTAGCCACCGGTGGCAGCCTGGGTTCATTAGATATTATTTCCTACAATCTAAATATAAGGATATAAAATCTAGTCTTCTAAAATCCAGGCATCTGCTAGATGGCAGCAAAGAGGATTAAAAGAGAACTCAAACTCATAGTCTCCTGTTTCTAGCCTGGTGCCTTAGTCACTAGATCAAATTGGTTCTCTATAGACACATTACAGTATCTGAATATATTTTCCAAAACCTCCTCTATCAACTGCTCTATCAACTACTACTCTGCAGCTTCTTTTTTGACTATAGGTAGTCTTTGACTTAAGACCCCAATTGGGCTCAAAATTTCCATTGTTAAGCAAGATAGTTGTTAAGTAAGATAGTTGTTAAGTGAGTTTTGTCCCATTTTATGATATTTCTTACCAAAGTTAAGCAAATCACTGCAGTTGTTAAAGTTAGTAACGTTGTTAAGTGAATCTGGTTTTCCTTTTGATTTTGCTTGACAGAAGATCGCAAAAGGTGATCACATGGGAATGAAGATTTGAGAAAATCAGAACACACTGTCATTGAGAGGAGCTGTCAATGCAGATGCTCACTCTTTATAACCACAACCACTTTACACTTCTCCCAATTTGTTCACCTGCAACAATGTCTTTCATTGTTATTATGGATGCATAATCAGCCAGATGTTTAGACTGGCGTTGGCATTTTAGCCACCTATCGAGTGCTTGATACTGAAATTGACAGATATTGTTGTTTGATGGGTTAACGGTATTTACACAGCATGTAAACATTTTCAGATATTGACTGATGGTCAATTAAGAGTGTGCTAGAAATATAAGCTTATCAAAAAGACAACTAAAAAGTATTCAGGAAGCTACATGCTATGACAGTGTTGGAGAACTTTTTCGGTACCGAGTGCCGAAATGGGAGTGTCCACATTGAAACCGGAAGTGCAGCCGCCCAGTGTGCATGCACATGCCAGGAAGATGATCTTCCAATTTCCGGTGTGCACATGTGCACTAGGCAGCTAGTCTTCTGCCACACATGCACATCAGAAACCAAAAGACCAGGTGGCCGGTATGCATGTGTTCCTGTGTGTGTGAAGACCAGCTGGCTGCCGCACTGGAACCCAGAAGAGCAACGGGTGACAGCTCCTGTGCCTAGAGAGATGGCTCTGCATGCCACTTACGGCACATGTGCCATAGATTCGCCATCACGGTGCTATGATACCAAGTACAAGTAGTCCTTGACTTACAACTGCTCCTTTAGTAACCATTCAAAATTACAATGGCACTGAAAGATGTGACTTATGACCATTTTTCATAGTTACGTCTTTTACACCATCTCCATGATCATGTGATAAAAATTCAGATGTTTGGAAACTGGTTCATATTTATGACGTTTGCTGTGTCCCAGGATCATATTATCACCTTTTGCGACAATGGGGAAGCCAGATTCACTTATTTAAGGTTACTAACTTATCAACTGCAGTGATTCACTTAACAATTGTCACAAGAAAAGTCATAAAATGGGTCAAAACTCCCTTAACAAATATATCATTTAACAACATAAATTTTGTGTTCACTTGTGGTCATAAGTTGAGGACTACTTGTAAGATGCCTCTGAGTTGTCCACTGCCATAGTGGAAAGAAGAATTTAAAATTTTTCAATATGTGAAAATAGAGCAGAGGCATGGAGAGGAAGTCACTTGTTTGCCTTATCCATATTACTATTGTGGGCTAAGCTGCCTTCTTTTATCGGTTCTCGTTGCCCTATCTCCAAAAGTCATTTCCACATATCATTACACTAATGTAAAAGTTAGCACAGAGAGACAAGAAAAGTGCACACCAGATGAATGCAACATTCCTGAAATATTAATGCTAAAAGTGTTATAGGTGTCTTCATTTAAAAATTTGTGCAAATTTTATTTGTAGAGTTGGCATAGCCGGAGAAAATATTTAATTCTGCTTGCAAGTATTCATTATGGCATTGTTCAAAATGAACACAATCTTTCTGAAATTTTTCCAATTTTTAGTGACAACTGTAGATCATCATTTTGGCTCAAAGTGGATATATTGAATTAGGGAGTTAATTTTTACAAGGAAGAGAGATAGCCAAAAGATTAGAGCCCAATGTGATGAGAGCCTCAACATAGACTTGAAATCTCATCCTAATTATTAAGTTCAACAAGCGTGGAGGACTGGGTTTGAACACATCTATTAGAATTGTGGGCATTGGCTATATCCCTAGTATTTTGAAGCTACCAGAACATAACAATTTCTGCATTTCTTGATCATGAAGGCTAAAAGATACATACACAATAGGAATGCTATGTTAAATATGCTGTTTAACTTAATTCAGTAGGAGGGTTCAGTTTCATTTATTTATTTTGGAAATTTTATATTGCCAGCTTCTCATTCACGATACCTGGGGAAGAAGACTTTCACACAATATGGTCATTTTTAAAGTTCTTCATTGAAAATAAATAATAAATGATCAAGGTCTTAATAATTTTTTTTATTGTTACCTACGTCGATATATTTCTTTGCTTGGGATAGAAAAAGAATGGAACTCCTTTCTGTCAATTATTTTAGAGTACATATTTACATCATAATACAGATAGTCTTCGACTTATAACCACAATTGGGCCCAAACGTTCTGTTGCTAAGTGAGATATTAAGTGAATTTTGCCCCCTTCTTGTCGCAGTTGTTAAGTGAATCACTACAGTTGTTTGGTAACATGGTTGTTAAGTGAATCTATCTTCCCCATTGACTTTACTTGTTAGCAGGTCGCAAAAGGTAATCATATAACCCCAGGACATTGTAGCTGTATAAATAAATACATTGACGGTTGTCAAGCATCTGAATGTTGATCACATGATTATGGGGAATGCTGCAATGGTCATAAGTGTGAAAAATGGTGATAAATCACTTTTTCAGTGTTGTTGTAACTTCGAACAGTCACTAAACAGAGTGTTGTAAGTGGATGACTACCTGTATAAATATATTCTCTCAAATCATTATGCACTGCAAAAGAGAAATCAGAAATAAAACATATGGTAGTTCTATCTATTATCTTAGAATCCTTAAAGAGAGTTTAAAAAATCAAACCTCCAAGAAACCATGGCCAGCACCAATTCAGGCCTTCTCCTTCAGGTGTATTAAGACCAAATCCATCCATGCTGGCTATAATTTCTATTAATGCTCCCAACAAATCTGGAGGGAATGTTTGATAAGATGGTAGACCTTAGCTTCAGACATTTCTTGTTTACTCAAAATGCGATGTCCATATAGTTTCACAATGAGGCAATGCAACTCTTCTGTGCCATTCACCTATTCTTGGACTTTGACTATTTGCCCCACAAGCATAGCTAATAAACATCTCAAGTTATAGTCCAAAATTTTATGGAAGCTACTTTTTTGCATACTTGTGGTCCCATCTATAAGCAAACAAAAATTCAGTGCAAGTATAAGTGGGAAATGCCTTGCAAAAACCATTCTTAGCTGTACAATTGTAACAGGAAGTTTTAATCTGGGCTGTTAAGCAAGCTAATGAAATGTGACTTGCCTCATATATTGCTGAAGTCTGTTCCGTAAGAAATGTCCATAAACTAACTGTTCATTGTCTAGCAAAACTTGTTCAAACATTACCTAGAAAGTTTACCACTTATAGCAATAGCGCTTAGTCTTATATACCGCTTCACAGTGCTTTATAGCCATCTATCTAAGCAGTTTACAGAGTCAGCATATTGCCCCCAACAATCTGGGTCCTCGTTTTATCCACTTCGGAAGGATGGAAGGATGAGTCAACCTTGAGCCAGTGAGACTCGAACTGCCGGCAGCCGGCAGTCAGCATAAGTAGCCTGCAATATTGCATTCTAACCACTGTGCCACCACTTATACTATTCTCAGTACTTTATACAAATTTTTGGAAAAGATAAACTTCTGAAAGACTATTTTGAACGACAAGATTTGCTCTATTGTAAATTTGGAAAAACTATAGTATATTTTAGGAGCAAATTCTGTCAGAATAATGCAGTGGTACAAGAGAAATTCATTCTCTTTGAAATTAAAATAAGCATTTATAATCACAGTTTACTGTGATTGTAATCCCTTTCTCTTTAAAGAAAGCCTACTAAGAAGTGAGGTTAAGAAAGAAAAACCCAAATCCTGTTGTTTTTAAACAAGCCCATCTTGGAACCTTGTTTAACCTTAATCATAGTTAAACTCACAAACAGCATTTAACACATCCAGCCTGTAAGCACAATTATATCTTCCAATCCTCTTCATAACATGGTTGTAAATAATGATCATTCGGATTAAGAAACTAGTTTAAATTGCATGTTCACCATTTAAAACTAGTTAAAACATAGGGCTTAATAACAAAAAAAGTAAAAAAACAAACATTAAAAACACATTATTTTAGATGAAAAAGGAACGGAAGAAATTGCTTTCCTCTTTGCATGAAAAATACTAGAAAAAGTAATTTTAAAAAGCTGCTGTCTGTAAATTGCACAAATATTGAAATAACTCAATCTTGAGCACAGTGATTACTATTCAGCCCCATTACACATTTACACAAGCCTTTTTTCCAGGTTTCTTTTTCTCTTCTACTCTTCCTCTGTGTCATCATTAATGTAGGGTCAATTTCCTTTGAGGTAAATATGGTATTAAAACAACATAGAAGACAAAGACTTCAGGAAGCATTCTATGCTGGTAATAATAATAGCCTTCAGGTTATTAGTATGGGTACATATTATGAGAAGTTGCAGATCAGCTAAATTATTACTAAAGTAAAAATTCCAAGTTGGCTTGTGCAGTTTTCTTGGCAACAAAACATAAAAGATTTGCCAATCAATATTTATTATAATCTCATTAAACCAAACCAATTTCTTCAAGCTACAGATTTGAGATGCTATACAGATAAATCCCCAACTTGTGACTGTAATAGAACCTGCCCTTTATGATCGTAAGTCATGATAATCATAAAGTGAGTCATCACATAACCAACCAATTTTATGGCTTTTTGGGCAGTGGTTATTTAGCAAATCACCATGATCATTAAGTGAGAACCCTGGTTTTTGGCAAAAACATTGTAAATCGTGATCATGTGACCACAGATTGCTGCAAATGGCCATATGGGGGGGGGGGGGGGTGTTCTCTCAGCTCCAAGGAAGGAAGCAAGGGAAATCACTACTAAAAATCTTTGCCAAGAAAACCACAGGGACTAGTCCATGGAGTTGCCATTGAGTAAAAAACTGACTTGAAGGCACATAGAAATCTAATAATTAGTTATTAAAACAGCTATCACACATGCTGTTAAAAAGTTCATGTATTAACATTAATAACCAACCACTATTGATTTCCACAACACACAGAGCCATAAAGCAAGCAACTACATTTGAGGTTAACCTGCTGTGCAAATCCAATATGTGCAGTTAGATCATCATGCGAACTGTGGGTTATTCCAAGTCTTAAACAATAAACCATTATTTCCTTTCAGACATGAAGGACCTAGCAAATCAGCTGTATTTTCAGCTGCACTTTCATACAGAGCTTCCGAGGCTCCAAAACAGAAACGATTCTATAGAATACTAGTATTAAATGATGGATAATCCTTCTTTATTTCAATTTATCCACATAGAGAAAGTGAGCATGGCACAGTCTGTCTTACCCATACAAAGTGAACCTTTATCAGTTTTCTGCACTATATCTAAAAAACGTAAGATAATTTATTTACTTATAAGATTTATATGGCGGCCTATCTCACTTGGCAACTTTATATTGCAATCAAAAGCCACAGCAATCACTAGATCTGAATGTAACATTTACATATTATTGTTGCTTTTCAGATATGTTACCTTACAATTTCCATAATCTTCCGGAGGGTGTATCAGGACTACTGCACAAATTCATTCAATATGCTTAGTTTATTATTGAGAACAATCAGAATTCACTAAATCATGACAATGAATTTAATGTGTGGTCCTTGGATTTTTTTTTTCAAATATATGTTTTGGTTAATACTAAAAGATGGATTAAAGGTTCACTGTATATGCAGAAATGCACACCCATACACCGAATAAGGTGCCAGGTGGAAGAAGCAACTCATATGGTGTCCTGGTTCTAAGTATTCCTGAGTTCTCTTCCTCTTAAAAAAATCCTAGAGTAAAAGCATTAATAGCAATAAGTCCAGCTGCCTAATTTTATTCGTTTTTCATTCATACAGGCAGGATTCTCTTTGGGAGAAAAAGGACTGTGGGTTTCCCCGCCCAAATTCAGTCTAAGTCACCTCCTTAATCAGCTGACTGGCAAGTTTTCCAAGATCAGTTCAGATGGGAGAAAGGGACAGAAGCAATAGCAATCTCAGCTTCTTGCAAAGATGTTCACGCTGGTCTTTGGGCCCACCACCAAGAGATTCAAGTCTGCTGCAATCTGAAATTTGGCAGAAGCAATGGTAAGACAAACCCCACAGTATCAGGGTAGGTTTTTACCTACCTTTGCACTTCCAGAAAACAATACTGTATGTGTGACACCAAACACAAAGGGTGGAAGAAATGTTATACAAAAATGGAAGGCTTCAGTGCTATTACCATATGCTATGTGTACCAAAAGCTGAGGAAGCCTCAAAAAAGATACCCTGATAATAAATAGGAGGAAAAGATCTATTGTACTAAGTCCTGGCCGTTTGTAGGGCTGTGGCCACACCTCTGGCAATGTCCTCACCCTGTAGTAAGAAGGAAGACAGCTGTTCCTGTTCTGCCCCTGGAGCCTAAAGCTTTCCAAGGTGCAGTTTCTAAATTCGGGTGGGGTTTTATTTTCCTTTTTTGAGGGGAGCGTCTCCTAAGTTTTGGAAACCGCTTTCCGCCTAGTTAGCACCCGGGAGACCACGTTCTGGTAGCACCTCGTAAAAACCGGGCAGTTCCCACTTCCTGGATGCAACAAGCGCCACTGCAAGAGGAAGAAGAGGAGGTGCGGGAGCGAAACAAGGCACGGCGAGCTCGCAAAGCAAACACACCGCCGCTGGTCTCTCTGGGTGGCTGGCCAAAACTCGCAGTCCCGTAACTGCTGCCTTGGGCCGAGCTGTTCCTCGGGCTTCAGTCACAACGGCTTCGCCCGAAGGGCGGACCAGCTTAAGGGCCTCGGGCGAAAGAGGCACCCAACGCGCGCCACGCCTCTCGCTCGGAAAGGCTGCTGAGAGCCCAAGGCCGGGGTCGCAGGGTGGGGAAGAGCAGGCGGCGGAGGCTTTCCGAGCTGCACGGTGGGAGCTGAGCTTCCTCCCGCCGAGGCAAACCCTTCCCCAAGTGTTACGCGGAGTGGCTATCCAAACCTTTCCAATGCGCACGGTGGTTTCCCCACGAAAGACCCTCCGCGGGAGCCCAAAAACAAGAGCAGGCGGGTTTGAACGGAAAGGAACGGCGACCGGGGGGAAGGGACCCCGCTCCCTTTACCTTGCTGGCAGCCGGCGTTCGTCTCCGCGGCCATCCCCCCGGTCGGCCTCTCGCGGACTCTTCCTTCCTTCGGTGGCGCCCAGAACGGAGAGCGGCGACGTCGAGGCACCAAACTGCAGCCTTCCACCCTAGGAGCCGCCCGCCAACACGCCCCACAGCGCCGCGCCGCTCTCGCTTTTCGCTTCGCCACGCGCGAACCGCCCGCGCCTGTTATAGGGCGGATTCCCGTTGGCGTCCACGTCAGCCGGGGAGGCGGAAGAGCCACCCACTAGCCCCGCCTGAGCTCACGGTGGGAAGGTGTGCGCAGCGGCAGGTGAGGAAGCGGGAGAGCCCAGGTTAGAGTCTAAGGAAAAAAATAGGCCGCGGGCATTGTTGACATCCGCTTTAAGAGGGCCTGGCTCCTAACAGGGCTTGCCCTAGCAGGAGCAATTAAAAGTGGCGAAAGGCGGCGGGTGCAAGGACTCCGCCCCTATCAACAATGCTAGAAGTAAAGGTGCATGGGAAAAATGAACGTGTGCAACCACTTTTCAGTGCAAAACGATGCTTCCCACTTATCTGATTGGGGCTAAGGAGAGTTCCAGCGTAAACTGAATCTGGGCATCACTGTTTTAGTTTAGAAAGTACCTGCTGGATATTTCCAACCATATAGTAGGAGCCCAAAACTCTAGAGAGTTGTCCAGACAGCTGCCAAGACTCAAGATCGATTGGAAGGGACCAAAATGAACCCAAAGTGAAAAAGAATGATATTTTCAGTTACATTTATGTACATTTGTAATGCATGCATAAAAAGACTTGCCCAGAGGGATTTGTTCCACTGTTTTAAATTACACTGTAGAACTGTTTACATCCAATCGACCTCTTTACAGTGTTGCATTTCATAATCCATTTCTCCAATGAGTTTTAGACTGCAAACTCTGGATCTGCGTTAAGTCTGCTGTACCTCTAGGGCTCCATCAGAGTGGAATTTAGAGTGATTCAGCTCTAGGCAGTCTGAGGCCTTATTTGACTCCCAAACCTGCTTTTTGCAGCCTCAGTACCCATCCACTGAAAATCAGTATCATTCTAAAAACATTTTAAGATGGAAAAAATGGTAAACATATAACATCTAAAGCAAGCATGCCCTCACAAAAACATATGGAAAACAAAAATCAAGCCACCTATCTGCATGATTTAATCCTATCCCACTTGCATGGTCCTGCCTAATGTTAATTGGGGTCTTGACCTGTTTAAAGGTGATACACAGCTTTTTTTTTCTCCATTACAAATAGATACATACAGAAAGCCGGTGTCTTTCCCTTTATTTATTTGTATCCCAGCTTTATTATTTTTATGAATAACTCAAGGTGGCAAACATACCTAATACAGTAGTAGTCCTTCCTATTTTCCAACAACTCTGTGGTGAATTGGATTGACAGAGAGTGAACATATAAATCTAGAGAGTGAACATCTAAATGAACACTAACCTGTTCATTGATTCTCATCTTGCTGTCTTTGTGATCCATCCTTCCTTTCCGCCCATCAAAATACAGTACCATTTTATAATTTCATTGTCTTTAAACTTGATGGTATGCAGATCAATACCATCTAATATGACTTTTCAACTTATTCACTCTTATTTCATGTTTGTTTGTGATTTGATCTTTTTGTTTTTATTCTCTCTGTTAATGACAAGCCAGGAAAATCTTTGAACTTCATCTGAAGAAATGTAAATATACATTTACATATATAAATGTATAGTTTTTTTTCTTCTTTCTTTTTTCATTTCTGTTATAATTTTGCACCAGTGAGGTTAAGACCAATTTCGTTGTATTTAACTACAATGACAATAAAGATTATACTTATACTTATATAAATGCATTAAAATAATTAATTTGGGTTTTTTTTGTGGTTAAATTTAAGACAGATTTTGAAGCTTTAGCTACAATATTTAAAGGTAAAGATCTGAAGGGTTCAAGTTTCCCCCTGATATATCTCACTAGTTTGCCCTACATTTTCTGGATTTAAACACTTCTATAAGATTTTAAAAGCTTGGATCCAAAAATCTGTTTCTATAAATAGAAGTTCTTTTCTGATGCATGGATGGTTTCATCATTCCCACTCCCTTCCCCTGACACTTTCTATAGTAGCTCTTTGCGCTTTCATCCAAGCATGAAGTTGAAGCAATAAAATAAAATCAGCAAGACCCAAAAGTACATGTATATATATATAAGTACATTCCTTTTATGCCAGCAGAAACTCAAATGCAACTGTGTATTTTTATTTAACAGTAGATTCCACTGAGCTTAATGAGAATTTCTCTGTATTTATGCAGAGACATACATAATGTAAAACAACAATTTAATTAAATCTGAAGCAGTAAACCATGATCTGTAAATCACAGTTGCTAGTTTCACATTTCATGCTAAAGAAATAAATCGCTTAATGGCTTAATGTGATATGTGACCTCAGATGTGGTCCTGTATTTTCATTATTGTAGCAAACCAGCCAGAAACAGGAATCCAGCATCAAACTCTAATTTCAAGTCATTGATTTCTTTTGAGTGGGGGGGGGGGGAGTAATAGAGCAGAAACTTAAGAAGAAGCACTAAATACTCTCATTAGCTAGAAAAGCCAAGTAGAAGCAGTGAGGCAGTATTTATAACATCGTGTTGCTAACAGCTGCACCAATAGCTATGATGTACTGAACAACTTCCCCACCCCACAAATCAAGTGATGTGCTTATGGCTGATGCATGGTAATAGGAGACTATCAATGTTCCATAGGGGGTAGAGGTTGCCTTATAAATCAGACAAGATAAATCAGGAAGATTCTCCTGCTTCACTGGACAGGAGAAGGGCTCTGGTCCATGTAGTTGATTTTCTGCTGCATAATCACATTCTCCTCCTCTCAGTTGTTTGGGAAAGGGGGGAACTGGCTCATAGACATTGGTAGGTTGATCTCCCCATCTGCCGTTTTACTGGGAGCAGCTCAGGACTACTTTTAGCTAATTCATATATAGTCTGGGACAAAATAATAGGCACATTATGAAGACACTTTTTTTTTAAAGTAGAGCAGAAACTTAAGAAACTCTAGGTACTCTCATTAGCTAGAAGAGCCAAGTAGAAGGAGTGAGATAGGCCTAGAAGGGACCCTAATCTTTTGGATTTAATGTAATATCTTCTATACTGCCTTGAAATCAGAAGTTGATCCTGCATTCTGCATTTTCAGTTACACTGATAGCATTAGCTGTCACTACTGTAGTTATCTTAGGATGAATGATTATAATGACATCTTTATCTCTACTTCTACCAGTACTGATCATCGGACTACAAGTCCTTGATTTTCCAAGACGAAGTTACACTTTCCTACTGTATTTCTATGTCCTATTTAGCTAAAAAAATGTTCTGAGCAAGCATTATAATCTGACTTCCTGATCTATCTCTTTAACTAAACTGTATATAGCAATGGTTAACGGTTAAGGTATTTAACTTGGACTGGGGAGATCCAAATTCAAGTCACTATTTGACCATGAAGCTCACTAGATGACCTTTGGTCACCCAATACATTACACCTATTATAATTGTAGTCTGTAGTTCAGACACCAGAATACACATTCCCACAGTTTCACAGATACAATCCATTCAGTGTTCCCTTAAGTGATAATGACCCTTGAATCACTAGAGTTAGATTACCTCTTTGCCTCTCTGGACTACAAAACAGGGTGGATAAAAATCGATGATTTTTTTTTAATGGATTTTTAAATTTTAAATCGGATTTTTTTTTATTTTTATCAAATTTATTTTAATAGAATGCTTTGGGAGTAAAATTCTATCTAAAGATAGTTTTCTGTTTAAAGTACATTAATAATTTAGTTTATTCAGCATAAAATGGAGTTTAATTGTGTAGCGTGAGGTGTTATATATTCTGCAATATTGGGACTGTTGGTGAGTCAACAGCGGGTCGGAGGAACTGCTGTGGAACAAAGATGATAGTTGCTTTTTAAAAATTATGATTTAAATCGACTTGATTTAAATCAAATCCACCCTGCTAGAAAGCTAAAAAATTCTGGGATATCTCTAAAGAATAAATGGAAGAATACATTGAATAATCTCTCCATGTATAAAGAATGAATGAAGGCTGAATTGCAAAATGAATAGGTAGATGAAAAAATAGTGGGTTGTGTGGGGAATGATTAATTGTCATTAGATGGAGTTGATGAGATTCTGAAGGATTGGAGAAGCTTAAAAGATAATATATGAATTGATATGATCTGTGGAAACAAGGATGGTTTGCATAAACAGAATGGGAAGGAGTATTTACATAATTTATTTAAATTTATTTTTATTTACTGCTCTTAATTTTCTCTTGTCACTACTTCTTAGTCTTTTTCGGCTCTTTAAATAATTCTGCTTAAGTTGGAATATAGAGTTAGTTTAGTTAAATCAAGTTTGTGCTGTTAGATGGACCCCTGAGAAGAAGCTAATTGTAAGAGGTTAAAAAAAATAAAGTCAGGAAATGATGTTCGTAATCTGTAGTTATGTCCGTCTACTTATTCTTTTCACATCAAAAAGTTACCCATAAAATTATGATGCATAATGTACATGAACATCAGATTTCATTATTTCCCTGCTTGAAAGTACAATAAATATTTAATATTTACACATCCACAGTACTTAGAAATAAGGCTGGGCAGAAAAATCCCACATACATGGCTGGTGTTCATTCTCTTCCGTGTCTAATTTGATAGCTCAGGAGAGTTGTTGCCATAGCCACTTCCACAGCCCTCTGCAATTGCACTGCCTTTTAATTTAAAGGGCAAGTTGCAAACAAACCAGATATTTCATTCAGATTTATACCTGAAGTATTCCTGCTGGTTTCAGCACAATGCTGTAGTATGAGTCAGAGTCTCTTAGCAGCTTATGAGGCATAAGACAGTTTGATTCAATGTTTGTAAAGAAATTTAGCTAATAAGATTAGTAGGCAAAATCCTACATTGTGTTATCAGACTTCTGTTCCCCTCCTCCACTCCCCTGCCTTTCAGCCTCAGGTTTACTCTAGAGCAGGGGTGGCAAACAAGTTCGACAAAAAGAGCCAAAATTTTAAACTGTGAGAGTCAGAGAGCCACACTACGCGCTCCCTTTCGGCGCTAAACCCGGAAGTACGGTCTTGCCCCGCCCCTGGCGACGCGACGACGCTTGCCTGCGCTCCACCAGCTCGGCTGGGAACGGAGAGGTTTCCTCAGCGGAGCGGAGCGCCTGAAAGGGACGCAGGCTCAGCCTGCCAGGCTGCCACCACTCCACTGACGACATTGCTGAGCAGAGAAACGTCTCCGTTCCCAGCCGAGCTGGTGGAGCGCAGGCAAGCGTCGTCGCGTTGCCAGGGGTGGGGCAAGACCGTACTTCCGGGTTTAGCGCCGAAAGGGAGCGCGCGATCCGGGTTTAGCGCCGAAAGGGACAAAATCCAAACTTGGCAAAGAGCCACAGTATACAAAATAATGATAAGAGGCAAAGAGCCGCATTCATTTTGGCCAGGAGCCGCATGCGGCTCGAGAGCCGCGTGTTCGCCACCCCTGCTCTAGAGAATCCTTGACCTCCAGAGAGATTTTATTTATTTATTTGCACCCTACCATGTTTTATGTGCTCCAATTCTTGATGACATGAATTGGGTGAAGCTCCTGTGTCTGTTCCAAACTGCTGCTCTTCTGGCTATGTCTCAGGTTTGCTGCAGAGGGCCTCAGCTGAAAATGGACACTGGTAGAAACAGCTATGCTTTAATCTCTGTCTACAAGAGAACCAGTCAGAAAGGTTGGCAGTTTGGCGGTTCAAATCCCTAGTGCCGCGTAACGGCGTGAGCTCCCGTTACTTGTTCCAGCTTCTGCCAACCTAGCAGTTCGAAAGCATGTAAAAATGCAAGTAGAAAAATAAGGACCATCTTGGTGGGAAGTGATCCGTGCGCCTTCGGCGTTTAGTCATGCTGGCCACATGGCCACGGAGACGTCTGCAGGCAGCGCTGGTTCTTCAGCTTTGAAATGGAGATGAGCACCGCCCCCTAGAGTCGGGAACGACTAGCACGCATGTGAAAGGGGAACCTTTATCTTTATCTTACAAAGAAACCAGAGGTTTCTCAGCACACAAAGTTGGTTTGTGTGGTTTTATATTGATAAATAATAAAATGTCCTTTGTGCACTCTGAGCTTAGTTGTTGGCTTGCAGACATTTCATGACCTGACTACAAAAGTCAACATCATAAGTGCTAGTGAGTGCGAGGTTTGCTTCCTGTTGCTATCAATAGTGTGACCTGCCAGTGTTGATGGGATAATTTTCTCCTGGGTAGTTCTTTGATTAGAGTATTGTTTTCTGCTTTGTTGCCTCGTATTAACCACTGGGATTAACAATAGCAAACAGTCAAGTGAGCATAATCATAATAAAGTGTATAATTAGAATAATAAACGATACACACAAATAACTTGATCCTCTAAATAAAAAAGGAAAAGGGAGAGGACAGTAAAATGGAATGTTTTTTTCTCTACATTGCAATGCTGGAGCTGGCTCCACACAAACTTTTCAAACATTTCAAACACAAACTTTTCAAACATTTGTTTGGCTTATTTGCCACACCTGGTTCCGGCTCTGTTCAATTTTCTAGGAGCTCTCCTGATGAAAGACAGAATCCAGAGCCCCTTCATATAATTTCTTTTCTATGTGCTATTGGATTGGAAAGAATATTATCAGCTCTAATCCAATGCATTTCTTGGCAGAAGATATTCAGTGAGATAAGGAAAATAAAACCTTTACTCTGCAGCGATTATTAAATGTTGTTCAGAGATGTGTTCTTCCCCTGCTGTTCTTATGTTCTCCTAGACTTGAAATAAAGCTATAGTTCTACTCGTTTCAAAAAGTCCAATGCATATCTCAGGAAGTGTTCATGTTTTGGATGTGTTTGAAAGTGCAGCTTTACAGCACTGCTAAGAACATGTCTTCAGTCATCTTTAGCAATGATTTGGAAGTGGAATATTCCAAGTCAATCTCTTTAGGCTGTAGCCTCGATATGTTGTAATGAAGCATATGCATGCATGCCAGTGGTGGGATTCAAAATTTTTTACTACTGGTTCTGTGGGCGTGGTTTGGTGGGCATGGCGTGGCTTTGTGGGTGTAGCTTAGTGGGCATGGCAGGGGAAGGATACTGCAAAATCCCCACTCCCTCCCCATCCCACTAACTTGCTTTCCAGCTTTGTTCTCCTGTGCAGGGCAACAAAAGTTGCCCTGCCGATCAGCTGGGACTTGGGAGGTGGCGAATAGATGGGGGTGGGGCCAGCCAGATGTTGTATTTGCCGGTTCTCCAAACTACTCACAATTTCCGCTATCGGTTCTCCAGAACTGGTCAGAACTGGCTGAATACCACCTCTGATGCATGCAGTGTGATGGATTGAGTCTTTGCTAATTCCCACAAAGAGTCTCATCTATGGAAGTGGGATTTTCATGCGTGTGTGTGTGTGTGTGTGTGTGTGTGTATCATGGGGGCATGGGGGCTCAGTGGTTAAAGATGCTGAGCTTATCAGCTAGAGAGCCATTCTTCCCCCCCCCCTTTCTCTTCCTCCCTCCCTCCCTCCCTCTGTGAAAACTCCATATGTATATTTGATAAGATCAAAATAGAACAAATGGAAAACATCTATCTAGAATTGCATGGTGTAGCAGCCATAAAAATTAAATAAATCTGCATAAGAGTTGCTGGGAATTAGGCAGCATATGTATTTAATTTATTTTTATTATTAAATAAATAACAACAGTATTTTTCAAGATTAAAAAAATATCCATTGTTTTTTTTTTCTTTATTTACTTGAAGATCATTACATCAATTGGAACCAGTACTATATAATCCCAATTCAGAGGCCAACATACATAGAGACTACATTCTACAATATGTTAAACCTAATATGGTTTGCTTAGTTTTGGCTTAGCCTGTTATGTAAAGAAGCTAAACGTGGCCTATTTAAGCAGTCATGGTTAAGATATAACAATGCAATGTGTAAACCTAATTGCTGGGCTTATACATCATCTTAAAACAGTCCTTTCAACACAGTTGCTTGACAAAGTTAAAGTGTTTTGATTTATGCATCTCTAATTCTAAAGCAATTTGTGGTGGTTGTTTTTTTTTTTAAAGCCAAGCCACAATGGCTAGGTTTACATGTTACTCTAAATCAAAACTGAACAGAAACAATTACAGTCTCTGCCTTTCTTTCCACTGAAGCTTGAAAAAGAAATGTCAAATAATATGTTTCCAATCATTGGCCAGGGGGATACTTGTGTCTTTTTGAAACTCCACACTGTGAAATAGTCTGACCCAGAGGTGATATTCAGCAGGTTCTAACCAGTTCTGGAGAACCGGTAGTGGAAATTTTGAGTAGTTCAGAGAACCAGTAAATACCACCTCTGACTGGCCCCGCCCCCATCTATTCTCTGCCTCCCAGCTGATCGGGAGGGAATGGGGATTTTGCAGTAATTTTCCCTTGGAGTGGGATGGGAATGGAGATTTTACAATATCCTTCGCCTGCCATGCCCACCAAGCCACGCCCACCAAGCCACGCCCACAGAACCAGTAGTAAAAAAACCTGAATCCCACTACTGATCTGATCCAGTGTGAGGATACCCCATTTATACAATAATCAGGTAAAGGAATTCTTCTTTAGCCCTGATAGAAGAGACTGCACCGAATTGAAATCCTTGCTAGCAATAATGGGGTATCCTGGCATTTTTATTCCTCTGTAATGCAAAATAATTTAAGTGGGAGCTCCCAAGTTGCATATCCTGTGCAAATAGTGTTATGTCAGATATGAAGTTTTAAAATATGTATGAATAATTTATCAAAGCATCTCTCTCAAATGCTTATTTCAAGCAAGAATTTTGATTTATTTGTAAAAGTTGCCTTGTCAGTGAGATGGGCATCATATAAATTTCATAAATAAGTAAATAAAAATTTTAAAATAAAGCATATGGTTGGTAAGTTTGAACCATTAGTTTTGAAGAATGAGTAGATCTGTGTACTACAGCAGTTTTTATTGTACAATATTACAATTTCTTTAAGGTGACCAACCGTCCTCCTTTAGGGAGGACAGTCCTTCTTTTGTAAGTTCTGCCCTCCCTCGAAAAGTGTCCTCCTACATGTCCTCCTTTTCGATATTTGAAGACTAATCTGTTGCGCGGTATGTGACGTATTTGTATTTGACATGACAATTCGTCAAGACTCGGTATAGTGCGGTATAAGACGCAATTATGAGACGCATGCGCTCCGCACGGGAGACCTTGAGAGAGACCGCCGCGTGCAAGTGGCTTTGTTTACTTCTTACCGAAACACAACACGGCACATACGGACGCAGTAGACTCACGGCACGTCGGCAATTGAATGACTCACGGTAATTATTCGTTTCTCAATGAATATTCAATTATACCAGCGGTTCTCAAATAGTGGGGCGCGCCCCCCTGGGGGGGCGCGAGGCTCCGTAAAGGGGGGCGCGAAGGCTCCCTTTCCATCTGGGTGCAACGGCGGCGAAGGCGTGGGCGAGGCATAATATATCCCGCCTGGAAGTGGCAGCACTTCGGACTGTGGATTTTCATTGGAGCCGCGGGCTGGAGCTGTGCAAGAAGCCTGCTCGGGCGGGGGTGGGAGGGAGGGAAGCATGGGACCGCCCGTCTTCGCCACCGCGTAGCTCGCCTCCTCGCCAGCAGCTCCACTGCCAGCATTCCAACTGGAAGCGGAAGCGCAACAGCCGCTGTTGGGGAAGGGACAAAAGGGCGGCGGTCGCCCGATCTTGCCACCGCCACCCCTTCGCCCCTGGTAACTGCGACTGTTGTGCTGCTGCTTCCAGCTGGGATGCTGGAGGAGCTGCTGGCAGGGAGGGAGGGAAGAAGGAGAGGAGGGAGTAAGGATAGACAAGCAAGAGGGAAAGAGGAAAGAAATCAGGAGGGCAGAAGGGAGGTGGAAGGAAGGAAAGAAAAGCAGACACGCCGGAGGGAAAGAGGAAAGAAGGCAAGCAGGCAGGAAGGAGGCAGAAGGAAGGAGGGAAGAATGGAACTGGAAGGGAGGCATGGAAGTAGGGAGGGAGAAAGGAAGGATAGGAGGATAGGGAAAGAGGAAAGAAGGCAGGCAGGCAGAAGGGAGGGAGGTGCAAGGAAGGAAGGAAGCATAGATAAGCAGGAGGGAAAGAAGGCAGGCAGGCAGGGGGAAAGAGGAAGGAGGGAACTGGAAGGGAGGCAGGAAGGAAGGGAAGGAGGAAGGGAGGGTGGAAGGAAGGATAGACAAGTAAGAGGGAAAGAGGAAAGAAAGCATGTGACTACGGTGGGAGACGAGGAAAGACCAGTGTGCTATGTTATGCAGAGGTGTACTTATAACAATTTTATAGACAAATGATACTATTTACAGTCGCGCGGGGGGGCGGGGCGCGAAATGTTTTCTTCTTCCTAGGGGGGGCATGACAGAAAATAATTGAGAAGCACTGAATTATACAGAGGTAAGTACAATTCACGTTTTATTAAACAGTTTTTAATGGTGTTTTTTTTACTTCATCGCAAGTATATTGAACAGATATTGAATCTTGTGTTGAATTTTTATCTAAAGAAATGCTAGACATTAAAATAGATGATAATTGTCTCTTTGAAGAAATTAGAAGACTGAATGTATATTTAAATTCTGAAAAATTAATACAATGGGAAAATCAACATGTTGAAATTGATAAAAGATGGGTGGATATTTTCAGCCATTTCAAAAATGAACATATTCCATATGAACATTTATTTATACTTGTTCAATTTATGTTGTGCTGCCCTGGAACTAATGCAGCAGTTGAAAGAGTTTTTTTCAATTACCAATGATTTTTCGACAAGTGAGAATTCGAGATTGAATGTTGATACTCTAGCTGCAGCACTTGCCGTAAAATTCAATATGAAGGATATTTCTTTTTCAGATATTTCCAATATATTGTTAGAAGATGATACATTGACAAAAAATATTAATTCAATGGAAAAGTACTCATTTAAATAATAATTAACAGGCATGTAAGCATAATTACAATATAAAATGTTGCAAATGTTTTTATTATGCATATATCATATTTTAGTGTATTATTGTTGCAATGAATAAAATATTTCTTTTATTTACGATATATTTTTTCCAATTTATTTGTCCTCCTTTTCATTGTAAAAAAGTTGGTCACCTTAATTTCTTAAGACAGTGTTTCTCAACCTTGGCGACTTTAACTCCTGTGGACTTCAAGTCACCAAGGTTGAGAAACATTGTCTTAAGAGTTTTCTCTAGTGCCATCTTCTGGATTCGTATGGCAGCAATCTACCTTGTAGAAATGATTCCTCACCCAAGATATATCAGAATATTTATCTGGATAAATGAACTTGGAAAACATTTACCCTATAATCAGAATGAGTTAAATGTTAACTTTTGGAAGAACAGAGTGATGGGTCTGTTTCATCCTAGAAATGAAGCAATCAATGTACTTACTATAGTATATTCTTCCTATCAATACTATCTGCAACATTGACTTGCTGTCTTCACCCAACCTAAGAATCCTAATTATACCACTGCAAATTTGTTTGGAATAATTAGAATTAAATTAGCTTCATTTTATTTTAAATGCACATTTACTGAACTAATCCATATCCTTAAAAGATTATGCTGTGATTATGAAGTCATTTATACTTTCTCTTTCAATCATAAAACAAGTTTGTCTTCAGCATTCTAAACTATCATTTTTCCATTCAATTTCTGACCTGCTTAACTTTTTAATTAAAAGATTCCCTGAAATGCTATTAAACAATACATTTAATATACTGAATGTATACTTGCTGCACAGGTTTAATGTTGTGGGTATTTGGTGCCACTTGCTGGATAATTGTGCATTTTACTACTGTACACTAGTATTTGGAAATAAAAATGAAAACTTAATTTCTTTACTAAGAAAAACTCACTTTAATAGCTGTATACGTAGAATTCCTTGTTAATAAATTATCGATACTTTGAGGTACAGTGGCTTATTATCTCTGTCTCCATGCTGCTTTTCATTGCTGATTGATTCACTGATTGTGAAAAATCTGGTATATCTTTTTGGTTTAAAATAACCTGATCTTTCATGAATGCCTTTAGAAACCCAACTCTTAAGCTAATCAGCTCTTAGTTGCAAAGGTATACTTCCCTGAAGTCTTACCTATAGTGTAAAAGTAGTTTACCACTGCCTTCTTCCAGTACATCTTTTGATTTCCAATTTAGCCTCCATTGCTGGATTTCCAAGGAAATCTTGCACCCAAGAATTAAAGCCTAACTTTGCTTAGCTTCTGCCCCCTTAAAAGGTTGTTACCACCTACTAAATAGTTGGAAATTGTAGAAATAATTAGCTTAACTTTGAGATAAGGCAACAAACATTGTCATAAGCCTATATGTTGGCATGTTGTCTGTTGTACCAATGTAGCTCCCACACTTGAATTGTTATTAGATTAGGCAGTAGATGAAATGCAGCAATTTGGCTTTCTAGTTAGGAAGAAAAGAGATCCACAGAAGGTGCTCTGTTCTCCAGAAGTCTGGTTTATAACTGTATAAAAACTTCAATGCCTTACTTGAGGTTAGGTATCTAAATGTAAGACCATCAATATATTATAGTTTACAAAACGTATTTGTTAGGTTAACATGCTTTGATTTCTGAGATTTTCTGTAAATTAGATGCTCTGTTTTGGATCTCAGCTCCTAGAGAACACAGAAGAGCACAATGAAAATATTTAGGGTTACGTCTATCTATCTACCTACCTACCTACCTACCCACCCACCCACCCACCTCCCCATCCATCCATCCACCCTTCCCTAATACGTCTTCCTCCTCCTATTTTCCCCACAACAACAAACTTATGAGGTGGTTTGGGCCGAGAGGGAGCAATTAGCCCAAAGTCACCCAGCCAGGTTTCATGCCTAAGGCAGGATTAGAACTCACAGTCCTCTAGTTTCTAGACAGCCTTTTGGAATTCCTCAAAAGACAAATTATACCTGTAATAGTTTAATTTTTGATCACTACAATGTTATGGCTAAACATTATGGTGTTAAATTCAGTTTGCTTCAGTTGTCGCTTTGTAAATATTCTTGTAATTCTCTGAACTCACAAAAGTTGTATTTAGATATTTCAATAACATTATGGCCCTTACACTTTGACTATTAGAACTTTTCTTTATTTAGCTAAGACACAAGAGTCACTATTTCTGAGATCACTGCCTGGATTAGAATTATGATCATTTCCTTATTTAAACAACTGTCCTAACCTTATGATTGCATCATTTTTGAGAACTATACTTTGAAGCATAGCTTGCTTCTTCGCATTATTTATTTCTAGGCTCTGGAATAACCCTACCAATTGGGTTCGCTATGGAGTCATGCTGAACTACAAGGGTTATAATAGTTTCCTCATTGGTATTGGTGTTAAAAGCTTGCCAAAGTATCAAATACTTGGTTGAGATCTTTCTCCTTTTTTAAAAAAAAATCTGCAACTGGAAACTTAGTGAGGAATGGATGTAAACCAACATGGTGATTAATTTGAATTACAGTTTACTCAATCCAATTTTTGGTCTCACACAATAAACTGCATCTTAATGTAACTGCAGATAAAGGTTTGCCCATAGGTTAGCATTTGTAGTTCACTGTCATGCAAACATAACCAAGGAATCTAATAGAAAAAGAGAAATTTCCCATTGGCAATGGTATTTATTCATTTTTCTCAGCCTAGCTCCAAGGAGTGTTGACAACATTCACAGTCTATTTATTTGGTTTCATGTAAACTCAATTACTGTGGCTTGTAAACTATAATTTATGATAAAATAAAGCTTGACCAAACAAGGCACTATGTAATGTAATGTGAAAATGTAGTTTTGCTAAAATTTATTTTTTACACAGTACTCAAAACAACCCCCTAAACCTTAAAGTCATTCAGCAAACATCATTAAAGTCATATTTGACCCTGTCTCTATTTTACTATGCATACCATATTGACCCTTGGCCATTTTAAATTTGCCTTATGTTTTACAAGCTGCTGTGTCAGAGTTCAAGTTGGTCTCTTTGTTTGGCTTCAGACATCTTAATTTATTATGCTCATGTCATGTAGCTTTTCATATGAAGCAACTGTCTTTTTTTTTTTAAAAAAAACACCTCTTTGTATAAGCTGAGGGGGAGGAAAAAACTGGGAAGCCTGAAAGGCAAAATAGCTGCAGCCAAGAGGCATTCAGGAAGCATATAACCTGCCTAATTGTATTTCAAGGTACTGATAACATTTCAATAAAAAGCATATAAACAGAGAAAGGGGGGGAGGGGGAATGCCAAGCAAAGCAACATAAAGACGTGCCATTTTTTTCTTTGGTCTTTTAAAAACACTTTGTTCCCTTTATTTTTTAAAGGTACCCTTTCTATTATTTCATGCCATGGTATCATCATAATTGTAGAACACCATCAGTGGTGGGTTCAGGATCCTGTTGCAACCGGTAGAGTTGCAACTGGGCCGTGCGTCCTCCACATGAATGCATGCAGCGCGCGCATACGTCTTACCTTCCAGCGATGTCTCTGCAACACTCCAGCTATTCAGCAGAGCATCGTGCAGGCGCTATATGCGCCATCCGCATACGTGGAAGTGCTGAAGGCTTTAAAGGACAGCTAAGGAGCTTGGGTGGGCCCTCCAGAGCACCGGAACGGAACGGTACCCGGTACTCCGGGCAGGCCCGTACCGGGGCGTACCGCCTGCAACTCATCACTGAACACCATATAGAATTCATTCTTTATTAAATTTACACTGGGAAATGAGCCTTTGAAGACCAAGGCAGATGCTTAATCTAAAATATGATCCTTCACCTTTATTCTATCACCAATTACATCCTTAGATTTCAATTAACCACTTGCTTATCGGTTTTTCCCCCCATGTAATTTCACATAACTAAAAAATTAGTATGATATTTTGTCTCATTAAAAGGAAACTATTACCAAATTGCCATCCTTCTATATGGGGGAATCAAAGGGAAGCAAGTAATGAAGGCAGCATCACACTTTCACAACACAACCACAAATCTTTTCAACATATATTGATAACATAAGCACATATGAAAGTGCAGAGCTTATATATCTTGTAAACGCCTTTATGTGTTGCATGCACATTCAAAAGGGATTGGACACGATTGCACATTTTGATACACACCCTGAAGATACCAATAAAAGTTTAAATAAAGGTTTTGAGGAATCAAAAAACCAGGGTCGTAATTTTTTTTTGAAAAATTGAATATCCTGATTCCTTATTCTACATATTATAGTTAATAATATTAACCTTCTTTAGTATTGTGTGGAATATTATTTCAAATATAACATCTTTTAAATTTCCAATCACTTCATGTGGATCATATTGTTTTATCAGTAGATCTTTTAATTGTCCATGCTATAAAGGAAATTATTTATGTAAGATATATTCAAAATGTAACTGCAAAATCCTTGACATAATAGCGATTTCTATTGTTTCAGAGTACTAATTCCTTATTTGGGCCAGGATGTCTAATAAAACATACACGTCTCTGTGCATTTAAAGCTAGGATTGTGATCTCATTAGGACTTTCCCTGCATGGGCAAATAGATTTTATGGGTGTGTATCTGTACACATATAGAACTGGTTAAACATTTAGGAAACTGCTGTCACATGGCTAAGACATCAGCCAAGTCAAAATTCAAAGTTGCATTTCCTAAAACTCTTGTGATTTGAGGAACTTGGGACATGAAACTTCCAGGACTGAAGCCTTTGCTTATCAAAATACATTAACTTAAATCCTTCCCACTTACATATTCAAAACAACTTGGAGATGGTTATCTCATAGAGAGGCTTTCTACTGCTGGATTAACTACCAATATCAAGAAACTTAGGAAAAGGAGCACCTCAGGCTGAGGAATGTGATAAAACTGGGAAACTCGAACACAAACATTGATGGAATTTGGGGTCATTGTTTGAAACTGCGAGTTTTAAATCTACTCATTTACAAATAATTATGTTTTTAATGTCTTGGGACACATAAACTCTTTGGACTGACACCATAAGACCCTCAATTCTGAGCTAAATATAAAGCTGAGCCACATAAGCAGCTACATGCAGCATCAATATCCAAATATCGAGAAGAAATTAGAAGGGAGTGTGACAAGCCTGCATGAAACATTTCTCCTTGATGAAATCATAGGTAACATAGTTGAACAGCAGGGATCACCTGACCCAATCAGCTAATACGGCCTTGCTCCTTGCTGGGGGGGGGGGGGGAGAGGTTTGTTTACATAAGAGGAGACTAACCATGTGTAGCGAAGGCTCATTTCAAAGCCAGATGCATAGAAAGAAATAAGAATTAATTCCCCCTTTAATTCTCCTTTCTACCTTTGCTTCAACATCTCTACCCCTTCCTTATAGAAACCAGTGCAAACTAAGTTTGGTCACGCTGTTCTAATATCTAGCTTAGATTTGAACTATGCACGTACTGATCAAAGAGTTGTAGCGTTTTGAGTACAGACTCAAAATATGGTTAAATAATGCAATTATTCCCTGTGCTTAAGAGCATGCTGTGACCATTCTATACTATTGTGAAAGACAATGGCCAAACAAATGTTTTGTAGTGTATTAACAGATGGAATTAATGGGATAGAATAAGTTGTTTGGAAGTTCTATGATTATCCTATAGCCATACATACAACTCTACCAAAAGGAACAGTACAAATCTTGACTTTAATAAAGAAATAGGCAATACGTTTAACCTTTTCTTTTTCTTTGTTACCTGCTATATTTATTGATATTCCTTTTTGTTGTTACTATCCAGCATTTTTTTTTTTGTATTTGCCTCTTGGAACAAAATAGCTTTTGAGGTTTCCATATGATATCTGAGGAAGTTGTTTTAAAAGAATGACAAGTCATGGTTGAAATTACCAACATAACCAGGGTACTGAAAGTCTTGGTTTTATACACTTCCTCTCTTCTGGCATACAGTAGAGTAGAGGTGAGTACCGATAATTTAGACCTAGTGATTCCATACAGTCTCCTGTCTCATTTCTGTTGCTCCTGGAGCTCTTAGGACCACACCACCTATTGGAAAGAACATTTTATATGACTAAAATAATATATTTATTAAGCCCCGGTAGGTTTAACCTTTTCCCCCAAACTTCATTTCTGAACTCCATAATTCATAACACACACAAAATGGACGGAAGGATTTCATCTTGCTTTCTCCTGAGAAGTCCTGCTCCTTCCAGCCTGCCAAGCCTACTTGTGGTCCCCAGCAGCCAGAAGAATCCCTCCTGTTCAAAGACAAAAATCATGTAGCTCATGGCTGCCAAATGATCCTTCTGTCCTGCCTTAAAGAAAGAGGCAGCAAGCTTTTCAGAAAAGCAGAGTTCCCTGCTGTGTTTGTGGACATTCAAGTCTGCCCAACAGAGCAGGATTTGAAGTCAGAGACTGTTCAACTGAGTAGTTTTATATAAATCACAACTCTCTTCAGTTCAGAAATAATGGGGAACAATTTGTTTAAAAGCAATAATCTCCTCCTCCTCCTAGACTGAAAAATCATATTTTCTTCCAAGAAATGTTTAGGTGTAAAATACAATTCTATTCATATTTGGTTTTATGCAGCTGTTCCCTCTTGACTCTTTATCAGTAAATACTATTAACTCTCATATTTCATCCATAGGATACTGTCTCTGTGGATTCTAATATATCCATTTCAAATTTAAAAAAACATTTGGCCTGTTCAGAAATAACACTTAGAAATGCAAAAGAGTAATTTCTAGTTTAACAAAAGAACCTGAGCCTTTGATATCTATCAGTGTTAGAAGGTCAGGTGAAACATTGCCAGAAAGTTAACAATTGCATGGCAGAGAGCAGCATAGCCTTTAGGGTTGAATGTATTAGCAAAACCTGTTCTACTACTTAGGATTTCAACTTGCTCTGAGGTCATAAAATTTCTAGGGCTCTTTTTAGTCCTGGACTTTTAACTCTTTAAAAGCCCTCAGAGCCAAGCATACACACAGCTCTTTTGAATTATAGTTTACTATGTCCTACCATGGCTATTCACACAATTCATATCTAAACAGCTTTTTGTAGCTTATGTTCAGTAGGAGCCACTGCATAGAAGAGGAGTGATATGTTCCATTCAGCTCTCTTTGAATCATTCCATACAATGATTTATATTAGCCATGTGCTAAGGGCTAAATTATACTGTGCATGTTTTTAATGACTGAAACACATAATGATACACTGCACTTCTGAATAGCCCATCATATAACCAAAAAGCATTTAATCTATGGCTGGAAATTTAATGGCTGCATCTCAAAGTCAATCATGCACTGAGCAGTCCATCTTCACACACACGCACACACACACACACACCAATCCGGTTGTAGGCATGTGTGGCTGGAATGTTCTTTCTTACTAGTCTAGGCATATCCATCATATGGCCTACAAGAAAATGTGCCAATGCAGTAAAACTATGTTGCATTCTATCAACATTACTGTACTCCCTAGCACTCCGTTCTAGGTCCCTCCATCACAGTATTCTGTGCCTAAAACATGTTCAAGTTGCTTGAGGTTTTGTAGTTTTTCAGATCTTTCTCATTCATTCAGTGGTCCACATGTTGATTCACTTATGCATTTATTCTATTGAGAGCGTAGTAGGGTAGCAACTACTATTATTATGGTTGATTGGTCAGTCACTCACTCAAATGTTAGACTGGAGTTGGCATTTTTATCCACTTACCAAGTCCTTTCCAAGGACCAGGAATAGGCAGGTGATGTTTGATGGTGTTAAAGGTATCATCAAAGGATGTAAGCTGTTCCAAGTAAAGCTGCCATTTGCAATTGAACAGTGATAATTTTGTCCCTGGTGTCCAAGGGATGCTCCAGTTGGTTTGGGATTGGTTCCAAGGTGTCTGTTACTATTAGTACTATCTTTGCTTTGTTTTGTCACAATTGTTCTGTTTCTATTTACAGATCATTGTATTTGTGATTTTCTCCAGTTCTTTTTCTGTCAGATGCCTTCTAGAACAGTTCCTTGGGAGGCAGCCTGAGATATAGGACCAATGGGAAGCTCTTCAACTTGCGAAGACTCCAAGCTGTCACCAAGGTAAAGGAGACTGCTATGAGACCTCCTTTTTGCTGACGACTGTGCCCTGAATGCTAGATCAGAGCAGGAAATGCAAGCCAGCGTGGACAAATTTGCAGCAGCATGCGACAACATCTGCCTCATCAACACAAAGAAGACCAAAGTGATGTACCAGCCAGCTGCCCAACACCAAGAACCCATCATCACAATGAAGGGACAAAAGCTGCAAGCATTGTACCAATTTACATACCTTGGCAGCACCCTTTCCCATGCAGTGACAATTGACATTGAGGTCAACTGCAGAATCGCCAAGGCAAGCTCTGCATTTGGTGGACTACTGATCAACATGTGGAACCAGCCTTGCTACAAAGCTCAAAGTCTACTGAGAAGTAGTGCTAACTACCCTAATGTATGCTAGTGAGACTTGGATGTATACAGGAGGCATGCTAGGCAATTGAATCACTTCCACATGACCTGCCTCCACAGACATCTGAGGATCCAGTGGCAGGACAAGGTGCCAGACAAAGAAGTCCTCTCCAGAGCAGGTCTACCATCAGTTCACACCCTGCTGATGAAAGCCCAGACATGCTGGGCAGGCCATGTTGCAAGGATGCCAGACCACCACATTCCCAAACAGCTCCTCTATGGTGAGCTGTCTCAAGGAAAGTGATTGCACGGGGGACAAAGGAAGCAAAACAAAGACATGTTGAAAGCCTCCTTCAAGTCCCTGGATATTGACACCACCTCCTGGGAAACCCTGGCACAAGATCAATCAACATGGCGCACACTGATCTACCAAGGCTACCAGACATCTGAGGACAAAAGAAGAATCATAGCATAAGAGAAGCTTGCACTCCGCAAAGCCAGAGCTGCAAATGCTGCAATAGTGGTGTCCACAGATGTCTGCCTGACTTGTGGCAGAACATTCCATGCCCATATAGGCCTTACCAGCCACTGGGGACACACTGTAGACAACCCACTACCCATTATATGTCAAGGTCCTCTTCGAAAACAATGGACGATCATTGTTATCAAGCTGTTCCAAGTAAAGCTGCCGTTTACAATTGATCGGTAAGGATTTTGTCAATGCTAATGGTGAATGCTTCAGTTGTTTTGGGATTGCTTCCAAGTTGCTTGTTACTGTTGGTACTGTCTTTGCTTTCTTTTGTCACAATTGTTCTGCTTCTATTTGCAAATCCTTGTATTTTGTGATTTTCTCCAGTTCTTTTTCTTCTGTTCTGCTGCCTCTAGATACTGCAATGTTCCTATCCAGACTTTATCTTCTCATTGACAATTGTTAAATCTGGGATATTATGTCATTTCATTTTTACAAAAAAAAAGTGAGATAAATCACCCAGTGAAGTTTACAGTTGCATGAGGACTTGAATTTCTAGGTCCAAGTTCAGTATCTTAACCATTAAACTCAGCATTATTTCACTCAAGCTTTCATCCTAATGCCACTGGCTGAATTTATATAATGGACAAACATGGGTGGGAACCTTGTGGCCCACAGAATATATACTGTTCCAACTCCCTTTTGGACCTTTCCTCAGGCTCCAAGATTACTGAAATAATTATTTATTTGGGCCATGCTGGGTCACTTTCCTAGAATCACTGAATTCTCTCATGATTAGTTTTGTTCAGAATATCTACAGTAGTACTTAAAGCATCTGATTTCACTGACCAATCAGACAATTTTCTTTCTGTAACAAGGTAGACTGGAATCAAAGGTATTTATCAGAAATTTTCTTCCCATTAAGAGAATGTTGAATTTAAACCAAGTATGACAGGCAAAAGTCTGGAGAATTTTGTAAGAATGCAATTCTAGACTAGAACATAGTGAAAGTTATACCCTGTTTTAATTTACACAGCTTTGTATATATGAAATATGAAAATAGCGATCATTTAAACTGTATATACAAAACTAATAGCTATGTATTGAGTTTGGGATTTCTGCCCCATTAAACTACCCAGATAAAGTCAATATGGGGAAAAATGGAGCTGGGGAAAATATCTGCTGATCTCCTACAAAGTTCTGCAGAGACTCTGGAAGCTGTCTGGAAGAGGGATCAACTGTAGTCTTAGACATGCTTATGTGACCTCTCTCAGTCTATTGCTGCAGTTACTATCCATGGTTTACAGAGGAGTTGAGGGAGCTGAGAAGGGTCAAGAGATATTTAGAGTGCTGCTAGAGGAAAACCACAAATTCAATCAAACATGAGTTAAGGGCCCTATTAAGGTTTACCTCATGGCAGGGCAAGGGTGGCAAAGTGACAATACTTCTCCATACATACTGCATCCACAGAATTCTATCCAGCTGCCCTGTTTAGGGTCAACCCAGACTCTCCTTGGAAAGGGAAGCTTGGAGACCCATCCACAGGATCCTGTGAAGGAATTATCTGTGCATTAGCATAAAATCACTCAGATTTGTTCCTTGTTGGACACCAAGTATAGAGCTGTATATACAGATCTCCTACAAAGATGCCTGGTGAATGGACTTATTCAGTTGTCAGCGAATATTTTGATTCTGAGGAATTGGACAAGGTCCTATGAAATATAAACACCTGTGTATTAAATCCCTGCCCCTCTTGGCTGATTAATGTCCCTGAGGAGGTTCATGTGAGTGAGTTCAAGTGAAGTCGAATTTATCCTTTTTGGAGATTGTTTCTGACTTCTTTCAAAAAGGTGCTAGTGTGGGCCTACTACTAAGAAAGATGTTGCTGGTCCTACCATTCTAGATACCTTTCACCCAATTTCCCATCTCTCGTTTTTAGGGAAGGTGGTTGAGAAGGTGGTGGTATTCAACTTCAGATGATCCTAAAGTAAAAGGATTATCTGGACTCTTTCCAGTCGGATTTCAGACCAGGATATGGGATTACCATTGACCATGGTATCCTTTTGGATTGATTGAGGGGGACATGGGGTTACCCTTGAAAAGTATCTGGAAGCTTCAGCTGGTGCAGAATGTAGCCATGCAAGCAATTCTGGGGGGAGGGGGGCATAAGGGTGCATGAAACACCTTTGCTCTGCAAATTGTATTGGGTACTGCTTTGTTCTGGATCCAATTCAAGGTGTTGGTTGTTTCCTATAAAGCCCTATGTGGCATGGGGCCAAGCTACAGAACTGTCTTCGGTCCATTATATCAACCCATCCTATCCAGTCAAACAAGGAAGTTATGTTGCAAACTCCATCAGATAAAAGATTTCTGACCGGCCGGGTGTAGGAATAGAGCCTTCTCTGCCATCACCCTGGCCCTGTTAAATATTCTCCTCTCTCCCCCCCCCCCCCCAGAAGTAAGGCAGGTTTCACTCTCCTGGCTTTCTGAAAAGGAATTAAAACATGGCTATATAACCTCACATGAGGCTGGTTGGTACCCCGAGAGCCCTCCCTTCACCTTTTAAACTCGTTTTTAACAGGGTTATCTCATCTTTGCCTACTTTTAAATTCTAAATTCTATTTAATTTTTTTTAAATTAAAAATAATAATTTTTAATTTTTATGTTTCAACATTTTATTGTATAGATGGTGATCGGTGATTCAAAAATGTGATAAATAAATGTCAGTAGAATTTATGTGGGATAAAAGCTAATGGAGAATATTTATATTTTGGCTGTCTGATGTCCTTCTTACAGATTTATACCCATCACAAAGAGAGAGCTAAATGTTTTCATCTCTCCTCCCTGTTTGTCATAATCCAGTCTGACAAGAGTATCTTTGTATTTTCCTCTGTTCTTTTCTTTTGCCTATTGACACAACATTTCTTAATCTATGCTCGTTTTCCAGGTCATCAGTTTGATTTTTGAGTCATTCATATTCTCCACAGTAAGAATAAAAATTCTGGTTTAAAATAAGGTTTAAGACTGAAGTCCATACCTCTGAAAGATGATGAATTTGAGAAAAATATGTATTGATTATAATGTTAACTTGTGACTTGGAAATTTCAGATTCAAATTTGCATCTGAATAATTCACTGAATCAGTCTATTATTTTTATTCTATCTCACAGTTATTTCATAAGGTAGCTATATTTTAAGAACATTTTAAGAATAAAATTGGAGAACTGGACTTAGAGAAAAGGAAAAAAACAGATAAGTAATAAATAAGAACTTTCTTATGTGCAAGAAAGAAATAAACAAGGGCATAAAGTCACATCTAAAAGGTACAGACGGCTGAGAAGATAAAGATCAGGGCCCCTCTAGGAGCAAAAGTAAATCTAGAGTCTTATATGAGAAGGGGCACATTGGGCATGCTCTATTGCTCTATTTATTGTGCCATCAAATCACTGTTGACTCTTGTCAACTACCTAGACAAGTCCCTGCAGTTTTCTTGGCAAGGTTTGAGACTAGAATACACCATCTCCTCTTTTCTAGCCTGGTGTCTACACCAACCTAGCTGTCTTCACACAATCTAGATCGATGTTGGCAACTTTAAGATGTGTGAACTTAGAACTCCCCTCTTACCACATTTTAACCTAACAAGTGGTGTAAACCTAGCAGGTATAATCCATAATTCAGTTTTTTATGTATATCTTTAAAATCTAGTTACATAATTATAGCTCAATTTACCATACAGAAGCATAGCTAGTGGTAATAATACATGGAATTAAAGGCTAATCTCAATCATCCAGATCTATGCTTCTTCCTTGGTGATACGTTGTCAAATTTTTCTGTTTAAAAACTCAATGACCTTTGTTGACCAAAATGTGGAACTGATGAATACGAAAATGCATAGGGAAGAAGTTACAAATGTACTTTTAATAAATGTCACATACAAATCCTGTTCTATTTATTATTTACTTAGCTTAATATACAGAGCTACAAAAGCATTTTATGCATACAGAAACTATTCATTCAATTGTGGGATGTTTTGACTTCTTCATAGATTTAGTCATTCTATGTCACTTATATCTATAAAATAACAAGGCAAGTTTAATTAATCAGCTTGAAACTTTTTTCTGCTTCAGTCACCATTAGGCTGACCTGTTCAGAAAACGCTTCTAGAAAATGCTCTTTTTTAAAAACAGGGAGAAAGAAAGAGAATGAAATACAGGTAGTTCTTGACTTATGACTACAATTGAGCCCAAAAATTATGTTTCTAAGTGAGACATTTGTTAAGTGAATTTTGCCCCATTTTATGACTTTTCTTGCCACAGTTGTTAAGTGAATCACTGCAGTTGTTGAATTAGTAACACAGTTGTTAAGTGAATCTGGCTTTCTCATTGACTTTGCTTGTTAGAAGGTTGCAAAAGGGGATCATATGACCCTGAGGCACTACAACCATCATAAATATGAATCAGTTGTCAAGCATCTTTTTTATCACGTGACCGTGGGGATGCTACAGCAGTCATAAGTGTGAAAAACTGTCATGTTAGTTTTTTCAGTGCCTTTATCACTTTGAACGGTCACTAAATAAACTGCTATGTCAAAGACTACCTGTAAACCTTTCTGTATGAATGCTAGTTTGATGGACACATTGTTATGTCACTGACATATAGAAAGTAATTTTTGCACGGTTTTTAAATTCTGATTTATTTTATTCAGATATACTGTTCCTCTCCAATACAGAAATAACATTCAGCATTCGGTATGATCAATTGCTATATAAGGAATAGAAAAGGATACCATCTTTTTCTTCATCTGAAATTAAATTGATACAATAATACAATAATAATAAAATAATACAATAATACAATAGTAGAGTTGGAAGGGACCTTGGAGGCCTTCTAGTCCAACCCCCTGCCTAGGCAGGAAACCCTATACCGTTTCAGACAAATAGCTATCCAACATCTTCTTAAAGACTTCCAGTGTTGGGGCATTCACAACTTCTGGAGGCAAGCTGTTCCACTGATTAATTGTTCTAACTGTCAGGAAATTTCTCCTCAGTTCTAAGTTGCTTCTCTCCTTGATTAGTTTCCACCCATTGCTTCTTGTTCTACCCTCAGGTGCCTTGGAGAATCTGATTTTGATTTTATTCCTTTATAAATCATCAAAGTTGGTAGCCACCATTGAAACTATGTCTGTATCTCATCCTGGACTGCAAAGTAGACAGCCATATTTTAGCTAGGTTGTGTGAATCCAACTATTAATAAATACTGTATGAAAGCAGGGCTGTTATATCATAATTTTTAAAAACGACAACATAGTGATCTGTGAAAAACCTTTGTCCTGAATCTATTATGGTTCTGTTTCTTGGGATGACCACAATGCATCAACTATCATAGTTCTTACATGCCCTTTTTAGTGTGAAACACACCACACCTTCATCCTTAATGCAATTTGTGCTACAAAAATCCAGACTACCACTACCGGTAGGTGACAGAAAAGTGATGCAAACAAATCTTTGCCTCTTTGTGATGGTTATGTGAATTTTTGCAACCCAGAACTTGCAGCTTGAAGCCCTAAAACTTCCAAAATCTTGTGTTTGCCTCATTGCTTTAGACGTGAAATAATATCATTTTCTGTACTCGTTTTCAATTCTACAATACTGCTTTTTAAAATGAGGCAACCAAAAGGATATAATGCATTCCAAATACAATCACAACAGAGAGCCAGTTTAATTTAGTAGTTAAAGGCTCTGAGCTAGAAACCAGGAAACTGAGTTCTAACCTTGCCTTAGGCACAAACCAGCCGGGTGACTTTTGGACAGTAGTTCTCTGTCATTCCAGGAAAAAGGCAAACCAGTTCCAAAACTGTTGCTAAGAAAGCTGCATGAACGTGTCCATAGAGTTGCCAGGAAGGATTCAAGATACGTAGATCCAAAGGCATGATGTAATTCACCTTTGATTCTACCCAGAGCTGCAGAATAGTGAATTGACACTTTCAGTATTACTTTCAATACTAGAACTATCATAATTCTTTTTCAGTTATCAGAGGTTTAGCCCTCTGAAGTAAAGATATATTGGTCTCAATATAAATAATTTTCTGCTTGCTTATCCTGAAATATATTTACCATTTCATGCTGATTTAATGAGTTTGAATGTATCCTTTCCTGTTTTTTTTAAATTATCCCACCTTTGTTGCTTTTATAAATAACTCAAGGCAGCAAATATACTTAATACTCCTTCCTCCTCATGTTTCCTCACTATAACCCTGTGAGGTGAGATGGATTGAGTGTGTGTGTGTGTGTGTGTGTGTGAGACTGGGCCAAGGTCACTCATCTGGCTCTCATGACTAAGCTGGGACTAGAATTCACAGTCTCCTGGTTTCTTGTCTGGTGCCTTAACCAGTACACCAAAATGGCTCATAATTTCTTTTTATTTAATAATCCAGAACATTTCACTTTCCTTTGAAAACTTTATCAACTCTCTATTTCTTTATAATGTCTTTATATAATCTATATTGATGATTAAAAATGAAAAAAGACTTTTACAATAACGTTTAGTATTGATCATACAGTTAAGGAGGAAGGAGGAATTTGTTATAGCTTTCCATTAAAAAAAAGCCTATTGACTTTTTTTTTATTTGCCTCACTTTTTTAGCCAATGAGGTTTGTTAGTTGATGGAGTATAATTAATATTTTTTAGAAATGTGAATGAATCAGATTAAAAAATGAAGTATGAGGTGGAAGTGCCATCCAAAGATGAAAATGACAAAATGTCGCAATTGAAAAGTTCAGCTTGCATAAACAAATATTGAATGTTGGGGAACAGATAGGTCCAAGTACACAAGGTTTGTTATTAAAAAGAAAAAGAAAAACCTTCAGCATCTTTGTAAGTAATATTATTACTTATCTGCAGATGGGGCACTAGAGCTAATCTGAAACAATATTCATTCATTTTTTAAAGACAGAAAAATCTAAGCAGGTGTGCCCAAATACATGAAAAAATAATTACAATTCACATATATGTATAATTTTCTTTACATTCATTATCTTATTTCTATTGGCAGAAGTGTGTGTCTATGTGTGTTTTGATAGTTACTATTAACAATATATGTCTTCTTTTTCCATATTTTCCGTGAGACATCTTGCACCAGTATCATGGAACAGTGCCTATTCATGACAATCCGTACTTCTCTTTCTGCATTGACAATGACACTTGGTGACCTTTTAAATTAAAGGAAAAAAGCCAACAAAACAGACTGAGAGAACAGACTTGCCTGATGACCCAGGTGGTTGTTCTGCAGCCCATCCTTTTAAAAAACTGAAGATAGAAACAATTCTTCTTCTGCTCTACTGTCTATTTGACTGAATGCAGTCCTCTAAGCAGTCAAGGGAGTTGGATTACAATTCCCATTATGACAAGCCAGCATGAACAATGGTGCCATTGAGATGAGAGAATCCGCAGTACAACAATTAAAATAGAAGGAAAGGGGGAAAAATCTTTAAGATTGCAGTCCTTCTGAATTCAGTAACGTTTCCTTCTGCACAGGAACATAGATCACCGTATTAAACCTCCAGCCCTCATTCCTCTGTTGCATTTATCAGTTTGTCTACTTCGTATATATCTGTCTAACCACTCCCTGCCACATTAGAACCTAGCCTATTCTGGAAAGTATGTTAAGAAATCCTTCTTCTATCTGACCACACCAGCTCCAAACGTTAAAAGGCTTCAGTGCAACCCTGTTCATGAATGAATATTACCACTGAGTTCAAAGGAGTATATAGAATAGCCTCTCGTTTTCACAGAATGTTGGTTGATCAGCAATTAGTAGTATAACAAATATTACATTATAATGTGTTGTTATGTAATTTTGAGAGCCAGTTTGGTGTAGTGGTTAAGGCACCAAGTTGTATACCAGATGACTATGACTTCTAATCCTGCACGAACTGGAAGTTGGGCACGAAATCAGTTTGGGGAATCTTGGGCCGGTCACTCACTCTTAGCTCTAAGAAGCAGCCAGTGGCAAACCATTTCCAAAGAACCCTGCCAAGAAAACTGCAAGAACTAGTCCGGGCAGTCACCAGGAGTCAAAAACTGACTCAAAGGAATCTTAAAGTTTTACTTGATTTAAATTTAATAGGGAGTGTGAATCTGATCAACTGTGGCTTTGTCAAACTATGCTTTTAAACATGAGTTGATTAATGTGCCTGTCTTTATATCAATTTTGTAAGGGAAAATGAGGTGAGCTACAATGAAAAAGGAAAAAATTGTAAAAAATGTTATGTATCAGAACCTTTCATAGCATGTTAGGCATTAACATTGGTATGTAACAAGCATTTTTAAAAAGCCGTTTCTAGGAATCAGTAGATATCTATTAAAATATATTTAAACATAGCTTGGATTATTTTTGTTTATTTACTGAAATCCCAAGTAAGCACACTATAGATAAGAAAATGAATGCTAAGAGCCTCGGGAGAACACTGATTAGTTGTTTATATAAAAGGTATTACTAACATACAGAAAGGGAAGTCTTCATCAAACAGAAAAGCTTAGCATTCCATTGAATTAAAGGGCTAATAGGATTGAATTTAATGTATCTAATACATTATTTTTTTCATATGTAAAAGGCATATACATGAGCTTCAAAAATCATTGGATGGTACCAAAGATATAGCCAAAATGCTATCATTTTGCTGTATCCAATGATGGTCTGGATTTTGCAGCCCACATGTAAATAAAGATAATCAAACCTATATTATATTCCTCCCTTGAAATACAGATTAGGTCTGTATTTATGCATGCTATAATCAAGTATCTGCCTGTGTAGTCCAATCTTAATTATTTCGTAGGACAACTATAGCTCTAACATTATGCAAAATAAGATAATTTTATATGGCAGTATGTGTTCAAGGAGCTCCACTGTGGCTATCATTTATTTATACTCATTAGAGATAATTTGGTGGCTGGGTGGCTTTAGTCTAGAAGCTGTTATAAGCAATTCAAAGAGAAATGGCCTAAGATTCCATGCTACTTCCTCTTTGTTGAAAACAGACCTTTGATTGCCACCTTAAACCCCTTCAATTATTCCATTTTCTCAAACACATACAAAGTAAATGTCTTTCAAGATGAACATGAATGATTATATGACCAGAGCCATGTTGGATTTGAGAGAACACACTAGGATGTTCACATTCCAGTCTCTTCCATCTTTTTTATTTCTCTAACTGTACAATTTCAATGGAATTTCCTGGTAGACTTTCATTCAAATTTTAAATAAGTCAAACCCTGCTTTGTTTTTTCAAGATCGATCCATTTTGGTTGGGTATTGTTACCCACTGTGATTGGAGAATGCTAAGCAAGCCTAAAAACTGAATGGAACAGCAATTTCAGTTAAGAGAGCAAGTCAGGTAATGAAATGGGGCCTAGTTATTACTCTGTAACCTTCCAAGTCACTGCCTGGAACAGCACAAGTGCATTTAAAGCTCAGAGTGAAGTACCCTGATGTGGTTCAGGCATTAGCTTCCAGAGACAACCACAGCAACCATCTCACAATATAACTGAGGCATTCTAATCCAATTCTTGTTCTTGTAATCAGATTCAGATGTAGCAGTTCACACACCCGTCTTTCAGGAATTGCAGTAATTTCTGGTTTGCTTCCAAGAACAATTCAAGGTGCCATCATCATCCCTGAAGTTCTATGTGATTTAAAATCAATCTACCCGAAGGGCAACCCAGAGGACAAAATCAGTTTCATACATTCTAAACCAGTTTTACCTAGAATTCCACCTGCAAATTGTGAAATTGATTGGTTTTTCACAGATTAAAGAACAGGTTTTATTATTTTGTCACTTAGTTTACACATCATATTAAGCTATGGTTGCTTGCTCATGGTTTCATTAATAAACCAATTGATTGGGTTTGTAAAACATGCTAAGTAACAATGGGTTAGTGTACAATATGCTAATTCAAAACTAAACCAATCACATTTCAGTTTAATATCAGTACCAAATCAACCTACATATTAATTAATGCAAGAACATTAAACACAGAACATAACCTATGATTGTGTTTAAATATTATTATGCATAAATATTGTCATTAATTACCACTATGTGCAAGTAATTTGTATTTTGCATCTACTTTTTCCTCCACTTTCTCCAATCCCAGCTCATTATTTTAAAAAGTTGTTTTTACGGACTTTTTCCCAGGGGAATGCTCTATCTATCTGATGAAATGAGCCACTCTTAGTTCTTATGATGCATTGCTCTCACTGTTCCTTTAAAAAAAAATCCATCTGAAATCTGCCTTCCTTTAACTTTAAATGTTTATTCAATGATGTGAACTCTGGAATGACAGAAAACAGCAGTTTTGTTAGTAATGTTTTTCAGAAATGATTTGCCATTGCCTTTTTTCTAAGGCTGAGAGAGAATGAGTAGCCAAGCTGGCTTAATGCCTAAAGGCAGGACTAGAACTCACAGCCTCCTGGTGTCTAGCTTAATATCTTAACTATTACACCAAAGTGGTTCTCATTCTGCTTATAATTAATTGCTAATCCAGAGCCTTTTTCATAAGCAGTATTTTCCTATCTACACATATGCATGTTGATTTTTGTTTCCTAAAGAAGAACTTTGCATTTGTTTCTATTAAATTTGATTTGATTAATTTCAGCCCACTCTTCCAACCATTATGATAATTTTAAATGGTTCTTTTAGCATATTAGCTACCCTCCCAGCCCTGTGCCATATGCAAACCCAATTAACATTCCAGTCACATATAAAAATACTTAAAACTTTACATCATCAAGTAAGACAGATGATAAGCCAAGAAAAATAAAATCTCGTCTCTGGTATTCCTTTCCCAGGAAAGCTGTAACACACTAATTAATATTCCTACTGGTTAGATTGGGTAATGGATAGGCACACACAGGCTTAACGGTAACAACAGCTCTTTATTAATTACGTGAAAACGAGAACAATCCAGCGAAGGTTGAGTCTGACAGCAGCCCTTTTATAGGGAGCTGTCAGACCCTTCGACCAATAGGATTAAACCTCTGTCCCGCCGGAACAGAGGACCTTGGTGGAAACCACTGTAGTTAGAACAAGTATCTAATACCCATCTCCTCTTGGATGGAACAATCCTACTTATTACATAGTCATGCAGGTTGGCGGGCTTTTGGGTAGCTCTGCCTGACCTGCGCAGTTCAGTAGGAGGGGTTTCCTTGGACAGGTCGGACGGACCTATTTGCTCCGCAGCTCTGCTTGGTGGAAGATCCTGGAATCTTTCACAGGCTGCGGCTGGAGCTTCTAGAGCTGGTTTGCTTGGAGCTCGCTGCGGGCCTGCAACATAATCAGGTTTCCCGGTACCCTCGGGCTTGAGCTGGTTGTGGAAGGAGTGAGTGAGTGCTCCGTTTGGGTAGGGCTTTGGCTAACTCGTGCAGGAGTTTCCTCTGGTTGTCTAAGAGTGGAGTTGGAGTAGTGGCCACGGAGTTAGTCAATATGCCTTCTCCAATTCCTACCGTCCTCGAGCTCTAGGAGGTAAGAGCGAAGGCCGGTGATGCCTACCACTGTGGCAGGAATCCACAGAGTTCCTCTGGCGTAGTTGTGGGCGTATACCGAATCCCCTATGCTAAATGTCCGAATCTTGCTTGTGGAGTCTGGGGACGATGAGGCAGAATAATTGGGGTGTAGCCGGTCTAAGTGAGACCTTAGCCGGCGACCCATGAGAAGCTCAGAGGGGCTTCTCCCTATAGTGGCACTGGATGTGATGTGCTGAATTAGCAAATAGTGGTCAACCCGTGTTTGCCAATCTCCCACGCCCATCCTAGAGAGGGCCTCTTTTGCAGATCTCACCATTCTCTCCGTCTGACCATTGGAGGCCGGATGGAATGGCGCGACCAGGGCATGCCTGATTCCCCGAGCTGCTAGGAAGGTGTCAAATTGCACGGCCGTGAATTGGGGCCTGTTGTCAGAGACCAAGATGTCGGGCAGGCCATGCGTGGAGAAAAGTCTCCATAGCATCTTGGTGACCACTTCTGCCGTAGTGGAGGTCATCAGGACTACTTGTAACCATTTCGAGTAGGCATCCACAACTATGAGAAATGTCTGGCCATGAACTGGGCCAGCAAAGTTGATGTGCACCCTAGACCATGGTGCTTGAGGTCGCTCCCACTCCTTAGCGGGCGCCTCTGGGGGATCTGGTCTGGACTCCTGGAATGGTGTGCAGGTAGCCACCCATTCTTCAATCTCCCTGTCCCCATTAGGCCACCACACGTAACTCCTAGCCAAAGACTTCATCCTGACAATTCCAGGATGCCCTACGTGTAAAGCCTCTAATACTGCAATGCGCAGTTTGGGTGGAACAACGACCCAGTCCCCCCACAGTAAACAGCCATTTACAACTGATAACTCATCGCGTTTGGAAAAATACATTTTGAAGTCAGCCCCAACAGGCCCCTTGGGCCACTCCCTCCACACCCAGTTCAAAATTTGTTTGATGGTGGAGTCCTTTGCAGACTGATGGGTGATGTCACTGGACAAGACAGGCCCAGTCTCAAGGCAGTCAATGAGGAGGACTGGCGTGTCAGGGGTAGGATCAGCGAGAAGTTCAGGCAGCGGGCAGCGGCTTAGAGCATCAGCATGCCCCAAAGTGGAGCCTGGTCGGTGGATGAGACGGTAGGAGTAGGCAGCTAGGAAGATGGTCCATCTGGTCATGTGGGGTGATAATGACACTGCGGTAGGTCGGTCCCCAGCCAGTAAGCCCAACAACGGCTTGTGGTCCGTAACCAGTTCGAAGTCCTGGCTATATAGATACTCATGGAACCTCTTTACTCCAGCGACTGCAGCCAAAGCCTCACAGTCCAGCTGGCTGTAGTTCTGCTCTGCGGCAGACAAGTAAAATGCAATAGGGGCTCCGCTTCCGTTGGGCATGCGGTGGCTGAGGACGGTGCCGGCGCTGAACGGAGAAGCGTTGCAGGTCAGCACCAACAGCAGGGTCTAGATGTATTGTACCAGAAAGGAGTCCGCCGACAGGAGTCGTTTTACCACGGCAAATGCGGCAGCCTCGGCTCTGCCCCAGGACCACTTCGCGTTCTTAGCCAGGAGACGGTGTAAGGGCTCAGCAGCGGTGGCTTTCTGTTTAAGAAAGACGCTGTAGAAATTAAGGAGCGCAACGAACGCCTGCAGCTCGGTTTGATTGCGAGGTGCGGGGGCGTCCTGAATTGCTCACCCGGATTCACCCAACCACAATTTTTTGTGTGGTCGGGTGAATCCCAGAGCCATCAATTAGGTACCCTAGGAATTCAACCATTGGCACGTTAATTTGGCATTTCTCTTTTTTGAGACGGAGACCTTTGTCTGTAATTCGAGCCAAAAGTGTTCATACATGTTTGAAAAGTTGTGCCTCATTTGCAGCCGATACCAAGATGTCGTCAAAATAGGGGATGACACCTGGAATCCCCTGCAAAAGCCGTTCCATGACGCTTTGGAACAGTCCAGGGATGATACTAACGTTGAATTGCAGGCGGTGACATTTGAATGCACCCCTGTGCATCACAATGGTTTCGGCCTCCGCCGTAGTGCCATCTACAGGCAATTGTTGGTATGCCTGAGCCATGTCCAATTTTGCGAAAAAATTTCCGGGGCCTAATGAATGAAGGAGGTGCTGTACAATGGGTACAGGGTAGGCACTATGTTGTAGCGCTTTATTTATTGTGCACTTGTAGTCTGTGTAGACGCGGACAGGCCTGTCAGATTTGACAGGTGTCACTATAGGGGTCTCCCAGCGTGCATGATTGACTGGCTCTAGGATTCCCTGGCCTAAAAGCTTGTCAATTTCCCTGTCAATTTTGGGGCGGAGAGCAAAAGGTACTCTCCTGGGTTTTAGCCTTATTGGGGCTACGTTGGGGTCCAAACTAAAGGAAATTGGAGTCCCCACATACTTACCCAGACCGATGCCGAAGACGTCCTTGAACTCCTTAAAGATGGCCTCAGCGCCGTCGTCTTTCAAAACATTGTCACCGGTCACCTCTAGGCCCAGAGCTTGGAATCAATCTAGCCCTAGGAGGCTCTGCAGGTTGCCGCTGACCACTGTCACTGGGAGTTCCCTGCTGAACTGCTTGAACTTCACCTGGAAGGTGCCTTGGCCCACAATGGGGACACGGTTTCCCTGGTAATCGCGTAGGTGGATGTCAGAGGTGCGAAGATTCTGCTTCTTTAGGCTAGGGATAGACTGCTTTAGGGTAGACCACGGCATGATGGTCAGTGATGACCTGGTGTCGATGTCCATCTCACATGGAGAATCCTCTATGAGGACTGTGACCTTCAGCTTTTTTGGCGCCTGGTGCGGACTTGGCCGATTGACGTGTGGTGACTCTATTGTCGCCCTCTGAGCGCCATGGTGGCTTCTGCCAGGCCCCTTGATTGGGTCTCTGTTGGCGGTTTGGTGTGCTTCTAGGCTGCCAGGTGGTGACAGGGAATTCACTCTGGCACACCTTGGCAATGTGCCCCTTTCGTTCACAGTACTGGCAACTTGCGTCACGGAAACGGCAAACCGATCTGGCATGGTCTCCTCCACAGCTAGCACGAGGTGGGAGACGCGGTTTGAATTTGCGCGCCGGCTGGGCACGGCTACTGCGCATGCAGCAACTGTCATCTTTCTCGCCCTCTGAGCTCTTGGGCTCTGCAGCCTCGCGATGTACTTGTGTACTCTTTTGCGCGTCTTGTTTAGCGCTTTGGCGCTGCAGAGTCTCAGTAGATTAGACGCCCTGGCCTCATCCAATGCGATCTGCAGAGTGAGGTTAAATTTAGCGAGTAACCTCCTCTGTAGGTTAATGTCCCACACGCCGCAAATTATGCTCGTCCAGGTCTCAGAATTCGCAGTATGCTGCGGCCTTGTGGAGCGCCGCAATGTACTCGTTAATTGACTCACCCTCTTTCTGGTTTTTGATGTTAAACACATGCCGGCAAACATGCTTGGACGGCTTGGGCGCATAGTGGGTCCTCAGCATCTGCTGAAGCACGGATGAGGTGACTGATTGTAGCAGTGTCAGCTCAGAGAAGTCTTTCACCGTCTCGGACACTTCTCAGCCACAGTATCTGAGGAACATGTTCTTCTTGCGGCCTTCAGAAAGGTTCATGAGGTCGTTTGCCTCAAGGAAGCAGTCAAATCGTAGCATGTACGAGTTCCAGTGCTCGGTGACTGGGTCATATGGAGTCGGTGGGGCGTGCATGACCATTTTGTGTAGAGAGGGTGTTTTGAGTTTGCCGCTCAAAAATGGCTGCTCGAAGCCACACTGAGCTCCGGGCTGGATGTACTTGCTGGATTGCTATGCTCTTTCGGTTCGCCTAGTTGCCTTCCAATCCCACCTTCGTCACCAGTGTTAGATTGGGTAATGGATAGGCATACACAGGCTTAACGGTAACAACAGCTCTTTATTAAGTACAACAAGTGAGAACAATCCAGCGAAGTTTGAGTCTGACAGTAGCCCTTTATAGGGAGCTGTCAGACCCTTCGACCAATGGGATTAAACCTCTGTTCTTGCTGGAACAGAGGACCTTGGTGGAACCCACTGTGGTTAGAGCAAGTATCTAATACTACTGGTCTAATATTTCTATAAATTACCTCAAATTGTAGATTGTACATTTTTGTGCAAACTGAAAACTGAAATGAAATGAGAAAAAGTGGTTATTAATGAATAGAGTATATTTTACCACTCCAAAAGTATATTTCCATAATTGCCAAAAAAATTGATCCCCCAAATGTTGCAGAGAAGTATCTGCCATTCTTAGAAATGCTAAATGTATATTAAATAGACTTAAGTAAATGTACAGTATGAATAGCAACGTTTCGGGTTCAAATCTTCCTGTTATGAACTTATCTAGCCAACATAAGGAAATTATCTTTTCTTTTAATACCTCAAATCATTATTAGACTGACATTTTGATCCCCAAAGTACAATTTGGTACAAAATAAGGATCCAAATGTTCCTGTAGTGTTTAAAGGAGGAACTGGGAGTTTTAGTACCTAGCTAGAATCCAGATGAGGAATCTAACTAGAAAGGCATGCTTTGCAGATTAAGTCAATGGATCTTTTTACTGAACATTATGAGTAAAGAAAAAGGAATGTTTACATTTGAAAGGCCATTGTATAGGAGGCCTAAAATTCCAATATAATTAATGGGCTAACTGTTACTTCAAGCTATAGTTAATCAGGATCAGCTGATTTTAAATGATTGGCTTGTGATTACATTTTAAATCACCAGTTTGATAATATACAACAGAAATCTATTCTAAAGGAAAAATGTGACCACATATCTCTATAGTAGACAATATCACTCTAACCATTTATATTATATACTATAGAATGCTAAACAAAACATTTTAAAAGCTAGACAAATATTGACGATATTTAAAATAGTTATCATATTTTACATGTGAACAAAATGAAACAAATGTGTTTTTTCAGAATATATGTAAATGCCAATATATGCAAACATAGTCCATATTTGAGTAATAAGTTAAAATCCATGATTAGTCAAAAATATTTCTTCGTTTAGCGACCTAGATATTAGCAATTGGGGAAATAACCAGAATCCCACTCTCATTTTGAACAATTTTGTTCCTTGCTGCTTTTGCCAGTTAGGGTGAGTCCATACTGCAGCTTTGAAGCTGACTGAATATTGATTCTATCAATACATTTAAATCATTGTCCTCAAGCTAACATATTAGTATGTCATTTTAATTTAACAGTATACTTGCAGGTATCCATCCATCCATCCATGTACCCACCTATCTATTTACAATATCATCATTGGCAGTATAGTACTATTGCAATCCATATAATGACAGAGACATATCACAGTGGAAGGCTGTATTATGGGATCATAAAATCCTTTCCCTCTAGTCATGGGCAATTTTGCTCCTGCATAAGAATTTAATGCTTCTTGTTTGGCAGAGAACCAAGAAGCTACTGAGCACAAAAAGTCTGTTTAGATCCATAGTATCATAATAAAAAGTTATGAAACAAAGTTTGAAAATTGATTTCAGTGATTCCACCAAACTGAAGTTCAGGAAAACATGCATCAGTTAGTTGCATAGAAATAACCCAATTAAAATAAGCAAGCCATATTTCTCCCTGCACATGCATACATCCACTCTAAATATATATCCACCTCATCCTGTAATAATGAAGTATGGTCCATAAAATTTAAGAACAGACAATATAACTTAAGTCATTTAATCAGTTAGAAGAATTAAAACATAATCAGATAGTGATAAAGTGCAGATAATGCTACTTATAAAAATGATTAAATTGTGGGTATTACAGTGGAAGAGATAATCTTTTCTCCTATGGAAAGTAATGCTTCCTTTAAAATTAATGAGTTGGAGGCTTTTTTCCCCTCCTTGTTGAAGCATTATGTCATCATTTGTCAAGATTCATTGTTTTAGTTATGTATAGAATCCAATTGTATTCATATATATATACAGTGTATATTACACACACATGGAAAATGTCTTAAAATTAGTTTTAAGAGTGAAAAAATATGAATAAGTGTGTTTTATTGAACAAATGTCTTTTCAGGGAAAGAGATGAAACTAAAGGAGTCAGAGATTCTCCACATTTATACTCTGGAGAAAGCCCGATTACTTAGTTAAAAGCTCCCACATTCAGCAGGAAGCTTAAAAAACAGTCGGCAACAATTCTGAGAAGTTCCAATGAAACGACAGCAGCGTTATAGTCCTAACCGCTCCTTGAGGTACGATCAATTCCTTTAAAAACGACTTATTTTTAAAGGGAATTTTCGTTTCAATGGACTTCAGGCGCTCGCAAGCCTACGCGGGATCTGCTTGCGACGCTTCTTCGCCCTTCTCTTGCTCTCTTTTTGCGGTGTCCTTAAGCCTCCCGGCAACTCGCTTAGCAACCTTTTAAGACGCCGGGAACGCAAACTTTAAAAGCCCAATTTCGAAAGCCTTTCAAGTAGCAACATGTAGAAAAAAGGCAGCGCTACCCTCGGTTGCCAAAGAGGCAACGGCCGCGTCAGTAGAAAAAACCTTGGCTCAGCGGAGCAGCAGCACGTGCGTGACCTTTATATTTAAATTCCGTTTCCCAAGAACAGAAATAAAGGCACTCGGGGCAGTGCAATTTCCAAGTAATTACTAGGGCCTGGCACACCGTTGCTGCTCGTCAGCGGAGGCAGCCAGCGCTTCACCACCGTAGCCCACGGGCAGCCTTTCCGAGCTCGCAACCCGGTGGCTGCCGCCGCTCAAGGACACGCGAGGAGGCCGTGGGAGGTTAGAGCGCCCGGTGCGCTTCAGGTGAAGAGGGACTGTCCAGGCGCTGCTCCCGCCTGCGCGCGCCGGCGAAGGAAAGATGGCTCGTGGTGCGCACCGGGGGAAGCGTCGGTTTTATCCCCCTCGTAGGGGTGAATATAAAGGACCTGGGCGGTGAGGGGGGGAGACCCTCTTTCGGCAGAGCCGGGGCCGGTAGCGGAAGTGCGCGGGACGGGCGAAAGAGCTGACCAACGAGGCGTGGTGGCCTGAGAGGGAATTGCACTGAGCAGGGACTCAAGATGTCCACTACTGGGCGCTGGAAGGTGATGATGTCAAAGGGGTGGGGATTCATATGTGAGCCTCCGATGGGTGGGGTGCCAGAGCCTCCCTAAAATGAGGGGTGAGGGGGGAAAGCGCGCCGAGCCTTTCGGGAAGAAAGTTTGAGGGGGCAAAAACTCCTGCCAAGCCCGGGCGAGCCTGCGTCGCCCTGCGGGCGTGACGCAGACGCGCAATAAAACCTGACACTCGCCAGCTGTTCGGGCTCCTCCTCGCCCCCTCCTTCGCCTTCTCCCTCCCCCTCCCCTCCCCCCCGGCGTCGGCCGCTATTGCCGCCCCAGTGCATTGTGGGCGCAGTCCGTTGTTCATTTGCCATTCGACCTGGGCCGGGGCCTGGTGGGGCGGAAGGGCTGCTGCTGGATCTATTGTAGGGGAAGCGCTCCAGGAGGAGGAGGTGACGACGAAGGCGGCCGTGCCAGCGACGCAGACTGGAGCCGTGGGGAATAAGATTTTGTTCTTGCAGCGTTAAAAAGCGCTTTCAAGCGGCCCGGCGAACTGACTGACTGAAACTGCCTGGCCGGGTGGGTGCTTCGGTTGGTTAGCCGCTTTTCTGCCTCTCCCAGAGCAATCAGTTGGGTGGGTGGGGGGGCAGCACAGAGACAGTTGGGCCGGAGCGGGGGGAGGAGGAGGAGGGGGGCGCGAGGGAGGGAGACAGGCGGGCGGGGGGCGCGCGGTCGCCCGCCATGTTCGCCGAGATGAACCGCAGGACCTTGGCGTTCCGGGGGGGAGGCCTGGTCAGTGCCGCGACCGCCGCCGCCACCACCACCACCGGAGGTGGAGGAGGTGGCGGCGGCGGCCCGACAGCTAACGGCAGCAGCGGGGGTGGCGGCAGCAGCGGCCAGGGCGAGGCCTGGGTCCGTCAGGAAGCCGAGCAGTTGAACGGCCAGGGGGTGGAGGAGGAAGTGGAGCTGGAGACCGTGGAGCTGGAGGTGGCCGAGGTGGAGGCCGCGGACAGTGCCGGAAAAGAGCTCTCGCCGACCCCTCCTTCGGACTCTGCGAGCGCTGCTCCATCCGTTCCTGCCCCGGCCGGCCCCATGTTCGCCGAGAGGAATCGTCGGACCTTGGCCTTCCGTGGCGGGGGCTTGGTGGCGGCAGCAAACAATGGCTGCGACGGGGCGGGCTGGTCGCGGCGGCCGTTGAACGGGCGGGGTGGCGGCGGCGGCGGCAGGGAGGAGGAGGAGCTGGAGTTGGAGGGGCTGCTGGAGGGGAAAGAGCTGGTGCAGGACGGGGGGTCGCTGAGCGACAGCAGCGAGGACGAGGAAGACGGCGAGGGGGGCAGCCTGGGTGATGGCAGCGGCGCAGAGGGCGGCAGCTGCAGCAGCAGCAGGCGGTCTGGGGGCGACGAGGCGGAGGTCAACAGCGTAGGCGCGGGGGAAGGGGAGAGTATCCAACACTTTCCGCTGCCAACCCGGCCCAAGTCCCTCCTGCAGAAGCTGCACGTCTCCTTCCAGAGCTGCTGGCTTAAGGAGTTCCCGTGGCTACAGTACTGTCAGAAGACGGGACTGGTGTCCTGTGTTTGGTGCACGGCTGCCGTTCCTACCGCCTCTACAGACGGCAACAGCAGCAACAACAACAGCAGCGGGGGTCACGACGATCTCTGCAAGGGTACTCGCAATTACAAACGTGCCCTATTTCTCAGGCATCATCTGTCAGCTGAGCATCGCCTCAATGAGCCAATTACTGCTGAGCAGGTAAATTGAATTGGGGAGGGGGGGAGGAAGAGAAACGTGGTCTTCTGGACAGTGGTGGGAGGGGAAAGAAGTCATCTTGCCCACCTTTCCTCGTTCCATGCCTTGTATGAATTACTTTAAAGGGATTCTAAAACATTGACTGAGTTTGAGGGCATTTTTATATTCTTCCCTAAATAAGGAATTCATTCTGCTCTCTGATTTTAAGGAAACTGAAAGTTTAAGCGATGGCATATAACAGTTCTGAGATTCAATAATTGTTACCTTTATTATTTCTTAATGCAGTTACATTGATTGGTGTGTGTGTGTGTGTGTGTACAAGAATAGGTAGGAAGTATACAAACCTGTAATTGGTATGTATAAAGTATGTGAATGTACTCCCTGTATTTGGCACTGTATTATACCATGTGGTGCAAACTCCTTTTTGCCCATTTAAGTACTACATTCAAATAGTACAGTAAGGTTTATTCATAATTGGAAAATCTATAAAAAATCCTTCAAAAATCTTGAGAGTTCTTGAGAAATACCGTCTTGCACTATACTCCAAGTAAAATGGTTTTGGAGGGCAAACTTTGTACCTATCTGTAACTCTTCAGAGCATTAATGTTTTTCTGGCATTATAGAATCCAGACAAAAGATGGCTACTTTTAAAGAGGTGCAGACAAGATGTTCTGTTCTCACTCTATTTACACATACATACATACATACATACATACATACATACATATAGAATTGAACCTGGTACATTATGTACCCTTATTTTGTAATTCTTGATACTCTCAAATGTGCTGAATTTATTTTATTAACAACGCTAAGGTGTTTTTAAAAATCTTTTTGTGTCATGGATTTTTCTGCTTAGTAAACAGGTCATTGAACAATACTTCAGAAGCAAAAAAAATGAGACTAAAATCAATTATATTTCCTCATCTGAAAATCTGCATGTTAAACTTACCAAATTCCAGCTATCTTTCCATTTTCCTTCTGATTAAAGCCAAGAGTCTGCCAAAGTGGTTTAAAGTGTTGGATAAAAATGCAAGTTCAAATCCATTCTCAATTGTGGAAGTTCATGAATCGACTTTGGACGATCCATTATTTCTCTACCCCATAAGGTGATTGTGAGAAAAATAGAAGAGAATTTCTATATTCCACTTAGAGTAACTGGAGAAAAGGCAAAATAAAAATATAACAATAATGTGATAAAAGTTGCTTCATTTCAAATAATTGAAAACATTTAGTTTAATAATAAACTTTTGAAGGTGAATAAATTGAGAGATGAGATTACAGCAAGAAATATGTGAATGTAGACTTTGCATTCAGCATTTGAATATTGAACAACTAGATCATTTTAAATTTATAGCCAGTCAATCATGTACCCAGATATAAATGTGTGCCAGCCTATATGAGATGAGTTAACCTAATGTTATCCAAAGAAACATCAAAACTTTGGGGCTCTGAAGTTGATTTCTTTGTATCTAAACTGAGCATTCTGCCCTAATGGGTTATAATTATTTCTTTTAAGCCATATAGTTTCCAAAATATTTTTCATGGTAAGGATCCCTTTTGTTTCTGAATATGATGCAGACATACCAGAGTGAGTGGAAATACTTCTTTAAAAAACTACAAAACCCTCTCTTAAATTGTATTTTGCCTGCTTAATAATTACATCAGTGTTATATGGTATCTTTAATCTTCATACATTATACAAAGATTAATTATACCATATACTGCGGTATTGAAACTAAAAACAGTCTCAATATTTAACTTCTGTTAGCTCACCCAGTAAAGTGTTATTTTGCCTTCAGAATATTTCAAATATATAAATATTTTATTTATTAAAAATTGTTGATAAAACATTAAAAAATCAAAAACAAAATGATAGGAGAAATCGTGTAAATTATGTTCCCCAGTTTGATGCTGGATTACAATTGCTGTCAATTTTAAGTAGTGTAAACACTATTATTCAGTACTATATTAACATTGTTTGTTCGTGACCATTATTTGTTCGTGACCATTATTTAATAAATACTTTTTTCAATAGGAAATTTGATCTAAACTAATATTTAAGTAACTTTTCTTGCCAATTTTAAATTTATTCACTTGTTAGCATTAAGTTCTTATGATTCACACTATATTAATACCACTTCATTCCTTGTCAGAGGCAGCCAGCTGCAAGCATATGAATTGCTGCTGTTCTCTCAGCATATCCCATTTTCTCCTAGACTAATTTGCATCTTAGATGTATGCTATGGGTATTGCTGAGAGGTACTGAAGGATGAGATGATAGCTCAAGTGTTTATTTCCTTAGAACTGTGTTTCTCAGCCTTAGTAACTTTATGGTGCATGGATTTCAATTCCCAGTATTCTGGAAATTTTGAGATTTGAAGTCCAACACACCATAAAGTTGCCAGAGAAGTGAAGCACTGCCTTAGAAAGATGGGAAGACTAGTGGTGAAGTGTGATTTACTTCAGGATAAGAAGGAGAGCAAGCAATTATTTATTGCCCTGAAGTTTGCAAAATATTTCTCAGTGCAATCTAATATACATTTGTTATTGTGCTGTACTTAGAATCCAAAGAAAAAATGGAATATTTTTTACTAAGTTTATGTTCTCTTTTGCTATATTCCCACATTAATTCATACAATGCCAAATGCAAAATTAGATTGCTGTGAACAAGATTGAGGTACAATAAACATCGATTTTTGTGGGCTTTAACAGCCAACTGAAAACTTGTAGATTTCCTGGTGAGATACAGTTTTAATTGGTTGTATCCAACTTTTTAACTATTATAGCTAAAAACCTGTTTCTCAAATTACACTTTGTTAAAATCCAAATTGTATATTGAAGTTTTGAAACAATATTAGATTATTTTCTGTACATCGTATATGTCCCTTAGCATGTAATACTTCCCTGAATTTCATTAGTGCCTGCATTTATATTCAGCAATATTTTTTTTAAATGCAGTATAACGGTTGATAAGAAATATTATATTTCATAGTCGGAGTAGCTGTCCTAACTTTCATACTCATAACTGAGACATAAAGAGATTTGTGTTGGAAACAATTTTGAATTATGTGGGAAAGTATCACTGATAATATTTTTTAAATATAATCTGCATTATATTTAGGTTATGTCCCTAAAAGATTTTATGATAAAAGACTGCATGAATATCCTAAGAAATGCATTTTTCTCATAGATATTTCTAGCCTGTATAAAATGGTTGAAAATACTTTGGTTTTGTAAAGATTCCTTATAACATATTAATATTGAACAAATTTCAGGAAGATGAGTGTGTGGGATATATTTTAAATAGGGACAAGAAGATGATCTCATTCTTCAGTTTAAGGTTCCTTAAAATAGATGTAGGGTATAAGTCTTCAATCTTAGGGCTTGTATCTGAAAATCAGGTTAAGGATTAGATTGTTAAGCTAATTGAAATCCTCCTATTTGTACTTCTTGCATATCAGACATCTTGAAGGAACAGTGTCTTCACTATAAAACCACCATGTATTTAACCGAATATCAGATAGTAACAAACCTTCCTTCATATGTATGTCATACATGATTATGTAGAAATCTGGAATAAATATGACATACTGGTAGCTATTTTCAGGAAAAAAAGCTTCTGGATTATCAGAATTTAAAAAGCTTGCTTGGTATGGAATGGATAATAATGCCTGATACATCTAACACTTTTTACCCAAAAATGGTGTATCTTATTTTTCGTAGTATAAGATGCACCCTTTTCCCTCACAAAAGAGGCTGAAAATCTGGGTGTGTCTTATACACTGAATACAGCATTTTTTGCCTCCCAAAACCCCACCCCCTTCACCAAAATAGCCATGCATAGCTTTTAGGAGGCTTTCAGAGAGCTGCTGGGGGCTGGGGAGGGCAGAAATGAGCAACAAACGGGCCATTTTTTGGTCAATTTTGCCCCCCCTCAGCCCCCAGGAGCACTCCTAAAGGCTATCCATGCCCTTACTTTGAAAAAAATAATGGACCAATTTTTGCCAAAAACAGGCCATTTTTTGCTCATTTTTAGCCCCCCCCCCCCGAACACTCTACAAGCCTCCTAAGGCTATTCATGCCCTTTAAAAAAAAAAGAACAGGTCCGTTTTTGTGAAAAACGGGCTGTTTTTGGGAGGTTTGCAGAGTGTAAAAATGGTTTTTTTTTTTAATTTGTCTCTTCAAAACCTTGGTGTGTCTTATACTCCAAAAATACGGTATATCAGTTAGATATTGAAACTGTATTTTGATATATAGGGTACCAGGTAAAATAGTAGTTTTCCTGAAGCCTGTATCCTTTACACTGTCTAGAAGTTATGAATTTAGTACCAAGATCTTGAAGGTCCTAAATTGAAGATTAGAAAAATATGTTTTAGTTACAGATGGTGGATTTTATTCCTCACTAGGCTATCTGGAAGTTTAAATGGAGGATAGGAAAAACAAAATGGAAACATGATATATAGTTGTCATAATAAACAGCAATAGGGAATCAATGAACTGAGACAGCATAACACTGGCAAAATTTCTCCCAGAAAACATTTGAAATAATACATAATGTTGAAAATGAAGAATGAAAATGTTAAATCTTATTTAACAGTAATTCAACCCAGAGCAGAAATTAATTTTAATATTAGGAGGAGGCATGGTATTGGTACAATGAAAGAAAAAAAATGATTTGGTGCCCTCAAGAGTGGAGTTGTTAAAACTACAAATGAATTGTGGTTCTAAGATTATTAACTAAATACTATCAGACTTGTATATAGATGCACAAGGCTCTTTTGTCACAGATGATTAAGTCTGTGTAATAATGACATTGCGGTCATAAGTCATTTAGATTTTTTTTAAGGATATTCAAGTTGACCTTAACTTCAAGTCACTGTATTAATACAGTGTCTTTGAAAATGTTACCATGTTTGTCACTGCTTTCTTCTGGAATGTTTTTTAATTTTCAGTGAGCACCAATATTCCAGGGAAGAAATTTTATTCTTGCTCAATATTAATTAACCAATTGTCAGTGCAAATATGTAATACGCATCATAGGACTGTGCATTCAGATGCATTACTGTTGACGTAGCATTGGTCAGGAACACCATAAAGCAGCTGCAGCTTTTCCTGGGTTACCCTCTGCAACTGACATACAACATGTAAGACATTTCTCTGACAGTTGCTGTATGAGCACTGATGCACATGCCAAATTGCATTTTGCCTTTTGAATCTGAATTATTGCTTGTCTTACAGCCATATTCTGGATCACCTGTATCTTTTAGATCAAGATTAGGAATAGTTTGTCTTCCTGTGATTACAATAAAGTAAACATGAGATTTCCAATCTATGAACACATGTTTTATGTATTTATTTACTTAATTTGTATGACCACCCAGTTCAACAAGTAACTCTGGGAAAGAAAATAACATTGAAATCAATTGCCAGCAATAACAAAAGCATATATTGTACAAAAATAACAACAGGTATATAAGTCTAAATACCAAGTGCTAAAAGTAAAACACACAGCAGCTGACACTAAGAAGGCACTTTTGTAAATTAGCAGATTTATCAGTGAGTTATGAAGTAACTTTTCAAGGTAGTAACTTTTTATGCAAAAAGAACTTTAGAGCCCAGTCAAAACAGAATTTTATTTACTGAATTATTAGATGTACTCCAATTATCAATATTCTATATGGTATGTTTAGATAGTAGGACAACATAGCAATTGTTTTGTTCAGTTTCTAGCTTTTAAGTATACCTGCATTTTAGTATCAAAAGATTGATACGTCCTTTTGTGATAAAGTGTGTAAAAAGAATTTTGAATACAATATGAGTTGCACGTCTAAGGAACTTGTTGAAAAGGACATTAGAAAATATTGGTTGTATTAGTAGGAATAGTTCTCCAAATACAGGAAGTAAAAATCCCAGAATTGTGTTCAGTTCTGGAAATCACATTTTAAAAAGGTTCAGACAAACTGAAGCAATGCAAAGGATGATGAGGATGTTTAGCAAACTGGAAAGTAAGAAAATAATTGAGGTAACTTTAGGTCTAATTTTAAGAAAAGGTATTAATAGCCACCAAATACTTAAAGAGGTGTGATTTGGAAGGAGAAAAAACCAGGAGGAAAAAGGCAAGGCACAGATTTATATTTTGAATTTATATTTTAAATTCATATACATTTCTCTAGAGTAAGTTGTCTTCATTGTTGTGATAGGATGTTTCAGCAAGGACACTGATATTTTTTTAACTTGCAAATTGCACAAGGGCATTTACTATTACATGGCAATGAAAAATTAATTGCTATTAATTCCAATTAATAGCAGAAGTTTTAATGGCACTGAAAAATTAGTATAATGTAATTAATTGTATGACCACAAATAGTCATCGACTTACAACAGTTCACTTAGTGACCATTCAAAGTTAGAACGGCACTGAAAAAAGTGACATGACCATTTTTCACACTTACAACCATTGCAGCATCCCCGTGATCACATGATTTACATTAGGATGCTGTCTCATATTTATGACGGTTGCAGTGTTCTGGGGTCACATGATCATCTTTCATAGCTTTCTGAGGAAAGGTTGTCAATGAGGAAATCAGATTCATTTAACCGTGTTACTAAATCAACAACTGTAGCGATTCATTAACAACTGAAATGGGCAAAAGTCACTTAACAAATCGCTCACTTAGCAACATAATTGGGTCAATTGTGGTCGTAAATTGAGGACTATCTGTCCTCACATTTGGTGTGTGATAAAATTAATTTCAGTGCGTGCTTTGTTTAACTGGAAATATATGGCAGTGGACTAAACTATAAAATATAAAGAAAGCAACAATATTTTAGAATTGTGTTGTTTAATCCTAAAAGTATCATTTAGAATTTAAAACCAGTCAAGCCTCAACTCAAATGTATAATCTTAATTCCTCCCTCTTCTCTTAATTACAGGAATCTGAATTAACATCAGAATTGGCTGAGAGAGATTGTGATTATAATATTAGGCCAAATGAGAACTCTTACTGCTATCAACTATTGCAAGAATTAAATGAGCAAAGAAAAAAGGGCATTCTCTGTGATGTTAATATTGTGGTGAGTGGAAGAGTCTTCAGAGCTCACAAAAATATTCTGGTTGCAGGCAGCCGTTTCTTCAAGACTCTGTATTGCTTTACAAACAAAGAAAATCGTAACCAAACCACTGTTACCTACTTAGATGTTGTTGCTGTTCAAGGCTTTTCTGTCATCTTGGACTTTCTATACTCTGGTAACCTTGTGCTTACAAGCCAGAATGCAATTGAAGTTATGTCAGTGGCCAGCTACCTTCAGATGACAGAGGTTGTGCAATCCTGTCGTAATTTTATCAAAGATGCCTTAAATATAAGCATAAAATCAGAAGCCCCAGAAGCTGTAGTTGTGGATTATAACAGAAGATCGGTGAGTAGAGACGGGTTATCTTCAAGGGATCAGAAAGTTGCTAGTTTTTGGGCCACAAGAAATCTAACTAACTTGGCAAGCAACATAAAAACTGAAAATGATGGCTATTGCATTGATGAAAGCCAGTCTGAAAACTACCAAATTAACGATTGGGTCCAGGACAGCTCACCTGAAATGGCTGAAAATGAATCTCAAGGTGAAGGAAAGGTCTTTGTGTGGAATGATATGAGTTCACAGGGACAATCGCTTCAAGAACCTGGAAAAACAAGAAGGAAAAACCCAGGTGCAAAAAGATTTGTTTACAATATACCACCCAGTAATGATGAGCCATTGGAAGACTGCTCAGCTACTCAAACTTCAGTACAGTATCCAGAAGAAGATCTGCAGTTTATCAAAGAAGAAGTAGCAGGTAAATGCTGGCATGATGGATGTCAAACATTACAATTAATTAAAGCAACAGGAAGTACTTTATCAAAGTTTCAGATGCTAACATTTTTTTATATTCTGAAATACGAAAGCATTCTTTTCTCTTGTAATTCTGAAATCATTGAGTCATTTACATATAGATCATAGAATGTGCAGCTCCTTTAAATGAACATATGGAATAAATCTCAGGTGTGAAGATTGATCCTAGGCAGCATTGGTTTTACTGCAGAATTACAAAAACTATACTATAGAGAGAAAGTCTTTGTAATAATGTTTAGAATTGGAATTCTGTTTAGAAGTTTATAGAGTCAGTACTAAATATTCTAAACCTCCTAAACTATTAGCATATTTTACAACATGCAGAATGCAGGCATATATGATAATGTTTTTGACAATTCGATTCAATTTGTTTTTTTTTTAAATCATACTTCTTTTGAACTTCTGAATTGCTCAGATTTAGTTTCTGTCTACAGGATATAAGAATGTTTTGTTAGGAGCATCAATAGCCAGCATATTCAAAGGAAAAAAATCAAATCTTTGAAATCTGGTTTATATGCCTACCACTAACAGAAGAATGGCATTTGGGGAAACTGAAAAGTGTATACTATACTGTATAGCAGTGATGGCGAACCTTTTTTTTTTAACGGCGTGCCAGAATTGCGTGCACGCTTGCTACTGCACCCCCCCCCCGCGTGCCCACTCAATTCCCCACCCAACTGCCCATGCGCACGTCACACACACAGCATGCACCCCCTCCCCCATGCTCCGGAGGCTTTCCTGAAGCCTAGGGAGGGCAAAAATGGCCTCTCCCACCCTTCTAGATGCCCTCTGGAAGCAAGAAACAGATCCTTTGGTGCCATTTTTTGTCCTTTCCAGCCTCTGGAGGCTTTCCTGAGGCTCGGCTCCTCTTTCTTCCTCGGCTGTTGGAAGAGTGCTGCGCCCATTTAATTCTTTTTGGGAGCCACCATGCTTGCCCCGGCGAGAGACTAGCGCTGCCGGGGAGAAATCAGCAGGAGGGGGAGAAGAACACAAACTTCTGCTAGGGATGCCTTCTCTCCCCCCTCTCCCCCTGATCTCTCCCTGGCAGCGCTCGCCTCACGCGGCAGCAAAGTGTGTGTGTGCGTGTGTGTAACGGGGGCTGGCTGGGACCGATCAGCTGAAAGGCTGGCAAAGAAGCGGCGCTCGGAAGAAGAAGGCAGAGATGCTGGCTGGCATTCACTTCCCTTACTTTTCGCCGCCGCCGCCCCAGCAGGATGGAACATTACCATCCCCTCCCTGCTGGTTGCAGCCCAGGCCCCGCCTGCCCTGCTTAGCTGAAAGTGGCGAGGGAGCAAGTCGCGATGAGCAGTAAGGGAAATGAGCGCGGCCACTATCCTTGCCTTTTCGCAGCAGTGGGGAAGATTTCTTTGCCAGCCTCTCAGCTGATCGGTCCCAGCCAGCCTCCCGTTACACACACGCACATACACACTTTGCTGCCGTGTGAGGCGAGCGTTGCCAAGGCGTCCTGGTACCGGGGCCGAAGGGGTGGCGTTGGCGAGGACGGGCGGGCAAGGGCTTCCCTCCCTTCCCACCCAAGCGGACTTCTTGCACAGCTCCAGCCTGCAGCTCTGATGAGGATCCGCGGTCCAGAGTGCTGCTGCTTCCAGCGGGATATATTCTGCCTGGCCCTTGGCGGCGTCTTTATGCGGTTAGCTCGCCTCCCCACCAGCAGCTCCTCCACCAGCATTGCGGCTGGAAGCGGAATCGCAAGAACTGCTGTTGGGGAAGGGAGGAAGGGGTGGCAGTCACCTGTTCTCGCCACGGTCACCCCTTCGCCCCTGGTAATGGCGACTGTTGCACTGCTGCTTCCAGCCGGGACGCTGGAGTAGCTGCTGGCGGGGAGGCGAGCTACCTGCAGAAAGACGCCGCCGAGGGCCTGGCAGAATATATCCCGCTGGAAGCGGCAGCACTCCGGACCGCGGATCCTCAGAGCCGCAGCCTGGAGCCATGCAAGAAGCCCACTTGCGTGGGAAAGGAGGGAAGCCCTTGCCCATCCTTGCCACCGCCGCCCCCTCGTCCCTGTCAGCTATCACAGTGCCGCTTCTGGCTGGTGTGGGAGTGGCTGCAGGGGCCGGCTGGCCGCTCCTGCCCGTCTCCTTGTGGCTGCCGCTGCTTTCTGAGGTCCCGAGCCCTTCGGACTGCAGATGAGCCATGGGCTGGAGGGCGAGGGCCACGCAAGAAGCTCTGCTCTACTAAGCGACGGCCGGGATCCCCTCTCCACATCTTTTGGCATATGCAGCCCTTGCTCTTCCTGTTGGTGTTTTTTGCGTGCGCATGTGCGCCAGGAACCAGGAACCAGATCACCAAACGGCCAATACGCATGTGCACACTGAAAACAAGATCATTTTCCTGGCCTGCGCATGCGCACCAGGTGGCTCTTCTGTTTTCTGGCACGCCAATGCACGTAAAGACCAGCTGGCTGCTGTGCCAGAACCCAGAAGACCAACTGGTGATGGCTCCGCGTGCCAGGAGAGATGGCTCTGCATGCCACTTCTGGCACACGTGCCATAGGTTCGCAATCACGGCTGTATAGCATTTGAAATCAGATCCTAATTCTAATAGTTTGGTAATAAAAATATATGACACATAGAATTGTATTTTGGAGCATTTATAATTTAGAAGTCTATGCTTTTAAATAAAGCAAAACCAATATTAAGAGTATATTATACTATCTATGAAGGTATTTAAACATCGTAGTATAATTAATATATAATAAATATATATTAGAAATATATTTAAAAAGTTAATAGTAGAAATTACCAAGGTGCATTTAAAGGGGACTTGAATCCAGCAACAATTTTTCCTGTATCATCTTATGCATTTTCACAGAATATAGGATTTTTCCTTCAACTTCATTAAGTTTTTCCCATATTTACCACCACTACGAGTGCAGTGCTTAGAATGCAGTATAGCAGGCTGACTCTGTAAACTGCCAGGAATTCGATCCTGACCAGCTCAAGGTTGACTCAGCCTTCCATCATTCTCAGGTCGGTAAAATGGGGGCCCAGATTGTTGGAAGCAATATGTTGACTCTGCTTAGAGAATGCTGTAAAGCATTATGAAGCAGTACACAAGTCTAAGTTTTAAGTGCAATTATCTCATGATTAAAAGAAATACTTTTTATATTCTCTAGATCAGTGATGGCGAACCTATGGCACGCGTGCCAGGGGTGGCACGCGGAGCCATTTGTCAGGGCATGCAAGGCGCTGCCCTGTCAGCTGGCCAGCGTGCATGTGTGCGCTGGCCAGCTGAGTTCACCCTTTTTTAAAGCCATTTTTCGCCGTTCCCAGGCTCCAGAGGCTTTATAGGAGCCTGGGGAGGGCGAAAACAGCCTCCCCCGTCCCCTAGGACTCCCTCCGGAGGCGTCAGGGAAGCCTCCGGATAGTCCCTGAAGCCTTCGGAGCACTTAAAACGACTTCAAAGTCACTTACTGTTTGCTCGGAGGGTCGTTTTGAGCGATCCGAAGGCTTCAGGGACTGTCCGGAGGCTTCCCTGACGCCTTCGGAGGGCGTCCGGGGCGGGGCGGGGGAGGCTGTTTTCACCCTCCCCAGGCTTCTATAAAGCCTCTGGAGCCTGGGGAGGGCGAAAAAAGCATGTAAAAAATGGGGGGGGGGGGAGCCTGTAATGCGCGCATGCGCACTGGGGGTCATGCATTGCATTATAGGTGCGGCACGCCCGCACACGACAGTTCAAGTGCTCAAATTTTGATTACATGACCATTGGTTCATTTGTTCAGTGCTATCATAACTTCAAACAATGCTGAACAATGGCCCTAAGTTCAGGACTACCTGTATAAAACAGTATAGTTGGGCTTCGCTTCTTCCTGTCTTAGACTTAAGCCAGGAAGGAAAAGGCATTAATAAACACAGCTGTGTTTCATCCCAGAACATTTCTATATCTTATAAATATTCCAGACTAAAATATATGAAGTTGCTGGGAGAGGGGGCTTAAACTGAAAATATGTTGAAATTATTGAGGTAAGTTCAACTAAACAATGTAGTGCTACTTGTTTAGGAATCCTTTCACTACTCGTCCAGTTAAAAAAGATTAATTGTGAAATAAAGGTACAAGGAAATATTTACTTAAACAATTATAAAGCCACCCACACTCTGGAGAGTTTCCAATCAAAATTAAAACAGCATACTTAAAAACAACATAATACATATATCAATTAAAATAATAAACATTAAAAATTTGGCGCCAAAGTTAAATTTTCAACAATTGCATTAACTACTTTTGTCCTTCTTTGTATCCTCTTATTTCCTAACACTAGTCTCTTTATACCTAGGATAATTTTCTTGCGTCCGTAGTCTGGAACCAATATCTGGAACCATCACTATATGAATTGACCAATCTCATTGAGCTGCTCTATTAACAGTAAAACCCAGCCAACCTTCCCTGGGCTTGAAAGCTAAGGAAGGCAAAACTTGGTCATTACTTTTAAATCAGAGATCTGCAGACAATACTAGTAATATACTATTGTTTAGACTGAATAATTTAAAAAAGTCAGACAGCAGTATAAGTGGTCCTTAACTTACAACCACCAGTTGCTTAACGACCATTCAGTGTTACGATGAAACTGAAAAAGGGGTCTTATGACCCAGTTCATAAGGTGTCCTCCATAATCATGACCGCATTTTACAATGGTTTCTCAAAAAAAACAGCATTTCTATTTTCAGCAAAACCACGCCCATAGCGAACCATGGGTTTTCTTAACACAGCATTTGCTTTATAATCGCTTCAAAATGTTTGTAAAATTGGGCAGGCTCTATTATGGTCATTACTTGTAATGGCAAATCATTGTTGCCCCCAAAAGATACATGGACATGGTCACTTATTCCCACTTGAAAGAGATTTAATATTTCCATTAAAGGCAGAGGAGATATGGCTGTAATAATTGTTGGGGGAGAGATGTTTTAACCAAATCGTACTAAATTGCTATGTTTTAGAGAAATCAAGCCAATGCTTTTTTCTTTTCTTTGTTCTTTTTGTTACTGAAGTGAACTATTTAGAGTGTAAGGTGCATTTAGAAAATAAGAGGAAGATCAATATTCATTCTTCATTCACTCATTACAACTGACTCCACTAATTCATTAGTTGAAGATTGTGATGATAGGTTTCCAGGTTTTCATTCCTGTGACCTACTCTGAGTACACGTGCCAAAAACAGCTGAAAGAATGTTGGAAATAGATTGCAACTTCTCTCTCTTTGACAAATGGGTCATATAACACATTTGCCCAGATAAACAGTCCTGACTGTTTCTGGGCAGACATTCAAATTAAATGATGACTTGTTTACTTTAGCCATGATTGCCAAGTTAATATTTTAATTAATTTCTATTAATGTGTAATAATTGGAAGAAGTCAAAATAAATTAGATAAACTAAAGCTTGAGATTTAGGCTGTAGTCTATTATCCTGTTATGTTAAATTGGGTGAGAGATAGTGTACTGTAATGTGAAAATTTTCCCTTTTTTGCTTTTCCCCCCTGCATTTTTCGTACCTTTATCTTTAATACCTTTACCGAATATTGAGCTTCATATGGGTCCTATTTGTGAAGAAATTTTGAGTGGACGAGTAAATTCCAAAGTGTGATTGTTTCCTTTTTCATACATAATGTTATTCAATATGAGAAAAGTAATTCCTCCATTTCAGTTAGCTCAGTTAACTAGGGCCAGATAAATGAGAGCTGATTTGGACCTTTTAAAGTGTTGTTACTTTATGCATGAATTCTCTAAATTCAAGGTAAATTATTTAAAAACAAGGGAATATTTTTGCTTAGCTATTGCTTAGACATTTTCAAATTGATTTATTGCAATGCACTAAGGTCTCTAATAGTCCAGTAGCCAACATTGGACTTTGTATTTAAAGCTTTCGCAAAAGAATGTTGGAAACAATTATTTACTACACTAATTTATTTTGGTCGTCTTGAGACTTACATGAGAGTTAGGGGACATTTTGTGGGAAACATTTCTCTATTTTAAAAGAAATAATAGTGTTGATTTTAAATATGAAGCAGCACTGGTAGATTTGAATGATTTTGAAATATAGCTTTTGAAAACAGTTGCCAGTCATACCTAACTCAAGACATTTTTAGGAGGCACTAATTTTTCTATATCTTGTTTTGATTTCAATATATTTTTTATAAACAATTTGGGATTTGCTCTTTTAAATGTAATCTTTCATTTTATTTGTTAAGGGTTTTTAAGCCTCAATAACAGGTCCATTTTTGAGTGCTGGTTGTAGCTTAGCTTTCCTCAGTGAAACAAAATTCATAATGAGTCTTGGTTTATAAATTTCCCCCATTCCTCCACCATTTTAAGCCCTTCCTATCATAATTTTCTCAGGTTCTGCCAACCAAAAGATGCTTCTATTTGCTCTGTCCCTGAAAGTTCTTTAGGTCAGTCAGGATAGCTATAGAAAATTCATAGAAACAGGAAGTTAAAACTTAGTGATCTGTTTTTGTTTCCTCTATGAAATAGCCATGATAAATTGCAGATTAGACTAGGTGTTGAATGTAGAACTGTATGTAGAATTTTCTAGTTGCAGTAGATAGCACATAGAACCAGATGATATTCAAATTAACTACTACTCAAATTACTACTCATACTCAAATGAACTCAGTTTTTGTAGAGTGTTTTACATCCCAAAGATGTGAAATTAATGCATATAGCACATGTAAGTTTTAATGTACCACTTTTGAACCTTGAAACTCAATATGCCTAGGTAAAATCTTATAGCGCAGGACTAGGTTACTTGTGAAACTGCTTGTCTGTGTTTTTATATACAGTATGGGTATTTACCGTATTTATCGGCGTATAACACGAACTTTCCCCCCCGAAAAATAGGGGGCAAATGATGTATGCGTGTTATACGCCGATATACGCCAGGCGATATACGCCAGGCACACAGAAAAGGATCGCGGAGCGCTTCGCCCCAAAAGCAGCTGCTTTTCTGTGCGCCTGGCGTTTAAAACATCCGGCTATCTATCTAAACGCCAGGCACACAGAAAAGGATCGCGGAGCGCTTCGCCCCAACAGCAGCCGTTTAGATAGATAGCCGGATGTTTTAAACGCTGCTGTTGGGGCGAAGCGCTCCGCGATCCTTTTCTGTGCGCCTGGCGTTTAAAACATCCGGCTATCTATCTAAACGCCAGGCGCACAGAAAAGGATTGCGGAGCGCTACTCAGTGGGGTGTGGGCGAGAGAAGAGAATGGATGAGCCGTCTCTCCTCTCCCCGACTAAAACGCTTTCTTTCGCCCGCAGAAGAGCTCGGGCGGGCGAAAGGAAGCGCTTTAGACAGCGGGGGTGTGGGTGAGAGGAGGAGAGAATGGATGAGCCGTCTCTCCTCTCCCCGGACTCCCGACTAAAAGTTAATAAAAAAAGGAAGGAGGGAAGGATGGAACTGGAAGGGAGGCAGGGAAGGAGGGAGGGAGAAAGGAAGGATAAGAGGATAGGGAAAGAGGAAAGAAGGCAGGCAGGCAGAAGGGAGGGAGGTGCAAGGAAGGAAGGAAGCATAGATAAGCAGGAGGGAAAGAAGGCAGGCAGGCAGGAGGAAAGAGGAAGGAGGGAACTGGAAGGGAGGCAGGAAGGAAGGGAGGGTGGAAGATAGTATCAGTGAAAGCAGCAGTGTTCATAGTTGCTTTTACTGTCCTTTTACATTATTTACCTTATAAGTGGTAATAATATTAATAAAAAAAAGTTCTGAGCTACCCTTATTTTGCTTCAAAGTTCTTTATTTGAAATTTAAATTTTTTTCCTGAAATTTCCCTCTTAAAATGAAGGTGCGTGTTATACTCCTGTGCGTGTTATACGCCGATAAATACGGTATTTATCTGCATTAGTAAATATGTCTTTTGTATAGAACTTACAATGTATAATTTTTTTTAAAAAAAACTCTCATAATAGGTACCTCAAATGATTTCAAGTTTGGAATATTTCCTAGTATCACCAATGATTTCAAGTTTGGGTTATTACCAGGGACGTCGAATGATTTCAAGTATGGATTGTTACCTGAATCCTGGCCAAAAGAAAACTGGGAAAATGGTGAGCAAATCTATTAACTTCTGTTCAAATTTTATATTTTCTATTTATATAAGAATTTGCAATGGTAACTTAAGCAAGATACCTATTGTTGAATGATAACTTGCAGATTCACAGACCATAAGAATTTTGAAGGTCCTGGCATATGTTTCTTTCCTACTAAAGATTTGTTATGAGAGAGTTCCCCTCAAACTTGAGAAAAAGCTTTCCTAGTCTGTCTTTACAGATTTCTCAGAATTTGGAAGGTTTAATCATATGTGTGGCCTTACCTTCATTCATTCATATGTACTTAAACTCTGCTACAATTCAAAAATGTGCTTTTTGAATTTCTGGCACAATTTTAAAAAGTTTTGAAACTTTGGTACAATTCATCTGTGAAGTATACTAATGGTGAGCAAATTTCTTGTTGGTTTATTTGGTTTTCAATTAAACTCTATCATTTCAGAAGCCATAATTTTAATTTAAACTGGTGGATCAATGGGGGAGTACAGAGTTTTGAACATTTTAGATTGAAAACTATTTCTAGGGCAGTGATGGTTAGCCTTTTGGCACTGAGTGCCAAAATTGGAGCGTGCACGTGCGCCGGAGCAGCAGAACCAAAACGAGAGCGTTGCTCGGTGGGCATGTGTGCGGCAGCCAGTTGCTCTTCTAGGTTCTGTCACAGCATGCGCACCAGAACCTGGAATAGAAGCTGGCGACAGCATGCGTGCCCACAGATGTGTGCGTGCCTTCACGGCTCTAGGGATTTGCTTTGCCTAAAATTTTGGTTCAACTTGCAGTCTTATATATAAGAATGCATGAGTGATCGACTCTCTTAGTTAGAGGGCCTTTTATTTGCCAAGGTTATGTTAGTACAGGTAGTCCTCAAGTTATGACCACAATTGAGCCCAACATTTCTGTTGCTAAGCGATAGTTGTTAAGTGAGTTTTGCCCCATTTTACGACCTTTCTTGCCACAGTTGCTACATGAAACTGCGATTGTTAAATTAGTAACGCAGTTGTTAAGTGAATCTGGCTTTCCCGTTGAGTTTGGTTGTCAGAAGATCATAAAAGTTGATTACAGGCCCTGGGACACTGTAACCATCATAAATATGAGTCAGTTGCCAAGGGTCTGAATTTTGATCATGTGACCATGGGGATGTTGCAACAGTTGTGCGAAAAGCAGTCATAAATTACTTTTTTCAGTGCCATTGTAACTTAAAATGGTTACTAAATAACCATATGTAAGTCGAGGCCTACCTGCATTAGCATTCTGGCAAACCTTGAACAGAAACATTTCTGAAAATCTTCCTTTATAAATTAGGGGATTACAGAAATCACTCTGTCTCTTTCTGTATGTTTTAGAAAATTTCCAATTTGTATGCTTTATGTTGTTTATTTAATAAGGATAATTGTCTAAACACTTTCAAGCCACTGAAATATTTTACATACAATTGTCACCAATCTTTTCTGATGACCTTAAAAATGGATGAATTAAACACTGGAAAATTTTTCAGAAAGTACCATGTATGCTGTTATATGTAGGTTGTATTAAACAGTTGAAAATCACACTTTTGCTAACCTGTTCTGATCATGTGGTAAATTGGTGTTATGTTCTGTTTAGCCTTGGTCTCACGGAAATCAAGTAATTTAACACCTTAAAAATGGAGGTGAATGAACTAGTTATAAGTAAACATACTTAAGGTATATGGGTGAAATAAATTTGGGTGTTATGGGTATGCACATATTAGCTTTGTACTAAATGGCAATATATAAACACGTACATATACATACACAAACATTATACTATGTTGTTATATCATATTTTGAAAAATATTTTTGCTAACTTATTAAATCACTTTTGTTTGGATCTTTAGGTGATTCTTCTCTAATCATGAATAAGTTGAAGTGTCCACACTGTAACTATGTAGCCAAATATAGAAGAACACTAAAGAGACATTTGCTCATTCATACAGGAGTGAGGTCTTTCAGCTGTGATATTTGTGGAAAATTGTTTACTCGTAGAGAACATGTAAAAAGACATTCCTTGGTATGTAACATCTACAGTTTGCTACAATAAAACTTAATATTTGTTGTATTGAATTGCTCTGGTATCTCATGTTTCATATAGCTGCTAACTGATGTCACATTTGTGCAGTTTACAATTAAAGTGTTTAAATAAGTAGCCTTCTTCAAAGTACAGCATTCTCTGTGTCAATATTTGGAATTATATTGTCCTTTTGGACAAACTAACATCTATAATTGGATAATGGTGAGAAGTTCCTTGAGGCTGGGCTCCAGCATGAGTCCAAAAGCTCAGAAGACTAAACCTCTGGTCCTGGTGACTGACCCAGATTGGTTCCTGTAAAATATGTTTAAACATTCAAAATTAACAAATTAAATAATTAATAAAAAATTGTACCATTTTTCCTAAATACTGCAAAAATGGAAATACATCTCTGGTTCATTATTCAGGAAGACTACTGTTGTAGATAAACTAAATGTTTGAATAGAGGTCTATTTTCTCTCTGGTTGAACCAGAAACAGGATTTAGATGAATATGTAGTGTCTTGCTTTGCTTTTGTTTCAGTAGTCATAAATACAAACCTGCATCTCAGCTATTTTCCTATGCTCTGATTCAGCAACGAGAATACAGAGTGGAATTTTTGCACCTTACAATGTGTACTTGGTAATTAAAAAGCCAAGAAAATTGGTGTCAGAGTTTATTTCCTTTTAATCTCAAGGGCTGAAGGAAATTCAAGATTGGTGTTCCTTGTTAAAGGCTGACTAAATATCTGCTTTAAGTGGTAATATTGTTGAGACATATAGTAATATTTAAGTCTGATATTAAGTTTTAAATTGCCTCCTACAATACTTTATAATCCAATTTACTAAGGAACTGGGGCAGAAATAGGAGCTGAAAAATATAACAAGAACAAAGTAACAAGCTTGTATTTTTTTTCATTGCTCGTGAAGTACAAAATTTTGATATGGATGTAGTAGATCCCATTTGTGGGATCTACTAAACCATGGCTTAAACATTTGTGGCTTTCAAGTATATTAAAATCTTAGTTTGGATTAATAATGAAGCCTAAATCATTTTTAATAAATCTACATTAAATCTGTTGATGTAATAATTCTATCCTTTATGCAGGTTCACAAAAAGGATAAGAAGTACAAATGTATGGTGTGCAAGAAGATTTTCATGCTAGCAGCCAGTGTTGGAATAAGACACGGATCTCGGCGTTACGGTGTTTGTGTTGACTGTGCAGACAAATCTCAGCCAGGAGCACAAGAGGGAGTAGACCAAGTACAGGACACCGATTTTCCTAGAGATGAAGAGTTTGAAGAAAATGAAGTAGGGGAAGCTGATGAAGAGCTACCTGATGATATAGAAGAACCGAATGAGCAGACTCGGTGGGATGAATCTGGGGAAGTCTGTGTGCCTTTAGAAGACTGAGGAGATTTGATCTTATAGATGCTTTATTTTGACGTCATACAGACTGACCATGTTGAATTTTTGGACTGAAGGCTTGGAAAAAATATGGTACAGGCTGGATGAAAGTTAAGTTGCTGTGAAATTTATAGGGTTAAAGCCTTATAGCAAAAAAAGGATTATTAATTTTTTTAAAGATATTTGCACAGGACTGTAAAGCATACAGTCTTTTGGTTGAATTATATAGAGTCCTCACACCTACAGTCAATTATCAAAGTAAAAATTATTTTTATTATTTATAGGATATTACTATTTGGGTCCTAATCTGGTATAGTACTTAACTATGCCTATGTTAATCATTCATGTGTTTCTTAACATGGATGAAATAAATTGCAATTTTTGGAGATGGCTCCCTTGATTCCAATCATAGTTTTTGAATAAAAGCGGCTAGTCTGCCATCGTGGCTTGTGTTTCCTAAAAGGAGGCTTTACCTCACTTCTCTTGCCATTGCCCTTCCCCCAATAGTTTAAATATCCAGCTTCTGGATGACATGAATCTGTGTCACTTAATTGTGTCAGGATATGGTAGCTGACAAGTCCTGGAAACCTAATCACTGATATTTAATTTCCTGAGTTACTTAGGTTTCAGTACTTTTGAGTTTGCAAAATGCTACAGCTCTTTCACCAAATGTTAATAATGATTTAAAACTGCAAGGAAGATTGTGATTGGAATGAAAGAAATGTTCTCCTTGTCACTTAAAGAACTTTATGTTAGACACTTTTTGGCGTGGCTGCCCATTTTAATTTATGTTTTTGTTAGCACTATTCTATTGGCTATTACTTTTATTCACTACTGTATACCTCAGTCCATCACAAAGCTTAGAGTCCTAGAATCTGAAAAGGAGTGTAATTGATATTTTTGATTTTAATAGTCCAGCCAAATTTGTCTGCTTTTGTCTAGTTTTTGTTATGTGGAAAATTAGACATAAGGCTGTCTATTTTTTTGTGCCCCTTTGCTTTTCATTAAAGTAAACACAAACTGAATCTTTGCTTCTCTCCTATTTTGGGGGTTCTTTTATATACCAAACAAACTACGTTTAACTTGGCAGCTTAATTTGCTGGAACTTCTTTTTTAAAAAAAGAAAATTGTTAATATAATTGCTGGAGCTATTTATCCCCAATGCTCTTTGCTTCTGTTTTTGGATGAGAAGTTGAAACTTGAATTTTTGTAGCCATAAATCTTTTCTAAACTTGTTATATTGTACCAATGATTTCAGGCCTTTTTTCTGAGGGAAGGGAGGGTATTGCACCTTTTTTATGCTTAGAATTCTCAGCTTCATCTAGCCTGAATGCACGTGAGCTACCTGAAGTTTAGACACTGCATTCAATATATTACTATGTCACAGTGAATAAATATGCACAGCATTTATCATAATACATAGCTAGGCCAGTGTGATAGTACTGTATTATAAGTTGAGGGTCACCATATTTGAGTTTATTAACTTTAAAATGAGTATATTTTCCTATTTTATATCTGCGAACTAAATTATGGTAGTTGTGTGGTAAACTTAATTGCTTTGACAGATAGAATCTTAATGGTGCTCCATCTGTTCAAAGTTTATATATATATATATAAAATATATATAAAATATATTTAAAGAGACAGCTTTATTATTCCTTATTTCAATACAACAATGGATTAATGTTAGACACTGTTTCTGCTGGATGAAACAGAGACTGAATCATATGGGTATTAAATTGTATAATCTTTTCTATCCAAATACATCATTGGTAGATTCCACATCACTGTAAACCTGACAGATAAGTAGTTATTGGGTTTTGTTTTTAAGAACTGAAAACATCTTATTCTCTTCTAGACTGAAATGAGTAATGTGTAATTCTGTTGGGGTCCAAAGTAGAAAATAGTGGGGAAACTATTGAACTAATATGAATGGGAAGTATTTTAAACGTTAAGTAAATGTTCTGCTCTGTGAATATGTAAGTTATAGTATAAAGATTTCTTTCATCCCATTTATTCCCCATAAAATAGTTTACAATTGATCTACCTATCTTGTCCTAAAATCACTTAAATCTGCTTTATTATAACATACTATTCACTTAATGCTTAAACTGGACCTGGCTTTACATTCTTAATGTATTTTACTTACTCTCTTGAAACCGAATCTCCTTTTGCTACTTAAATCATTTGTGTATATCTGGTAAATTATGACCAAATCTGTTGTTAGATTAAATACAGTAAATTGAAATATACACTTGGTACACTACAGAATTGTTGTGATTTGTTCGGGTTATCTTTTAAAAAACTTGTAGACATATTCAGGATTTTTGTTGGCTTTGGATAAATTATTGTGCATTTTGCATCTCTAGTCAGGCTTTTTTTTAAAAAAAATTACATCCTAAGTGTGACATTTTGGCTATTCCTTTAACAAATCATAAGCATTGTCAAAATTATTTTATCAAAGAAAACTGTTGAATTTAAACTCATACCCCATGGTAGTTGTCTCTACACTGATCTTTTTATTGGTTATGACTAATTGGGAAAAAATGTTGGTCACTTGTATTTTGGAAAAAGTTCTTTATAAACCAGAGATTAAGAATCAGTTATTGTTGAATCCTAACTTCTACATCAATCCTCAAATTGGCTTAGATTTCTGGTATATACATTCTGCACAGCTATTAAAAATCAATCCATCTAGTACCTTTATTTAAGCTGGATTTGGACAGTTAGCTATACTACTATTAAGCAATTTTCCAAAATAGCTTCAGGTAAGAAGCATGTTTATTTAAGCAAGCTTTATTTCCTAAATACACTGTTATGGTATGAAAATGTACATAACTAAAGCAAAATATAGTAATTTAAAAAGTTGCGTGTAAATATGTGAAGCATAATAAAAAGAATAAAGTCCATAGTTTAAAATTTATTTATATATTTAAGCTACTGCCTACAATGTAAGAAACTGCAAGAAATAATGTAGATGGTATCTCTCAGTCTCCCTCTCCTAAGGGTATGTGCCTTAGTTTAGCTCTGGACTTTGTTTATAGCTTTATAAGAATTATGGCATTATGGTAATATATTTGCTTTGCTTAGCCTGGCTACTAGCCTTAAAATCGTAAATTTGCTTGCTTACTTATTTTTTCAATCAAATTAGTTTATATAAGCCCCTTTGAATTTCAGTTTTCCTTTATATATGTCTGCAGGGATTTGTAACGTTTAAAAAAATATTAAATACTTTTTGTATATGTGTATTGTTTTAGCACCCAATAGAGCATGGTACGCTTCTATTTATGCAGAAATATACGATAAAATCCACCAGCTCCATCTAACTGAATATGCACATTGCGCTAAGTATTGTTAAATTGAACATTCTGAATCATGGTTCACTATCTTTTCTTGCAAATGGTGTTTTCTCTCCAAGAAAAACCTGGGAACTCTTAATATGCATCCAAAACCGAAGTCTTAATATCTTCATTCTCGTCTAGATTTTGACATGTTCATAATCATGTATATTTTGTTCATTAGCAGAGAGACCAAGTAGAACTGCTAAAAGGAGTAGTAGGGCTAGGCAATTAATTGGTGCTGGGGCAGGGAAAATCATAGCAACTTGCCAAGTGAACAGAAGTGTAAAACGCAATGATTTAATATAAACCTTTTCTTAGTTTGACAGTTCATGCATTTGTGTGCAAAAAAGATTATCTGAAACAGGAGACAGGAGAAGATATTTGAAGCAGTCAAACAGAATCTTTAGCATGATATAGTCCTGCTAGCAAAGTTGTGGGAATTGAAGTGTCCTTTCAAATTATTTGCATGGCTATACTAAGTAATAGATTCTCTACTGAATTGGTGCTGTAGAGAGAATTGCATAGAACATGTACAACAGCAACATGGCACTAAGCTCTTCTCTTCATACTGCTGTGCTGTAAGTTTGTACATTCCATGTACTTTTGTGGTTAGATTTCCCCTCTTTATAAATGGGTTAATTTGGACTCAATGTCTGCTCAATGGGATGGTTCAGATGGCACTAACCATTAGAGATATTGTGAAGAGTTGATGAATCATATCCTTTATAGAAGTAGACTACGGAAAGAATCCTGAGTTTAAAAAGGTAATTTATTTGCTCTTTGAGATGGTTGATCTTGAAAACATTACATAGTTTTCTTGTATGCTGAACATAATTATGTCAAAAAGAATACCATGCAAGCCCTATTTTTTCACTGGTACTAATTTGTGACAATTTCACATGTGACTTGGATCCATTAATAATGAGAAAAGTATTAAAAGTACCTTGAAATTAATATTTAATATCTTGAGAATATACAAATACTTAAAATATTATCTAAAGCAAAAAGACCTAGTTTATCTTCAGATATTTCTCTAAGTCATAAAAAAAAATAGTTCCATGTATAAAATACAACTTAATTTAAAGAAGAAATTTAAAGAAACTTTTCAAAGAATGATGATTATATAAGGGAAAATTAACTACTTTTTAACTTAGTTCATTGAACTACAATTTGTTGTTAATATATTGGTGATCACTTTCTCCTTCTGTGGAATAGAGGCCATATTGACTTCAGATTTCAAATTGTTGAGATCACACGACGTTATAAACATGGCTACGCAGAAAACTGATTTCATTATGGTTTTCAGCAATCTGCAATAGGAAAAAATGTTAATTATGAATATTGCAATAATTATTCTAAATTAATATCTCTCTCTGTATATGTATATATGTGTGTGTGTGTATATATACACACACACATATATATACACAAGTATGTGTGTGTGTGTGTGTGTGTGTGTGTGTGTGTGTATATATATATACATACATACATACATACATACATACATATATATATAATATATATATATGTTGTATTTGTGCTGATAAATAAATAAATATTTGGGTATACCAGGGGTTGTAACACATACAATACAATACAATAGTAGAGTTGGAAGGGACCTTGGAGGTCTTCTAGTCCAACCCCCTGCCTAGGCAGGAAACCCTATACCGTTTCAGACAAATAGCTATCCAACATCTTCTTAAAGACTTCCAGTGTTGGGGCATTCACAACTTCTGGAGGCAAGCTGTTCCACTGATTAATTGTTCTCACTGTCAGAAAATTTCTCCTCAGTTCTAAGTTGCTTCTCTCCTTGATTAGTTTCCACCCATTGCTTCTTGTTCTACCCTCAGGTGCTTTGGAGAATAGTTTGATATACATATACATATACATATACATATACATATACATATACATATACATATACATATACATATATATATATATATATATAAAAGATATTTGAAATGGTGACCTGGTTTCAGAAAAATACAATGTACTCATGTATAAACTCAGAAAAATAAATGTTTTTTCAGGAGTACCATCTCTAATTCGATAGTACATAATAAAATCAGCATTTTGAAGAACTTTTAAAGCAAATTTCTAGCTGCGTAATTTTCTCATGTCTAACGTTGTTACAGAAAGGAGGGAGTGGACTTCTTGTCTTCTACCAGATCCAATTACTTGGACACCTTTAGATTAGACTTAATTTATTAGCTTTAAATGCCAGTTTAGAAACTTTTATGCTAAAAGTTGCCAGCTAATAGTCTGAAGTACATTTCCTTCAGTGCAAGTCTTCAAACAAGTTGAATAACAAACTCTAAATTCTGTAATGGATCTAGTATAGGGCAAGGAGAGGGAGTAGATGATTCCTGTCCTTTTCTGAAAGTTTGGTTGGTCCCTTAACAATTTTATCATGATATAACCTTTCAGAGGTTATAGTACTATCTACTGAATTTTAAGCACTAAATGAGGATTCTAGTCAAAAAAACTTGTCACAATACTTAACTGCTATAAGGGTTTTTGAAGCCGTGTCCTAGAATTTGCTGCTATAGTTGTTAAGAGGCTTACGAAGTTGGAAAAAAATATTAACTTTCCTATTGTGAAATGGAGTCATCTATTCTTCCAAAACATTTAATAAAAATATCTCTAAGAATACTGTGGAGGGGGGGGGGGGGAGTCCTACATAAATGTCATAGTTCATGTACCCTTCAGGAAGACTGATTTGGCAACTAATTTCCAGTCTTCATTTGCCTAATCCTTAAACTATTTGCAAGCTGCTCAGCATAAACAGAAATCTGAATCTTTAATTAATGAATGTAAAACAGTCATAATTGCTGCAGTGGGGATCATCTGTGGGGATTTTAATCTGGTAGAGACCTTAGCTGGTTGTCAGTCTTTTGGGATTGATTTCAGGTCTGGCTCTCAAATTCTAAAGTCATACAAACTATCCAGTAGAATGAGAACTGGACAACCCTGTCAACTTATTAAATATGCAGAAAGGTCTCTTTTGCGGGAATCTTTTTTGTGGAACTGTTAAAGTATGGAACACCATCTTTAAACTAGTTTACTGAATTGCTAACCATGGCTTAAACATTTAACTTTTTATATCTTTAGCATTTTTGTTATATGTTGCCCAGGTAATGTTTATGGTATTGCAATAACAGCCCTCTACCCTTTGCCATAATCATAATAGTTTTCTAGAAATGCCTGACAAACTTTGTTATCAAGGCAAGCTAAATTCTGCAACCTATATGGAGAAGCAAACAAAAGAAATATTTCCTTACTCTGCTAACCTTCAAAAAGGACAAAGTTATGTGGAGTCACTAAAACGTATGTCTTTGATTGCTATAAATCTGATTCTTTGATTTTCTGAATGTTTTGCCTACCAATCACATTTTATTACAAAAGTAAATTGATCGTTGGGTGATAACAGTCACTTTTGGCATCATGCAAAATGACTGATTAAAATACCCCAGTGAGCTTCCATGGTAGACTTTAACCCCAACACTTGTGTGTCAATGAAAAAAGCAACTGATGTTGAAGCTAGAGGAAAAGTGAAGCCTTCTACCGATGCTAGGAAAAGCAGGTTTAACAATCTGCTTGTTATTATAGCAACAAAATACTATACACTGGTGAGAGAAGTCTGTGAATCTTTCACACATACTGTAATTCTGCAGTATGGTGACCTTCAATGTGGCAATGTGATCAGAACTTCAGTAAGGTTCAATTAATAAAGAGATTGACAAAAACAGTGCATTGTGTCATGTTTTTATTATTAAGCCAACATTCACTGACTGCTGGAAAAAGTATGTAAGGCCCTAAAATAAGCAGCTTTTCAATTGATAACTTCAATCAAATGACAAATCAGATGTGTGTTTGGAGGGCTCTCCCACAAAGCATGGTGCACACATATTGGTGGCTCCATCAGAACCTGTTGTTTATGAAACAGGTTTATGAAAGTGAAACTTGTCTTGATCCAGAGATCTCTATTGACGTTTTAAAAAAGATTATTGAGGCTCATATTAGGAAATTTGATCAAACTTGGTTTCTATCATCTATAGTCATGCAGTTAATGATGATTGCACCTATTGTATATAGTATAATGTATATACTCTTCACGAATAGCTGTTCAATAAAGGTCACTTCAAGATGTACCAGGGTAGCTTTTAGATACCAAATTCGATTATTTGCATATTACCAGATTCTACAAGAGAAATGTCACTTGGTCTCTCTGAGCCAAAGCCTAAGCAAATATGAATCATGCAGCACAAAAATGATCCTAAACAAACAAATCTGCAACAGAAAGACGGATACAGAAGAATGTGCATTTTGAAATTGTTTTTCTAGCCCAACTGAAATGGTATGGCAGGACTTGAAGTGAGCAATTCACACAGCCTCAAATCACCAATAAGCCAAAGTAGTTTTTTTTAAAAGGAGTGGGCCCCACATCCACCCAGTGAGAAGTAACAGTTCTTAGATGAACTTCAGATCACACTGTAGGTCATGTACTGCAGGATTATGAATGGTTCTAGAGTTAACAAACTTTAGTTATTGAAAGTTATATAACTAAAAGCCTCAGGTCATTGTGTAAAGCAGTGATCTCAACTTGACATATACTATAATCCAGCATCCTTTCCCCCAACTACATGCCTCTGAAGGAAATCCAGCAGGACACAAATACTGTACTTTGCTCTTTCCTTATCCCGAAGTCTCCAATGATACGTTATCCCCTGAACATGAAGATCCCAATAGCTGCCATGACTAATAGTAATCACTGATGATCCTCCTTTGAAGCAGTTTAACCCTGACTAATGATTTTTGTAATCTTAATTCACCTAACTGTAAATTTCAGGCAGGAATGCACAGGTTGTTTTCGTTCTGCACGCTCACAGAATTGTATCTGGCTCTCTAACTGCAGTTTTCATAAATATTTTATTCTGAGTCATAACCAGACATTTGCTTCATTTTATACTAGACATTATTAAATATGGAAAGCCAATTACAGAGATTCTGTCTTGTTTTTCCCCCAACATTTACACGCATAGAATGTAAATAAAAAGGTATGTTACTTAAGATACCTGTTTGTGTATTTGAGAAATATGTTCCACCCAATGATTTTTCTCTGTTCTTAGTTTAGAATTTTCCAGTTGCAGTTTGATATGTTGATTTTCTAAATCAATTAGTTGTGTATGAAGATGTTGCCTTTTGTGATCCGCAGATTTTCTTTCTTGTAGATGCAGTAACTATTTGCAGTGATTTTGAAATATATTAATTAGTGTCTAAACCTCAATATTATTTTAAAATGTCTAGTTAAATGACATGCTTGCATTATACTGTAGGCTTCCTTGATTTTAATGGAATAAGGAAGATTGTTCAGGACGGATATATTTACATTTATTTTACATAAGTCACATTTACTGTCAATTCTTACAACGTCATAGACAATGATTCAAAGACTACCTAAATTTTATCCTTAATTATGCTGGTATAATTATATACGATCTTAAGCATGTTTCATGCATGGGTGAATTTATATGCTAAAAGTAAGCTTTTTTCATGTTGAGGACAACGCTGTCAAATACCATACTGGAAATCACTTTCTACAAAGTGAGGGTAGGATAAAAACTAAACTTGTTTTAATTTAAATTTAATTTTGACTCTGCAAAATCCAAGGGATATTACTAGAATTCCCTAGTACAGAAATGGAATGTATATTGACTCTTGTGTTTGAGTTTAATTTATTTATTTATCAAATTTATCAACTTTATAAAGCTGCCCACCTCACAAGTGACTCTAACCAATGAATAACAAAGTTAAAAAGAGGTAATAAATACTAAAGTAATATTATAAATATTATTTATCTAAGTGATAAATTCAGCCTCATTTTGTGGGAAACTATTCCATAAGGCAGTAGCCACAGCAGAGAAGTCCTGTTGCTTAGGGTCCAGCAAATGTTGCTCCCTAGCCAATGGGACTCTTGGATCTGGACAAATGAACAGATGTAATCAGGAACAGGCAATTCCTCAGATAGCTAACTCCATAGAATTAGGTCTTTAAAGATCAAAAACAGCACCTTGAATTTGCCCTGGAAACAAACTGGCAATCAATGCAGCTCACAGAGCAGTGGCTTAATCTGTGTTCTGCTAGGAACACACATAAGTAACATATTTTGCACCAATTGAAACTCTTCAAGGATAGCACCAGGTAGAGTGCATTACAGTAATCCAAATAGGTGACTAGTGACTATGAGGAGATGTCCTCAACGTAGGAACAGATGCAACTGGCACACAATGTGAAGTTATGCAAAGGCCCTCCTAGCTAAAACTGCCACCTGCTCTTCAAGCAGGAGTCATGATTCTAGAAGGACCCCAGATTGTCAAGCTGTCTGTCTGGGACATTATATCTCCATCCAGCACGGAAAATGGGAAAGTTGTAAAACCAGCAGGTCCTAAAAACCAGAACCACTCAGTATGAAGTGGTTCACGATTAATACTGAGTGGTTCTCAGAGCCTTCAGACACTGAGATAGATCATCTCCAGCATTACTTAATTCCCCAGGTACATCTATGTTCTACCAATGGAATTTGAGTTACATAACATATTGTTACAACCTGTTCCTGAGCTTTAAGAACTTTCTGTCTTAGGTTTTGTAACAGAGTCTTCAAGTGGGTGAGTTTCCGCTTCAGTTGCCATGTTTTCTCTCTTCCTGATGTTAGCTCAGACACTCTTCTTGAATAGGAAGTAGTCTCCTCCTCTCTCAGCTGCCTTTCCTACAGCATTTATATTAGTTAGTGTATTAGTAAAAAGAATCATGTTATCTTTTCCTCTGATGTGCTACTGCTATTTCTCTTAACTTCACACATATAATAAGACTGCAAATAATTACATATCTACCATTTCTTTTAAAAAAGGAGCATGTTGCACACGCAGTAGCACCACCTTGTCTGTAAGAAAGGGGTGAGCAACTAGGAGTGCAACTGATTTCATATTTCATTAGTTTCAAACTAATTTCAGTCTTCTCATGCAAGAGATCAACTCAGAATTTGGTAAGAATTATTTAATTCTCTGCTGCATGGAAGACAGAGGTTGAGAGACAGAGGATATCGGAAAAAATTGGAGTTCTTGATCACTTTTGGCCTCACTGAATCCTGAAAATATGAAGAAATGATTTTGGAAAATAGTAGTGAAATAGCAGTAAAATAGACAGCTGATTTCAGTGCCTAAGCCATAAAATTCCTATTACTACTTTTCCAATCACAAGACATAATAGAATTTCCTTAAAGGTCTTCTGTTATTTTATCCTTTATGGCTATTACTATAGTAAAATCCTTCAAATTTATAATGTTCTGTTATGTATTTTTGCATGGATCTGTCAATCAATGTTCTGGAAATTAATAATTTACAGAGAAGAAATCTTGGACTGAAATTTTTGTGTGGCTTCTTTTAATTTTTTCAAGATTGGAATCTGACAAACACGTGAGGCCTACCTGGTTTAGATGCTTGGTACCTTTCTGTATTTGTGCATGTAAAAGACTATTCTCCTTTGTCAAATGTCCACAATCTTCTGCCATCTTGTTGAGCAAATACTTATCTTCATCAGCTGAAAGCTCATTTTCCTTGAGTATCTGCCTTAATTTTTCAGCTTCCTCACTAAGTATAAAACATTTTAAATATTAGCTGTAATGGATCAATCAAAAATAAGGTTCTTTTAAAGTTCTATGCTACCACTATCTCTCCTGATTTTATTACTATACTATGCTGTACTATAGATCAGTGGTTCTCAACCTGTGGGTCGGGACCCCTTTGGGGGTCGAACGACTCTTTCACAGGGGTCGCCTAAAACCATCGGAAAACACATATTTTCGATGGTCTTAGGAACCGAGACACCAATTTTATGGTTGGGGGTCACCACAACATGAGGAACTGTATTAAAGGATCACGGCATTGGGAAGGTTGAGAATCACTGCTATAGATGATTATGCAGAAATGCTTAGCTATCCAGTGTGAACAAGAGATACTGAATAGTTCTAAAAATATTAAAAGGTGGATAACGCAAACGTCTTTACCTAAGTTCCTTAACAAAAGTCTCTTGTGCAGATTGGGACCTCGTTGATAATTTCTCTTCTAAGCGGTAAAGCAATGCTTGCAGTTGTGTGCACTGTGATCTGAGTTCTGAAAGGTTTTTTTCCATGTCTTGGTACTGCCAAATCTTCTGCTGACACTAAATAAAACATATAATAAAATGAATGCTAAACATTCCCTTCTGTCAGGATTTGCTGTTGTTGGAAGCATCATTAAGGATTCTTCTGGTAAGACTATAGAGCAGAGGTGTCAAACTCACAACAAGGCATGGGAGGAGTCACATGTGGGTATTAACACAGCCCATTTGGCCGGAGACTGAGGTAAATTTGAGGCCACTCCCTATGCTTCCTCCTCGTGACTCCCCAAATTAACCTCAGTCTTCGGCCCAGAAGGAGTAACTTTGACTCTCCACTTGGTTTTAGAGGTATTTTGTTCCTTGTATCTTGTCTTGTTCTTTTCCATTTGTGATTCCTCCCACCTCTCTCCTTGCGTCTCTGTGCTGTTTAAATTTCTGTTTTGACTTCGCACAAGTCGGACCTGTTGCACACATGGGAGCCCTCGAACCGCCGGGCGGTTAAAGGAGAGGGTGCTGTACCGCGCGACCCCTAGATCCATCAGTAGGGGTCACAGAATGCTCCAGAGGCTACTGAATGAGTGGCTTGGTCGGAGCCAGCTCGGCATTGGTCACCATTTTAGATGGCGGCCATCTTGGGACACACGTGGAGGGGTGCAAGGATCGGCGCATGTTTCAAGCCACCACAGGTGTACAGAAACACTGCCAGGAAGGAAAAGGTTCTCTTCGGGCCTGTGCTCTGCTGGTAATCCGGAGAGGGCCCTTTGATCGGCGGTGGGCCGGCTTATTTGGGCTGCGGATCGGCAGCAAGGCAGAGGATTGCGCCAGTCTGAAGGAGCTCCGGACCGCGCGCAGGAGCTGGGCCGGTTGGAATAGAGAGGAGGTGGGAAGGCAGCGTCTGTAAGTAGAAGCGATGGTGGAGGCTGCGAGGAGTGGGGAGGCGGCTGCCCCTAGATCACCAGGGGATTCGAATCTAGGTGAGGAGACCATCCGGGGGGCAACCCGTGTATCGAGGGGGAGGCCTACATCTAAGAAGGCCACTTATAAATCTGCTAGGAAGAGAGCACATAGCAAAGAGCCCCACATTACCAGAGCGACAGGCAGAAGGCTTAGGGAGGAGGTCAGTCCTTCCCCATCCAGGTCACATTCTCCTCTTTGGCCTTTACCCCTGCCAGGGGTCCAACTGGGCTCCCCAGATTCTCCATGTAGCTTGGAGAGGGATGCTAGCCCACTATCCCCTCCTCTGTCTCCAGCCCAGTCTTCAGGACACCGGGAATACCCCTTTGGCCACAGGGCAACGGCTTCTTCCAGGCCATGCTTGGCTCCTCAGTCTGTTGAGCCTCCCAGCCTCTCACCTGCTTATCCAGAGCTTTCTGAGGGTTTTCAGAATGTGATTGCCCGTGCAATTGCTCAGGGCATCTCATCAGGCATGCAGCATCAATTTCAAGCCTCTAGATGAAAATCTCATGGTATCCCACGAGGTCATCCAGATCAACCCCAATCTTCTGCAGCTAGAGAGCGCAGATCGGATTCCCCTTCCACAACTAGTGAGGGGTCTGGATTAGAGGAAGAGGGACAGAAGGATATAGCCTTCTCTGAGGATGAAGATCCCCAGGTTCCATAGGCCCCTCCTATTGCTGGCTTGTTCCCTCCCGCCTTGTTTGGTTCCCTGCTTTGCAAGGCCAGGGCTACTGCAGATCTGGATAGCACTCCAGCCCCTTCTCAAGCCGCTACTGGTTCCACTTCCAGTGGGGGGACCAAGAAGGGGCCCTTTTATAAGCCACAAGTTGAAAAGGAAGAGATTCCTACACCTGATTTATTTATAGAAGTGCTCAAATCTCAGTGGGCAAAGCCTGGCAGGTTTCCCACTACAGGCAGTAATGATCGCAGGTTTTATAATCTTAATGCAGCCTTCACTCAAGCACTGCAGGTGCCATCCATAGATGTCCTAGTGGCTGGCCTGGCCTCCACTTCTGCGGTGGTGACCGGTGATATTTCCAACCGTCTGAAGGCAGAAGAAGGCGGAAATGGGTCTGTGCAAGACCTTTCAGGCTGTAACATGGGCAATAACGGTGGCAGCTGCTGCTTCATTTTTTAACAGATCCACTCTGCTTTGGCTGGAGCAGCTTCATGATAGAACCCCCGTTTCTGACATGCGACTACTACAGGACATCAAGAAACTGATGGAGGCCACTCAGTTTTCAGCTGACGCCACGCTGGATGCGGTGAAGTATTCTTCCAGGGCTCTATCCTGTTCGGTGGCTTCCAGGCGCCTGCTCTGGCTGCGCAATTGGCAAGCAGAGTCTCGGGCAAAGTGGCATTTGGTGTACGGGAGACAAGCTGTTTGGAGCATCTCTTGACCCTATCCTAATCAAGAATAAGAATAAGCGCAAGGTCTTCCCCTCTATGACTAAGCGCTCTGACCACCGCCCTGCGCCTTACCCAAGGAGGTCCCCATACCAAACCCCTGAGCAGCACTTCCAACAGCCGAAGTATTCTGCATCCAGATATGCCAGAGAGGGAGATAGGCATTTTTCTAGGGACAGATACAGGTACCAACAGCCCAGTAGGGGTCCATTTCAAGGGGGTGGGGGGTGGCCGTCCCTTCCACAGAAACAAGCAATTCGGGGTCGGATCACCCGATCGGCAGCCACCTTACCTTGTTTGCGGATCGCTGGAAGCACATGACTACTGATGCATGGGTTCTTCACACAATTGAGTTTGGTTTACAGTTAGAGTTTCGTTCTTATCCCCTGAATAGGTTCTGTCTTTTCCCTTCCTCCAAGAATCTGGCAAAACGTTCCCTTACGCGCAAGGCCATTCGGCATTTGCTTGACATCAGGGCAGTGGAGTTAGTTACGGAAGCGGAGAGAGGTTTAGGGTTTTATTCCAACCTGTTTGTGGTTCCTAAGAGTTCAGGGGGGTGGAGAGCCATCATAGATTTAAAATTGTTAAATTCCAGACTGGTCTACCAAAAGTTTAAGATGGCCTCTCTCAAGTCCATATTGGAGGGCATCAGGCAGGGTGACTAATTAGCCTCCATTGATCTCACGGAACCCTACCTTCACATTATGATCGCTCCGGACCGTCGTAAATTCCTCAGATTCGCCTAGGGTGGAGTGCACTACCAATACAGGGCCCTTCCCTTTGGTTTGACATCTGCCCCTAGAACCTTCACCAAGGTGTTAGCTGTAGCTGCAGGCCATCTTAGGTCCTTCCCTGTCTGGTTACATTGTTACCTTGATGACATTCTCGTGCTGGCCACTACAGCAGACTGAGCTAAGAGGGATTTGAATCTCACAATTGCCACCCTGCGGTCCCTGGGGTTCTCGATTAATCTAGCCCCTACCAATAAGCTCCAGCATTTAGGGACCATCATTGACTCGGTGGCGTGTGAAGTGTTTTTGTCACAGGAGCGTAGGGACAGTATTTTGGAGTTGATCCGGGAGATCCACAAGACACGTTCTGTTCCCGTAGTCCTTTTCTCCAGGCTCCTGGGCAAGTTTATCTCCTGCATCGGGATAGTGCCTTGAGCTCGCCTTCATGCCAGAGAGTGACAGTGGCTCCTGCTGCCGCACCAGAGAGACGGGAAGTGTGACACCATCTTCAATGTTCTGGTGTCACCCCAGGTGTTTCTCTCCTTCCGTTGGTGGATGTCGCCAGCCCTGGCCAAAGGTTCCCTCTTCAGGGAGCCAGACAGGTTGGTCCTGACTACAGATGCGAGTATGTTCAGCTGGGGGGCACACCTGCAGTCCCAGATAGTGCAGGGCAGGTGGACGCCCGCAGATCTGCAGATGAACATCAACTGGCTGGAGCTCAGGGCAATTCACTTGGCGCTTCGGTACTTCAAGGAAGTGGTGGTCGGTCAGCATATCCTGGTCCTGATGAACAATGTGGTGGCCAAGGCCCATGTGAACAAGCAAGGGGGCACACACTAATTGGCACTAGGCAATGAAGCAGTTCGACGGGGCAACTCGGTGGAATGGAATCTCATCGATTCGGGTGGAGCACATCTCCGAGGTGGACACCCGACAGGCAGATTGGCTCAGCAGGGAGACGGTGGACTACGGGGAGTGGCAGTTACATCCAAGCATCTTCGAGCGGATTTGTCAGAGGTTTGGTCGGCCGACAGTGGATCTCTTTGCCGCCCCGTCGAATGCCCAGGTTCCAAGGTTCATCTTGCGGTTCCCAGCATGGGGAGCAGTGGACGTCGACGCCCTTCGTTGCAAATGGCCGTCCGGACTCCTTTACGCCTTCCCTCTGCTTCCTCTCCTTCCCGGGGTTCTGAGGAAGCTAGTGCTAGAGAGGGCAGAAGTGATTCTGATAGCGTCCCATTGGTCCCAACGGCCCTGGTTTGCGGACCTTGTGGGTCTGTTGGTTCTAGTTGTTGTCCCTTGTTCTTGTTCCCTTCCTTCCCAGGCTCTTCTTGGACTGGACCATCAGTTAATTTGGGAAGTCACGAGGAGGAAGCAGAGGGAGTGGCTCAAATTTACCTCAGTCTCCTGGCAAATGGGCCCTGTTAATACCCACGTGTGCCTCGTCCCACGATCGCTTCTAGACATGCAGTTCAGGTAAGATGAACTGACATTTTCTCCGTTCACTAAACCGGCGGTAGGCGTGGCCAAGGCATGATGCATCCAGCCCGTGAGCTGCAGGTTTGACACCCCATTTCTAGCATAAGGAATATACACTTATTATCTATTGCTTATATAGCATTTATGCACTAACCTTCCAGATTGCCCATTTGTTATCAGATATTGCATCTGTCATAACACTAGTATCTATGCATCTTGTTCCTTGCGATTAAGCCAAATTTCACCAGATTTTAATTCAAGTTTTACTAAAATGGGCACTCATTGCTAGAGCAGGTTGATGGGCATCCCTGTCCATAATTCTGGAAGCCGTATTCATTTTAATACTAGAGCTAGCTCTGAATAATATCAATTTTAATCAATTTCCATTAGAGCAGACATGAACATGAATTTTAATGCCCAAGGCTTCCCATTAAACTAATGAAGGCTGTTGTTTCATGACAAGACTGAAGGCTTAATTGACAGAGATGACTGGCCATTTCATAGAACTAAAGTTCCAAAATCACTTTTCAGGAACTAAGAAATAAAATAGGCTTGATCTTCAAATAATCCAAGTCAGAAATTTTTACTTTATGTATGAGTAGATCTACATAATGACCAAAGTTTTCAGAACTATATATACTTTAACGTTTGTACTGCAAACGTTTGTACTCCAAAAAGTGGAGTTATATTTCTCTTCAGAAATGTCATCTATTTGGATTAGCAAAAGCCTATTGAAGACACATAGTTTAGATAAATTATAGTTTAGGTAATAAATGCATATTATTTTCACTTTTAAGAAAGAATTGTCTATTCATCACAAGTCTCTCATTTTAAAATTAAAATTAATCCAACCATATATGCCTCTAACATAGCAATAACTCTTTCACGAATGCATTTGGTAAATGTCTTAACTGCAGTAACTTACTTTTGATTCCAAAAGACAGACAGCATGTTCTTTTTCTTTCACTGAATTCACAGTCTCTTGCATTTCTCTCTGAATTTTTAGCAGTTCTGCTTCTTTGTGTGAAATATCCTGGGTAGAGTGTTCAAGCATTTTCTTCAGTTTCGTAACCTCCTCCATTAGTAGCAGCTTTTCTTTAGCACTTGCATCTGCAGGAAATCATCAGGATCGCTCCATACATTTAAAATATGCCTGGTCTTCCTGTAAACATCTATTTCCTTTCTTGTGTGACTGCTTAGTTGAATTATGACATTAAGCCTCCAGATGTTTCTGAGGCTAGGACTCTAAAACTACTTATTAGGAAAGATAACCCCCTGAAACAAAGCAGGGCTTATGTCCAGATAAAACATACTTACAGTATGTGAAGAATGGGAATAAACAATATTTGAGTTGCTGCACCACCTTATGTGCAACTTCTTGAAAACCACTAGGCTATTTTTGTTGTGTAAACACACAAACAATGTGTACAGAGTTATGTGTTTGTATTATAGTGTCCCTCAGTCCAGGAAGATAGCTAGACAACTTTGCATTCAAAATCTCGGAGCTCTATTTTTTTTTCCTTTTGCCCGGATTACCGTACTTCTTCCAACAGCAATGCAGATGGGAATGCTGGCTCTAGCAATCTGAGATTCAGTGTCCTCCATTATTGTGGTTTTAGTAGAGAGGGAAATATCTAATTGCGATAGGGTTTTTTTAATATATAAAAGAGGTTGAGGGGCGGTAGTAAATTCAGCTATGAATGGAGAATTCTATAGTAGTATAGTTTATACTATGGAACTCTCCCCACTCATGGAAGAAATATAGCAGATGTTGTTTAAAAAGTTTTAGAAAAGAATTTTTGGTGCCTTATTCCACCTAAGAAAGGAAACTTGTATCAGAAGTGACTGGATTCATATATTGTTTGAGCAATGATAATCTTAAGAAAGGCTTACCAACTGGCCCAATTGTAGTTTATAAACTATGATTTAGGATTGTAATGCAACATGCATAAATAGCATCTGCTCCAAAATGGGTATTATAATAGACATCAAACAAATATTCATATTTCCTAATCTAGCAAATGTTGGGAAAGCCTGAATTTCCTATACTGGTTAGCAGTGACGTGTGGTGAGGTTTATGGCTGGTGAGGCTGGTGACATCATCAGCAAGGCGGGGAATGGGACCACGTGTGCTGGAGGCTCAGGCTGCCTCAGCCTCCAGCACACGTGATCCCATTCCCCGCCTTCCTGAGCGTGCTCTGCCGGCTCGCGCTCCACAGTCCTCAAAAGTGACTGGGGAACGACGAGAACCTTCCTGCCTCTGCTGGACTTTGCGCGCTCCTCTGCTGGACTTTGCGCGCTCCTCGCGACTGCATATTGCAGTTGCGAGGAGCGCGTGAAATCCAGCACAGGCAGGAAGGTTCTCGTCGTTCCCCAGTCGCTTTCGTGCCTTCGTCATCCGGGAGCGCCGACAACATTTCTGCCTCCGCCCTCCGCAGCTCTCGGGCGCGCCCGGACGGAGGTAGCCAGAATGGTGCTGAGGCAGTCCAGCGGGCGAGCGACCGAGGATCAGGCTGCTTCGCTCGCTCTTTCGTCCGCCCGGACCGCCTCGGCGTCACTGTGGCTACATCCGTCTGGCTGCGCCCGGGGGCTGCGGAGGGCGGAGGCAGAAATGTTGTCGGCGCTCCCAGATGACGAAGGCACGAAAGCGACTGGGGAACGACGAGTCGCTTTCGTGCCTTCGTCATCTGGGAGCGCCGACAACATTTCTGACTCCGCAGCTCCGCAGCTCTTGGGCACGCCCGGACAGAGGTAGCCAGAATGGCGCTGAGGCAGTCCGGCGGGCGAGCGACCGAGGATCAGGCTGCCTCGCTCGCTCTTTCGTCCGCCCGGACCACCTCGGCGTCACTGTGGCTACATCCGTCCGGCCGCGCCCGGGGGCTGCGGAGGGCGGAGGCAGAAATGTTGTCGGCGCTCCCAGATGACGAAGGCACGAAAGCGACTGGGGAACGACGAGTCGCTTTCGTGCCTTCGTCATCCGGGAGCGCCGACATTTCTGACTCCGCAGCTCCCGGGCGCAGCCGGACAGATGTATATAATATTATAATATTATAATATTATATATACATATACATATACATATACATATACATATACATATACATATACATATACATATACATATACATATATATATATATATATATATATATACATATACATACATACATACATACATATATAATATAATATTATATAATATTATATACTATTATTTCATGAAGAGAGGTGAGGCTCTGCCTCCCCTGCCTCCCCTGACCGCACGTCCCTGCTGGTTAGAGTAACAGTCTTCTTTCTCCTTTTCCTCTGGACTTCTACACATGTTCATCTTAAAAAAAAGAAAAAGACAGCTTTGCTTGGTATTACAAGTGTGATTGCAACACAAAGCTCCTGTCTTGTAAAGCCAGATTTTCCCAATTTCTGATAATCCATTATCAGAATATAGAATATAGTCACATTCTATACTGCAGTGATCCAGTTCACATACATAAATTTAGCTTAATAGCAAGAATGACACCCGATGAGGAGAAGAGTTTTTCATTACCAGACAGTACTTGAAGACGTTTGTGTATTGCTTGAGTTTCAGTTTCATAATGTTTGGTGCTATTTTCTTTCTTTGCTATATCTATTTCTGTTCTGTTTATGGTGGCTTCCAGTTCCTTTGAAAATATGCAATAGATTAATTTCATGTAAATGCACTTATTTCAGCTAAAAGACTAGTAAAAGCGCTTTTTGAATGTTGGAGAACACTGCTGAGAATATCACAGGCAACCAAGAAAACAAACATAGATTATCAAATAAATGAATTTTCATTTATTTTCATTTATTCGTGAGTTTTCATTTGGGACACAAGTGAATGGGCTCAAATTATCATACATTGGATGCATGATTGAAGACCTAGCTCCTATAACCTAGAAAGATGGAATGAAACAGAAGAAAGGAAAGGAAGGGAAAACTAATAGCAAAGTGGATGTTACTGCAATGATTAATGCACTTGAAGGTCGCGTTGGTAGATGATCTCTGGAGGGCCAGAGATAGGGGTTGTTTTTCTATCCTGGTCCTATTAGACCTCTCGGCGGCTTTTGATACCATCGACCATGGTATCCTGTTGCACCGACTGGAGGGGTTGGGGGTCCGGGGCACCGTTTTGCGGTGGTTCGGCTCCTACCTCTCTGGCCGGACGCAACGTGTGTTGGCAGGGGAGCAGAGGTCGACCCTATGCCCCCTTACTTGTGGGGTGCCACAGGGGTCGGTCCTCTCGCCACTCCTGTTCAACACATACATGAAGCCGCTGGGTGAGATCATCCGTGGTTTCGGGGTGGGATATCATCTGTACGCTGATGATACTCAGCTGTACATTTCCACCCCGAACCACCCCAACGAGGCCGTCGAAGTGATGTCCCGGTGTGTGGAAGCCGTACGGGTCTGGATGGATGACAACCGACTCAGGCTCAACCCTTCCAAGACGGAGTGGCTGTGGGTTCCGGCTCCCCGGTTCAACCAGATAATTCCATCTCTGGCCATTGGGGGCATTCAACTCGCCCCCGTGGAGCGGGCGCACAATTTGGGCGTCCTCCTGGATGCCAGGCTGTCCATGGATGAACATGTGACGGCCGTGGCCAGGGGGGCGTTCCACCAGGTTCGCCTGGTGCGCCAATTGCGCCCCCTATTGGACCGGGATGCCCTACGCACAGTCACCCATGCGCTGGTGACGTCTCGCCTGGACTACTGTAACGCTCTCTACATGGGGCTTCCCTTGAAATGCACTCGGAGACTGCAGTTGGTCCAGAATGCGGCCGCGCGGGTGATTATGGGGAGTACTAAGTACTCCCATGTGACACCTCTCCTGCGCGAGCTGCACTGGCTTCCTGTGGTCTATCGAGTGCGTTTCAAGGTCTTGATTACGATCTTTAAAGCGCTCCATGGCTCAGGACCTAGTTACCTGCGGGATCGTATTCTGCCCCATACATCCCTACGACCCATCCGCTCGCACAGAGAGGGACTTCTCCAGGTGCCGTCCACCAGACAGTGCCATGGGGCGGCGCCTAGGAGCAGAGCCTTCTCTGTGGCGGGCCCAGCCCTGTGGAATGACCTCCCCCCGGATATTAGGACCACTACTGACCTCCGCTCCTTCCGTGTCAAGCTCAAGACCCACCTTTTCCAAATAGCTGGCCTGGCTCAACCATAACTTCGTATCGCTCCTGATGGGTTTTTTAATTTAGTAATTTTATTTAAGGGGATTTTAAATTGTGTTTTTAATTGTCTTTCACTTATAAGTCAACTCTCCTCCATGCACATATGTATATGTCTCTGTTCTTTTTGGTATATATGTTTGTCTTATGTGTATTTTTATCCGTTTTGATTGTACGCCGCCCCGAGTCCTTCGGGAGAGGGTTGCGGCTAATCAAATAAAATTATTATTATTATTATTATTATTATTATTAAGGACCAGACTAGGAAAAAATCATCATGGAGAAAATTTACCTACAGTATGTGGTCACTAAGAATTGACACTTATTGATGCCGCTGAATCCCCCAAGCAATGGGGTAGCTCAGTGTCATATTAGATTAGCTTGTTTACATATACACTACTTAGTTTAACTGAACCACAGTTTATTAACATAACTTGGTTACCTCGATTTACACAATAGGCAGAATTACCTAAAGTGGCTGCACATTAATCCATAAACTAATGAAGAAAAGGCATCAAATTAAGGAATAAATAAATATGATGAGATCATCTAAAGTACTGCTCTACAAGCAATTGCAAGGATGGGTTATTTCTACAAACAGGTAATTATGTGATGTTATAACACATATTTATGATTTAAATAAAATGAAAAGACTATTCTATAAAGAGCCAGTGCAAATACAAAGATATCGTTGATAATTTTCCTTTCGAATGAACATGACGCTTTATTAAAACTGACAGATTTATTTTTTAGACAGGGTATCTTAACGATGCTTAAAGAAATGCCAACTTAAAAGCAACATGAAGGTGCTATAGAAAGAGCATCTCATATGGCCACAGAAACCTGTAATGATTGTTGAGGATACTGACATTGGAATGCTAATGCAAGAGAACCAAACAAAACCTTAACAGAAGTTACCTTCAGAGTCTGCAATATCGTTGTGGCTTTTCTAGTAACTTTAAGTGGGATGTGTGTAGCATTCTTAGCTTTCTCTCTAGTTCACGGTGCATGATTAAGGAATAAGATATATGATATTTGAAAGATCAATTCCTAGTTTCAGAAACAGGTAAACATCAGAAATACGTTAATAATCTTGAGTCATCATATTAATTTGCTATTATCTTCATAAAAATATGATTCCCCAAAAAATCCAGCTTCAAAAATTCTAAATTTCTGACAAGAGCATGGGTGATTTTGGCACTCCTTTTGGGAGCACTAAATATACACGATTTACATTTTTGAGGTAGGACTTAATGTAAGTTTTTTTCAATAGTCTTAGAAATAATAAATTACTTTTCAGGTTTTTTTAAACAGTATAAAAGAAAAGTATCCATATGCAATATAAAGGAGGATATAAAGGTATTATTTGGCCTCCAAACTTGCATTGTTTTCAGATGAATGGCTAGGGGTTAAATTTTAGATTTGTTCCATTGTTAACTAAGCTTATAACTGTATATCTCACTGCAAATAAAGTAAGGATATACGATTCTTATAATGTTTGAAGCAGAGAATGATAATTAAACTTCCCCAACTTAAAAAAATAATTTAAATTTAATAAAGTGAAGCACAACCCTCTAATATGATCTATTGCCAACAATACCTCATTGATATTTTAAAAAAATGAATATTTTGAGCAGCTGAGGCCCACTGCATTGTTTGGACCAATTCCTGTTTGTTTTGGAATAACCCAAAGCTAAACTGGGAGGAGCTTTTGATTATGTAGGAACTATAAAAGTGTATCTCAACACATCTCAAGTATTGGATTTTCTATAAAGGCAATGTTCCATTGCTCCAAATGGAAGGCAAATGTTGGCTTTGAAGTTTTCTGCAACCATTTCCCGCCACAGGAAATATCTATTCAATTGGTACATCACGGGTGGTAGATGGACTCTATTGGGATCCAGATCTGGAGGGTATAGTTATCTGGATGGGGAGAAACACATTTTGCTTAATCTAAACAAGACTGAGCAGCTCTGGGTTTTAGGCCCCAGGGATCTGAAAAAGTTTTCTATTTAGTTCTGGATGGGATTGTACTTCCCACAGACATAATTGGTGCGCAATCTAGAGGTAATTTTGAGTTGTGGCTCCTGTTAAAAGGAAATGGGGCAGTAGTGGTCAAAAAAACCTTTCTACAGATATATATTGTATGCCAGTAGAAACTCTTCCATGATCAGGCTATGCTCATGATTATCCATATTTTCATTACCTTCAACTTGGGCTATTACAACATTCTGCACATGGAGCTACCTTTGATACCATACAGAAGTTACAACTGGTCCAGAAGATACTGATATAGAGAGCTAAAGGTGCCAATGTAACATTATTATTGTACCACCAGTACCTTTCTACAGGCTCTAGGTGCAATTCAAGGTACATATTATTACTTACAAAACCCTTTAAAGCACAAGGCCATATTATCTGTGGGACCACCTACCTCAAATTATGTCTCCCCATCCCATGAGGTCTGGGCATGCTTCAGGTCTCCTCCATTACACAATGCCATCTAATGGGACCCAGAAGACATCATTTCTCTGTCATGGTGCCTGTCTTTTGGAACACATACCCTTCAAGATTCATATGGCCTAATCCTGCTGGCCTTCCACAAATGGTTGCAAACTTCGTATTTCCCCTGGGAACTGAGTTAGGACATTAGATTAGCCCATCTGGAAGACCAACATTTTTAGGATTTTGAAGATGTTTTGATTTTTAATCTCTGTCCACTTATATTGCAGAGTTATGGTTCTTTGATGTTTTTTGTTAATCTTTTATTCCTTTTAATCCTTTGTTAGCTGCCTACAGTCACATTTTATGAGTTAGGTGGTCTTACAAATTTATAAATAAATAAGTGCCATTCCAATTTTAGTGTTGGAAACACTGGAGAAAGTACATGATATACCGTTAACAAAAGGTGTGACTTAATTTTGTCCCAAATAAAGAGAACTAAATATTGGGAAAAGGAAAAAAAAACCCCTACCACATTGTGTTTTAGAGAAAATTAATCCAATAAATTGTATTCTTTCATAACAAACAGGCATGGATCCTTGGTATTCAAAATACAGAACATTTTAAAGTTGTTAAGAAATAAAGCTAATTTGGAACAGCCATAAATACTTGTAATAAAATTGCATTATTTGAAAAGGATATAGATAAGTTGTCTCATATTCTAGTAAGCAGATTTGTTTTTGCAAATTCTTTATGTACTCAGCTTCAAATGAATTGACGGAGTTCATCTCACTAAAAAAAAGGAAACGCAAACTATATATTAATGTATTAGTAGCTACAGATGGGGGGGGGAGATGCTATTTTCATCTCTTTTGTATCATGAAACCAATGAAGATTTTAAAAAGCTTACAAGGAACATTGCATTTTTCTTTATCTTTCCTTATATACATAACATTGCTTTCTTTTTTATGCATTTATACAATTTATAGGCCACTTTCAATTATAAAAAAGTAAAGTAAAGATGAAAGGCAGTTTGGTATAGTAGTAAGGAACCAGGCTAAAAACAGGAGACCCTGACTTCTAGAGCTGCCTTAGGCACCAAGCCAGCTGGGTAACCATGAGCCAGTCACTCTCTCTCAGCCCTAGGAAGCAGGCAATGGCAAACCACTTGTCAAGAAAACTGCAGAGACTTGTCTACATAGTCCCTGAAAATGGAACAAGATTGAACAAAAGGGGGGAAAAGTTAAGAAAAATAAACAGATAACAAAAAAGATGCTATGAATGACAGATAAACAGATAAATAGATGGTGTGGATGGATGGCTGGATGGCTGGATGGCTGGATAGATAGATAGATAGATGATAGATAGATAGATAGATAGATAGATAGATAGATAGATAGATAGATAGATAGTAGATAGATGATAGATAGAAAGATAGAAAGAAAGAAAGAAGAAAGAAAGAAAGAAAGAAAGAAAGAAAGAAAGAAAGAAAGAAAGAAAAAGAAAGAAAAAAAGAAAGAAAGAAAATAAAGTAACCAACCCCATCCTTTCCACATTCAATAGGGCTTCAATTTTTATCCTGCCCCAAGTCTGGGATTATCACCAGGTCTTTAATAGCTTCATGCAACATCCTCAGGATTCAGATCCCTTGAGTGGGGGAATATTATTCCAAAGTGAAGGCACCTAACAGAGAAGGCATGCTTCCCTGCTCCCACTAGATTTACCTGCCTGATTGATGGGGCCTAAGCAAGGCCATTCTTCTGATTAGATATGTAGAGGATTGAAGTGTATATGCTGCTTAAGTTTAAAATTGGATCTACCCACCAACTAAGCAAGTGTTTAATTATGGACAAATAGCCTGAGTTGACATCTTTCCTATGATTTGTCTTACCATTAAGTTTGTACAAGCTTGATGTTCTTTTGTTACTTTCATCTTGCATTTCATAGAATTTCATGATGCATGTCTGCTACATTTAGTAATGTTTCATTGATTACTAAGCCCTTGTTTGGAGAAGTACTGTTTGTTTAGAGAAGATTATTTGTATATTAAGGATGTATGTATGCAGTTGCAGTTTTGAACTCAGTTGAATTTCTACCTGAGTAAATCTGCACAGACATGTGGCTTCAAAATGTAGAATGATAGCACTTAAGTTGCTCAGGAGTAGGAAACTGTTGCTCTGTTCTGCCTTTCATGCCTGAGTCTCCTGAATGTACCTGATTAGCTGTTATGTGACACTGAATGCTGGTTTAGATCCAGCATTCTGCAGGATTCTTATAATCTTAAAAGGACTTCCAACTGGCTTGAAGAGTCATGGGTTGGATCAATCTGTCAATCATCTCTCTAGCAATCAGGTGTTAATATTTTATACCCCCGTTCATTTTTGACTCAGTGTTAGAAACCCAATTATTCCATTACAGAGAAAACAATCAATGCTAGTTCAGAAAGAATCCAAAACTAAAATTAGCTGAAATCTTTATTGGAATCAGGCAAAATGATTGGGCAAGATTTCAAATTCTCCAGGATTTTTCTCAAACTATTACAAAAAGAGGCAAGGGGAAGAAGTCAGAACTCTAAGGAACAGATGTGCTGGCTCAGTTCTGGAGCAGCAGACTAGAATCATTCTCAAAGTGGAGACTGGAAAGCAAATGGATGAGTAAGTACAGGAAGTGCATATTGTTGGAATCAATATGCTGACTCTGTAAACCAGGGGTGTCCAAACTTGGGAACTTTAAGACTTGTGGACTTCAACTCCCAGAATTCCCCAGCCAGCTGGCTGGGGAATTCTGGGAGTTGAAGTCCACAAGTCTTAAAGTTCCCAAGTTTGGACACCCCTGCTGTAAACTGATTAGAGAGGCTGTAAAGCACTGCTATTAACAAAGGAGAAGGGACAACAATATCCAGTTTGGGGCTTTATGTCCCAATTTTCTACAGAGTCCACCCATTTTCCCTCCTGGCACTTCAAACCTCTGAGCTTGTGTATCCTGAACTGATTCAAGGAGGACAAATGAGCCCTCCAGCCTTGTCGAGGTCACTATACTAGCACAAGGACAAGAATAATGGTCCTTCCTTTCTGGTTTTGGAAGCACAAAGCCTAATAATTCTTTCTCCATTTGAGAAACTGAGGCAAGAGGTGGAAACAAATGACTCTCTCCCCCACCACTAACTAAACTGGAACCTGATCCTCTCCGTTACCAAGGTCAGTTTCAGCATCCCCACCAGAAATGCATCTTGTCTCCTGATGCCCACTTCCTAAACGGTAAAAAAAAAAAGATGCTCAAGGAAACGTGAGATCTAAAAGGTTCGCTTTTCACTCCGCCTCTTTTGAATACGCCCAGCAGCCAAAAACTCACCCACCTACATCGCCGACACCTCTTTCTCGAAAGGGGAACCTGCAGATACAACTCGGTGGGAAAAAGAACTCCCGGGCTTGACCGACTCCTGTTTGTCGGCTGGTGCCATAGAAACCCTTTCCTTCCTCCCGCCCCTTGTCATGCGCAGACTCCTAGGACGATGCCGGAAGGATGTTAAGAAGTGCGCGGAGCAAGGCTAGGGGGTATACTCGCGTTTAGCATGCGGGTCCTGGGCAATCGCGACGTTCGTGGCGACCCTGCTGCTGTTAGTAGAGTTTTCGCTGAACAGCCCAACTCGGCTGGGAATCCGGAGAGTGATGGCCAGCAGCCTGGTGGGGTTAAACTTTAAGCAAGAGACGCCATGTGAGACTGGGTTATAGCAAGCCAATTTTTCGTTTCCCCTAGTAAAGAGATCTATGCCGATGGAAAATGCCCGGCGTTCTCTGAAGATATCTTATTATACAATAATATAGAATAGTAGAGTTGGAAGGGACTTTGGAGGTCTTCTAGTCCAACCCCTGCCTAGGCAGGAAACCCTATACGGTTTCAGACAAATGGCTATCCAACATCATCTTAAAGACTTCCAGTGTTGGGGCATTCACAACTTCTGGAGGCAAGCTGTTCCACTGAATAATTGTTCTAACTGTCAGGAAATTTCTCCTCAGTTCTAAGTTGCTTCTTTCCTTGATTAGTTTCCGCCCATTGCTTCTTGTTCTACCCTCAGGTGCCTTGGAGAATAGCTTGACTCCCTCTTGTTTGTGGCAACCCCTGAGATATTGGAACACTGCTATCATGTCTCCCCTAGTCCTTCTTTCTCTTAAGCTAAACATATCCAGTTCCTGCAACCATTCTTCATATGTTTTAGTCTCCAGTCCCCTAATCATCTTTGTTGCTCTTCTCTGCACTCTTTCTAGAGTCTCCCCATCTTTTTTACATCGTGGCGACCAGAACTGAATGCAGTATTCCAAGTATGGCCTTACAAAAGCATTATAAAGTGGTATTAACACTTCATGTAATCTTGATTCTATCCCTCTATTTCTGCAGCCTAGAACTGTGTTGGCTTTTTTGGCAGCTGCTGCATACTGCTGGCTCATATTTAAATGGTTGTCCACTAGGACTCCAAGATCCCTTTCACAGTTACTAGTACTGAGTACATCTATACTGTACCTGTGCATTCCGTTTTTGTTGCCTAAATGTAGAACCTTACTCTTTTCACCATTGAATTTCATTTTATTAGATAGTGCCCAATGTTCAAGTTTGTCAAGATCCTTCTGTATCTTAAGCCTATCTTCTGGAGTGTTGGCTATTCCTGCCAGCTTGGTGTCATCTGCAAATTTGATGAGTTCCCCATTTATTCCCTCATCCAAATCATTGATGAAGATGTTGAAGAGTACTGGGCCTAAAACAGAGCCTTGGGGTACTCCACTGCATACTTCCCACCATGTAGATGCAGTTCCATTGAGGACTACACGTTGAGTGCGGTTGGTCAGCCAGTTACGAATCCATCTGGTGGTGATGCTGTCTAACCCACATTCTTCTACTTTATCTAGTAGTAGGTTATGGTCTACCTTATCAAAAGCCTTACTGAAGTCCAAGTAAACTATATCGACGGCATTCCTCTGGTCCACTAATTTTGTCATATTATCAAAGAATGCAATAAGATTAGTCTGGCATGATCTGTTTTTGACAAATCCATGTTGGCTTTTGGCTATTACTTTGTTTGCTTCTAGGTATTCGCAAATTCGTTGCTTGATTATTTTTTCCAGAATCTTTCCTGGTATTGAGGTCAGGCTGATAGGTCTGTAGTTTCCTGGATCTAATTTTTTCCCTTTTTTGAAGATGGGAACCACATCAGCTTTTTTCCAGTCCTCTGGCAGTTCCCCGGTGCTCCAGGATCTCTGAAAGATATAATTCAGTGGTTCTGAGATCTCGTCTGCTAGTTCCTTCAGAACCCTGGGGTGTAATCCATCCGGTCCTGGTGATTTGAACTCGTCTAAGGTAGACAGGTGCTTACTTACCATTTTCTTCCCTATTTCAACTTGTGTTCCTATCTGATTTTTGTGGTGCTGCTTTTGACAGGTTGGACTGTTTTATCCCTTTGTGTAAAGACAGATGCAAAACATGAGTTAAATAGTTCTGCTTTCTCCCTGTTGCTTGTCACCTTCTTGCCACTTTCTCCTAGCAATGGACCAATTGTTTCCTTAACTTTTTTCTTGTTTTTAACATGTTGGAAGAAACTTTTTTTGTTAATTTTTACTTTTGTGGCAAGCCTTTCTTCATTGTGAGCCTTAGCTTTCCTCACTTCATCTTTACAGGCACCGGCTATTTGCTGATATTCTGCCTTAGTTATGTCCCCCTCCTTCCACTTTTTATACTTACCTTTTTTGTGGGTGGGCGTAGTAAGGTTTTCCAGGTGATAAGCACGTGGGATGAATAGTAGTGCCTTTAATGTTGTCTTTCAACCCAAGCTTTAATGTGAAGATTTTGTTGTCAACGCGCGTTTCACACCAATCCTAATAACAACAGATGCTCCCTTGGGGATTTCTTTTTGGTTTTGTGCCCAATCTTTTTAAATAAACAAAACTCCAAAAAAATACTCCATACAGAATGTGTTTGTCTAAAAGTTGACTGAAAACAAGCAATTTAATGTATGAATGTATTTATGGTGATGACAATTCTGCCCCATTATTTTTTCTCTGTCAAGCACTTGCTGGCTAATACAAACAGAAAGCATGCTTAAGACATTTATGTATATTTCCGAGAGATATTTCTGATTTGCTGTCCTTGGAGCCGGCTGATGTAACTCAACTGCTACTAACTCAACTGCTGGAATGTGGAAGCAAGCCTTATAGTTTATAATGGGGCTTGCTTGGTGTGTGTGTGTGTGTGGAGAAGAGAGAGAGAGTGAAAGGTTAGCCAGGAGATTAGCCAGGAGATTAAAATGTGACTGATTAGTTGTGCTGCACGTTTGTGAACCAGTCATATTAGTTCATGGTTCAAATCAGGTAAGAGGATTAAGGAACTCTGGGTTGTTGTTTTTAAACAATGGGTCATCATTGAAGAACTTGAGCAGTGTGTGTGTCTATAAGAATTTTCTTACAGGCTAAATTTTCAGTACAGAGAACCCATCATTGAGTATAGTATATGCTCTTTTTGAGTAAAGAAGTGGGAGTTTTATTTTCATGGCTGTGAGTCTGCATATCATCTGGGTCAAGAAAGTAGATGAAAAAATGTGCAATTGCACTTTTAATAGTTGTGCTGATGTGGGAATTTGTCTAAGAAGTTGCAACCACTGAAGTTCCCTCTTCACAACAGAATTGAAATGAAATTGTGCTTGAGCAGGTAATGCTGATTATTTAAGGTACCAGAATTCTGCAGAAGGGATATCTTTCGTCTGTAGTGAGTTGCAGCACTGGCAGAGAAAGACAATCACAACTCTACACACAGTTACAAAGACCAACCCAGTGGTCTGTCCATTACTGGGTGCATGTTTACATGAAAAATAAAGTCCTCCCATCCACCATAAAAATACATGTTTCCTATATAACAGTGCCCCCATTCCCAGGAGGGAGTAAATTGTAAGTATTTACTGTGCCCACTTTGGTGGCATATCTTCTGATACAAGAAGCTCTGATAGTGCAGTGGTTAGAATGCAGTACTGCAGGCTAATGCTGCCCACAGCCAGGAATTCGATTCTGACCAGCTCAGGTTTGATTCAACCTTCCATCTTTCCAAGGTTGGTAAACTGAGGACTCAGATTGTTGGGGGAAATATGCTAATATTTGTAAACAGCTCAAAGAGTGCTGTAAAGCATATGGAGCAGTATATAAATCTAAATGCTACTCAGAGGTGGTATTCAGCAGGTTCTGACCAGTTCTGGAGAACTGGTAGAGGAAATTTTGAGAAGTTCGGAGAACCAGTAAATACCACCTCTGACTGGTCCAGTGGCGGGCTGAACTGGTAGTGGTTTGGTGGCCTTGTCAGGCTCCAGCTGTTCATCTGCCTCACTGATGTCTGACTCTGAAGGCAGCTGATAACTGGCATATGTCTCTGGCCCCTTCTCTGCCTCCAACACAGAGCCCTCATCAGAGCCTTCCCCAGACTCCAGGACTGGCCCATGTTCCTCCCCAACCTTCTCACTGTCTGAATCTGCTGCCAGCTCTGCTGGCCACTGGCAGGCCACAACAGTTTGAATCAAACCATGTCCATCAGTTACCTGAAGTTGACCAATCTAATAGGACATGCTTCCTTGTACTGGAAGGTGGTGGAGTAGTGTCAGAGAACAGCAAATGATCTAATCATGATGGGTGAAACAGAAACCTTCCCCAATTCCACATCATGCTGCCAGTGCTCCAACACAAACAGAACATGTGAATGACCACTATTATGCAAAAATGGTCTGAAAGTCCAACAAATGTGGAGGCTGACCATTTCTAAAGACAACCTAAGCACTGATATTGAATGCCCTAATTTCTTACTTTGAAAATATTTTGGAATTCCCTCCATAACCCATTGACCCTTCCAGGTCTGATAACGTTTCCATTACCAGAATTCTTTGATTGTGTTTGGAATTCTGAGAATTGTAATGTCAACAGACGGGAAGTGTCAGAAGATTGTAGAAAGACGTGTTCAGGGATTAGCTTTAGCTTTGTATCTGCTACCCTTGTAAAATTTGAGCCACAATGAGATTATGTCTGCGTTCATGCAAAATAGTTCTTCATTGTGTTTACAAAGTGCAAACTATAAATACATGGTTTATTTCAGATGTCTACATGTCTGTATTGGTTTTTTGTTTTGTTTTTTTGGCAATGATACAGAAGTGGTTTGCCATTCTGTTTTTCACAATATTTTTTTATTAATGGGGGAAGCCTTACTTCAGCCCACAGGCCTGAGATTTTTCTGGTAGTCTCCTACACAAATATTAATGAGGTCTGACATCTGCTTAGCAAAGCCAGATACATGTATGAGGCTTTGCTTTCTTAAATTAATCCAATCTTAGGGCTTCTCATGAACCATAAATTGACCACATGAATTGAGTTCATAAAATATGGTTAACTAGTCTGAAATTCAATGCATTCAATAGATGCAGGCTAAGTTTCAAATAAGAATTTTCAATAGATTTTTAAAAAGAAATGTAGAATTCCTATGTTTGCAGTCAACCGTCTTTCTCCAAAGTATTGGACTTTGCCTTCTTGTAAGTCAATGTTTCTGTTAAATTACATTTATCTGTACTCCTGTTTCCAAAGTGTGCATTTAATTATTATTTTTATTTGTGCATGTCTCAGGCTGCTAACCAATAACCTACAATTATTCGTGCTTATTAATATGAATGCACTACAATACTAGTATAATACTTGCAAAGAATGGCAAACATTTCCAAAGTTACCATCTAGGGCAGTGGTAGTCAACCTGGTCCCTACCGCCCACTAGTGAGTGTTCCAGCTTTCATGGTGGGTGGTAGGGTTTGCTGTAACTCTGCTTTATAAATTTTATAAAGTAAAGTTACTTCCCTACTTTATAAATCACCATTACTGTGGAACCGGTGGGCGGTTAGAAATTTTTACTACTAACAGAGATACAAAAGTGGGTGGTAGGTATAAAAAGGTTGACTACCCCTGATCTAAGGAGCTGCTCAAATCAGGCTGACAGAGTAAGGATGCAAAAATGTCAGATGATCACTAGATGGCAGGAGTTAACTTTTTGACTCTAGAATGCCTTCTAGTAATTGTCTGGAGCTTTGCAACCCAAATGTGCAATGCATCGCAAGTTATGGACCTTGAATTTGCAAAGGTGTACAATGAAGACTTTGTATGGGACTTTATGTAGGGCTATCAAGATATTTCCTGTGTTCTACATTTTATATTTTTAATTTTCTTGCTATGTTATCCTGTTTTATTTCACTCTGAACCAAGAGTTGCTGTTTCCATTTTCCATCTGCAAATTGGTGATTCACAACTGACTCACTTCACAAAAGGGATACATCATGAGGGTGGTTTTTTGTTTTTTTTTGAGGATGCTATATACCGTATTTTTCGGAGTATAAGACGCACCAGAGTGTAAGACGCACCAAGGTTTTGAGGAGGCAATTTTTTTAAAAAAAGTAGATAGGTAGATAGAGAGAAAGAAAGAGAGAGAAATACAGTAGGTAGGGAGGGAGAGAGAGTAGTTATGTAGGTAAGTAGGTAGATAAAGGGATAGAGTGTGAGAGAGAAATAGAGAGAGAAATACAGTAGGTAGTTACGGGGAGAGAAAGAGTGTAGGTAGGTAGGTAGAGGGATAGAGAGAGAGAAATAGAAAGAAATAGAGAGAAATACGGTAGATAGATAGGGAGAGAGAGTAGGTAGGTAGATAGAGGGAGAGAGAGAGAAATACAGTAGGTAGGGAGAGAGTGTGTGTAGGTAGGTAGAAGGAGAGAGAGGGGGGGTAGGGGGTACAAGAGGTAGGTAGGGAGGAAGAGAGAGTAGGTAGGAAGGTAGATGTTTCCAGGTGTATTTATTCATGTGCTGGAGAAGGAAATCGCTGACAATCTGCAGCACCTTAAGACTTTGTTTCTGCTGGCACAGCACTTGATCAATGTAATTCTCATCAATCAGTTAAAGAGCTTTCCAAAAGGAAAAAAAAAGTTTTTGCACTCTGCAAACCTCCCAAAAATGGCCCATTTTTTGTGAAAACGGGCTCATTTTTTGTCAAAAAAATTGCATGCATAGCCTTATGGAGGCTTATAGAGTGCTGCTGGTTGCTGGGGGGGGGGAGAAACGGCCCATTTTTCACTTATTTCTGCCCTGCCCAGCCCCCAGGAGCTCTCAGGAAGCCTCCATAAGGGTATGTATGGCCATTTTGGTAAAGGGGGCGGGGTTTTAGGAGGCAAAAAATGCTGTATTCGATGTATAAGACGTACCCAGATTTTCACCTCTTTTTTGAGGAAAAAAGGTGCGTCTTATACTTCGGTATAAAATACGGTAATTCTTATAAGAATTATAGCTGTAGTTGTACACCATAAAGACCAAGAGAACAATGCAAAAATCTGCTTTCTTTTTCCCCCCTCCCATTGAAAAGTTAAGAATAAATAAAACTTACTTTGTCAAGCATTTGTTAAGCTTGAAATGAACAAATGGTGCTGAGATCCAACTTCCATCAATTTATAGCCAATGATAAGGAATGACAGCAATTGTGGTTTAACAGTATCTGGAAGGCCACATGTTTACCATTTTTGCTTTAGGTGGATTTTATTGGCATCTAGAAAGCTTCCTTGTTCTGATAGCTTAATCCTGTTTATTTTGATTGGCAATGGTTATCCATGGATTCAGACAGGACTGTTCAAGCCAGATTTCTAAACCCCAGGGATTGCGTACATAGTGCATCTGTTAATAGCACTGAACACTTACCTTGTTTTAACGTTTTACCCCTCTATTGGTTATATTGAAGGGACACATCATGGTAAACCAAGTAGTGGTTCCTGAAATCATTTTTAACACACCTACACTAGAGCTCCTTCTGATCATGGTGTTGAATTTTAATTAAACAATTGCTGTAACTTGATAAAGTGGGTTCCAGACCAGCTCATGTGAGAGAGCCTCATTCGTTATCCCTTGTAACTCTTCCTTTGATGCCCCTTAACCCTTCCAAAGCATCAGTCACAACTCTGAAACAAAATAATCTCCATTTTTGCATAATGTTTTACTGTGCTTTGTCTTTGGTCAAGCATGGGGTCTAGTTATCTAAAGGATCATCTGTCTTATGCAGTTTCTACTCATCCCATATGATGCAATGAAGTTGGAATGCTCTGGGTCCCTTGTTTAAACAGTGAAATCTGTTGTGACTCATGAAAAAGGAGTAATGTGTATTGGCTACAGCATCTGCCTCTTGAATGATATCTCTCCTGAAATCTCTATGACCCTCCACCCTGACTTCATTTAAATAAGCCCTCTTGCTCTTCCCCCAGGCCTTAGGTGGAGTGAATGGTGCACCTCTTACAGAAGATGAGTTTGTTAGTCTTGTGCTATTTTTACTGGATATTTCTTTTCTGCATTTTTTTATACTTCATTGTTTTAAATTATCTTATACCTGCCTAGAGTCATGATGGTGTTAGATGGCCTATAAATACATTGAAGGTAGTTAAAATGTGAGTGAAACACATACAGATATATTTTGAGCAACTGGTAAAATTCCTTCCCTTTTTTGTTGGAAAATGGATTGGAAAGTAATGTTGTGTATCCTTTCTATGCATATCTGGACTAACATGCCATGTAACCTACCCATCATTTGCTATCATCCCACTCCAGGTGAAAGAACTTGTGTATGTGAATATTGTGTCTATTCAAAGATTCCAGGCATGCATGTGACTCCCAACAGTTCCAGTTGTGGACCCAAAAAGTAGCAAATTGTAGCATTTAATGTTATAGAAGATAAAAATGATAAATATTTTTTCCCCATTTTATCATGTCTGATCCAAGCACTTCTCCGGGCAGTTTCCGAGAATAAAAAGCATAGGTGGATAATCATGTTAATTGTATTTAATATTGATTAAAGGTGAAAATAAAATCATACCACTTTTGCCCTATTTGCAACTAATATTTTGGAAGAGCAGCTCCTGGCAAACCCGTCAAGAGCCAAGTATAACCTTTGCAAAGCACAATCTGAGCCCAATTCCCCCGTCACCAAACAGCTTGTGCAGTTTTGTAACTTTTAAAAGACTGTAGACCTACTTGTCACCATAGGAGGGCACACTGAAATAAACATTGCCCAACATTTAAATAAGTGGCTTCTAGAAATTTCAACTGGGAGCTGAAACGACTGAAACAATAAGGATGCCTTCACTGACAACTGTAACTTGCTTTCTGATTAAATATTTGGATTATTGAGAAATTCTATTCCAACTACAGATATGGCACAATGCAAATGAATGATAACATGGTAGTAATGTTGAAAGACGTCAGGGGTAACACCAGGTTTTTATCTTTAGAAAACCTATCTCTGTCCTGTGTTTATATTAAACGATCCCATAATGAAAGGATCTTACCTCAAAATATGCTGGAATTTAAAATGCTCTGGTAAGTAATTATTTCCGTTAGTTCCAGTGTTAGATTACTTAATGCAGCACAGTAGAAATAACTGATTTTCTCTTCCCAAAACACTGGTACATTTTTGTTTCACTACAATAAGAGCAAAAGCTAACAGAAACAAATCACACATGAAAACACTTACACAAAAGCTTTTATTAAATGAAATAATTCAGCACACTCCATGGTAGCAAATCAATTTTAAGTGCATTTAAATTGCATTTATGGACATCATAACAGTCTGAATAAGGTCTTCCAACTAAGTTCAAGCAAATGCAACCAAAGAAATAGCCATTAACAGTAAAACAGTTTTATGACAAGTAAAGCAAAAGCATATTTGTCACAGACAAGAATTACAAAGCACAGCTCACTTACTGAGACTATTACTACAATGGATTTTAACAGATGGACTAATAATCTATTCCTAATGATAGATCTTATGTCCTATTACTTCAGTAGCATATTGTTTTCTTTCCATTCTCTTCGCCCAAAAGATTAAAGATTTCAAGTTCTGCAACTCTTGTTAGGCAGGGAAGAAAACGGGGGACACACACACACAAATGTAAATGTGTTGTGTTCTCTAGTTTGGAAAGCTCATTCAGATAAAATAGACTGCATGCCACAAGAAAGTGCATTTAGGGCCAGCTTAAAACCTAAAATTCTGCTTTCAAAAACAATGGCAAGATTTACATCAGAGCAGAATTACCCATTTCTAGGGTAAAATAGCTGTAAAATATTTTAGTCGTCCCATAAAACCTTTTAAATCAGTTCATAAAGCAATACAAAACACCTTTATTTTCTTGGAGAACAGTGAAAAAACACTAAAACATTTAACCATATGAATCTATTTATATATCTATTTATAATTTACATATATTATATACACACACAAAATGCACAATATACCAAAAGCTGGCAAAGCACTTCAAACGGTTGGTTCCCCCACCCCCAACTCAAGATTCTGAGACCTGAACTAGTTTTATTTTTGCATGTACAGCCTGATAGGAAACCAAGACGTAGTAATCAGAATATCTGTATTTGATTAAAAATTATATAAAAAAGACAGAACATTTCTTTTTCAAACAACCCTCTAAATATATATGAAAAGTATCCAGTATTTCCATTAGTGCCAAAGTTGGAAGCTCTCTTTCAAATATTTATAAAGTGATTTTTTCCATATTAAACAGATAAGAAACTCTCCTGAAAGATAACTCACTTTCCTTATATTCTTTGGATGGAGTTCCATTGATTCCAATGAAAGGGAAACCCCAGAGATATGACACAGCCTTGCAAGTTTTGAAACATACCACAAGTTTGCAGCATTCATACTGAGAGTAGTTGCCATCTGTCCTCATGTCTTACTGGAGGTAGGCTGCTGTTATCCCAAGATAGATTTTTTTTTACTTAATACTACTTAATCACTCCCAGTCTTTGCTTCGAGGTAGGCTTGAATCTAATCCGAGGCCAACCTAGAAATCACTCCCCTGGCACAGGGATAAAATACATTATAAAAGAGCCCTCTAGTGATGGTGATGTCTGTATGCTATCTCAACACCCAGCCCTTCAACAGCATATGTGCAATGAGATTCCTCTCAACAGTCAGAAACAAATAAATTATGACGTGATTTATTAGAGACATAGTAGAATGAGAGAGATGTTTCTTCCTGTGTTGGACAGTTCCTAGGTTTCTTAAAGAGTGTTTCTCAAAAATCGGGTTAACAAAAGATTAGATAATTGTATATAAAATAAAGCAGTACGGTAGAATTGTTGCTTAATCGAAAAATAATTACATCAGGAAAAATAATTACATCAGGAAAATCATTCTCTCCAGGCTCCACTCTTCAAATGATTGCATTTCAACTCTCATGCTTATCTAGATAGAAGGCATTGACTATAAATCAATTGGCTTGAGGCATTTGAAAAGTTTAATTTGACTAAGTTTAAGGAGTAGCTCAGAGAGTTGAAGTTTCATAATCACTTTCCATTTGACAGCCATTGCAATTGGATGCACTTAAGCAGCTGACAATTCATTACATATATTAGATAAAATCCAACCAAAATATAGAGTGCCTGGTTTTCAGAGGAATGATTTCAGCATATATACAAAGAAACCAATCCATGCCTTCTGGGAGGCAGGCTAAGCAGCCTAAAGAGTACTAAACCTCTGCAATACTCTCTTAGGGGGTCCTCTAAGACTAGGCTGGAAAAGTCTGCCAATTCAGATTTTCTCCTGGCAGTTCCTGACTAGGGGAGTCTAGGGAACACCAGGGGTAATGCAAATGGCTGTATATCTCCCCATCCAGAGTCACAAGTACATCTACAAAAAAATAGTCCAATACTTGCCAATGAATTTCCAAATTTAAATGCATTCTATTAGAGTCAGTGGGAAGAACGGATAAAATATAGAACTGCCTAATATGCTGGCTGTGTGAAACAGCAACAATAGAAAGCAGTGGAAACGTTTTGTTACTCTCCTATCATAAACAGTGAGACTTAAAGCAAATTGCACCTAGACTGGTATGTATTTAATTATCTTTAGTTATATTATCTAAAAACAAAATGCCACACCCAGGCCTTTTCTACATGGAAGGTAACTTTGGGTAAATATCTCCTTAAATAGATTCTTAGAAAAATGCAGAGCTGGTACAAAACAAGCGTGTTAAAAATGAAAATATGTGATGTGCAGTTGCAGATACATTCAGTCCCAAAATCCAACACTTACTATGTAAGAAATATTTGTAGAACTGCATTTTGAAATATCTGCAGAAACAGTAACTGAATCCTATTGGCTACACTTAACTTCTAGTCTAACATGTTGAAATAACCTAAGTGCTTTTGTTTTCAGAATGTAATAATTAACATAAAATCCTCAAACCAATTTAAGTGGGATTTTTGCTGAGTCTTTTAGGCATGACTCTGATGCTCCAGCCTTTTCATGTGTGTCATGTGTGTGTCGTGAAAAAGGGGCAGCATTTTGCAGTGTCGCCATTGTGACTTTTTTTGACTTCCCTGTACATGCCCTGGGTGCCTCTATAATATTCATTAATACTGTGTCAGTTTTAAGTGTTAGCAGTTTCGATAGGAAAGATTTTACAAATATTGGATAGATCTGACTTTGACAAAAACCTCTATATTAGAATGCAAGTTTTACAACAGTAGGCCAAAATTAGGTTCTGATTTCATAAAGTTATCAAAATGTTTGTAAAACAAGTAAAGCAAGTCATTCATGAAACATAAAGAAGATATATGAACAAAATTAGTCTTCCATATATATAGGAGATTTTAGAATTATTTATAGAATTATTTTTTCTATTCTACTTAACACCATCTATATGGTCCATTGATCTTGTCAGAGGCTCAACCAAATGTGTCTGCCAAATCCACAATTTTCAACAAATGGACAAAAGCAGCATTGCACTCTTGCAACATAAGCTCTGCCTTTTTCAAATGGGCATCGAAGGTCAAAATGTAACTACAGAAGGAGCCAAACTTAAATTTTAACAGTGCCATAAAGCTTTCATCATCTGTAATCCTTTGATCACTTTGCAGATACCTCTGGTTTCAACCTTTGCTTCAACCTTGGTCCATGTTTATGAATTTGCCATGTCTTTCAAAAACAAAAAAGCAACTGAACTCAGGTCAGATGTTCTGGATGTGAATTATTTTTATAAATAACTCAAGGCAACACAAATACCTACTATTTTTTCCTCTTCCTATCTTCCCCACAGCAATAACCCTGTGAAGTGAGTTTTAGCACTAGCAAAGAATAACAATCATCCACCCCAAGTTCCCCATTTTGTATATAATTAGGACCAATAACAAGTCAAGAATGAAGTGAAATGAAGCCAGTATGATCCAATAGTCCTTCCTGGTTTCACAAACAAACATTCATGAAGTGGGATGTAGCTTAAAAAGGTCATCCAAAAGTAGGCTGCATAGATGGGGAAAATTATTAAATACATAAGGAGTGGTCATGTGAACTTCATTTAAACAATTTAATCATTTGATCTATATTAAATAAAACTAAGCTTCACTATATATTAAAATCATGGAGGATTTAATTTTTAGTTTGACCTGATGACATATTTGTTTTGACCTTACCTCTTTTATTAGAATAACACCCCATCATGTCAACTGATCTTTGGCCTGAAAAAACACATAGTTACTGAAACTTAAGGCAAAATATCATGATTTGTTGTATGTAATAAGATCTAATAATAATTCTTGTGCATGCTAGTTCCAGACAGATACAGATTAAACATTAACAAAGATGACCTATTAGTAATGGTTTTAGTTAAAAAATGCTGCTGATTGGATAAAAACTCATTCTTCCCTTTCTAAATTCCATGGAAGCTGCTAATAACAGGATCATCTATGTCCACTAAGTTCCACAAGATTGACTGGTGCTACTATTGAAACTAACTTGATATGAGGATAGATATAAACTGATAAAAATATCTCAGAGAAACCATTTCAAGAAATAACATTTTGATATTGTCCTTCATTACAATTATTCATCAATTTACTGTACTTGTACAAATAAACTACAAACCTAATTAAATCATGGACTAATGTTTGGCTTAAAGGATAGTGAATAAAAGAAAGAAATGTGATGAATCAATACATTTTAGATTATAGTAGTATACCAAACTATAATATAAAATAACATAAAATATTTTTAATAGAAGACATCAGAGAGGGCAGGGATTGTGTGCAGTTACGCTTTGCTAGTTCACAGGATTTTTTAATCTCTTACAGGACACTAACTTTTTTGTTTCATCACTGCCAGACTAGTAGCCTACTTAAAGTTCTGCCATCTTCATCACACCACAGAACATTTTAATCTCACAGCTCAGTCAAAGTTTATGAATATATACACTGAAAGTGCTTAAGGGCTACAAACAAGCAGCATAATCATAGTTTACAATGGGAATCCAAAATTGAAGCCAAATAACTTAAGTTATTTGATAACTTAAAGAAGTATCTATCATAGGTACAAGCAACTAACATTGATCAAACTGTTGGAAAGATGATGGAAGTTGCTCCAAAACATTTGAAGAGTATTTGATTTCCAGAGAATAATCATGGTTAAAAAAAAATCCTAAAGCCCTATAATCTTTAGTTAATTTATGGGTTTTGTAGACAAACACTGTTTTGTTGTTTGTTTCTTCAGAAAAATGGAGACATATCCAGATGTAAATTCCCAAATTGAGATTAATTCACTGAGCTGATTAAACTCTAAAAATGATTTTCTAAGTATAAAATTCATTTTATGACATACATTTAGAAAAAAAAATAAAGGAAAGTTTAAACTAAGTTCACATTGCCTAAACAGCAGAACTGGACCAAAAACCATTTTTAACAAATAGTATAAGAATATCTGCCTATTTTAAGAATAATAGAATTTCTAGCAAATTTCCTTTTGTGTCATATGCACATGCAAGAAAAATTTGCTGGAAATTAATTAAAATTTGAAAGTAAAACTCTTGTCTTGAAAAAAGGTTTACAAATTGCATTTATATTCAAAAGTTAGCCACATCTTTTAGGAAAGACTATATTTTGGAAAGCTTCTTTCACTGATTTAAAATCATAAATGTTCTAGTCTACTGTATGTAGACTTTCTAATATACACTGAATTAATATTCTTCACAGTAGCTTAAATTCTATTTCAAAAAGTTAGCCCTTTTTTGAGTAAAAAGCAATATTGCACCATTCAATAAGGCAATTGTCTCTTTTTCCTTTTGACTAAACTACTGCATATTCTAAATATTAAAATCTTCAATAGTCATAAATTAAAGCAACTAAAACATCTAATTAATTAGACTAAGTTTAAATATTGTATTTAAAAAGTCAACTCTTGGCTTGTCTAAATTACTTTTTAAATATTTTAACCGAGGGAAAAAATAATATTTTGTGTCTAGAGGGTGACATCTAAAACAACCCAGATTGTCATGCAATGTAAATCCAGAAAGATTAGAAGTGCAACTTGCACACTCTAATACTCTTATAGTGTAATTGGTTGAACTCACTGTTAACTAAGAAGACCCAATGAAAGATAAACACAAGGAAGTGTTTTGCTGAATCAGAGCCTAATAGATAAGAAGTTATTTCTTCTCTCATAAATCCATAATCCCTTAATTTGTCTGCCAATAAAATGTGGTTTTTGGAAGATAAACCTGCAATCTAACAATGCTGAAGCAGCAGCTAAATGTAGGTGGCAGGTTTCAGAATGCATACAGCAGGGGTGTCCAAACTTGGGAACTTTAAGACTTGTGGACTTCAACTCCCAGAATTCCCCAACCAGCATGGCTGGCTGGGGAATTCTGGGAGTTGAAGTCCACAAGTCTTAAAGTTCCCAAGTTTGGACACCCCTGGCATACAGCATGGAAAGATGAAAAAAAGTTTTAAAAAACCTAACTCTGCCATTTCATCAGCTTGAGGGTCATTATTGATATGCAGACCAGGATACTCCAGGATCTTCAAAACATCCTTTTGGAATACAGGTAGTCCTTGACTTACAACCATTTATTTAGTGACTGCTCAAAGTCACAACAGCACTGAATAAAGTGACTTACAACCAATCCTCACACTCACTTGTTGCAGCATCTCCACAATCATGGAATGAAAATACAGATAATTGGCAACAAGTATGTATTTACTACAGCTGCGCATCCTGGGATCAGGGAGTTGCTGCTTGCAACCTTCCCAGCCATCTTCCAAGAAACAAAATCAGTGGGGAAAGTTGGATTCACTTAATAATCACATGATTTACTTAACAACTGCAGTTATTCATTAACTGGGGCAAAAAAGCCCTACAATCAGACACAACTCACATAAACTTGCCTTGCCTAACAATGGAATTCTGGTTCCAATTGTGGTCATAAATTGAGGACTACATGAATACAGAAACATCCTTCTTTTTCAACTTTTGGAAAGACTTCAATATTCATTTGCTGAAAGCAGCTCACAAAAGAAGATCTGAGTTTTGCTCAGGAAAAACAGTCATATAAAATACAGTGGCCTTGAGGTTTAAGTGGTTATAAAAAGTATTCCCAAATTCAGAATTGGAATCTTTAAATCTCAGAAAAGTTTCAGGTATGGTTATGTAGCTGCATTAGATTCCAATTGTGTTTTTAATTCAATATTTTGCAAGCTCAATAATAATTGTGGGCATGAATCTAGTTATTCCACTAACTCAAAGAAAAGACGTTGAAAATACAATTACAATGTTTGTTTTGCAGGATAAGAAACACTAATGAAGATTATACTCTACCCTCCCCACCCGGGTAATTTCCCAAAATCTGTTACCATAATAGAGCTGAAGGGTCAGGAATGTCCTAATATGGCCAGGACTGACTGAACTATGAAGAGGACAGTCAAAGGATATCTGAGCATCCTGCATTTACCATATCTGCCTATATTAATCCAGGAGTTTTTAAACCGCAGTTTGAGTAAGTCACAGAGCCCTATTTCTCACACAACTTTGCCATATTGGATGCATCATATTAAACCTCAAAGAAGCCTCAGAACATTCTAGGTATGAATGTGGTCAAAGGATACAATTGACTAATGTGGTTAGGTCCAAAGATATTAATCTATACGTAGCATTCATTTGAAATTAGGCAGTAATTCTGTCACAGATAGTGAAATAAAATGTCACTGTACTACAAAACAGAAAGGTTTTTCTAAAATTTAATTCCCTTTATTTTATGCTAATAAATATTCAGCAGATTATGTCTTACTGAATTTCTGTTCTTACACTGGCTACAAATTCCCCTAATATTTCTAAATATGTAAGATTATGATACACGTTAAGGTCCAATTCAACCAATCTCAAGTGAGCATTCCTCTTTAATTTTATTGAATAACTTTGGTCAAAAAATACAATCTCTCTCTGTTTACCAATCTGTTTAGTAAATCTATATCACTATTCTCTATATTTTTCCTCTCAGAGGAAATAGAGGATGTAATCCAATGGTATTTGTCCATCAGTAAACTGCATATAATTAATAGAACCTATTCCATTTCCCTAAAAGTCAGAACTTTGTACAAACAGATGTCTTCCTACATTGCTCAAGACAAACTAAAGGCAGCAGTAACTATAATGGAATGCTTGTTTATTCTTCCAGAATCATGTATCTGCCCCGCTGGAAACAAAATCCAGACTGTACAATATTTAAACCATTCCAAAAAAATCCATATTATATATATTTTTAATAAGTAAAGAAAATGAAGTTTTGAAATGTCAGAAATGTCTTCATTCCTTTAATTACCACAAAATATACCTACATATGAGACTTAATTTCTCATTGTTCTTGGTTTTTATTAAACAGTTAAACATGCTGACAAAAATTCTTAGTCTTTCATCTTAAGTGAATTTATAGAGGCAAAGGTGAGTGAGATTTATTTTAGCTAAATCTTGAATCAAGGGAAACAAATTTTGAAATTCAGGAAAAATAAATAATCAAAAGTTAGAGGGAGCCTTGCAAGCATGTTGTATATAGTATATTCCTTTGATTGGGAGGTCAATTAAAATAATGATGCAAAATCTGATGACACTGGGCATAATCTAAACAGGTTTATCTAAACACACAAACCTGAATAAAAGAAAAAAAATGGCAGCTTTTCATGTTTGATTCTAACATGACAATTATTTATAGATAAAGCTCATTTCTAACATTGTTCAAAGTTATTTTGACTCACCAGAAAGTAGTCTTGGATTGGACGTAGGTATTGACAACAGTATTCATGTCAGATGTTGGAAATATCAAAATAGGCATGGGGAGAGCTTTTCAAATTAGCCCTGAGCAAAGGTTGGGAATTTATTAACTCTTTTCTAACAATCAGTCAGAGATAATATTTTCTGCCCCCACTCTGAAGCTGCTACACAGCATCATTGTTTAGTCAAACCAGGCGAATAATGATCTCAAAATATTACTTCTGATAGAGCTTTAAAATATCTATGAATACATAGCAATAGCACCTATATACTGCTTTATAGTGCATTACAGCCCTCTCTAAGTAGTTTACAGAGTCACCATATTGCCCCAACAAGCTGGGTCCTCATTTTACCCACCTTGGAAGGATGGAAGGCTAAGTCAACCTGGAGCCTGGTGAGATTTGAATTAGCAAATTGCAGGTAGCCAGCAGTCCGCAGAAGTAGCCTGCAGTACTGCACTCTAACCACTGTGCCATCGTGGCTCATAAGTTGTTAAGAAACCATGTTAAGAAAAGTATCAGGGAGAGTTGGGAAAATATTTTGGGTTTCTAAAAACCTCAGTGATATCTTATGAATAATTATGAAATTATTTATAAGTAATTATTTAAGTAAGCAGTAATTTATAGTTTTAAAAGTCTTATGAAATAACTGCAACCCCTTTGCTTACCATATCTAATTCTAAGCTACAGTTCTAGTTAGCACCTATTTCCTGGGTCTTTTGGTAAGTTTAAAGCCCTATTGAAATTCTCCAGCAATAAAAAAGAATTTAATATGTTACAATCAATGTTATGAAGAACACTTATTAAATAGAACAAGGCAAATTTCAGCAGCTCTATTGTCAAATTATGCTTGCCTCTTTATAGTACAGAATAGAAATCCAACAGAATTATCTGGCAGTAATGTCATATAAAGTATAAGCAAGCAAATCCTATTTTAGGTCAGTTGCCTTTAATCTAACTATGGGAAAAAGTTGTTCAAATATCTCTATAAAGATAAAAACGTTTTCACTGTCGAAGTTGAACATACTCAGTAAAAGTCTGCAAAACCAAAAACTGAGGATAGGAATAAGCAATAAATGAACTTACAAAGGCTATATTGCACATAAATGAATGATATTTGGCAAACAGTTATTATCCTATGATTATTTTTCTATCTTTAAAAATTTCTAGCCCTCAAGAGTGCAGAGTTAATTTGGAAAATGTGTAATAAAAATACTGAATGACCAAGTTTAAAATTCCTAGGAATGTGGAGTCTCATTATAATAACATGTATTTACTTCTGCTTTGGACATTTTGAGAACATAACATAAAGTAGGAATAATAAATTTATCAATATTATTTGGCATATATTATTATAATCTCTATCTCAATTTGAATACATATGCAATAAATCACTTATTTCCAACAATGACCAACCCATATATCTTAAAACAGTGATGGAAAACCTTTTTCTTATGGTGTGCCAAAATTGCACACACATCAGCTTGGGGAGGGCGAAAATGACCTCTCCTGGCCTCCGGAAGGGTGAAAAATCAGCTGGCCGGTGCACACATGTGTCCCGGAGCTGACGGCTGGCGTGCCAACAAATATGGCTCTGTGTGCCATCTGGGGTACACGGGCCATAGGTTCACCAGCACGGTCTTAGAATCATTTTTTCCACTTCTGCCTTGGTATCTCCAGGGCATGTGATCACAATTTACACCAACATCTGATTCAACTAAGTTATTTTTTTTTAAAAAAATGTATGGCATACATCCTGTGAAAAGAAATACCAAACCAAAGGAAGAAAATAGGATGATGCAAATAAAGCCCAATGAAAGAAAATCAAATCAATACATTCCAGCCTGAACTTTTGTTAAAGTAAATGCACACCTATTTTCATTGTATGAAAAATTTAGTAATTCATTATAGCACTCTAGCTTTCCAGGTGATTTTGAGTTTGTTTTTTTCTATATCAAGAATGTTAGCTTAATTTTATTAAACTGTCTTTGGTTAGCTCAAACCTACTTAGCCTAACTTTGACTACAGTGGAAATCTTCTGTGCTTTCAAGCAGACCCCCTCTCTGTCTCTAGCTCTATCATTTAGAAATCTTTAAACAGGAATGCCAGAAAATGTAAACTCTATTACTTTTTTTTAATGTGAAATTAGGAAAGAATACATAAAGCCATACTTGGTATTTCCTCCAGGACATATACTGGCCATGAAGCAGCAGGTCAGAACAATTTATTAGTGACTTTTGGATGGACCATGCATGCAGCCAGAGATATATTTCAACACAATTATAGGACTGCAAAATAACACATTCAAGTTAGAATGCAGTTGTGATTATTATATGATGTACTCTTTCAAAGGTACTTGTCATCTGCCTGTAAATACTATGATCCAAAGAAATCTCTGACAAATACAATTTTCTGTTAAATAAATAAACACATAAAACCTCAGATTTTCCTAAATCTTACTTTTGCTAGACACTGATAGTTAAACTGAACAGTTAAAGATCAAACTATAAAGGCAATTATGTGTTGATTTCATTCCTTTTTCTGACTTTCCCACCAAATCTCAAGAAAGAAATTTCCTATTCTCTACTTATGAGTGGAAACATATGCTATAAAATTGCGCTTTTTGAAGACAATGAGAAAGCTGGATGAATATCTGATGAAAATGCTTAGTACAAGAACCCTTTTATCAGTACAGCAGAAGTGTTTTCAACCAGATAGCCTTATTTTGGAAGACAGTTCCAGGGCTACCTGAATTCTTTTAATATTATCATTGCGCTAAAGCTAACTTAATCGTTCTGAAGTTTATAGAAGAGTCAACCCTAGCTTAATAATCTTTGTTTTAATTAAAATTTGTGCTTTTTTATATTTATTATAGCCAGACATTCTACATAATAGTGATTTATAATATAGTCCATCAGTGGTTCCTCTACCCCCCCTTCCCCAGTAAAATTTATTTCTGACTTGTCATCATACAACAGCATCAATGGCTTCCATTCTTGCTCTTGTTTTCCCAACTTGGGATACCTATCTCATCCCACTGGAGTTAATATCAAAGGACAATATCCACCAGGAAGGTCTTGAGCACAAGCCGTATTTATATTAATATGTGATAGTGCTCTTATAGGAATTCCTTTATTTTAATAGGCAATCTGTAGACATTATTTCCAGTAACCTATGTCCAAACTTTCTACTGATTCTCAAGCATTAGTTCAATTTACACTACCGCTACAACAGTCTATCTCATGGGCTAAATGAAGATTAAATTACACTAAAGCACAAAAACCTATGAAAGTGCAAGCCAGCGTGAAGGTTTTTATTTCTGATATTGAAAGAACTTTATAACCAATGGGATTTTTTTACATACAGACATCTGCTTTGCTGCACTCATATTTTACATGGCGGGAAGTGGGAAACCAGTTTGTCCTTTTAATTTCTATCCCCTGAAGTGATAATTTGCTCTTTGAACTAAAATGGTAACCTAGAAATGGCATAAAAAGCAGGGAAAAGCTGCTGGGTTGATCACATCCCTGAATTAATGTTGATGAAGTCCACTGGGCTGCCCATTAGTCTGAGCGGATCCTTTAGCACTGTGAGATGGTCAACATTTTCCAGTACTTGCTTCTAAGAAGATATCCCAGAACCCAAACTTTGTTGGTATGTATGCTGATTTCAATCCAAGTTCATTTAAAATCAGACTCCTTTCCCATGTTTGGGTTTGTTTGCATTTTTGTTTTTTTGCTTAGGACTGCTGGTGATTGTACCCCAACTAGCCTTCTCTGGGACAGATATAAGAAGTGCTCAACCTTCAGGTCTGAGTTTGAGATCACTCTTAAATTTCTTGCCCCTTTAGCAAAGCATCTTTCCATTATCCTTAAAGAACAAGCACCAGACGCTGAATCAAGACTGTTCACAATAGAATTATTTACCACTTTTGGGAGAGCTGCTCGAGAAAAATGTAGCTTATTTCTAAAGTTTAGTGTGTCTGTGTATGCACGCGTGTATTTGTGTTTCATTTACTTCATTCTCAGAAAAGTAGCATCACTCAATCTTGGCTTTAAGTGATTCCAAAGGTGAAATACTGATCATGATGTAGTATGTAAGACAAATGTCCTGGCAGGTGAGTTGTTCAAGGTATTAAAAACAGATTTTGTTCCAGAAAGATGCATATAGCTGCTCCTGATTCAAAACTTGGTAAAGATTTTGTTAAGTTTTTCCTATATTGCTGTATATAGGTTTTTGAGAAGTCCTTCCCCTTGAAATGAATATATTTGCTTTAGAGTGCCAGTCTTCAATAGACGTCAGCGCTCAAGGAGGTGGGAAGAGTCACACTGCACATTTGCAGCAAGGGAACCCTATTATACACAACTCCGTATTGTTTCTGGGCTTCAATCAATAAACCTTTGGCAGGCCTTCTTCCAACGACAAGCTGTACACCACATATCTCTATTCTCCATCCCATATACTTTGCGACATTTCTTGCCCTCTCCTCTAGGTTTTCTGGCAGAAAGTTGAAAGAAAAACTGTTATTAAGATAAGACGATGAGGTTGAAGATTGTACACACATACACACACACACACACACACACACACACAAAAAGAGGTAAAACAGCAGCTCAAGCAATATTTCATTTTAATAAAATTATCAGTAACTAGAAAAGGCAAACAGAAAAGTCAGCTCTTTACTCCTGTTGTAAATGTGAACAGTGTAAGCAGATAATGAATTGACATTTACTAATAAGAGAAGCAATAAAAAAAGAGCAAAACAGGTAAAGCACCAGGACCAGATGGATTACATTTTATAAAAAAAACATTGAACTGATTACAAACGCTGGATTTCTATTTTGGAAAAGGGATTGATATATTGGATAGGAGCAAATACTGTTTTAAAAAAGGACAGGTTTCTATTTTTACCAAAAATAAAACATTAGCATTGCTTTTTTTTTTTTTTGCTAATGACTACAAAAGGTTTGCAATATTTCTAGCTGAAAAAAATGAAAGATGTTTTGTAGCACTTCATACATGAAGATTAATGTGACTTTCTGCTTAAAAGACAGTTGAAAAATAATATAAGAAATATTCTTAATGTACTGTAATGGAATATTTGAAACAACATAATGAAAAATGAGCCACATTGACATTTGTTGATGCAGAGAAAACAATTAACAATTTGAACTTGGTTTTTTTTATTTAAAATGCTGGAAAAATGGATTTTGGAGGTTAATTTTATTAAATGGCTAAAACTGATATAGTATATACGTTATGAGCAGCACAAATTGTAGTTAATGGCAATTTCACTAATCCCTGTGAGATTCAAAAAGGGACAAGATTACTGGTAACACTGGAGCTTAGTTTGACTTTGGAAGCTCTTAATAGAGACAGAAAACAAAATGAGAGAATAACCGGCACGAAGATGAAAAAAGCATATAAATTAAGGCCATCTGCAGATCATTTGGTTCTAATAGTTAAAAATTGCTTGGAAGGAATAGATATATTAATGGAAAAGCTGAAGAAATTTGGCATGGTAGCTAAATTTAAAATGAATAAAGACTAATATTATAACAAAAAATATGAGAAAGATCAAAAAGAATTGCTTGGAGAAACTAATTTTCAGATATGAATAAAAGGTAAAACATCCAGATATACTGCAACCAATAAAGTTCTGCTGTATGCTATTTCAGAATAATTATGTTAAGATATGGAATGAAATTAAGAAAAATCTAGCAAGAAGGGAAAAGTTGCAACTTCCATTGTTTGGAAGATTTTCTGTGATAAAAATGACTACATTACCTACAATGATGTTTTATTTCAAATAATATCAGTTGTGAAAAATGGTGCACCTTTTAAAAAAAGGCAAAAATATATAATAGCCATCTGTACGGCAGAGTAAGTAACCAATGGTTAAATACAAAATTCTGCAGGATACAAAAACAGAGGAGGATTGGGATTATCCTGTTTTAAACTATAATTTTCAGGCTGTTATTTGGTGTTCTTTTTTTGTAAAAGAATAAGTCTTGCTGAGAAATAAAATAATGTTAGAAGATCATATTTTGAGGTTTCATTGGCATAGGTTTTTAGGATATAATAAAGTTAAAATTCCAATAGGAGAAAAAGTACATAGTTCAGGGTTGAACTGTGGGATTTCTTATATTCTTTGGATTATTCTGGAGAGTAAAGATTACAAATATTGAATGAAAAATCATCTTCTTTTAATGACCCATAATCCCTTGTGGGGTGGAGTCAGGGCAACTGAATAGAGCTGAGTGTTTACTGGCCGGATGCCCTTCTTCTCGACAATGCGGAGTTGTATTCAGCAGATATATTCTCAATGTGCCCAGAGAGAGAAATATCTGCCTCTACCTAGGATCGAACTCACAGCCTCCTGATTGTGAGGCGAGAGCTCCACCTCTAGGCCACTGCACCACTCATTGAATGAAAAATACATAGGAATAATATGCAAGAGGACATAATGAAAACATCCTTCAATGTATGAAAAATTTTGAGGGTACTGCAAGGAAAATTATGGTTTTCTGCTAGGTGGCAATAAAATATGTAGTAAGAAGACGGAGTACTACAAACCTGTTACACCTTTAGAAAAATATTTCTGTAAAGTTTACTAATGTTTTATAAATAAAACATTCTTTTCTGCAATATCTTCTGGAATATTTTGATATGAAAATGCCACACTTTCCATATGACAACGTATTTGTCTATTCTTTTTTTTAATCTGAACTCCTATAGCAGTGACGGCTAAACTTTTCCCCATTGTGTGCCAAAAGCGGGGGAAGCGCAGGGGGGAGTCGTGCGCAGAAGTGCCCACACCCATAATCCTATGTGCAAGACCCGTGTGCATGTGCGTGCAACCCCCCACGCATGCCCGTGGACACGACCCCGACCCTTCCCCCTGCTTTTCACGCTTGATGGACCCGTTTTTCACCCTCTCCAGGCTCCAGAGGCTTTCTAGGAGCTTGGGGGGGGGTGAAAACAGCCTCCCCTGCCCCCCCAAGGCCCCCTGGAAGCTTCAGGAGGCTTCCCTGAAGTCTCTGGAGGGAGAAAAATGGCCCAATGCGCAAACCAGAAGCTTTTCCCCAAACTTCTGGTTTGTACGTTGGGTGGTTTTTCACTCTCGGAAGGCTTCAGGGGAAGCCTCCGTAGGGGCAAAAAATGGCCGAAAATGGAGACCAAAGTCAACTGGCCAGCGTGCACATGTGCACTGGAGCTGACAGGGCAACACCTCGAGTGCCCTAACAAATGGCTCCGCATGGCACCTAAGGCATGCATGCCATAGGTTCACCATCACGGTCCTATAGTCTCTTCCAAAGTTCACAAAACACTTATACTATATATTTCTCTGATTTTTTCCCCTCTTTCTATCTGTATTTTCTAGTTAGGCCTTAGTAATTTTTCTTCTTTAATTTTAAAAGAGATTGAATGTGGCTTATTTTGTGATGAACTGAAAAAAAAAGTAATTGCCACTTGAGGATAAATTGCATTGTTAAAAATAATTCATCTGCATTTATTTTGAAAAGAAATTCAGATTAAAAACAGTTTGGCCACAGAAACCCTCCGCTCATTAATTAATTCCCTTTATTCCGAAGTAAAGAACCTCCTTACCTGAGGCCAACTGATGCTCTAGGTGGTGATGAAAGAACAGCGTGGATCTGGTGCTTTTGTTCTCCGATCCCCACATGCCCTGTGTGAGTTGGTGAAACCTAGCAAGAGAAACAAAAGTGGAGTTCTAATTGCAGAATTTAAAGGTACAATACGGCTAATAAAACTCAATGATCTTGTATTGAGTTTTAATCTGTGGGTTCATCACCTTAATTTCATGGACTTTCTCCCAATGGAACAGAGGACATATTACAAACTCAGTGGTGAACCTAAAGTGCAGGGCAGAGATATGAAAGAAAAATGATTTGGAGCATTTTAAGCATACAATTACCTTGCGGACAAGTTGATATCAGCAAGAATATCTGCTCCAGATATCAGGGAAGGGTTTCAATCACAAGAAGGGGTTAAAGGAACCAATGAAATTTGCCAGAATTCATGATTGAATATATGACATTATTCCCTGTCTAGGCTTGCAAACATTTACTTATGGACCATTTTCAAAAGCATCCAAGAAAGAAAATGTTATATTCTGTGCCAGTAAATATCTATTTAGTACTCAAATTGGCTTTATTTTACCTCTTAAGGATTCTGCTTGGAATAGATTCCGCCCCCAATTTTGATTTAAAAGGTCAAGGTAGGGAATGCATGCAGACCATAGTTTCTGGAATTCTTTCCAACTCTTTTACCAGCAGGGGATATGGGAAATATCTGTTTTTTTCTTTTGTACAAAGATCAAAGTAAATAGACCATAAGGAAAAGGGGAAGAATCATAGTAAAATAATCAGAGACCAATAAAATGTACATATGAGCCAAATCAATAAAGAAAGTTATCAAAAATTATAAATAGCTATAAACAACTATAACAAAATTTGCAACCTTTCTAGAAGTATCTGGTGATATGTCAGTTAGGAAGAAGCAATATCCTTTCAAGGAGGAAGAATATGTAGGTAACAAAGCAGCATGTAGCATATTATGCATATGTATGTACTTTCACCCCAGGGTCCAGGCCAGTCATGTTGCACACATATATATCATGTATGAGGATCTAATCACAGTGGTGCATGGGTGTTTTGTCTGTGTTCGTATTTTTGGGGTTCCCTCTTGCTGCATCTGTGTGACTATGCATATGTGCAGTGGGAAAGGATAAGTGCAGAATGCACTTTTTGGGGTCATGTGACCAGGAAAGAGGGGGTATAGACTGGAGGAAGTCACAGCATTAGCTTGCTGATTGACAGAAAAAGTCTCAGGTCCAGTGGCGGGATTCAAATTTTTATTACCAGTTCTGTGGGCATGGCTTGGTGGGCGTGGGAGGGGAAGGATACTGTAAAATCTCCATTCCTACCTCACTCCAGGGGAAGGTTACTGGAAAATCCCTATTCCTTCCCGATCAGCTGGGTCTCGGGAGGCAGAGATTAGATGGGGGGCGGGGCCAGTCAGAGGTGGTATTTATCGGTTTTCCGGACTACTCAAAATTTCCGCTACCATTTCTCCAGAACTGATCAGAACCTGCTGAATACCACCTCTCCTTTTACATAATTTTCCACATTTCATTTTGTATGAAAAAAAGCAGGAATGGCTATAATTTTCCAAGTTGCCCCATGAAATTTCATGAAGCTTCAGGTGTGTTGATCTAGTTTAATATGAAGAATAATTGTAATGATTTAAGAATGTGCTCACATGTGAATATGTAGAGCTCACCACATTAGACAATTCAGGTAATAGAATGCCCTCTTGGAAAATCTTCCTGGTTCTCAAAATTGTATATGATTATACAATTTCTCTCATTTAATCCTCTGTTCCCTCTTATGTTTAAGCATGGATACCTAAGTGGATATCTGATTTTGTACTTGTATCTCTGGCCCTTGTTTTTACCTAGCGTATTCTCATCTGTGGGGTAAGAAGGGCAAAATATTCAACATAATATAAAAAGTGCTGCTGCTACTGAGTTGATAGATAGCTAATGACCTAACTCAGAGAAAGCTTCAACAGGTTCATCAATACTTTACCTGCCACCTCATTAGTTTATGCAGTGAACGATGGCAACATCAGAATAACTAATTTTAGCACATACTATATAAAACTGTATAGACAAAAAGGTCAACAGCTGCTACTGGCAAAATCAGCAAAGGGGCTCTTCGAAATGAGACTAATAATAGAGTTTTGTTCTCACTATAGCTATTTGTTAGCTTCTGAACTGCTTATACATAAATTTGTCAAGAAAACAGCAGTGAAACTGAAAAATGCTCTAAACAGTGACATTTCCAAAAGCTCCTTCAAGTCTTCAAGTTAAAGCCCTCTGTGATTTTGAAGATAGCCTTGGGAGGTCAGAGATCAGAACTGAACTAGGAAGAAGAGATTATAACCAAATAATCACCTTATGATATATAACAGTTGTGTTCCCAACTGTTTGGGGAATAATGAATCTTTGTGGAGTCATACTCAATTCTTAATATCTATAACTACCTATAGCCCATAGTGGAATTATAATTCTCAGAAGCTATAGGCAGCATATTGGTTGGCCATATTGACTGAGAATAATGGTAGTTGTAGTATCAACATATCCAGATACCACAAATTTAAGAAAAAATAATCTGCCTATTTTGTGATAATGAGCTTTTGGCTTTCTTGCAATACTTGTGTCAATTTATCCCAGTGCCACAGAGTGCAACCCTCCTTTTAAAATTACTCCAGTCCTACCATATTGTCATGAAATCAAATTTTGGGGTATTTCATGCACAGCATGTTCTGCTAAGAGTCTCTTGTTCAAATTACAACCAGCAGGATGCCTTGCACTGCTAGCTGTTTCTTGATGAAATTTAATAAATATTCATTGGCAGAATGCAATGTAATTGATTCAGTTACTTTCATTTTTATCAGCTCAGCAGGAGCCCCCAGATTCTACAGAAAGCCTCCAAGAAATTCTAAAGGTTGACAATAAGAGGCTTTTGTGATTCACGTTGTGAAATAAGAAATAGCTGGCAGTACCTTATCAATTTCTAATTCACCCTGTCAAAAATCAGAGTTTTTAAACAGCCTTGCACATTTGTGAAAATTTGGAACATGTAGCCTTAGGTCAAATGCTAAGACATAAGACACGATGTCTGCTCTGATAATGATAATTCAAAAGTTAGAAAAATTATTTGAATAAAAAAATGAAATATTGTTTACTTACAGTAGTTAATTAGGTGGAATTAAAGATATGTTATGCATATGGAAGATGGTATAAGCAACTAAACAGCATTATGGGATTATAACAGATCATAATAAGTCAATGAAAACATTCCTGTGAGGGAAGCTAAGGAAAGAGGAAAACTGTCTCGCAGTATCACTGCAGCCCAATGGAATTGGAGAATGTCCATAATTAATTTTGGCCAAAATGTGCTCTTATCTCTATAGGATTCAGCATTGTCGTAAGGCCTTTTGACACTGCATAGTATATTAACAAACATCAAGCTGATTCGCAGATGACATATACAGCAAATTCATTTGATGGCTTTTTCAAATGGGAGTCGTGGTGCACAATGGTTAGAATGCAATATTGCAGGCTAATTCTGCAGACTGTCACCAGTTTGATTCTGACTGGTTCAAGGTTGACTCATCCTTCCATCCTTCCAAGATCAGTAAAATGAGAACTGACTGTGTAAACCACTTAGAGAGGGCTGCAAAGACTATATGTGCTATTGCTATTTTGTTTAAATATGCTTGAATGACCTCTACTGAAATCTTTGATGCAGGTCTACACAAGGATAAAGAGGAAAGGATCCCATTGATACATCAAAAATCACTGCAGGACACAAAGGAATGCCTAGCACATCGGTCAACAGTTTGGAGGCTAAAGATGCAGCAGTACTGCGAAACTGCTGGTGAGAGAGATGCTTGGGGCACTCACAGTATATATTTTTGGAGATGGGGTGGTGATTTTTTTAAAAAAATGCCAATGGGCTGCACGAGGGCTCTAGTGGGCCACATGCAGCCCATGAATTGTATGATGCTTGGCTGCAGCAATGCATCCATGAGTGGAATTGGACAGGCAAGGGAGAAAGAAATCCATTACCTGCATAAACTGCAAATATGGATCTTGCTTCACACATGCCATCCTCTGTGGTAAACAAACCTCCCCCTCCTAATTTGCTGGTTTTCTACTTACTGGAAGGCCAGTGAAGGTAACTGTGGGTGTCTGCCAAGAGATGCTAAAGCTTTTTCCATTGGGAGTAAACTTGGCTGACCCTGGAATGTTCACAGGAGCTGTAGCCTGTTTCAAAAAATAGGAAGTCAGTTAAGAAGGAACATCTCCATGTTACCAAATTGTATGTTCGATTCTCTCCTATGAAAAATAGTAAGTTGGTCTCATTTTGATTCTATTTTTCAGTTCTCTTGAAAAGACAATAGTGTGAATAATACATGATACCACTGAAAGGAAGTTGTCTATAGCGGTCACTAAGAGAAATGAAAGATCGCGAATTCATAATATATGCAGATCCAAAAAAAATTATTGAAAGCTTAGCTCTTACAAAAGAAGCATTTTAGGGCAACTTTTCATTTCTCCAATGTGGTTCCTTTCAGATATTTTGAACTATAGCATCCTTTGTAACATCCCCAACCAGCAAAAGACTATTTGCTGGTAACAATGGAGAAGTCACAAACCAACTAATCTGGAATTATCTGACTGGAGACGATAGCTTTAGGGAAATTATAACACAGTTGGAGGAAAAATATTTGCCAGTTTCAGGGTGAAATATTAGATAATGATTAAAAGAACAATAACAGGCTAAAGAAAGCACATATGGCTTTCATGTATTAAATGTAACGTTAGATATCAAAAGGAATTAGCCCTTTGCAGCCACTGCAAAACAAAAGTGGAGATGTAGACATCGCAGCCAGGAGCCAATTGCAGGATTTAACTGCAATTGCTGAAGAAACAGAATTCATAGATATTTATATATAAATAGTTCAGAGTTGAACTGTGGAGTTCTTGTGGCTCCCTGACGTTGGTTGTTTGCTCGCAGACATTTCACTACCTGACTGGGTAACACCATCAGTGCCCATTGATGATGTTACTAATGTATTGATGATTTTACCTCGTCAAGTCAACATCTACATGCAAACAACCATGTTCAGAATGCACCATACTCTCCTATTTCTTTTCTATCTTAAAGTTATCAAAGTTTGCAGATTCTTTCTTGCAGACAGATCTTTTTTTTCCTTCTTTATTTCTTACTAATTTATCTTTTTTTGTGTGTGTATTTGTATTTTTTGTGCTCTGTAAAAATTTCTTCAATAAATAACGTTAATAATAATAGTTGCAGAGAGATGTAGAGAAATTGCATTTGTGTCTTTAGTCTTTTCCTATATGAGGGACTACATGAGAATCTTGCAATTTGATATATGCCTGCTCTGGGTGTCTTTACAAACGCAAAAAAGTTTTAGTGGTGACACTGAATACTTCTAAAAGCCCATTCCAAGTGGTGGAAGTTCAAATCTTATTTATTTATTTATCAAATCTTATTTATTTATTTATCAAACTTTAAATACTGCCCATCCTGCTCACAGAGTGACTCTCGGTAATGCATAGTAAAAACATGAAAGCCTAAAACCAGATTAAAAACACCTTAAAAAGAGACAGATAAAAAACAGGATTAGAATAAATTAAAAGTTAAAAGGCAGCAGGAGGGCCATCAAGGTATCTGCGAGCCTCATGTGAATCGGAAGAGCCAAATTTTTAACCTTCTTTGAAAGGCCAGGAAAGTGGGGGCCTGACATGTTGCGGGGCGGAGGGGGAAAAGATAGGTCAGAGGGTGGGGGCAATGGCAGAGGCCATCTTCCTGGCCCACCATTCTAAATGGCCCATCATTTTAAAAAATGACTTTTGTTGTTTTATATGGGCTTATTCTGCTCATGTTTTTGCTATTACGATTTCATGTACTATATATGCAGTGAATGGAGATTCAATTCACTCTTCCCATCCACTAGCCATTTTATTAAGAAAAATCTCTTTTTTTAGTAAATGCAATTCAAATGCAGATTTGAATTATTGGGAGAAAGATATGAGAAATGACTGCACAGCTCAATGAGCTTATTTTTAATCTCTAAGGGAGATGGGCAGTTTAGAAATAGGAAATATAAATAAATAAATCATAAAAATAAGATTGTATGTATGTATGTTTGTATGTTTGTATGTATGTATGTATGTATGTATGTATGTATGTATGTATATATGCATTTGTGTTACAACCCCTGGTATGCCTAAATATGGGAGGAAGGTCACTACTCCCTCTTTCTGTCCTTCGGCTTATCACAGAAGACCATGCAGGCAGAAAACCACATTTTTATTTTTAATGTTGCCTTTTTTTTATATTTGTGTTGTATTTGTACTGATAAATAAATAAAGGGAGACTAGTATAGATCTATTTCGAGCTAATTAGTAATTAATAATACATATACATATACATACATACATACATACATACATACATGTTGTATTTGTACTGATAAATAAATAAAGGGATGTTTATTTATTTATTTATTTTGTGATGAGCCAAAGGACAGAAAGAGGGAGTAGTGACCTTCCTCCCATATTTAGGCATACCAGGGGTTGTAACACAAATACATACATACATACATACATACATACATACATACATACATACATACATATATATATATATATATATATATATATATATATATATTACAAATATTCAAAACCTTTGTAAGTAGTTTTCAGTTCATTTATAAAGAATACTTTTCCTTTGTAAGAGATAATTAAAATTTTGATTCCATTTTTTTATAAAGATCACCATTTCAATGTATGCAACAAATGATCAGATATGGTGTCGAAACTAACATTTTTTTATATTGGCAGGTGTTTTAGAATATAGGTTGCTACAAAGAATGAATTATCTGATTAACATTTGCAAATGCCCATGGATTCTGAGGGTTTGTTCAGCCAACACATACTAAATTATGTTAATTCCTTCCACTCTTAAAAGTTAATATAAATTTTGTATATCTGTAAAAAAATGCAAATCTAAATCCATTTTCAAAATATTTTCCAAAGCTTCTGTGGTAAACAAATCCAATTTATGCAATGAATTATGATGCTCAAACTAGCATCAAAACATAATTGCTAGTTTAAAGGCAACAAGCATGCCCGTTTGGCCTAGTGGTTAAGGGACCCGGCTAGAAATCGAGAGATTGTGAATTCTAGTCCTGCCTTAGTCATGAAAACCGGTTGGGTGACTTTAGGCTGGTCATTCTCTCTTAACTCAACTTGCCTCACAGGTTGTTGGTGTGGGGAAAATAAGAAGAAGATAGAGAATTAGGTATATTTGCCATATTGTTTATAAAAATAATAAAGGTGGAAAATCAATCAATAAATAAATAAATGAAACAATTTTGGTACTATCTGCTTCTATTTCACCACTCCTCCTTTACGTGAAAGAGTAACATGTTCTTCTACTATTTCAACACCAGAAGTCTTTATTATTCTGAAACAAGGGTTTGAGAACGAATAGCACATGACCTGCACACATAAGTATAATCCTAGTTTAGTGTTATTAATCATAGTGTAAAAATAGTTCAGCAATTTCAGATACCTACTTTAAATGATTTCCCAAGAACTTTGCAGCAAGAAAGAGAAAAAGAGGGTGGGATGCAAAAAACAAACAAACAAAAAAACCCTAAATGTAACCATAAGTCAATCACAGCTCGATTCCACTTTATTACTACTGAATCTAGTTAGTATAATTTCTGGATAGTAAACTAAAATAAATGAAATGCAATCAAATGAAATATTCACCTGGTAAGCATGGTCAGAGTGAATGAGGTAGAGGTTGGTAGGAGCTGAACGGCTTAGAGGCGTGATCCCTTTAGCATCTGTTTTGGCACATGATAGTTCACTTCTGTTCCCATCTTGGGATAGAAAAGAAGGAAGAGATGCTAGAGAGGGTGAAACTGGAGATAAACTATTTAATCCATCAGCTACTGAGTCAGTGTTGAGACGTATCTCTGTGTAGTAAAAATCTTCCTCTCCGTCACTGTAGTCAGATTCTCCTACACGTCTAAAGAAATGACAGTCAGAAGTTATTAATACTGTACCAAATTCAGTACAATAAGAAGTTCCAATATATAAATATGAGTCTATGCAAAAAACACAATTGTTTAATATTTTTACCACTAAAACCAATAATATATATTTTAATTAATATATTCATGTGCACATTGGGGAATATTTGCACTAGCATTTCTATACATAGGACACTGGAAAGATATATATATATATATACACAGTTACATAGAAAAGACTTTATCTCTTCAGGAGAGATCCAATGATCAGTTAATATTCTTACACTTCATGTGCACAGAATGTTGAAATAAAAAAGACTTAATTTTATTTTTCACATTTTATAAATTAGGCTGCTGGAAACAGATTATTTAGACAGAGATTTTATTTCATTTATTCCTCATATTTGTATCTGACATTTCCTTCAAAATGTTCAGCATATTATTTCCCTTTATTCTCACAACAATTTGATGAGGCAAAGGAGAAAATCTGGGAGAACAAAAAAGCATATAATTGTACCTAGCTTATACAATACAATAGCAGAGTTGGAAGGGACCTTGGAGGTCTTCTAGTCCAACACCCTGCCTAGGCAGGAAACCCTATACCGTTTCAGACAAATGGTTATCCAACATCTTCTTAAAGACTTCCAGTGTTGGGGCATTCACAACTTCTGGAGGCAAGCTGTTCCACTGATTAATTGTTCTAACTGTCAGGAAATTTCTCCTCAGTTCTAAGTTGCTTCTCTCCTTGATTAGTTTCTACCCATTGCTTCTTGTTCTACCCTCAGGTGCCTTGGAAAATAGTTTTACTCCCTCTTCTTTGTGGCAACCCCTGAGATATTGGAACACTGCTATCATGTCTCTCCTAGTCCTTCTTTCTATTAAACTAGACATACCCAGTTCCTGCAACTGTTCTTCATATGTTTTAGTCTCCAGTCCTCTAATTATCTTTGTTGCTCTTCTCTGCACTCTTTCTAGAGTCTCCACATCTTTTCTACATCGTGATGACCAAAACTGAATGTAGTATTCCAAGTGTGGCCTTACCAAGGCATTATAAAGTGGTATTAACACTTCACGTGATCTTGATTCTATCCCTCTGTTGATGCAGCCTAGAACTGTGTTGGCTTTTTTGGCAGCTGCTGCATACTGCTGGCTCATATTTAAATGGTTGTTCACTAGGACTCCAAGATCCCTTTCACAGTTACTAATGTTGAGCAAGGTACCACCTATACTGTACCTGTGCATTTTGTTTTTGTTGCCTAAATGTAGAACCTTACTCTTTTCACCATTGAATTTCATTTTATTAGACAGTGCCCAATGTTCAAGTTTGTCAAGATCCTTCTGTATCTTAAGCCTATCTTCTGGAGTGTTGGCTATTCCTGCCAGCTTGGTGTCATCTGCAAATTTGATGAGTTCCCCATTTATTCCCTCATCCAAATCATTGATGAAGATGTTGAAGAGTACTGGGCCCAAAAGAGAGCCTTGGGGTACTCCACTGCATATCTCCCTCCATGTAGATGCAGTTCCATTGACTACACGTTGAATGCGGTTGGTCAGCCAGTTACGAATCCATTTGGTGGTGATGCTGTCTAACCCACATTCTTCTACTTTATCTAGTAGTAGGTTATGGTCTACCTTATCACATGCAGTGAGTTTATGCAATGACTGAGATTCAATTCAGTTTTCAGACTCACTCATTATTATTATTTTTTAATTATTAAATGCAGATTTGAATTAATGGGAAAAAGATATCATGAGAAATGACAGCACAGTTCAGTAAGTTTAATTTTTAATTATTCCTATTGTGATTGAGAGCTTTTAAATACTATAAATCCTTTGGATTCATGTTAGTCCTTGCTTTTCTATTGGTGTAGAGAGAGGAAAATGGAAGGTTTTGTTCTATTTTTTAAGAATTCTTTTATTCTTTTTTAAAGAAAAAGAATATTGTCCATTTTTCAGAATCATATTCAAAACGTATATTTTACTGAAGTAATTTGAATTCATCTCAAGGAAATTCGCTTAAACAAACTATGGTTAGGATTTACCACATTGGTTGGATCTAACTGAAACAAACTGCTGCGATCTAAAACTGAAGCAAAATTGCCTAAGTTTATCATGGCCATACAGAAGGAGGAGAGATAAGGGAAAGCACATTAATCAAAGATCTGCAGCAGCTTGTTGTAGTCGTAAGTCATCCAGATGTTATTTCCACAAATAACAAGAATCCCTTTTCAGAGAAACTGTTTCTTTTTTCCAAAAAGAATTCCCCAAATGTTCCTAAAACTTCTGATTTTATCAAATTTGTGTTATTGATTCAGTAGCTTCAGTTATAATTATTACTAACTTAATAAATTAAGCTTAGTTCACTGGCACACAATGAAATGAACCCAAAGTAGCTGGTTTGTAGTTTTTGACTGTTCCTTCTTTGCAGTGGCCAAAAAGGAAAAATAAATCAGCGCTCTGTTTCATGTTAGGAAAAATGTTGTTTTGATTCTTATGCATGCATTGGAAACTGTGGCTTAAAATAAATTCTACTTTCTTTAGCAAATCAAGAAAACAATCTAAGATTTGTCATTAGTCATTTGTCATGAGTATGTCTATTCATTAATGGAAACAAATTTATACATAATAGAAAGCAAGGACACTGCTTATACGAAACTGAATTCTTGCTGATTCCTTTCCCCTAGCTCAAAGGACTGATAAAAGAGACTTCAATGTCATATGCAAACCCCTGTTTTGATACTGAAAAAGAAATAAGGGGATTACCACAAGTAATAGCTAGATTACAAACATGCTCATATAAATCTTAGTGAACTCGCTTCAAAGTAATGCTAACTTTGGGATAAAAATCGTTTCACAAATAAAAAGAAATGTAGTCTTCTCACCCAAGATGAATAGTCCGGATGTGTTTCTGAATGCCAACAGCGGTGCTTAGTACCTTTCCACAGTTCTTCCAAAGGCATTTAAACATTACTTTCATGGAGTTCTGAGAAGTTAAACAGGGAGCACAATCTGTACACAGTGCATTCATTTAACAAGCATGGGTTTCAAATTATTCTATTTATATTAATAGTAAAGTAAATTAAAATTAATGTTTCAAGGACACATACATTTAAGGAGATAGACCTACTAAACTTAGGAGAATTTACTTTTGGGAACCATGCACCCAAATGCAATTTAAGTTCACCATTCATAAACAGAACTATACAATATTGATCTTTTGATCAATAATCTTGCAAAGCTAATTTGGAACACTGAAATGAGTTCACTCTGTTTTCATATTAGAATGAAAAGTAGTAGCTGACTTTAGTACAATACAGTAACACAGACAGGAATTTCCTAATATTTCATCTACTAACAATTTATCTGTAGCAACTCCAGGACTTTTCAGACAAATATTTCTTTTAAGAGGACTAAAACAATTGCCGTATATTTTTAAAAAATGAAGAGTAAATAAAGGCAAAGTGAAACAAAAAAACATCTGACTTTAGATAAAAATGATATACGGTGGAGTCTTTCATAAGTAAACACAGGTATTTGTTCATAAAATATCACGATATACATACTGGCTGGAGAATTCTGGGAATTGAAGTCCACCCATCTTAAAGCTGCCAAGGTTGAGAAACACAGGTATAATAACACTATAAGAGAATATTGACACATTGACTATCAGGCTCACCTTCCTTTTCCTAGGAATGGGTTCATCAAAAAGAAGACTGCTAGTTTCAGCCTCGTCAATGCCATCATCTGTTTGAGATGGTAATCGAAATGGTTTGAAGCTGTCAGCAGAAAGGGGAGGTGATGGAGTAGATGGGTTTGATTGGTCACTTGGGGCACTCCAGCTCCAATACCCACTGCTACTGGTACTGGAAGGCACAAATCCTCCTTCTTTCCAGGATCCATTTAAGGATTCTATAAATTAACCACAGCATTAAAAAAGATAACTACCAGTTGGATACTAATGGTTTTAAAGCTGTAAGCCGCTCAGAGTCACTTCAAAACAAGATGGAAGGCAAATTAATTTAATAAATACTGTAAATTAATAAACAAACAATTTCTAGTAAGAGAATTGGGGGAAATAGAACTAAAAACATGTATTTAGGAAGAATGCTGGGGCATCTAGATTACATACAATGAATTGAAAAGAAAATGATTGTCTACTAAGATATAAGAAATACCTCCTCTCTCTCTCTCTCTCTCTCTCTCTCTCTCTCTCTCTCTCTCTCTCTCTCTCTCTCTCTCCCTCCCTCCCTCCCTCCCTCTCTCTCTCTCACACACACACACACACCATACAGATTTTCCAGGAATATACATGGTTCTATATTTACTGGAGCTTCCGAACTGCATAAATAAACTATACTTGATATAAACAAAGACTTACTCATATTTTTCTATCAAGCTATGCTCAAAGAAGGCTACAGCCAGGAACCCAATGATTTCTAGACTATCTATCTATTTGAGAAGCCACTAAGGTTGTAGCTGGACAGCTGACTAAGCCAAGAGCATTACAGCTTCGCCACTGCTTGATGAGGAGTTTCACATGGCTATAGCTTTGATACTTTTTATTACTTTGGGACATTGGGGCCAGCCTGAGATGGTATTTGCCGGTTCTCCTAACTACTCATATTTTCTGCTACAGGTTTTCTAGAATCTGCTGAATTTCACTCCTGCTTTGGGAGAGAGAAAAACCCACACCATTTTACCTATTCAATCGTAGCTTTGGCAACACTAAATGCTAAGTAGTGACTGCAGTTTTTATGTGTGGGTTAATTGTACTCCCTCACTCCTCTTGATCACTGGCAGCTATGAAGGTGAGAGCTAGATTTCTTGGTCACTCCTTGCCAGCACTGTCACTGTTTTGCAGAAGCAATCAATGAGCATTTGTTTTTGTTGTCTCCTATTTAATCAGTGCTTTTAATCTGCCAGCCAGTCTACATCTCAAAACATGCTCTATCGTGCAAAGTAACGCCTTAGATCTATGATCAGAAATAACCTAATTGACAAGTCATTAGCACGAAGAAGGGACTGTACTGAGTAGAAGTACTGAACAGGAAGGCACTGACTTCTGCTTCACATTATGAAACCCTCCACATCTTCATTCTGTTAGTTGGAAAATTAAACAAGTGATAAATCCTGTAGTGTAGGGGTGTCACTCTCAATTTCTTCGAGGGCCAAATCAGCATTGTAGTTCTCCTCCGCGGGCTGGTGGTGGTGGGAGAAATGGGGACGTGTGTGTGTCCCAGTGTGTGGCCACTCCATGCCCCATTTTGACCAGCAGAGTGCTGCAGGAGGCCATCCAGGCCGAAAATGGAGCATGGGGGAGCCACACACTGCCTCGCACCGCATTTTGGCTGCCAGAAGTAACGCGGGCCAGTCCTTTGCTATTTCCGGGCTGGCCCCATGGGCCAGATTTAAGCATCATGTGGGCCGCATCCAGTCTGCGGGCCTTGTGTTTGACACCCCTGTTCTAGTGTAAACTTCTGTTTTACAATCACTAACCCCACCCCACTCCACATTAGGGAGAATGACTAATGGCTGGTCTTCCTACTGGCAGGCAGAAGAGAAAATGAAGCTAGTTGTATCTTTTCCCCAAACTTTTCTTTCATAATCTCTCCTGAAAACATGCTCACCATTAGGACGGATTGGGGGGCTGCGAACCAAAGGGCTGGTGGATAAAGTAGTTAGAACCATAGCTGCCGTGACTTTATCCATGTCCACTTCTTCTGAAGATTTTCTGAAACAAAATGATTAGAAATCAGGAACAAATGAAAAAGGGATTAGAAAGCAATGTGCCATTAATATTGCAAATTCTAATTTATATATTACAGGTAGTCCTTGGCTTACGACCGCAATTGAGCCCAAACTTTCTGTTGCTAAGTGAACCATGTGTTAAGTGAGTTTTGCCCCATTTTACGACCTTTCTTGCCACATTAGCTAAGTGAATCACTGCAGTTGTTATATTAGTAATACAGTTGTTAAGTGAACCTGGCTCCCTCATCGACTTTGCTTGTTATAAGGTTGAAAAAGGTGATGATGACATTACTCCAGGACTGTGCAATCGTCATAAATATGAATCAGTTGCCAAGCATCTGAATTTTGATCTCATGACATGGGGATGCTGCAATGGTCGTAGGTGTGAAAAAAGGTCATAAACCATGTTTTTCAGTGCCACTGTAACGGAACAGTTCTAAACAAACTGTTGTAAGTTGAGGAACTGTACTAAAATTCTCACTGTCATGACCTTGAACTGGGTGAAACAGTGCATAGGGCAACATTTTTTTAAAACTAAGCTACCTCAAATGGACTAACTTATAGAATGTGTCCAAAATCTGGGACCACGACTCCCGAGGGAATGAAATTTGGGGACGTTGTGGCTGCTTCAGTGTTACTGGCTGCCTCTACACTGTTGTGGTTACATGCTCTTAATTTTCAGTGTTCTCACTCCTTCCCCCATCCAGCAGCAGCCACTTACCTGCTTCCTGGGGAAGGAAAAGGAAGGGAAGGAGGGGAGAGGAGAGGAGGGAAGGAAATTTCCAATGTTTCCTGTCAGATTCCCACAAGGAAACTCAATGAAGAAGCTAACAGGAACTCAGTCACTCCTGCTCCCATTATTTGGTCATTGGTCATTCTATTTCTCTGTTTCGATAAAGAAATATATCTGAAATGATGCTCCAATTGGGACATGGGGTGTCTAGCTGCTCTTTAAAAGCTTCAAGTGAAAGAACAAGTTGGTGCAGTATCTGTTCAATGGATAGCATTTGCTCACTGTACTGACTGTCAACATGTGCTTCAAAACTGTCTCGTTAAAGATTAAGGCAGGTAAATCTACCAGGCAGTCATGCCAAAACATGGCAGTCCAAACAAGGCAGCTTAGCAATACCTCCAAAGATTCTCTGTCTCAAACTGTGACATGTATTTGGCAACAATTTCTACTATTGTGGGCGGCAGAACTGTGGATTATGTGGATTACGGTAGTTGTATTTAACAGTTTATGGCTATACAGAGGAATAACCAGTTCCTGAAACTAAGCAGTGGACAGGAGAGGCAAAAGGTTATACATTTTGTTGTGCTTTCTGTTCTTTGCTAAAGCATTGCAATATGTCACAGATTTTATTTTACTTTTTTTTATATTTACAAAAATGCATTTTATATGAATTGCTCATGAAATTAAGGCAAAAACTGTGCCTCATTTAAAGTACACTACCTATGATGCCACCTTTCTTTCTAGCACTGCTATTCACATTAATGAATATAGTAAAATTCACTATGTTTATAATTCAACCACGTGGCATTGCAACTGATAGCCTCATCATTTTTCTTTGCACAAAGACTCATGCATGGGGACTGCCACTGAGAGAGTGTAGGGATTCTGTGGGAATCACAGAGGTAATATGGATCTGTTAAAGTCCTTTAAAAAAATGTTAAATGCAGAGGTTTTGAAACAAAAATCCCATAAAGCTATATTTAATTGTATAATTTAAATAAAAGGAAGAAATGTTAAAATTTCTTCCCCACAGGTGTTATTTTAATATAAGTTCCCAAGGAGGAGGAGGAGGAGGAGGAGGAGGAGGAGGAGGAGGAGGAGGGAGGGGGGAATTACTGGCTGGAAAAAGTTCATTTGTCCCTGATTTATTATATGAATGATCTATTTGATTGACTTGGATTCTCATTCTCTCTCTCTCTCTCTCTCTCTCTCTCTCTCTCTCTCTCTCTCTCTCACACACACACACACACACACACACACACACACACACACACACACACAGAGGTTTGCCAGTTTTTACTTCTAGTTCTCAGCAATCTTTATTTTTGTCTTCTGACTTCTATTCCAATTTCCATTTTTCAATTCTTGGGGAAGTTTTCTTTTAAAAGTACAAATTGTTTTTCATAGATTTGTATCCTAATTGTAAGTAATTTAACAATAAGCAATTTGGGAATTATCATTCACAATACACAACATGGCACGCATGCACTGGTTAGTGGTCACAGTTTTCAAGTTATACAATAGGCTTATATATATATATATATATATATATATATATATATATATATATATATATATATATATATATATATATATATATATATATATATATATATATATATATATATATATATATATATATATATATATATATATATATATATATATGCTTTTGCTCTTTAAAAAAAATTAAGGAGTCTTTTAAATGGGGATCATAGAACGGTAGGGCAAGGTGGCAAGGGAAAAGTTGGTAGGGACTGCAAAAAGAAAAAGAAAAGAAAAATCAACCTGAGTGATTTCTTCTTCTTTGAGATAAAATCCCTCCGGAGGAACAGAAAAAGAAGCAAGTGAACCGCATTCCTGTTACTGTCAATCTGTCCATTCCAGCATTTGTTCTTTAAAACCTCTCAGGATTTTCAATAATTTACAATGCCATTTCTTCTCCTTTCCCCCTTTCATTCTGTTCGGCCGGTTAGCACAGTGAGCGCTGATCATCACATGGGCTGAAATAGCAGAGCTGTAAATTGCAGCAACCCCCCCCCCCATGAGATCATCCCACAATAGTGCAAATGAGAATGACATAATGCTTCTCTGAAGCCCAACATGCGTAGAGCTCATTCTACAGCCATAGCGACTTATCTTTTCCAAAACAGTTTTTTTTCTCTCCTTGTAAGATATTTCATTATTTCATTACACGCTGGGGGTGGGGGTGGGGGACGGAGGAAGCAGATTACATACAGAGCTGCTGCAGCAGGAAATATATCTGTGTCCTATCTGTTCTATTCTCCTCTCCCCATCTTCCTTTTTTAGGTCAACATCAACAATAATGTATTTTCTGTATCTGAAGAAAACTGAGATTACGTAAGTCTTTGGATAGGGAAGGAGGGAGAAGGGAACCAAAGTACAAATATGGAGCTTTTACACAACATGGACAAAGGAACCGTCTCCTTCAGGACCAACTCCCGAAGGCTTCCTGACTTGTCCATGGAGTTTTCTTGGCAACAATACAGTACAGAAATGATTCCTTCTTCTGGGGTGTATTTCAACTTCCCAGCTTAGTCCGTGACCCTGGTATTTCTTTCATTCCAAAGCCAAACCTTGTTATCTTTAAAGCTTAATCCAAGTCAGTCCAGCCACAGCTATCTACAGAGTCTTGTAGAACATGTATTGTACAGTTCACTAAAGTCAAGTGCTTCTCAGTTAAGCATTTCAAACTTCCACTGATATAGGCATTCACAGCTGGTATCTGTTGGGTCATTTTGGGCTTCAAGACCACAGAGGCAACTATGATGAGCAGGAACTTAGTAAGTCCCTGCTCAGTTACTTGTGGCCGACTGTGCAGACTATCTTGTCTCTGTAGATGCCAGACATATTTGCTGGTTAAACATCATGAAATCTGTCACAAAACTCTGTGACCACTGTCACAAAACTCTGATGTCCAAAGCTGCCCAACAATTTCAATCTTATTTGACTTCTGGTAATAATTTTAATAACATCAACATCATGAAAATGCAAAATTATTGCAAGTCCTTTAATCTAGAAATATCTAAATAAGCATTACTACAACAAACATCATGTGGAATTCAGGAAATTACTATACTGTACATTTTGGGCTTGGAAGCCATTCAAACCAAAGAAAGCAGTCTCTGTACAGTATTGCTGCCATTTTATAAGTTGCCAATATCATCACCATGCATGGCATTTTTAAGTTTTGTGCAGTACCAAAATCTAAAAACTTGTAACTAAAACTGTATGTGATACATAGGAATCTGTGCTCTCTTTTAAGTGCCAGTCAAAATTCAGAATTAGTCCTACTCCTTGCAGAGAGACTAATTAATAAAAACTTCCCACTTGGAGCTATTAAGAATTTTGGAGGGGTTATTGTTGCATCCATGGGAGAGTTGGATGGAAGAATTTACTTAAATCTTCATCGTATTTATTATAATTTTGAAAGTGGCCGACTACAATAAAAAGATTTATAAGTCAATTCTTGATGAAAGAAAGAAAAAAAGGGAGAGAGGGAGAAAGAGAAAGAAAGAAAGAAAGAACAAATGAAAGAAAGAAAGAAAGAAAGAAAGAAAGAAAGAAAGAAAGAAAGAAAGATTGCACTCGTAAATAGAAAACGGCCTCACTCATATGTTCTTGAATTCAGGCATATGGACACACAAACCAGAAGCATAACACTATAGAATCCTGGGTAAGAGGTACGTCAATATTCCTCCCCTTTTCCTACTTACTTTCTGAAGAACAGATAGTATTTACTTTCTATACTATTTACTTTCATGATGCCATTGTTTAATTTTCTCTCCTAGGCACAGACTCCTTCTTTGTTCCCTAAAAGGAAATTACGTAAGAGAAAAATCCAAAGATAATTGGGATCCAACATTTCTCTACCCCATCCAGCCTGTTGACGGGCAAGGATGAAGAGAATTGTAGTTTAAAACCTGCAAATCCTTCAAGTGATTTGACTAAATGGGTCCGGTCTATGAGTCAGAAGGAAACATAATTCCCAAACTGTATTAGCAACAATGCGGATGGAAGTAGTGGGGTGTGAACTTTAAGACTTGTGGACGTCAACTCCCAGAATTCCCCAGCCAGCCATGCTGGCTGGGGAATTCTGGGAGTTGAAGTCCACAAGTCTTAAAGTTCCCAAGTTTGGACACCCCTGCTCTACAGGCTGACTTTAGTACATTTGTACACTGTCATGGCAGACATATTAAACATACACAAGATGACATTTTTCCCCTTTCTGGTTTCATCAGCACAAGTGTCTGACACTTTACCAAAGATATTTGTGATATAATGAATGGCACCAAAGAGATAATTTTACTGTTGCTGCTGGCTGCTTTTGAATCCTTTCCTGAAATCTAACACCATTTCTTCAAGCCTCATGCTTGAAAATGAAGTATAACATCTCTTTTTATGCTACCATGTCTGTGGCGTACATTTGTCCAAATAAAACAACTTGGCAAAATTATCCCCTCATATTACACTGCTTGGTGGCGTGATCACAGTATTGTTGGCAATATAAATATAAATAAGAACATTTATCATTCCAAACTTACTCCCACAATGAAAGGATGGAGAAAAAGAGACTACATGCAAACAGCCACATTACCTTAATTGTTTTAACCAATACATCAAAGCATTGTAATAGTAACACCATAAAAGTAAAAAGAGACTTTTTTTTAAGGAAAGCTTGTCACTATGCCTAGATTTCACACTTTATAGTTGTGATCTTAGACTAGGGAACACTGAAGACAGATAGGAAAATCTTGGCAAGATCTTCCTTCAGATATCACATTTAGAAACGGAAGCTATGTAAAGCTGTCAAGTTCTCCTCATACACAAAACTGCCCCCTTAAAATGTTACTTTGTAGTACAAAGCTATAAACCACTGCTTTGTATACCTTAAATTTGGTTAATGAATAACATATCACGAACAAATAATATTGACTATCTTCCACTGGCATAGTTGAGTCTGCAAAAGTCTTTATAATATTTATCTGTCCTTGCCTTTAGAAAAGGAGACGTTAAAGAAAGCATTCACTTATATACAATGAGTCAACAAAACACTGAAATCAATGAATCAAAACGATTCTTCCTATGCATTGAAAATTAAAATTCAAGCAACTATTGGAGAGGCTCTGGGGCGTGTACCCCTTAGGGCTATAGGCTGTGTACATAGCATACTTCAGTGGTATTTCTAAAAATGTGAATGATAATTTTTAAGAAGATTCAGGGCCTGTTCTAGAATTTATACAAACAGCATCATTAAAGAGAGCAAATGGAATGCAGAATAGTATCTATTTTTTCACAAGAAGTAAGTATAAGCCTGCCTACTAAGAAAATATAATATTTGATGCTTGTTACTGTTTTATTGTTTTAAAATGTTTTTAGAATTTTAGTTGTAATGTATGTTTTGAATTGTGAACTGCCCAGTCATTTGTGGTGATGCTGCTATAGAAGTCAAATGAATGAATGAACAGACAAATAAATAAATAAATAAACCCTATATACTAATCACCAAACTCCAGTAAGTTTAATGAAACTTTCTATCACCTTAATGTGCTTAGGATTTTAATAATATTTAATATAAACACTTCTAAAAGTGCAAATGGAGCAATAATCTTAAATTAAAGGAGGGGATTTATATATTTTCTGTCCCAATATAGGACGGCCATCTGTAAGCCTGAGGCTTAGATACTGGAATGAGCCCTTCCAAAAGGTATTTAACAAAACTCTTCACAGTGGTTTTTTTTGAAAATTTAGAGGGTATAAACAGACAGCAAGTACAGTAGTTTGAATTTCTTCACAGGTGGGTTGTTCTTATTTCCATATCAATAATTAGTGTTTGCAAAGGAATCTAAATCTCTCTAAGTGAATGAAATAAGTCTGGTCACGATTCAAATCTAAATTATTGATTACATTGGATAGAGAATTGGAGCCAATTATTTGAAAAATAAACCGAACAGGAGTTCTATCTTCTAAATGCAGAGCTCACATAATAACCACAAGGGCTAGTTCAACAAAGATGATTAAAATGGGTCACAGCATAATGTAATGTGAATGCAGTCATAGTATGATAAGACACTGGCTAGCAAGTGTCACCGTTTTTAATCTAGGAAATAGTATTATGCTTTTTGGCAGGCATCCTTAATAGCACCTGCCTTTTCAAACCTGATTACTGTTATTCAGAGACCAATCTGAAACACCACCAGTAAAATATGCAACATTTACTCATATGGATGCAGTGGACTGTGTTTAATTAAGTACCATATCTGCAAGTCCATTCCATTTGAAGAAGAATTTTAGTGTATTTTATCAGGACAGAAACAAGACAAAAATAGTAATGAGGAAAAAAAAAACCTACATTCTTCCCTTTCACTGAATATGGAGCTGTGCCCCTTGATAGCATTACGATTCTGGGATAATATATGAAACATACTATACTTACTAATATATAGTTTTCTTTTGATGCAGAGTTAACATAGGTCATTTAAACCAATGTATCTGGATGTATTAATTCCTTTCCTAATTTACTCTATTTGGGTGTGATTTATGTTGCACACAACTAAACTGAACAGAATTAGCTCAAAGCACATTCAAGCTGGATTCTTTGCACTGTCACTTCTCCTTTTCTTTTAGTTGCTGGAGACTTTCAAACACTCATTCAATGTTGCTATGTGACAAAACTACTAAACAAGCAGAAATTGCTCAGATGGAAATTGAGCCTTCAGTAAGAGAAATGATACACTCAAACTTTATTCTGGCAGCTTCCACATTCAAAACCTCCTGCTGAATTATTATTTAATTCAGTGCTCTTTAAAAAGCCAAAGGCTGACGTAAGCAAATAACAGAATTAGGAAGAAATTGTGATCTACTGTATATTTAATTTAGCCTGAACTCCTTGGCTGATCTTGAAATAACTAACCAGAGTTAAATCTGGTTAGAACTTGAATGAAAACTACTAAGAAATCCTAATGTTGACTTAAATTTACATAGTTTTTTTTTAAATCCAGGAAGAAAGAAGTGGAAAACTATTTCACTATTATAATTTCAATATTATCGTCATGTATTCATTTAGAACTATTTATATATTCAGCCCCATTATGAGACCACATGGACACATCTATTTGATCACCAGTAATTAAGCATGATCTGAAGGATTCTTTAAACTTAGGCAAAACAGAATCGGTGCTCAGATATTTCAGATGTTTTGCTGTTGCATAGCTAGCTAATCTTGCACAATAAAACAGGTGCTAGAGAATAAGGACAGGAATGGCAAATGAATTCCAAGGGCATAATTTGGGGATCTTTTGGAAAAATAAAGGGTTTTTATGCTTAGAAATGGAGGGGTTGATCTTTTGCTCCTTTGCAATTTTGTCACAGGACAAAATTGGACAAAAAATTTGTGGGAATAGGAATGGGAAACATAATTCCAAAACATAATTCACCCTCCCTAGCTCAACTGAATTCTAAAATTTGACCATTTTTTGCAAATGAATTCCAAAAGGACAAAATTGGACAAAAAATAAAAGTTTGATCTCTTCTAGTGGTGTTGCTAGAAACACATTCCAACCTTCCAGTTGATTTAAGCAGGCATCTCCAAATTCTGGGCCACAGACTGGTACCAGTCCGTGGCCTGTTAGGAATCGGGCCACACAGCAGTAGGAGGTGAGCAAGCAAGCAAAAGAAGCCAAAACCATCTCCCCCCCCCATCCAGTCCATGAAAAAAATGTCTTCCATGAAATCAGGACTGCACTGTAGCCATAGGCACTCCTGATTTACAAAGTCTCCCTTTTCAATAGCTGTGCTGAGGAATTTCCACCTGTCTTACCTAGCCTGATTATCACAAAATCAGACAGTATCTAGTCAAAGGCGTCTATCTTTAGAACATAGAATAATAGAGTTGGAAGGGACCTTGAAGGCCTTCTAGTACAATCTCCTGCTCGAGCAGGAGACCCTATACCAGTGATGTCAAACCTTTTCGGCACCGAGTGCCAAAAAGGTTGCACAGAAACATCGCGTATGCTCTTGTCAGTGCTGCGCTCCGAAAGGCTGAACTTCCAGGTTCTAAAGCGCATGTGTGCCTTATGATCAGCTGGCCGGCGCACATGCACAGGCTGGTTTTCAGCACTGCCACGTTCGCGAAGGGACCACGCTCTGGAAAAGCTGAACTTCCAGGTTCTGGCGTGCATGCGCACCTGATAATCAGCTGGCTGGCACATATGCGCACACCGGTTTTCGGCACTGCCGCGTGCACAGGACAGCTGATCAATGCCCGTGCATGCACACCAGAAACCAGGAAGACAAACAGGCAAGGCCGTGCGTGCCGGGTAACATGGCTTCATGTGCCACTTTGGGCATGCGTGCCATAGGTTCGCCATCATGGCCCTATACCATTTCTGACAAACGGCTTTTCAGTCTCTTTTTAAAACCTTCCAGTGATGGAAAACCCACATATTTGACAACTTTGACAAGATTACAGTTCTAACATACACTAGTTGTTACAACATGAAGCTTCTAGCACCAATAAAACTTCTGCCCATGAATTTTTTAAAACGACGAATAATTAAGGAGAATTTTAAATGTTGTAAATAGTTTCAGATCTTGTATCGCTGTCTTCAACAAATCACAAGTTACTTCCACAAACACTAAATGTCTTAGCTTGACTAGCAGAAAAAAGTGTAAAAACCTAAAAGGGCAATTTTCTTTATTGCTGCCAAAAACAACTTCACTCTTCTAGAAGTATACACGCAACACACACACAAACATACATATTTTGAAAATGTTTGCATTATTCAGGGTACTTGAAAAAACAGAGAACTTCAGTTGTACAGAACATCAATCTTATTCATGGAAAAATGTTACAGGTCTGGAAGAATATTATTTTGGTAATTATTTTGAAACTCAGTGTATGAAACTGAATAAATTCAACTATGTAAATTGTATATAATAAAATATGCATTTTGTTTCTTTTTATGAAATAATCCCTTTTGTACATTAAAGTTGTAAACACTCTCTAGTGCCATCTGGTGGATCTGATATAAACCGCCAATTTCATAATCAACATAGGACAGCTTTTCCCTGTGATACTCTTAAATTAGACTTTGAAGAAGCAAGAGGAAGAGTACAGATGCTTCTGAATGAGATGTCACCTGTCTATCTCAAGGACTAAAATATTAAAGATTTCTAGTTTGAAGACCTATTAATTCCAGTATGATTCTTGTTAGCCATGTGGGAAGTTGCACTGCCTCAAACAGAATGCTTCACATCTCAAAGTTTCATTCGCAGTCACAGCTTCTGCTCAAGGAGTACTAGGGAATTCTGGTCAAGAGAATTTTGGCACAGCTCTGGCTTGTGTGAATCTGTGATCTTTTTCTGGGAAGGAAATGCTATTCACTGTGATTCATACCTTATTCAGTCTTTGAATTGAACCATTGCAATGTGTTTCATGTACAGCTACCATTGAAGAGCATTTATAAGCCACAACTGGCCCAGAACAGAGTGTCTCAAATAGTTATGGGTGTATCTTGTAATACCCACGTAACACTTATACTGCATTGGTTGATTTTTGGCTTTGGGGTAGGAATCAAGGTGCTGTTGTCACTTTTTAAAGCAGTGCATAGCTTAGACCAGGCTTTCTTATAGAACTGCCTTCACCTAGCAACATCTGTCCACTCCATACAATCTAGCGGGGAAGGCTCCTTACATGTCCCTTTGATCAAACTGCCAACTGCCATGGAATTATTTCTTCTAATTGCTGCCCCTTCCTATAGAACAGCATTGGCCCTGACACTGAAATGCCCTCTTCCCACATGACTTTCAGGAAATATGGAGATTTGGCTATTTTATCAAAAAAGGAGAATATTTTTAGCTCAAGTTTGAATGAGTGCTCTCTAATAATAATTTATTAATAATAATTTATTAAATTTCTAGACCGCCCCTTCTCCCCGGAGGGACTCGGGGCGGTGTACAGGAATAAATTTAAAACATACATACAATCATACACATAGGTAAAAATCAAATTAAACAACCCCTGTACAATTTATAAAAATTAAAAAACAGACCCTAAAACCAATCCTAAAAATTTAAAAAAATAGAACTGAGGTGGGATAGGTGGAATTAGGCCAAGCCGGCTAGCTGGAATAGGTGGGTTTTAAGTTTCTGACGGAAGGAGCGGAGATCCATAGTCATTCTAATGTCGGGGGGAAGGTCATTCCAGAGGGTCGGGCCCATCACAGAGAAGGCCCTTCCCCTAGGTGTCGCCCGCTGGCACAGCCTAGTGGACGGCACCCGGAGGAGTCCCTCTCTGTGTGAGCGAATCGGCCGAAGGGATGTATGGGGCAGGATACGATCCCGCAAATAACTAGGTCTGAACTTGGTTGTTTTCTTGCAGACATTTCATTAACCAAACTACATGCTAATGATGCTACCTAGTTTGGGTAATCAAACGTCTGCATGAAAACAACCAAGCTCAGAGTATACCAAGGAGTCCTTCACTGGCTGTTTCATCAAGGCATGTACAGTACCTCACTACCATGATCCCTCCTGAGGAGGAATTTATTTTATTCTTCTGCATATGTCTACCGGTGTTATAATACAAAAAATGCTTTTTAAAATTCAATTCATAGTATTTTAATTTCAGTTACATACTGAGGAATTTCATAGTATTCAGAGTCAGCTAAGTGAAGTAGCCTATAAGCCTTGAAACAAATCAAACACATTCCTCCTATCTCGAATCAGACCAATTCACACAAACCGCTAAATAGCTTCCCGGTCATCTACTCTATTTGGGTACTTACGACCTAAACATGTCTTTGCATCACTGCAATTCAGGTACAAAAAACCCCCATCCTTTAGTACTCTAGTTTTAAGATTTTGTATCTCTTTTATATGTGTACATACATCTTTTTAATACAAACTCACATATTTTACACAGGTACACATTTAACATCTAAAGTTCTGCATTTCATTTAGAAAAAAACCAAGAGGATTCTGTTGGCATCTTTCTAATTAGCAAATTTTATTAAAAGGCAAAAAAAAATGTATGATTTTTTTTTTTTTTTGCTCTGAGTGGGGCATTATGCTTGATGAGCAACATGACCCCTTTCAGTGATATGTCATTATAAATCACTAAGAGATTTCACGCCTCTAAGAGGTTAATGGTGAAATATCAAGGCTTCAAATCACTCACGTCTTTTAGCAGCAGATGAGTGAGTGAGAATATCACTTTCAAAAATGCCACTGTGTTTGCTTTTACACCAACTTTATAGGTGACAACCAATACAATTTCTGAGAAATGAGTCTGCAGTCTCTATGCATATTACAGAAAGTGCTTCCATTGGAAAACAATACACAGAATGTCTTCAGTAGCAAGAAACATACAATTTATCTTTAGCATATTTTCACAATCCTTTGTGAATGCCCCAATGCAAGTACATATAATCCTCGATTTACAACTGGTCATTTAATGACCTTTTGAAGTTCTGATAGAAACTTTCCCGCCCTGAGACTTACGACCCAATTTCAAAGTTCTGACGTCCTGTGATCACATGACTGCATTTTGCAGGATTGGCAACTGGCCCATATTTATGGCTGTTTGCGATGCCCCGTGGTCACATGACTGCAATTTACATTTTCTTTCATTTTTTGCCAAAACTAGCCCATAGAGAACAATGGGTTTGCTTAATGGTATACAATTAAACACCATGTTAAACAAGGTTGTAACATTAGGTCTGGTCATATGGTTATCTGCTTTATGATTATTACAACTTACAATCATAATTACCTCATTCAATTACCATTATTTATTCCTCACAAAATGTAAGAGAAGATTGAACTAAAAATTATAAAGTTAATTATTCCTGTTTGACAGAGACCAGATGCACTAAAGGTTGCCCAATAAATCTGTATCTCCTATCTATAGGATTCCAAAATTAATGTCCACTAATGACCCCATAACACTCACTCATCTGGCCTCAGAGCAGCTTCCTTTTAGTAACCTTGTTCCATTCCCCATTAGCTGCAAGCATGCACTGTGACTTCCACCTGTGACCATAGGACATCTCCTGCAGCTCCTGAATTGTCTTTGTTCCCTTCCGCTTTGGCCCTGCCGGTGCAGAACAGAAGGAAAAAAAGGTTCTATGACTTGAGTGATTCTTCTCTGGGTGGCATAGGGTCTCCTGCCTTGAGCAGGAGGTTGGACTAAAAGACCTCCAAGGTCCCTTCTAACACTAGGATTCTGTATTCCTATGTTAGACTTGCATCAAAAGCATTACAGTTAGTTTTCAACTTACAACCATTTATTTAATGACTGCTGAAAGCTACAATGGTACTGAAAAAAAGTGAGTAATGACCAATTCACACATTTACAACTGATGTAGCATCTCCACAGTCACGGGATCAAACTTTGGATGCTTCGCAACCGGCATGTACTTACAATGGTTGCAGCATCCCAGGGTCCTGGGGCTGTCATTTGCAATCTTCCTAGGGAGTTTCTGACAAGCAACGTCAATGGGTGAAAAAGATTCACTCAATGATTGTACGATTCATTAAACAATTGTAAACATTCACAACAGAAAGAAGAACACAAAATATACTCAGAATTTTATCAATTTTCAATTTTATCAATTTTTTTTCTTTTTCTACTTTTTAAATTTCTGTACCTTGTAGGAGGCACATCAATGTTTGAAGATACAACTTTGCGCTTCTGTTCAAGAAGACAGATAGAACGAGTATTTTCTTTTTCATGATCATGAATTCTGCCAAATTTTTTGGCGTCTGCTGTTTTTGAATCTTCTTCCTTCATAGCCAACACACAAAATTGCTGATCTGAGAGTTTTTGATTTAGATCACTTTTTAGGTCTTCCTTTTGAAATGCTGCAAAGGTCATTTCACGCTTTATGCTGGTTACCTGAAAAATAAAATACATATATTATTAGGTTTCTCACAATTCATTTTCAAAGAATGAGTAGACTGGGTTAGCCCTGACCCTGCTGACCTTGGGGCATTGGATATGCGATTGACTTTGTTGATGGTTATTTTGCGATGCTCAGTTGCTCTGTGTTTTCATTTTATATGAATTTTATTTGTTTTACTTACTGTACTGTAAGCCGCCCAGTCACCTATGTGAGATGATCGGCCACATAAAGCAAATAAATAAATACTGTTGCAAGTTTTTTTGGGGGTGGGACATGTTATTCTACATACAAAATTAGGCCGTGTAATTTATTATAGATCTTTCTTGTAAAAATCAGTGTTGTTGGCCAGCATATTTTAATACCTGAACAGTACTTGCTATAGTAAAAATATTTCCGTAATGAAACTTGAACAGGATACCTTGCCACTAAAAACAACTTTTTAGCAAAGAAACTGTCAAAATTTCTAGTTATATTTCATTTATGGTGTAACTGTGGAGTCATTAGACAGGTAGGAGAAGCTTCTAAACAATTTTGATCAGCTTTCTATATTTTTGATATCAGAAGATATTTTCTTCCCTACTAGACAAAGCGGACACTGTCTTATCCAAAATGATCTTGCCTGGCCAGTTGGGACATGAAGAGAGGTAGATCTTTTACTACCTCCTCCACAACCATCAAAACTACCCCTTACATTACACTTGAAATTCACAGGAATGTGGGTCAGAACACAGGACTTTTTGAAGGTAACACCATTTCTGGAAACTGTTGCACTTGAAGATAGATACCATCAGGTCCTCACTCCTAATTTTCAGGAACCTACCCAAAACCTTTCTTATAAAACAAGATAATGGTTTTCATGCTGAACTGTAGAGATTGAGAATTTCATCTAATTTATTATTTTACTTTTGAACGTATATGGAGATTCTCATTCATTTATCCATGTCATAGTTGTCCCAAAGGTGCTTTTTTCAAGAGGCAACTGGACTTTCTGGTTTAACAGTTCAAATATCCTTTTCCTCAGGTTATTCTACCTCATGGGATTCTTCTGCTTGTGCTCTGAAATCACCAGTCCAGGTGGCAAATAAATTTAACCAACAATGATTTATGTAGATCTGGCTTATTTGAAAGTGAATATGTTCATTGATACGTCTCTTTTTTATTCCCCCCCCCCCCCCAAAGTTCTTTTAAAATTGGACTTCATGTTAACTATATACCGGTATTTATCACTAAAACTTTCTCCTCATGAAAAACTACATGATACTTCAGTTTTGTGAGATTAGGAGTTTAGGGATAATTTGTCACTTTCTTTGCCTTCCAGATTTTAGGCAACTAACTTGAAAGTACTGTACCTTCTTTTAATTATTTGTTTGCAGAGCTGGACTGAAGGGAAAGTCCATAGTACTTTACATTCTCCAAGCAGCAGAACAATGTACTAGATAATTGAAGTTACAATCAGATTTAGATTCATTTTTGAAGATCTGGTAGTTAAAAGAAAGATTCGCAATACAGAAAGATGTATTCATTTCTATATGACACATTTAAAGGATAAAACACTATAGCAGTCCCTATGTGCACGTCTAAAGATTAAAAGCAAAAAATGTTTAAAAATATTTTAAAAATCCACCAGCTGTTTCATAAATAAAATTAGAACAATTATATTTAAGAACAAAAAAATTATTTCCAAGCTTTTTATCTTTTGATATACAGCCAGATGACACAAGACTAAGAAAACATATTTCTCCTATATTTTAAAGCAAAAGGTTCAAAATATTAAATAAACTCTATTTTCATAAGTAAAACTGTCACCGAAATAATCATGAACATATTTGAAGGAAAAACGGCAGAAAAGAAGTTGTTTGACAGAGAAGCTGATTTTCAACCACTTACAATAGATCTACAGAAACTTGATGCTAATTTTGAGACAATTCACTAAATCTGTGTAACTAGATAATAATTTAACACGGCTTTGCGTAAGATGTCTTCCTAATGGTGGTTAGCTAGCTGTGTATATCTTTCAGAAAGCATAATATTTATTTTTATACATCATCAGGGATCCATTATTTGGGACAAGCAAAATACTGCAAAGAGAGATTAATCAGTATTTGGATAGGAGCACAATTAATTGGTTAAAGACAATTGCCAGCTTAAAAACTTCAACCAGCTCCTATTTCATAACACATTAACCTAGCTGTTACATGATATGCTGAATTATAAACTAACCTTGTGCAATACGTTTGTACAACATATCTAGGCTAAAAAAAGTTAGGCAATTTGTGGTCTAGTGCATTGTGCTAATGTACCCTAGCTAACTTTATATATCTATGTGTAAATGTAGCAATAAGGATGGATACACATACACACACACACACACATATTCACATATTCAGTATTATTTCTATATGGGAAATAGGAACCATGAACACTTTTTCCCAAACCAAATTTATTTCATATGCTCATCATATTTGAAAATAAGTGAACATTAAAGTATGCTTTTGAATTATTTAAATCACTTAATAAATATTTTCAAAACCATGTTTTCAGAAATTCTGCTTCAAATATCAATATTATCAGGGCTTGTTCCATACATTCAATAAATAAAATCTATATTGTTAATGTATTGAAAAAATGTAAGGCAGATGCATCGTCAACGGTGATGGGATATAGCAGCAACTTCTCCTCTCATGGTTTCCTTTAAACTCTTATTACCTATCTTGCCTTGGGTGAGTTGAATTCATTCAATTGACACAAATAATTTCTAATGAATTAATTCAACACAATGTAGCCTAGCTGTTATTTATCCATGCTCTCCTAGCTTTTTCCTAACTTTCCTACCTTTTTAATAAAGTTGCCTGAAATAAGGCAATCATAAACAACTTTTACAGAACCTACACAGATCTGTCATGAAATCACCATGAGTACAGCCTGATTTCCAACAGGTTTTATTTATTATTGAATGGAAATATAATGCCCGTTTAAAGCCAGATTTGTACATATTTAGGCTCCGGGCCAAGATTTGTGGACTGCGGGTTGGGAGGAGCATCATTTACTATCCTCCTTAAGCAGCAGTATCACTTGAGATTATGCTGCCACTTTTTATAATGCAGATGCACATATTTTGCTACATGCTGGGATAGTGAACTTAATTTCTTATTCACATTAAGAGGATTACAGTCAAGAGATATTAGATGACAAAAAAGCAAGTCAGCTTGATTTGGGTTAAAATAGTTCAGTGCAGGGGTTGGGTTTTTTTTTCAAACTTGGCAATTTTATGTTGTGTGGATTTCAACTCCTACTGGCTTGGACTTGAAGTCCACATGTATTAAAGTTATACTATTACCTCTTGACCCAAACCTAGTATCATGATTGCAAGAAATGGTTCAACACTGAACCATTCAGTGTTGTAATGTATGTGTTTTTGCCTTCCTGGTTCAATTCACTACAAGAGACAGAAATGTTTTGAGACCTGAAGTACACACAGCTCACAGAGGTCCATCGGAACAGGAGTGAGGTAAACTGGAAGCATAATTTCTAATCTCTTTGAGAAGAGGAACAAATGAAGTGTTAGTAATGAGTTAGGCATGCCACAGTTAAATATTAAAGAAAATTTCTCAACCCCATTTTCAAATCCTGCCACCCCCATACTTGTGATTTGGGTCTACCCACTCTGTGGCTTCAGGCCTGCTCTAGATATTAAACAAAGCCACTGTCCTTCAAGAAGTAACCAACCTCACCACACAGATAATTAAACACTACTGGAGACAGATTACAGGAGACATAATTCACAAGTTAAAGTACTTTTGAGAATTCTTAAAACACTCACTTTTGGACTTTAAGTCCCAAGGATTCTACTATATACCACTGGAGGAGAGTCATGTTAATTGATGGCACAAAAAAATCAGAACTCTGAACAAAACCAACATGCTTGTCCATGTTTCTAAAATTTGTTAGTATTTGATATATGGTAAAATCCCTACCATATGTTAGAATGAGAAGTATGATTGAATGCATCTTGAGTAATTTTGCTAGTTTTCAGAACTTTCTACCAAGTTTACAAAATAATTTCCAGTTAAATAATCAATAATGGCAAATAAACTATGCAAATGTGTGTGTGTATGTGTGTGTGTGTGTGTGTGTATGTGTGTGTGTATTTATTATTTTTGACCATTTGTTTTATTAACTATCATATTGCATACACTGCTATTTTATCTCTAAGTTGCATTTGTTGTTGTTACAAATGTAATAAGAGATTTGCCGTCTCCCATAGAATTAGGAATCTTTTAATGTATCACAACAACAAAGTCAGTGAATTGTCCAGAAGTACCAAAAGATTGTAGGCAGATTTTAAAAGCTTTATTTAAGCATTACAAGAATCACACATTCAGTCTTTTAGTCACACAAATCTTATGAATCAAGAAATCTATTTATCATTGACCAAATAACAAAATAGGCATGGAATGGAAGATGGGACTTTCAACTTCTTTTTTCATCTCTCCTTTTATAGGCAGTGTTGAATTACTTCAGTTCAATTGGGGTGTAATTGATTGATGATTCTTCATTAACCTGCAGAAATTATGTTTCTTTGTGGGAATTGTTGGTATGTTCTTGGTTGTGCCCAAACCTGACACCACCAACCCCCCTCAGGAAATGTAAGAAACATGTCAGGATGCTCAGTTAAGGAATCTTCTATTCCTTCATAGTCTGGTACACCTTGGCATGTTTCTGAACATATTATGCTGAGGTATATATAATCATCTGTCACTTTCAGTGAGTATATTTGTGTTACAACCCCGTGTTACAACCCTTGGTATGCCCAAATATATATATGTTGTATTTGTGCTGATAAATAAAGGGAGACTAGTATAGATCTATTTCAAGCTATTTAGCTCTCATCAGCTAGCCATACCCTTACTGGGATTTGAACCTGGGCTGTATTACATATTAGGCAGAAGTGTTAGCCACTAAGCCACAGGCTCTCCTCCTCATTAGCTGAGCTGTAACACAAGGTTGTAACACAAATACATACATACATACATACATACATACATATATTGCCCAAGACAGCAGTGTGATACATACATACATACATACATACATACATATATTGCCCAAGACAGCAGTGTGATGGCCTATAGGTGAAAACACTCATTTTCCACTCAGAAGGTTGAGAGTTCCATCCTAGGTAGTGATAGTTTGTCTACTGCAAACTCCACATAGATATCAGGAAGGGCATCTGGCGAGGAAACGCTGAGCTCCATTCATTTGCCCCAACTCCACCCCAATAAAAAGGAATTACAGAGTTGTAAAAAAGAAAAAAAAATATGCGGCCCAAGAAACTTCCTTTTCACTCAGGACGGCCCAGGCAAGCCAAAAAGGTGGACACCCATGTTCTAGATTGAATATCTTAGGTAAAAAATGAAGTTGTTCTACTTTTCCTTGCCATCCAATACAGTGCAAAATGATAGAAATAAAAGAAATATGCTCTACTGTAACCTATGATGCTTAGCTCCTACTTATTTGCTTTGCTACATAGACCATACAAAGAATTAATAATTTTAGCTAACTATTTTTGCCGGGGCTTGAATAGTCAAACCATATTCATTCCCTGCCTGTCTTTGAAAATCCACCTTCATCTATACACTAACTGAGATTTGAGGTTTCAGAATACAGAATTTTGGGCAGAATTCCATAATTTGGGACAAGTGAAATCACACAAAAATAAACTACGGTGTTCAAAGCAAAGCTTCAGTAAAGCACAAACTCACAATGTTGAGAAAAAACTACTGGATTTATTTTCCCATTTTAAAATTGCTACACCATATTGCAAGAAAAGGCTTATGTTGCTAACAGACTATAGAGAGAGCAAAGTATTTGAGACAAAATAAAGCAACTATCTAATAAAGGGGGTCAATTGCTGGCAATGAGAATGCAGCTCAGAAGACACAGTTGAGCTGAATGTAGGTGGCAATGAAACTTCCATGCAAGAACATTACAAAGTCAATTTAAAATACAGGACTGGTGGTAAATGACAGTTCTGAAGAATGGGCATGAATGAAATTTGTTTGTAAGGATTAACATACAATGTGTCTTTCAGAAATATTTCTTGTGAAATATCACAAGATTTTTCTGAGCTGTTTTACTAGCACCAATAAACTCTTCCTGTAATTGTGGAATATACTTCACAGTGAATCTTTACTAATACCAATGGGAACTGTAGAAATACTCTATTTTATTAAAACAATAAACAGCTAAGAGACTGTTTTAAAACAAATCAATTTCTGTACATATTTCTTAAAATGTTTCTTCAACATCAACCACTTCTAAATATTCTTTCATTTCTTATGCCAGCCTGAAGATGAAGCAGTTTGAAATAGAAGAATTATATCAAAAATCCTTTCACCAGGAAATCTCTACAGTATTCATGAAAAGAGCTAAAATGTTGTTGCCATGCTAGAAAAAGTGGTATTCTGAGTTTTCCTTTATTGCTACATTTGGGGCAAATCAACCCAATTTATATTTATTTTTTTAGGTTGTTAATAATTCCTTATTAAATATAAGGAGAGGAGGAGCTTCCGGGGCAATGGCGGCCCTTCCTAGAGCTCCGTGAATGAAGGGGCTCCCTGGCAGGGATAGCGGGCGCTTTTGGCCCCCACCAGTCATTCTGGGGGGTCTTGAGCTGGTCAGTGGCAACCCTGGCTGTCTCTGAGAAAAACTGGGACCCGGGGGGAACAGCTGAGACCCGGGAGAATCAGACAGCCAGATGGACAGGAGATCGAGGATTGAGAATTGTGGATGGCGGCTAAGAGGCGAGAACGCTGAACGCTGAATGCTGAGGCTGGGCCGCGGCAGCCGGAAAACTGGAAAAACTGGAAGAGCGGAGGATGAGGTTTGCGTTGCTGCCAGGGCGGCGAGACAGCGGCGAGACAGCTGTGCAGCGGAGGAGCGATTCCATGAGGGGAGTGAGTGAGTCGGTGAGAAGGAGAACGAATTACATCTTGTTCGGGGGCGGTGTGTGGACCCGACCGGCGATGGCGATGATGGCGGCAGCGGCGGAGATGGCGCTGGAACACCGGGCGCCATATTTTCTTCCACCTCTCTGACCGCGGTGAGCTGCCTATTCAGGAGGCCGGGAGGGGCGGAGAGGAGCTGCGGGGTTCGTAGAAGCAAGCCAGGGGATCGTAGAAGCAAGCCAGGGGGGTCGCCGGAGGTTTGGGCGACCCCCAGAAGATCAACAGGCCAGGAAACTGGCCTTGGCACTTCGCCCATTCCCCCCCCGCCCCCCCACCCCCATGGATTTGCGATTTGTGGCTTCTACACACTTTAAGAACTTAAGAAGCACCTTAAGAACTACCTCTGGGCCTCGATGGAGGACTGTTAGACTATTGTGGTTTGGCGATGTAGGCTTCCTTTCTCCTTTTAGTTACCTTTTACATCTAGCTACACCTTGGCCTTTTTACATTTATTTACATCTTGGACCTATTGCAAAGAAAACCCTGCCATAGCCATACTCACGGACTGATTAACATCATAATTTATTCTAGGGCTGACATTCTACGACTGCGAGGGTCCCCCCTCTCGCAGATATGCCCCCCTGCCCTGGTGAGGGCCCACCTCGATGAAGGGTTTATTAACCCAGAGAGGTGGAGGAAGCGGGGGATTAGGGGTTTTTTAGCAAAATGTTTTTTAAAATTTTTAGGGGGTTCCAGGGAGGGGGGAGGGTTATTCAACCTGGGGGTATGGATACAGCCAGGTCAACAGGTGGGATCAGGACGGAGGGGAGCGGAGTGGGGGAGGCGAGAGGATACAGCATTCCTTTAGGGGGGATTCCGATAGCGACGGTCGTAGGGAGGGGCGGGCGTGAGGACACCAGAAGAACACATGGTCGGTTGGGAGACCGGGGCTGTTGGACACGCCCGGTCGCTTATACCAACCCCCGCAGTCTAGGTGGACAGGATCGGCAGAGCCTGGGCCTTAGGCTGATGTTATGGAACGCGAGGTCCGTGGTTAACAAGGCCCCCCTCATCAGGGACTTGATCTCAGAGGGGGAGCCGGACCTCGCAGGAATAACGGAAACCTGGTTGGGCCCGGAGGGGGGGTTGCCCCTCGGGGAAATGTGCCCTCCAGGTTACCGGGTATTCCATCAGCCACGGGCCCAGGGCAGGGGCTGTGGGGTAGCGATAATTATCCGGGAAGATTTGGCTCCAAGAGAATTCACTGTGTCGCAGACATCTGGTTGTGAGTCTCTGGGCGTGAAATGGGGCCCAGGGAGTCAGTTGGGTCTGTTGATAGTATACCTGGCTCCCCGCCATACATCAACGGCCCTGCCCGGACTCCTCAAGCTGATCGCGGAGATGGCGGTTGAGACCCCCAAGTTATTAGTGATGGGGGATTTCAATCTGCCGTCGACGGGAGAGGCATCCGAGGCAGCCCGGAAATTCATGGCTTCCATGACAGCCATGGATCTGACTCAAGTAGTTCGGGACCCCACACACGAAAGAGGCCACATACTGGATCTTGTGTTTGTCTCCGACCAGTGGACGAGTGATCTGGGAAGAGGGAATTTAGTCATCACACCCCTGTCATGGTCAGATCACTCACTTCTCCAACTGGACTTCCCTGGCGCTACTCCCCGCCGCGGGGAGGCGGAACCAGACGGTCCCAGATGGTTCCGCCCCAGGCGTCTGATGGAACCAGATAGGTTCCAGGCAGAGCTTGGGCCACCTCCTGCAGACCTGTCCCACTCCCGGGCAGAGGACCTGGTGGCCGCGTGGAACAGTGTGGCCGCCGGAGCCTTGGACCGGGTTGCGCCTTTGCGGCCTCTCCGATGGCAACGATTGACCCGGGCCCCCTGGTTTAACGGGGAGCTAAGGGCGATGAAACGCCACAGGAGACGCCTAGAGAACAAGTGGAGATCCTCCCGCTCCGAATCCGATCGAACACAGGTAAGAGCCTACTTAAGGACCTACCTTGTGGCAATAAGGGTGGCCAAACGTCAATATTGTGCCACCCTTATAGCGTCCGCAGAGAACCGCCCTGCCGCCCTGTTTCGGGTGACTCGCTCCCTGCTGGCGCAGGGACAGCGGGAACCCCCATTGCAGGGCAGGGCAGAGGAGTTTGGGGAATATCTGCAGGATAAAATTGATCAGATCCGGAGAGGGTGGACCCACTCCAGTACTCCAGAGGGGGCGTCCGAGGCTAGTCTTGAGATTCCACGCTGGGAGGAGTTTGATCCTGTTGTCACCAAAGATTTGGACAGGTTGCGCGGGCGACTGCAAGCCACCACATGTTTATTGGACCCGTGTCCCTCCTGGTTGGTACTGGCTTCCTGGGAGGGCTCACGAGGCTGGCTACTGGGACTGGTGAACGCTTCGTTGGGTGAGGGCCTTTTACCAACCACCTTGAAAGAGGCGGTGGTGAGACCCCTGCTCAAGAAGCCTTCTCTGGACCCAATGGAGCTAGCAAATTACCGTCCTGTCTCCAACCTTCCTTTTTTAGCGAAGGTTGTTGAGAGTGTGGTGGCTCAGCAGTTCCCGCGTCACCTGGAGGAAGATGATTATCTAGACCCGCGCCAGTCCGGCTTCCGGCCATGTCACAGCACGGAGACGGCCTTGGTCGCGTTGGTGGATGATCTCTGGAGGGCAAAGGATGGGGGTTGTTCCTCCATCCTTGTCCTATTAGACCTCTCGGCGGCTTTCGATACCATCGACCATGGTATCCTACTGCGCCGTCTGGAGGTTTTGGGGATCGGGGGCACCGTATTGCGGTGGTTCCGCTCCTACCTCTCTGGCCGGACGCAATGTGTGTTGACGGGGGAGCAGAGGTCGACCCCGAGGCCCCTTACTTGTGGGGTCCCACAGGGGTCGATCCTCTAGCCTCTCCTGTTCAACACATATATGAAACCGCTGGGCGAGATCATCCATGGTTTTGGGGTGAGATATCATCTGTACGCTGATGACACTCAGCTGTATATTTCCACCCCAAACCACCCCAACGAGGCTGTTGAAGTGATGTCCCGTTGTCTGGAAGCCGTGCGGGTCTGGATGGGTGACAACAGGCTCAGGCTCAACCCCTCCAAGACAGAGTGGCTGTGGCTTCCGGCACCCCGGTACAACCAGCACATTCCATCGCTGGCCATCGGGGATGAACAATTAGCCCCGGTGGAACGGGCACGCAATTTGGGCGTCCTCCTTGATGCCCGGCTGGCTATGGAAGATCATGTGGCAACCGTGGCGAGGGGGACGTTCCACCAGGTTCGCCTGGTGCGCCAATTGCGACCCCTTTTGGACCGGGAGGCCCTGCACACAGTCACTCACGCGCTGGTGACGTCTCGCCTGGACTACTGTAATGCTCTCTACATGGGGCTCCCCTTGAGGTGCACCCGGAGACTGCAGTTGGTTCAGAATGCAGCCGCGCGGGTAATTATGGGGAGATCGAGGTTCTCCCATATAACACCGCTCCTGCGCGAGCTGCACTGGCTTCCTGTGGCCTACCGGGTGCGCTTCAAGGTGTTAGTTACCATCTTCAAAGCGCTCCATGGCATAGGGCCTAGTTACCTGCGGGATCGTGTCCTGCCCTATACATCCCTGCGGCCCATTCGCTCACACAGAGAGGGTCTCCTCCGGGTGCCGTCCTCTAGAGATTGTCAGAAGGCGGTGCCCAGGAGTAGGTCCTTCTCTGTGGCGGGCCCTACCCTTTGGAACGACCTCCCCCCAGACATTAGAACAACAACCGATCTCCGCTCCTTCCGCAGTAAACTGAAGACCCACCTGTTTCGGCTAGCCGGCCTGGCATAACTCGACAACTTTTCCACCCCTAGGTCATTTTTAATTGTTAATTTTAGTTTTTAAAGTATTAATGTTATTGGGGTTTTAACCTCTTTTAGTATTGTAATTATTTATTTATTTTTTACCTCCTCTGTATGACACTGTGCTGACTGTTGCTTGTGTACGTCGCCCCAAGTCCCTGTCGGGAGAGGGGGCGACTAATAAGTTTAAATAAATAAATAAAATAAATAAATAAATATTAATTAAATATGGTCAAAGCATCTGAAAAGGGTTATATCTAAAAGTAGTACCTAAAATAAATAATTAGGAGAATCACTATAAATGTACTACACAAACTGCTTTTTGTATTGTATTTGTGTAATATATATTCTTACAAAATAAGGAAGACATCTACATGTCTATTACTGTATATACTTTCAGAACTAACAGTTCTGGAGAAATATCGAATAAGTACTTGAAAACTAGCCACAGCCCTCAGCTAACTTTGGTTGCTTTGTAAAATAATTAAGCAAAGTCACACTTGGTTAGTGCTTGACAACAGTGACGTGCAGTCAGGGGAGGCGGAGCCTCATCACTCTCATCATGAAAATAAAAAAGAATTACTCCAGGAAGCCGTGAAAGTGGCTGGGAGAGGCCCGCGGCTTGGTTTAGCCTCCCTGGACATCTCAGCAGCAGCCCCAAGTGTGCCGATCTCACCATTTTTTACATCGGGCAAGCCCAGGATCCTTGCAAGGGGAATGGGACGTGTGCAGGAGGCTCCTCAGCTCCAGCCTCAATCAGCGCAGCCACGGTCCCCTTCATGTTGGCTCAGGAAGGAGGGGAATAGGACCACGTGTGCAGGGGAAGGGGATCGCTAATCTGCTAATCTGAGGCTGTGCGCTGAGGAGCCGCCTGCACACGTGGTCCCATTCCCCTTGCAAGGATCCCGGGCCAAGTTACAGGAGCCAAGGGGGGGGAGTGCTCACGTTGCTTGCCGCCTTCGGTATACCGCTAGGTTGGGGAGTGGTGTTCTGTCTGGCCAGAGGGGAGAGTTGCCGGGCGGCTGCTCTCTTGTGAACTGGCTCCCGAAGAGCCGGGCACAGCCTCAGGGGCGAAGCAGCCATGAGGTAATCATGCTCACGAGCAGCCGCCCGGCAAATCCCCTCTCCAGCCGGGAAAAGCGCCATTCACTGACCTAGGGGGTATCCCTAAGGTGCCAAGCCATGTGGTGCTCTGCCCGCCCCCCCAGCTCCTGCGGCTTGGCACATTCGGGATACCCCCTAGGTCAGTGCATGGAGCTCTGCCCGGCTGGAGAAGGGGGTTGCGCGAGCGCCTGTTTTGCCCGCAGCTTCACCAAGCCCTTGCGCAGCTCTCCCAGGCCACTGCTGCCCGCCGCCGACCGCTGCCGCCCCGCTCCGAGCATAACTTTCAAACTCCAAAACTCGGGGCTGAGTCTTCCAGCATCGGCCGCTCTAGGAGTGCTCTCTATGGTCTTCCAGCAGCCGGCCCACCCATGTACTGACCTAGGGGGTATCCCAGATGTGCCAAGCCGCAGGAGCTGGGGGGATGGGCAGAGCACCACATGGATTGGCACCTTAGGGATACCCCCTAGGTCAGTGAATGGCGCTTTACCCGGCTGGAGAGGGGATTTGCCGGGCGGCTGCTCATGAGCATGGTTACCTCATGGCTGCTTCGCCCCTGAGGCTTTGCCCGGAGCCAGTTCACAAGGGAGCAGCCGCCCGGCAGCCCCAAAATTTCGGGGAAACATGGTAACATCATCAGTGCTAGAAGGGGGAGGAAGGAGGAGAAAGGAGAAGTTTCTCTTCTCAGAAATGTCTTCTTAGTGGAGCTGCGGCAGCCTGCCTGCCTCTTTTTGACATTTCTGAGAAAAGAAACTTCTCCGTTTGGGCTGCGCCTGTGCGATCGGAGCAACCACGTGGTTTGATTATGTCACCAGCCTCATCAGTCATAAACCTCACCGCACGTCACTGCTTGACAAGGACCTCATAGGAAATATCTATTAAAAGAGTTTTGTACAAACAGATTTTCCCCCTTTTCACCCCCCCCGCCATACAATATAAATCTCATACAAATGCTATACCCCCCCCAACCCCCCCACCAAAATTCACTTTCAAATATTATACCAAATACTTTGCCCCCTCCCCTCCCCCCATCTTAAAATAGATTACTCGTAACCCCTCTCCTCCCAACAAACACAATATAAATTGTGATAGCTATGCCATCTAAGGATTTTGAGTCCCGAATTGCGTTCAACAAGACTTCCAAAGTTAAAATAAATAACAATGGGGATAATGGGCAACCTTGTCTTGTGCCTTTTTGTATCTCGAAAGTTGTTGACAAATTTCCATTAATAATAAGTTGTGCATTTTGTTGCTGATAAATTGCTCCAATCGCCTGCCGCAATCGTGGTCCCATATCCATCTTTTCCAAAGTCTTGGTTAGAAAGTTCCAATTCACTCGATCGAAGGCCTTCTCTGCATCCAAGAAAACCAGCACTGCAGAGATCTGCTTATTCTTATCAAGATAGTCAATTAAATCTATGAGTTGCCTTACATTCTCCTTCATATGTCTGCCTTCAATAAATCCTGCTTGATCATGATGAATAATCTCTTGAATAACCGGCATCAATCTGTTGGCTAGTACCTTAGCAAATATTTTATAATCTGTGTTCAGAAGAGATATCGGCCTGTAATCCTCTGGTTTCTTAGGGCCCTCTTTATCTTTAGGTATCAATGAGATAAAAGCCGCTTTCCATGAGGGAGGTATTTTACCTCCTTGTTGTATATTACAAAATAGTTGTGTAAGATATTCAATCATTTCCAGTTGTAAAGTTTTATAATACATTGCAGTCAAACCATCAGTCCCTGGAGCCTTAGCTAATTTAAGTTGATTTATAACTAAAGTGATCTCATAAGACGTTCCAAATTTGCCTTTTGAAGCACAGAAATTTTGGCAACCCTTTTTCCTTCCAAAAAATCATCTATTAACTTGTTCTGTATATTATCCTGTACATATAGCTTAGTATAATAGTCCACAAATGATTTTTTAATCAACTCTTGTTGATATACCATCTTCCCTCAAAACTCAATTTTATCAATAATTCTGTCATTCATATTCCTTCTCAAAGTATATGCTAACCATCTACCAGGTTTATTAGCGTTGGCAAAGGTGTTATGTTTAGCAAATTGTAAATTAGTTGCTGTTTGTTCTGCTATAAGCATCTGAAATTGATCTTTCAACAGCTTTAGCGCCATCTGGAGCGCCTGGTCATTCGGGTTTGTTATAAGCAGCTGTTGCTTGCTTTTTATTTCATCTTCCAATTCCATTCTCCTTTTCTGTCTAATTTGTTTATGTTTAAAGTTCATATGTATCAGGACCCCACGCATATAAGCTTTACTTGCATCCCAAACTGTTTCAATGGGAGTGCCCTTATTCATGTTAAAACTGAAAAATTCCTTCATGTGTTTTTTAAGTTCATCAACATTTTTTTCATATCTAAATAAATTTTCATTTACTCTCCAAGACCTTCTTGGCCTCATCCCT